>NC_134012.1:31947092-33147092 GCF_047716275.1 Strix uralensis | reverse complement strand
GAGTATTTCCCTAACTTTGAAGTCCACAGTTATTGTGGAAGAAGGTATTTCATTTGCTATTACCTCTGATCTTCAAGGTCTTTTCCAACCTAGATGATTCTGTGATATACATATTCAGAAAGCTTTGCAGTTGTTTTTCTACAGTTTCTTCCTTGGAAGAAGAATATTTTTACTTTTATTTAATGAGAGGAGAAGATTGAAGTAGAAGCTGAAAGAGACTTTGGAAGAGGACTAAGGAAAGGGTTCTGAGTGGAAAACTGCACATGGTCAACCAAATTCTGATAGCTCATCCACATCACATGTGCAATATCTTTAAATCCTGAAACAATCATTTACTTTTTATATTTAGAAAGGGAGAACAATAAACCAAGTATGTTGTGTGCTATATATCAAGATCTCATCACTTTTGATCACTTTCTTAGTATTTGAGACACCAAAAATAGAGCAGCTTGATACATACAGATTCAGCCCTTAACACTGCTGGTCATCATGTGAGTTCTTTTGGGGCAAAAAGGGTAGGTGACCAAGCTGTCCTGTAGATAGATATCTTGCATCTTCTGTAGCAGATAGCACTAACTATTCCTGGAAACAAGTTACTAAACTAAACAGAACTTGGCTCTGTCCAAGAAAAAACAATGCATACATATTGTAATTTCATATTGATGATAATAGGCCCAGGTTCATTTGAAAACTTTATGCAGTTGTTTGTTTTAAGGCAACAGTGAGTCATTTATAATGTCCTTTTATACAGCATATGTTTGATCAAAACTAGATGAAAAACAATATCTGTACATGTAAAAGGTATCACTTCAAAATCTGAGTACTAAGGCTATTATTTTTTATTGTGTTTCAACACTGTGTGAAAAGGAATTTTGAACTTGTAATAGTACAGAATATTATCAGAAAATACAATGTCATTAGTTAGTACAATATTTTTTAAGGACTTCCAAAATCACAATTACTGTATCTAGCAAGGTATCCTTTTTCAAGTAAGATGACATTTGATTGATGAAGTTAATATTCAAGTATACAGCTATTGTAAAGGCAGGATGTTGACATGTGAAAACAATAGTCAAGGAGGTTCTGTTCTTTGTCAGTCAGTAGTTTTATTGGCTTGAATTTTCCGTGGCTGCTTCCTCCAATCAATCACCAGTGATTTACTACAGCAGAACAAGGCACAAAACAAAATACACCTATCTGCTTTATAAAGATGACAAGGACATTCAAAAATGCCCTGATGATTGAGGACATCCCTTACCATAGGACCATGAGGTCATCTTTGTTACAACTAAAATTGTGATGTCATCAAGATAATCTGTATCCTTACACCAACAAAACACAATTCTAGTGGAAATATATGCAAAAGCCATGACTTTATTCATTCCTATGTTATAACCCAGTCATGCTGAAGTTCGCAAGGGACAGAAGTAGGGATGTTCATTTTGAATGCAAAATTTTCCTGATATCGTATCTCTCTTCTTTGTTGTATTCCCTCTAAATCACCTTACAGTGATAAATCTGGCTGTTTAGGGTTTCTCTTTGGCAGGCTGTCCTTTGATTAGGCAATTTATCTTTAACATGCCCAAAAAAGATGTTCTTCATGAACAATAGTTGGCAGTTAGGTACTTGTACTGTGAATGCTATATTGTACTGGCTAGGTAATAAACACAGAGAGTGAGATCAGCCAACACTAATGCTCCTTTATAAATGGCCATACTCTCTACCAGCAATATATAGCCATCAGTATACAGGGCAAAGGAGGCTGTGGGATCAGAAAAGTATGGACACATTTTATTTCATATTAAATAGGATTTATCAAGATCTTCTTCAGTAAAAAATGGCTTGTCCTGTGGAGATCTAAAGAGCAGAAAAAACAAGATGGATGCTGATTATTTTATAAACTCTGTGAGACAATTGGTCTGCAGTTATGCACAAATGGAGTGGCCTAGATTTACATTAGAGCTATATGAAATATTAGTTACAAAATGTAAAACGTTCTTAGAATCAATGCTCTTTTCATTTTTTTAGCTTCAGAAATGGCAATGTATCATATAAAACTTCATGGAGTAGTGGTGAAGACTTATTTTTCATGGATTACAGCCAGTGTTCAATACATCTTTTGGTGGTGAACATTTGATTTTTAGCTTACTTTGTTGACTTTTATTCTAAGGTAGAAGTTATACTGTTTTCCTGCAAAATGCTCCATTGTCTGTGCCCACCCCATGTCCTGAAGAGGGTCAGCACAGAACAATCTTCTGTGCTGGCCAAAATAAGTAAATAAATAAAAAAATACATCAATCAATCAATCAATCAATAAATAAACAAATACTAAAATTGCCTATAGCTACTCGTCCATGAAATTTTGCTAAAGTGAAAATGTCATTTTACCAAACATAATAAAGTCAAAAGTGTATATATAAAATTATAGGTGAAAAATATTTGCCATTAAATAGTGTAGAAACACAAAACTGGGGGGAATAAAATTTTCTAAAGTGGAGAACAGGGATTAATTTTATAAATGAATCAGGCTTTTCTTTATGCATTAAATCCATATAAATACATAATTAGTTACTGAAAGAAGATACAGTTTGGTGCAGTGTTACAAGGTGTGCTGCCAGATGTGTTGTGGACTCAGGGAGGAGTCTCAAGGTTTTAAAGCACTATTCAACATCCTAGGACAACTCTGCCCGATGTATACATTAAAAGCAGTCTCTCAAATAATATGATATTATAATATTTTCCCTTCATTTTCACTGCTCCAGTCAGAATGAGACTGCATGCACACGCAAGGATGTTACTACTATAAGCAGGGATTGTTAATATTATCACAAATTACTTTATCTCCTGTGAATTGGTTACTATCACCATGTGTACATCAACTGCTACCAGATCCTATCATCCATACCCTGTTTCTACTCACATTTCACAGTCGCTTATGTACCCCACTATGTATAGCGAATAGGAAGATGAGTTGAAATTACTAAACCACGCAGCATCTGGGTATTGTTCATGGAATCATAGAATGTTTTGGGTTGGAAGGCACCTTTAAAGATGACCTAGTCCAATCCTCTTGTCATGGGCAGGGACATCTTTCCCAGATCAGGTTTCCCAAAGCTCCAGCCAACCTGACCTTGAACACTTCTAGGGATGGGGCCTCCACAGTTTATCTGGGCAACCTCTTCCAGTGTCTAAAAACCCTCATCGTAAAAAGATTATTCTAATATCCAATCTAAATCTACTCTGAGTTTAAAACCATTGCCCCTTGTCGTGTCGTTACAGGCGCCCATAAAAAGTCTTTCTCCGTCTTTCTTATAAGTCCCCTTTATTATACTGAAAGGCTACAAGGTCTCCACAAAGCCTTCTCATCTTCAGACTGAACAACCTCAACTCTCTCTGACTTTCTTCATAGAAGTGTTCCACCCTTGGCCTTGTTGAATTTCACAGGATTTGCATGGGCCCACTCCTCAAGACTGTCAAGGTCCCTCTGGATGGCATCCCTTCCCTCATATGTATCAACAGCACCACTCAGCTTGCAAAGCTGCTGAGGGTGCACTCAATCCCACTGTCTATGTCATTAATAAAGATATTCTATGGTACTTGGTCCCAGTATGGACCCTTGAGGGACACCACTTGTGACTGATCTCCATTTGAACACTGAGCCATTGACTGCATTTCTTTGGATGAGGCCACCCAGACAATTCCTTGTCCATCGAATAGTCTGTCCATCAAACACATCTCTCACCAATTTAGAGACAGGGATGTTTTGTGGAACCATGACAAAAGACTTGCAGAAGTCAAGATAGATGACATCAGTTGCTCTTTTCTAATCCACCAATGCAGTCACTCCATTGTAGAAGGCCACCAGATTAGCCAGGCACAATTTTCCCTTTGTGAAGACATGTTTGTTGTCTCTAATCACCTCCCTGTCAGCCATATGCCTTGACATGTCTTCCAGGGAGATCTTTTCCATGATTTTACTGGGCAGAGAGGAGAGGCTGACTAGTCGGTAGTCCCCAGGGTCTTCCTTTTACCCTTTTTAAAAACGGGGGTGATGTTTTCCTTTTTCCAGTCACTGGGGACTTTGCCAGACTGCCTTGACTTTTCAAATATTATGGAGAGTGGCTTGGAAACTACATTAGCTTCTCTCCTCAGAATCCTGGGATGCATCTTGTTGGGTCCCATGGACCTGTGTATGTTCAGATTCCTCGGATGGTCTCAAACGTTAATTTCTCCTACAAAAAGGGATGTCATTTATGGCAACAAACTGGTTTTCATATGAAAACATACAGTAATTTTTTCAACAACTGCTGGAGGTTTCCAACTTATGTGGAAACACAATGCTGATATATAATGCTTTGGTTTTGACCCTGTCTTTCCATTTTTCTCTAGGACAAACAGGCTTTTTTAGAAGCTTGCAGATATTTAGTAATAAATTGTGGGACAGTTTTCAGGCTTTAAGCTGGTTTATCAGCAGACCAAAGAGAAGACCTTGAGTATATAAGGTGACTATGGCAAACAGACTTTGTTTTATTCCCTCATGAATTATTTGTAAGTTTTAACAAGGTGGTGGGGCTTTTTCCTAACCATGCCCACTGTTCACTATTATCATACCATATATTCTGAAGGTAGAGACTATATACTGAATGACATTTGGAAGATGATAATTGCCATTAAGGCAACCAATATCTCTCTTCATAATATGATAATAAAAAGTTGAATTTCCAAAGAAGTGCATGTCATATATGAGTTTTCTTACTCAGAGAACTGGACTTGCATTTTTTATCAATAAATTGTTGAATGTAATAGCAACTCAAATATATGATGTATTGCACTTACATTTTGACTTGTAATTTAATATATGCTGCTATATAAACATTAGTATTTAGTACAGTATCAGACAGTATCTCATTTAATACTATCATATCTCATTATTCTAGTATATTATGACTATGTGTACTGGGTCTGGCTGAGCCGGAATTGGTTTTCCCCTGTAGCAGCCCTCATGGTGCTGTGTTTTATGCTGGGAGCTGGCAGGGTGTTGATAGCACACTGGTGTTGTGGCTACTGCTGAGTAGTGCTTACACAGCACCAAGGCTCTTTCTGACATTTTCCCCCCCCCAGTGGGACGGGGTGGGCAAGATCTTGGGAGGGGACACAACCAGGACAGCTGACCCGAACTGACCAAAGGGATATTCCAGACCATATGACGTCTGCTCAAGTATAAAGCTGGGAAAAAGGAGGAAGGGGGTAGGGTCACCCTTGGTCCTCCGAGGCAACCACTACGCGTATCGGAGCCCTGCTTCCTGAGAAGGCCCGACATCGCCTGTTAATGGGAAGTAGAGAATAAATCTGTTTTCTTTTTTTTTTTTTTTGCTTCCTTGTGCAGACCTTTGCTTCGCTTTGCTTATATTAAAACTGCTTTTGTTTTACCCACAAGGGTCATTTTTTTTTTTTCCTATCTTATTTTCTTTCCCCTCTTTGCCCTATTGAGAAAAAAAGGGGAAGGGGGGGGGGGGGAAGTGATAGAGCGGCTTGGTGGGTACCTGGCATTTAGCCAATGTCAAACCACCACACTATGAATACATGATTAAATATTTTCTGTAATTCTGGCACAGCGTAATTCCTAATATTAATGGAATTATTGCTTAGTGTACAACAATTAGTTTGGAAAGGATGGTGAGGTGCTTATTGCCTAACAGGTAAGTGGCAGCAGCAAGCAACTGAGCACCTGTATTTGAATCTCTTGTATCCACCTCCTGCTTTCCTAATGTGTATCTAGCACTGCTGCATCAAAGTGCGAGAACCTGAGATGTCAAATGACTGTCTCAAAGCTTGCTTGTGTCTGTGCAAACCTTAAGGATAAGCTGTGGCCTTTGGATTAGTCTAAGGAATGTCACCAAAGGAAGCAGGAGAGTATTGAAGGATGAATCCCCCACTCCCTTGCAGTTGCATTGTCAGACTCCTTAGATAAGCCTCAAAGGGAGAGACATGGACTGAGCAAAACCAAATGTTTGTCAGTGGCTCCATTGTGTAATGGCTCTATTGTGTACGCCAGACACCATTCATGCATTGTTAATGACCTGATAAGAGGTGAGCATTTCTACCCCAGAAGGTGGATGATTGCTCAAGAAGCATGAAGTCAGCAAAAACCTGTGGGACCAGGTGGGCAGATATGCTAATCAGCTGAAACGATGAACTTAAAAGGCAACAGAAAACTTTGCTCAGTGTGCACCCACCATCGAAGCCAGATCCGTGTGCACCCACCACTGAAGAACTGAAGACTGAGGACCAACGGGACGCCGCTGGATCCATGGTGGTGACTATTCTTGTGACTCTATTCTGGATGCTTGCTTTATTTCTGTGTTTTCCTTCCATTCTGTCCTATTACTACCCCTCTTTACTTTTATAATAAAAACTGGTTTGGGTGTATGGCATTTGACCTCATTTGTGTCTTAATCTCATTCTTGGGATCATATTGCAACCTCCCTCAACATTGGATCAGGACACAAAGAAAAACTGTTAAAGCTGACAGAAGATAAAAAAAAGAGGATGATATTCCAGAGAGAATGACCTCCTTGGAAGAATTTGTTTCTTTTTAGCATCTTTCTCTGTTAATAAGTGTGTCTCAGCCTGTTGGAGACCTTGCAATGGTATTGCAAATTGACATAGTTTTAGAGAGCAAAAATATTCGTTTAGCCACAGCCAGTCAGCAGTCTGTGTATGAATGTATTTCTCACAGTCTTCACCAAGATAAACTCTATGTTTCTAATGTTCATTCTCTATTATTTCAAAGTCAGGAGGTAAAAACAAAACAAAACAAAACAAAACAAAACATATCTTTTAAAATATTAAAAATACCCAGCTTATTCACAAAAAGAAAGTCAGACACCTAGCAGCAAGTAGCATTATGACTACATAGTCCTCTATTTTCTCAGTATTTTTTCCCCACTGAATACTCAAACTTTCTACCCTGAAATTCAGAGTGCATCATGACTTTGGTTGTTAGATCCCAGAGTAATCATGTACGTCACTCCCACTTTGGCCTTTGATACAGGTATCTTCCAACAGACTCATGCCATCGTTGATCAATTTAGGGGGACTCATGAGTGAAGAAGACAGAAGTTTCACAGGATCAGGACCACATCTGTAGCACTTACTCCTACAGGTACTGAGAATTCCCACAGGCTTGGCATTTTTCAGACTAAATATAAAATAAATTTTGGTTTAGCTTTCCCCTGATAAGGTATTTTCACTAGAAGATATGCATAGATCCTTTCTCTCTACCATAGATGTTATGCACAACAGCACCCCCTTCCTCCTCCCCCATCAAAAAAACCACCAAAATCTCCACCCCAATTAATTAAGATATATCTGTTACAGAGTAAGAATGGGAGAGAAGGAGAGGAAGAACAAGGATGTCTGCTGTTTCTTCTATTTTTAAATACTCCAGAGGCACTTTGATTCTATGGTGATGAGGCTATATATGTATCTAGATAGTTAATTCCTTAGTCCTCCAAGGGAGTCACTGAAAAATAAATGTTGATATATAATTGACTCATAGACATATTGCCTCTGGCAATATGCTATAGAAATGGCATCATGAGATCTAGGGAAACAGATCACAGATTTTTAGTAACTGACACTTCACATTTTGTAAGTTTATCCCTATATATTTCAAATGTTAATTGGGATTATAAATCTTTCTACATTTGAGTGAGGTTGGGCCTCATCTCCTTGACAGTAACCTAGTATTATATTTTAAACTTACACAATTAAAATGACTAATATCAACATGAGTTGGAATAATAAAATTGCATGTTAATTGTAAATTCATTAAAACCGACACTTGCTCTGACATGTGACTGCATGAACACTGTGGTGGTAAAGTGCTAGCAGTGCTTTTTTGACACCGCATATATAATTAGAAAAAAATTGCTACATCCTGTCAGGGTTTTCTGTCAAACTGTAGGGTATGTTTTCCATCTCTTTTGTTAATATTACATTTCTGAGGGTGTTTTGTTGGTCCAACCAATAACAGGTAGTATTCTGAAATTAAGGGGAAAGAAATTGGTTAGTGCACTTATTGTTGTATGTATAGCACAGAAAATAAAATGGAAAATACTGTAATTTAAAGACACAGATTTGGTATAAATTCAGAGGACTGATTTAGTGACAACATCTAGATAGTTAACATTTTTAAGTTTGACTCCTTGAGGAGTATGATACCTATCAAGCCATCTTTCTGACAAGACAGCATTCTCTTCAGATATGAATAGACAATGCATTATAAGAGATTTTTTTTTTTTTTTAAAAAAAAGGGAGGGGGGAAGAAGAATCACAGAATAATATAAACCAACAGTCAGTAGAAGGCATAACTGTTTAAATACATCTGGGTTGTAATGCATGTCAGGGAGACTTGTACAATTTTAGAATCTTAAGAGACCATATGTAGGGGCAGGCAGTGGGAGGAATGAAAAATTTGTGGGTTTAAAAAATAACAACAGAAAACCTGTGGTGAAGTTCTAAAAAAAGATTATGTTAATTTGTGATTCATTGCCAAATGCAACTAGAGATTCATAGCACCAATTAAATCAAGTGCTCTAATTAAAATGTGGTTTTGTTTTAGTCCATGGAAGTTGTGGGAAGTCAGTGACAATGTGTTTCTCTAAACTACCTAATAATTTTAAAATTTCAAGAATGAGGAAAACTGTTGAAAAAAGGAGAAGGAAGCTTTTGCAGTAAAATCACAAAGCCAGAGATAAAGAGATCAGAGCTGTCTCTGTCATACATGCAGTTTCAGCCTTGGATGACTCACTGAAATTGTATTTATTTGGTTGATCTCAATGTTTTTAAGATCAAGGATCCATTATCCCTCTATCAAGTTTATACCCAAGAATTCTGCAATCAGGCTGGTGGAAAGACCAGATCTACCCTGTTGCCCAAGCTTTAGCTCAAATACCATGTACTGTGGGTAGTGTTCCATGGAAGCTCCAGAGTCAAAGGAGACATGCCTAGACAAGCACCTCAAAGGGGAGAAACCAGGAGCCCAAGATGTGTAACATCCGTATGTAAAAATTAATCTACTATTGCTGATATGGCATGATCTCCCTTACATGGCTTTTATGTCACGAGAAGAAAATAAATATTATCAGATTTTCAAATTGCTTTGTGTGTACAGATTTGTATGGTTCTAAATTTCTCGTTTGGTCTTTAGCACTCAATTAAAAAAAAAAAAAATAAAAATCCCAAAACATATTGTTAACTATGGTAGTGTCCTCTCTTTAGTCAAGAAGGTCCTCTGATGCCCAAAACTTTGTATCCATATTTATAAAAACCCTGGTGCATATTAAACACCTGGGCAGTATTAGATATTTAGGCACTTTTTACTCACAATGCTTATTTGCCAACCGGCATAACCTACAAAGTTCTTAAAAGTCTCAGCAATTGTACTGAGGAATTTAAATTTTATAAAAAGTTTTATCTAGTCTTACCTGAAGCTAATTTGAACCAAACTGACAGACACTAAGCTATTTAATTTCTTTGGCATTGCAATTTTAAAGCAAGAGTAGTGAATCGTTTCGCGGAGACCATCATCCCAAGATATGGCTTCAGGACATTCAGACAGAATCTCTAATCTGGAAAACATGAATCGTACACCCATAATGGACCTTCATTTTTTAGAATGGGTCAATTCAGCAACTGGTAATGTCACGATCTGTCTGAAAAGTCATATGATCTTTGGTTCTCTGGTATACAAGAGGATCATGGAGGAGTGACTAAATTTCATGGATCCCAATAGGGTTTATAAGTAGGAAATAGCATCACACAAAAGTAATACAAAATATAGGTACAAAATTACAGATACTGAGAAGGTTATACTACCCCTATTGACATTTGGAGACCTTGTGTATTGACAAAATGAAAAAAATTTCTCAGAATTCCCTTGATTTCTTAGAACATTTAATTAAATTAGATAAGCAATTAAAACATAGGTGTATAATTTATTATATTCCATAATTACATAGAAATAATATAGTAACATCAATAACATAAATAACACAGTAAACTGTAAGTCCATCCTAAATGTAGGAAAAAATCAGAAGTATGTTTGCCATAACCTAATAGTGTGAGAGCAATTTAAATTGATTAATAGTATATAAAGCTTTTTATGTCAACACTGAAATTTTCTTACTGCAATATAAGTAAAATGCAAATTAATAGATGAAATTTCAACTTCTCTTTGATTTTTTCATTTGTTTTGCCTTTCTTTTACCTTCCTTTTTCCTCCTTTAAAGAAAGGACAAGGTTTATTTAGATTTTTTTAGTAGAAGATACAGTTTCTGAAATACCTGTTCAGACAATCAAAAGAACAATCAGGCAGCCAGCCAAAGGCACTGGTATGAGAAAGACAAAAGATGAAAGATGATCAGGGTAGTAATTAATACTAATTTTATTTATAAGGTTCCATTACCCTCTCTACCCAGGTCCCTGTTGGAAGATCCATGGAGCTTGACATCATAATTAGACAACTGAAAATATTTACAAAGACCACGAACGTTTCACAAGCAACAGCATTCCTGGGGCCTAGAGAGGGGCAGCGGTGGTAGTGAAATACCAGGTCTGCGTTGCTGACATCCACCAAAAACATACTCTCTTTTTGGAGTTTGTAGTCCCTCTAAAGGCCCAGGAAGGTGGCTACCCACGTTCCATAAGGCAACAAACAAAAAAACCCAATCAAACGAAACCGAAACACAAGGCACAATGTTAGGAATCATCTGAGTCCTAATACCCTGAGAACAGAATTATGAAGTCTTGCAGCCTAAAAGGAAGGGAGAGTGTTATTAGTGGTGAATAGTTCTGAAGCAGGGAGATTTCAGCAGAAGCAGGCAAAGAGGTAGGCAGGCCCCCAAGAAAAAAGGAGACTTTCATCATACAGGACAGAAAATTGTGGTTTCTTCTCTAAAGAAAAGTTTTAATTTTTGTCATTAATTGAGTAGAACTGTTCTTTTTCTGTTGGGTTAAAAATAAAAGGGTATATAGGAAGTTTGGGGGCAGAATGTCTGCTGCACTCATTTTGGCTGGCAGGAACACTACAAGCCTGCAGGGTATTACTTTGTGTTTGAAAAATATGGAGCAGCTGAATATAAGCATTTTGTGAGGACTGAGCTGTATGTACTTCAGGATTTCAGACAACATCATAAGCACAGTGACAATGATCTGCCAGTTTTGAAGCAAGTGGAAAGTTTCATGGGCATCAACAGGTCCATAGACCCTGAAATATGGCCACTTTTTTAAGGAAAACTACGCATGTGACAACCGCTTGCTCATTGTCTATGTTCTTAGTGTGTGTTCAGATTAACTCCTTTACTGTTGCTGAGACTTTTCTATTCGTATCCCTGAGACTTTTTTGTTCATGTGTTGGTAGCTTCTAAGCAACACTCCAGCTGCTCTGGGCTCTGATAACTAAGCATACAAACAGAAAGTCGTTGCCTTGTGGGTATATGGTTTTGTGACAAAAACAACTGTCCCTTTTTACTTCTAGCAGTATTACAGAACAATAAAACCTGAGAGAAAATGGTATAAATAGCATTGGGTTTGTGCATTGCCAGTAGAGTATGTTGTCAGAGGCTAGGTATGATGCACACATGCACAGTCCTGTTGATTTTCAGTAGGATAAAACTCTAAGAATAAATGTTCAGCAACACTGAGAAAGCACCCTAGTCATCTGTTTCAATGCAGCTGTGATAGCATAAACTGAAGGAGATTGCCACATTCTAGTGAGATTGCAATTTGGACTGCTGAGCTTTCATTGCCACAGGGGATGTTTGGGAAGCAATGAACTTATCTTTACTTTTAAGTGTAAATTGACAGATAGGAATAGAGAGTTCTCCCCTCTCCCAAACCAGTCCAAGATCAAGATTTTAAAGACATTCTACACAGAGGAACGGAATGCTGACAAACAGGAATTCTTTACTGGTGGGTACTTTGAGTGAAGATTCCTGTCTGAATGGAGCTTCAAAAGCAAACAGATATTCCTTTTTTGAAAGACCCCAAGAAAGTTTTTTACCTGGTAGAGACATTAAACAATTGGCCTTGAAGATTAGGCTCTTAACTTCTAACTCACTAAATAAACTGCAGATTCTCAAAAGTTCTCTAATTCTACTAAGGTTGGAGCACCCCTGGAAGTTTAAAACCAACAAAGATGTAAGGTGTGGTCTTATGGACCTGCTATTTGTGAGTAAAGGGGTAGTGTATGAGATAAGATTTCTGTTAATAATAATAAATATATAAGAAAACATCAAAACCCTGTGATGAAATTTGACTGTATAAGAAATATTTTGCAGAAGTAGCATCCACATCTGTTGGTGTTTTTCCTCCCAGCAAGTGCAAATACAACTATATATTTTAAGTGTAAAAGTGAAACATTAGAATTTCTAAGAGGCGACAGTAAAAAAAAATTTCTGACTTATTTTTTGTGTAACGAGAAGTAAGTTTCATGTTATGAAATATTTGTATATATTATTTTTACCTAAAATTTTTAAAAATTCTTAGTTTAGGCTAACAGGATAGGGTTGATTTTTACAATTTGTTTTGTTTTGGTTTTGGAGGTATTTGTCAAATATGCAAAAGGTTAAAAACTAAAAGTTAACAAAAGGTAAAAAATTATTTTTTGGCCTTTAATAGATAGTTATTGCTAATCTTAACACATTTTATTAAAATAAAAACATAATTAGTTTTGCAGTTCTGGATTGCAATACACTTATTTAAAGACAGAATTCCTAGTGATCAACATTTTTTTGGTTACTCTAGAACAAAATATTTCTGCAGCATATGCATTTTCAAACATTTGTTTTTTGAATAAGAATGCTTTTGTATGTAAACAACTGGTCCTCCGGTAGTTTAACATATTTTTCTTAAAGGTTTATATAATTCAATAGCACCATTAGTTCTAATACTAAACATAATTAAGCTAAAAAATTAAAATACTGCTATCACTCTATCTGTTTATGTGTATTAAGAAATCACCTAACAGAGAGAAGACATTTTCTTTTTCCTTTCTAGCAAATACTTAGGTATAATTCTGTAGGTCTGTTTGAATTTGTAATTCATCTGGCTTGTAGTTTATCAGAATTAAGTCAAAAAGTAAATATATTTCCATGGTCCCAAGTACATGACTTCCTCCTTTTCTTCTATTTGACATAAAATTTTTGGTTAAAGTGAAGTTCACAGAGATCGCAGAACAATGCAGACTGGCACAGACCTGGGGAGGCACCTGACCAGAGCAGGCTCAGTTGTGGGGTAAGACCAGGCTGCTCCAGACTTCTCACAGGCAGGTGCCCCCTGTTCACTTCCTCCAGGTCCCTGATACACTTTGTACACTCCAGATCCCAGGACATACCCCTGAAGTGCCCATCTTGTTACCAGCCTCCATACTGACCCATTATCCTCTACTCTCAGCCAACTGGACTCACTCCATCATCCTCCCAGTGACCAAAGTAGAGCCACTTCCCGTATCCTCCTTTCCTGCATTGGAGCTCTGGCATGACTTTCCTGTTTAGCCAAGCTTATCTATAGATGCATCTACCTGTTTTTCTGAGATGAACTATTCTTACACCAGACTAGGTTTTCTGATCTCCTTTGCCTTCCCTGGTATCTCCTATGCCAATTCCCTGAAGAAGGTGAAATTTGATCTAAAAGTAGATTTGACCCTAAAGCCCTCGCCTCCTGAACTGCATCCTCCTGAATGCCACTACTACATCCAAGACAACCACTGTTTGTCACATATACAGCTGGTTCTTCTGTATTAGTAAAGCTAACCATAAACAGATCCAGCTGTGTGCCACCTTTGGTTGGACCATCGAGTACCTATATCACCCTCCAGAAATCTTGATTGCTTGTGTTTCTAGTAGATGGTTACACTTGTATTCCCCCCAATAAGTAAATTTATGATGAGGTCAATGGGCATCCAAAAGAGGAGACACAGTTAAGCACTCATTGGATTTTTCATTATTTGTGACTTGTGGACATATTAAAAAAAACCCAAACAAACAAAAACCCCCAAACTCTTACTGTAAAAAAGACCAGTGGTTTAATCTAGCTTGTAAATGTCGTTTAATGCATCTAATACACAAAACTTCATGCAGCTAATTATGATGTGTTTTAAGAACAAGCTAGACTACTTTTGAACACCATACTAATGTTTCTGGAGTTTAAATCCTTCACAGAATCAAAGTTAGATCTTTAGTCTCAATTTTGAAATGAAGGTCACTGAATACTAGTCAGTGCACCCATGTTGTCATCCTTGTGTCCACATATATGCTCTCCACTGTGAGAACAGAAATCATAGGACTGAAACAAAAGCTGACAGCAAAGACAGATGTTCTTAATAAAGGTTAGACAGTTTTCAGGAAGCAGTTTCAAGCATAAATAAGAGGATTGAAGTTATATGTAATGAGATTTTCCAAATTGATTTGAGAACCAAAAAGTTGGAAAATATATTATCAGCCCAAGATGTGACAGGGTCTATATTGATATATGAAGCTGAATTCTTTCAATGCCAAATGAACAGACAGGTGAATATGACAAAGGTGAATGAAGTTATTGTCATTATAGAAGGCCTGGAATCCAATGCTATCAAACTTCTTTAAATGATTAGAGAAACAACTCCTGGCAAATGCTTTGTGTTGTATGTTGCATATTGTTCAGTCAGTGGCTGACTCACCTCACAACACCAGTGAGAAGTCACTATAGGAAAATACACTTACTCTCATTTCTTCCCTCTATAAGAATTGAGAAGTAAGCTATTGACAGCTGAGAGATATCAGCAAGTGAAATATGGGACATCCTGAAAGGACAGAACACACAAATTCCAAATATATGGACATGATTTATGAAACAGGCTGGCATAGTTCTGTAAAAATGCAGGAAACACACAGGTTTATAAAGTCTGTATTATCTACAAAAGAACTACCTGCAACATACAGCCATGGTAATGATTTTGCTTCCCTTCACCATTATTCTGGGGGACTAACAGCTTCTCTGAGCTGCAGCTGAAAATTCACCTCCTCTGAAAGGTAAATCTGCTGATTTTCTATGTACTGTTTCAAAGTGCAAAACACTTCTGTTTTGTGATGATCATCATTTCTTTATTCTGAGTTGCTGTAATAAACCATTATGTTTACATACTCCGCAAGTGCATGTGGGCAGTATCAGAGGTTATATTTTCCTTTTCACTTCAGTTGAGCTGGAATGCACAGATGCCACGGGCCTAGTAGTCCCAGTGCCAGCCTGAGAAGGGCAAAGAGTCTTGTCCTGGCCATACCGGATGGGGATAACTTCTCGGGGGCTGTGCCAAGTGTTCTGTTACTTACCTGAGGCAATAAGAAGAGCCTGAGCTGAAGTTTTAATGGTGATCTAAATAATGGATCATAATGGAAGAAGGTATTCATTACTACATAAACTGCCAAAAGAAACAGCTCCTTGGTTACCACATCTTTAGCGTTATATTAGGAGTACTTAAGACTCAGCTCCCAGCATTCTACAATACTAAACTTCTTTCACACTGTAAACTTTTCAAAACTTAATTTATTTTAATAATGTTAGTTAGCTGGAATTGGAAGGGTTTTATTTGCTATTGATTCTTTGTAATTGAACAAGCTGGTCATTAAGTAGTCTAGAGATTCTGGTTTCTTTTAAGCAGCCATTTTATTTACTTCACTCTCATGACAGAGTTTAAAGAAGAAGTTTCTTCTGTTAATACTTGGACTGCTGAAGGTCAAACTATGACACTGGGGAAGCTCATCTGGAAATAGTCATGGGCCTGATTCTGAGGTCATAAAACTGTTGCACATCTGGTCTAGCATTAATGAAGCTAGTGTAGAGGAGACCATAATTAGGGACTTAAAATCAAAACCAACCTTTGTCTTTATTATATCTTAAAGTTGAAGACTTAAAATGAATAGCTGAGAATCTGGTGGTTTAGTTGCAGTCTAGTGGTCACACTGCATGTGTGAATTTTGCTGTATAACACTGTGGAGCCTATAACCCTCTATGATATGTAGAGCAGTATTGGAACATATATTTATTAGTTCTTTCTCAAGCAATTTATTAAGATACGTTTAAATGTTGTAATCTGGCAGAACATGGAAAGCATTGTATATCTTTGCAATTTATGGTTCTAATCACATTTCCTAGGTTGAGTTGTTTGTACACTTGCGCCGTCTCCTTATAGTCATTGTGTTGGGTATTTTACAAACATTTGTAGGAGACATTCTAAATAGGTAAGACAGTCCAAGACAGCGTATACAGGGAACATTTTTCTAGTGTCAAATGCAGGTAGAACTTTAGTGAAAATGAGAGCAGAAATGCTTAATTTTTCCATTAAGCCCCTCCTGTGTTTTTCAGCTTCAGTTTGCTTTTTGTACTCAGAATTTTTGTGACAGAGGAATCAAAGTTTTCTGTCACTCATTTGGAATCTGACAATGTATATTGGAATTTCTGGATAGTACGTGATTCTAAATCCAACAGCGGAAAGACAAAACGAAAATACTACATCTTGGTTTATCAAAGTTACTTGAAACGTGTATGCAATCTTATAAAAATAACAATAGATTTATTTAATATGTTATATCAGACAGAAAATAGACGGCATCTGATCTTCTGTGGGTGGTTTTTGATGATATGGACAATAATTAATGTGCCCTGTCAATAATATGTAAGAGCAATAAAATCTGTGATATGCTGACGTGGACTATGCACCAGTTTCCTCATGGTCTAGCCAGTGCTGCACATTGGAAGCAGGAAGAGTTCTGTTTATAGTAGTTCAAATTCCAACTTTTCTAGCCTCACAGTTAGCATTCATGAGCCTATAGTTTTAGAAATATTTCACTCTAAGTAATCAAGAAAAATATTGCAATGGGTGGGTGAGTTATCTCCTGATGGCGAGTTTTACCTTGTGGAAGAGCATCAGTACTTGAGATTATACTTACAGAGAGAATTGTTGATAGGAAATTTTAGTGTGGAACTTTGTTCTGAAAAGTAGGCATTTTCATCTTCTGAAATGCTTAATGAATTTTAACTTTAAAATGTTTTGAAAATATTTTTTTCTTTGGCACATCATTATAGTATTTTTCCTATAAAACTTCGAAGCCACTCTATTGAGTATGCAAAGTCTGCATCACATCTTAAAATATTGCTTTCTCAAGCAATATTTTCCCAACAGCAGTGTCAGTTTAGATTTAATTTTGTTCATCCATAGGCTTTAATGTTGCTTCACCGTCATTATGCTTGCCAACACCAGTACTGGCACTATATAGCTGTGCAAAACTGTATCACTTACCTAATGTCATAGCAAATTGCTGAAAATACTGATCATTCAGACCCAGGCTGTGCAATTCCTCTCATCTATCCTCTCTACAATAAAGTTTCACTTTGACCCAAATTTCCCTTCACTTCTGATAGATCTAGTGCTGCAAATCATAGACTTCTAGACTGCTGAATCATGAAAACAGGTTTGTAGGAAGGTGATTTCCATAAACAAGAAATGGCTGTCACATTAATCTGAGGGTACATCCACTATTTTTTTCCCCTTTTTTTCTTTCTTCATCTTTCTTTTTCTTTCTTTTTCTTTCTTTTTCTTTCTTTTTCTTTCTTCCTCTGATCTTTTCCCGGCTTTTGCATCTCAGAGTTCCTGGTCATGTTCAAAAATACGCATTATACGTGTCAAATTTTTGCTAGTAATGTTATTGATGATCCTACTCAGAGTTAGTTTTCTACAGATCCATGTAATAATTCATAGAGGATTTTGTACAGTTCGTATGCATATGCTTATGGAAATGCCATAAGTTTCTTTTGGTCTTTAAGTTACGTTAGAGAAGTATAGGCATTCTAGCTGACCAATCCCTGCTCAGCACCTCAGCACATTTACTTCTCCACATCTGAAGGGATGAATCCAAGAACACTGTAACTTTTGCATTCCTTTTCATATTACATATTCTCTTCTATCAATAGGTTAGATGATATTTTATAGAATAAAGTGGAAAAGTTGCTGAGAGTATTATAGGTTATGAGTCTGGAGTTTCAGTGGACACTGAGAACTCTGAGTTTAAGTACTATGTACATCTTGTATCTGAAGTATGTCACAATTTAAGAATAGTGTCCAATCTGAAGATATCTACATATTTCTGCAATGAAAGGTATAACAGAGGCTAGAGCATAATAAACAGTCCTGCCTCCAATTATAGTTGAAGGAGGTAACAGAAAACACCAAAGTGAGGATAAATCTTAATTTAAATAGGCTATTGAAACCTAATTGGACCTTAGGAAAAAAAAAAAAGAGAATAAATTAACTTTTCATCAAAAATTGAATTATACAGAATAAGCATTCATATCTTTCAGACACCATGAAATGCTTCTGAGAAACACCCCTTTGATTCTCTAAAATAATTATTTTCTCTGAAAAAATTATTCTTCAATTAATTTGTATTAAAAAAGCATTTTAAAAAGCCGTATACAGAACATTTTAAGTTGTATAGACTTGGTCTATTGATTCCAATTGGTATAAAGCTTTTGGTTTTAATTTGTGGAGGAATTAAAGAAATACCCATTAAACCCTAAAATGAAAAGGTAAAAGTAATCAGATGGGTAAGCCATGGTTCATGAAGGCATGATCTCACGTATAAAAAATTCAGCATGTATTACATTAGTCCATGAATTAAAAACAACATGCTTATCTGACACACCAGGGACATAACCAAAGAGTTTTCTGTCTTTAAACCATTAGTATAATAGAGATGAAGGTCATTATTGAAAGACCACAAAGAGAACGATGATGTTTTTTATCACGAGGTACATCATTATCTCCCTTAAGGAGTGCTGCCATCAGCCATCTTTTTTCCCAAAAGTATCACCTT
The DNA here is from genome assembly GCF_047716275.1 of Strix uralensis. Taxonomy (NCBI): domain Eukaryota; kingdom Metazoa; phylum Chordata; class Aves; order Strigiformes; family Strigidae; genus Strix; species Strix uralensis. The sequence goes on along the minus strand of NC_134012.1, from coordinate 33,128,181 downwards.
ATTATCTCATCTTCATAGTTTTACTTTATTTTTAACAGTTCCCATCTTTTTAGTCAAGGATATAAAACATATGCTCAAGACATATCTTGTAGGAATTAGTGAAAAAAGAGGCTTTAAGGTGAGAACAACATTGTTTTTTCCTTTCATTTCAGAAATCTTAAGTTATCTTCAATCTGTACTCCAAGTGTATAAGAAACTCAACCAACATATCAGTGGGTGGATTAATGAAACACTTGTCAAGCTCTTACCAGGTCCTCTGCTCAAGAACAGAGACGAGGTTACTCATTTGGAGATGAGTCCTGTTCTCACTAAAGTAAATGGCAAAATCTTGCTTTATATTCAGTACTGCAGACCAGAATCTAAATCTATAACAGACTACAATCTGATAAAACTTCAATGCATGTTTTAACATACACTGAAACCCCTGAAATTTTTGAAGGCCTACATGAATGGTCAGTATTGATATACTGGTCAGACATGTGGTCCGGTCAGACTGGTTTTCAAATCAGGTTTCAAAACACCAGCTATTTCAGAGAAAAGGAGAATAATAATACAAGCATATATTGATATTGGATAGACAGCCCTTCATATTTATTCTCAGGCTGATCACTAACAGTCTACTTCAACCCAAAGACATGAAGCTGTTTTTCCCTTTTTTGGTCTCCTCAGCTAAGATTAAGCAGGTGCCTAGCCAGAACAAAGCATTTTCAGTAGAATCACACTGAAGAGTTTTGTTCCTTGGTTAATGCTTGTTGTTCTAGTGAAATAACAAGAGACAGCATTTCTATGAATTCAAACATAGGTGCCTAAATAGAGGTTTAGGGAGAGGGACACAGGGGGAAATAGCTTTAGACTGTCAGATCCAAACACTGTGACCTAGGTTCTGCAGTTTAAATGTTCAAGATTTCCCTCTGATGTTATTAAAAATAGATTTAGTTCCTTTGTGCAGTGTGAGACTGTTAACACATAAAAGGTCAGGAATAATGAAGAAAAATTACAGCATTCAGCCATACAAGAAAAAATACTTTCTCAATAATGGGGATCCAAAGACCCACTTAGTTTCTTGACCAAAAAAGACAATTAAGAACATCTTGTATAACAACTTAGTCTGAACTATTTAATTTTATTTTTAAAAATTTTTGACAAAAAATACTATCAGATACAAGTAGTATTACCAAAATATTTTAAAGTACATACAGCTGGAGATATGATTGTTGCTGTTGCTCCATAAATGAACAAAGTCAATACATGACTGTCCTATAATAAAATTATATTTTTTCTCATTAATACATTGACATGCTCCCTGAGCTACAGTCCTTCCCCAGGAAAAATTCCTGTTATAACCCACAAGATGTTTGGCTCTTGGGTGGGTGCTTAGTCCTTTTTATGCAAAGGAACTCCATTTCAGCAACCTGAAAGATTACTTCAGCAAGTACATTTTTAGGCACCTGCGATCCAGAGGTAGGAAACACCTTCTCAAAGAGAAATTTCTCTCATTTTGTAAGGAAGCTAATTCATGTATATTCATGCAATTCTTTCCTAATTTCTCTTATCATATGCAGATTTGGAGTATGTGTAGCGTACAGACACAGACTTTGAACAATAGGAAATTATGTTTTGTGCACAGTGAGAAGAAAAATACGTATCATATTTTCCCTGTCACTTTTTTCACCTGCTTTAAGATACGATTACTGGGAAAGCATATTAATAAAAAATTAGTCTATAATTTTTCATTTGAATGTTTTCCTTCTTGCTTAGAATAAAGTGTTTAGCTCTGACCAGTGTGAATAAGGAAGGTACAGATATGGGGAGCTTGTGCTGATGAAGCTGCATCACACAAATTAATGATGTGAAGATACAAGGGCTTCAGAGCTGCTTGCCAGCATCTGGTCTTTGCAGGAATGGTCCTTTTTGCCTTCCAGGTGGTTACAAATTGCTGAGTCTTCTCAGTTTCTTGCAGAAGATGTTAGGCTATCCTAGGAAAAAATACGCAAGAGGAGTTTCACAAAGCATTTCCTGATGTGTTCTTTCTCATGTATTTACTATTCTTCTTCCCTCACAACTTTTATTTTGGGATGGGATGATTCAACCTCTTTTTGTTCATTTTGGTTATAAATAAATATGCTACATACCAAAGTGTCTACTGCTTTTCTCTGGAGATGTTAGTCCATGAAAAGCAGAAGTCCAAGGATTGAAGTTGGTTGAAAAACAGAAGCATGTGTGCCCTCAGAGACCTAAAGGTAGAATTAAAATAAGATTGTATTTTGCATCTTAAAACCGTCAGGTTTGCAGTTTTCCTTGGTTTGCCTTTTCCTTTGCACAAGCTTCATTATATTTTTTTTTAAAAATGCCCAACCTCAGCCATAATTTTCACGGGTGCCTTGCAAGAAAGAAACAGATTATGCCCAAAAAGCTGTGCTGGTGATGTATAAACCATCATATTTACTACTACAACTAATTTCTAAAAAAGCAGATATGCAAATCACCTTTCCTGCTGTATCTTAGTTGGGTATAGGTGTTCTACTGACTCTGTTATTTCAGATTATAGGTGTCATAGGATCTGGCAGACACTACAGTTTAGAGATTTTCTTAATTCTGATATATTTTTATATCTAAATTTTTATTTCTTGTTTACTTCTATGTAATTTTGCATCCCCATGGATTTTCTCCCAGTTGCTCTCATGTGATCAACTTTGCAACACGTTTTAATGTTGAATACACCCCAGCCTTCACAAACTTTAACAAGCATAGTGTAATGCTCAGGATGCAGAATGGGTGTTTCATTTGGGCTTCACATGAATTATGGTGATCTTTTAACGTACTACATTGCACAAAACTTTGGTACTCATGAAAGATAATATATATCAATATATTTTACTCCTGTGAAGAAATTTGCAGTGACATGTAGAAATAAGACATAGTAAACTGGAGAAATCTAAGAGAAAGAAAAAATAAAGGGAAAAACTGAAGATCAAAAGGAACATAGGAATGAAAGATATATAATGTCAATTTGATAAGGAGTATTAAGATGTTAGAACGCTTGATTTTCTACTGCCTTTAGCAGTGTATAGATACTGTATAGATAAAATCAGTTTAAGAAACATGAGTGATGCCATATTTAGTTGTAAATTAAAGCAATACTCAAGTGATCTGCCAAAAGAGAAAACACCATTGGGAGGAAATATTTAACTTGCTCTGTTGCCCTGTCTCGATAAAGGTCCACTCTACAATATCACAATTTTCAGCCTCCTTTAAAAAAAAAAAAAAAAAAACAAAAAAACGAAGGGGGGTTAATATTTTCGCTTTTTTTTTTTTTTTTGCTTTTTTCTTTTTTTCTTTTTTTCTTTTTTTCCCCCTTTGAATCTTCATGCTTCAAACTAGGTCAAATTGAGTTGTAGTACGCCTTAAAGAAAAACCGTCAGTGCTCAGTACCAGGTGTTTCAGGAGCTCTCCGTCGCCTGTTCTCTTTTTAAGGGTAGTGCTTTGGTTTGTGTAGGGTAAGCCTCGGAGCTGAAATAATACCTGCAAGCGAACGATGCGCCCTCTGTCACTTCCAGGACGGGAAGCTCAGTCCTAGCACTGTTTCGGGGTGGAGGCTGAGTGCTTCCCCTGACCTGCTGCCGCGCCGTGACCACGGGGCGAGCCCGGCCCGCCGCGGCCGCGGAGCTCCGCGCCCGGCCGCGGCTGCCCCGCCTGCACCGCGGGGCTGCTGCGGCGTTGCGCCGCGCCCGACAGCGGGACGGGGCCGGCCCTGGGCGGGCGGAGCGCCCCGCTCAGCCGCCCCGCGGGGCGCGGGAGCGTCCCCGGACACGCTCCCTCCGCCGCCGGTCGGGCTGTGTCACCTCGCAGCCTTCGCCAGAGGCCCCTCTGGCTGTGCGGAGCTGGTGGAGAGCCTAGGCCCGCGCGGTGCCTCGCCTTGGGCTTAACCGGCTGCTTGAGCTGTAGCATGAGGAGGTGGTTACGGCTCAGCGGTCGCGGAGTAGCAGGGGACCAGCAAGGTAGAACTGCACAGCTAGGTGTTGGGAAACGCGGTTCACGGAAAGAAACCACCTTGATTTAGAACATCCCGGTGAAAAAAAAAAAAATTAAAAATAGCGCTTCTTAAAAAACAAAAACCAATAGGAGGTAGCCGGCACACTGAACAAAGTTTTATTTTAATGCAGATGAAGTGAAAAGTAGCAAAAAAAAATAATGACAAAACAACAAAAAAAACCCAAACCCCACACCGCAAGGAAAAGAACAACAACAAAATCCCTTTTTTAGTCTTTCATAAACGGTTTAAAGTCTGTGAAGAGCATTTGCGCATCGTTGTGGGGAAGCAAATGGTTGCAAATGTTCCTCTTGGAAGACAGTATTGACCAGCGTTAGAAATACCTTCGTAAATTAAATCTCGATGGGATCTATTTCTGGAAAAATCTTAATTAAAAATAGCACACACACAAAACTGTATTCTATACAAAAAGAAAATCCCCACCCCGTCTGCTCCCAGACTGTGTAGTGTTATCAGTGGAACTGGAAATCTTACAGCAACCACCCCAGTATTTTTGCTGTAGAGAAGAGGGTGGGGGGGTTCCGACGGCTCTCATTGCTGGAAGATACTTTGAGGGCAAAGTAAAAGTGCCCCCCGGGAGCAGCGCTCTGCTGCTGCCGCCGCCGCCGCCGTCTCTGAGATGCTACAGTATAAGGTGGAGAAGAAAAGAAATGAGTTTGGAGTTGATGTACACGCCGGAGCAGCAGTAAAAAGATATAAGATATCGACACGCTCAGCTGCATCTTGTTAAAAGCTTCCTGCGGGTTGGCAGAATGAAATCTTTATTTAAAATACACAAACTATCGTCAGGGGAGGAACGGAAGGGAAAACACTAAAAGGGCCAAACGCAGTGCTTAACCCACCGGTATAAGCAAAAGAGGAGGAGAAGCGATGAGATTGGTTTCGGGCGAACGGAAGGGGGGGTGCCCTCCTTGCAGCCCAGCCACAGCAGCCACCCGGAGACTCGCTGTCTCCACTCAGCTTTGGAGCGAGACTTTCTCTTGATGGGCATAATATAGTTGCTTTGGTAGGAGAAAGGGACTTACGAATACCAGAAGCATAATTTGTGCTCACACTTGGGTGTGAATGATAGGAAAAGGTACCTCGCCACCACATCCACAGCAGCGCTCTCTTAAGTGGTGGTAATATTATTATTATTTTATTATTGCCAGCCGGTGGCTGTAAAGGTGCATTATTTTAATGCATTATTAATTGTTTTCCCAGGGAGAGGAGGAAGGTGGGGATAGGGCTTATTATTATTAATAGCGAGGAGCTCTCTCGCTCCTTTCGCACACGCCGGGGAGCGCGGTGGGAGGAGGCAGCGCCGGGGGGAGGCGGACGGCGGAGCGCGCCCCGCTGCCGGCCTCGCCGCGCCCCGCTACCGGGCTCGCTGCGCGGCTGCGGCGCGCACACGCGGGGCTCGGCGCAGCCCCCCCGCCGCTCCCTCCCAGCCACCCGGCGGAAAGTTCCGCGGGCAGCTGCCGGCGCGGTCCCCGCCCGGAGCAGCACTCTGCGGCCGGCACCTCCCCATCCCCAGCTCCGCGGGGGCGGCGTGGCTCCGCGGCAGCCAAAGTTGCGGTGGGGCCGGGGAGCCGCCGCTGCTACTAGCCATCAAGTGGCTCGTTAAGGAAATGCAGGTGAGCGGGCTGAGCGGCGGCGGGGGGCTGCGCGGGGCCCGGCGGGGAGCGCGCGCCCCGGCACGGCCCTCCCCGTGCCCACGGGCCGCCCGCCCGCCCCCCGGGCCGGCGGCGCCCGGCAGGGGCAGGGGCAGGGACAGGGACAGGGGCAGGGGCAGGGGGCGGCCGCCGCGCCCCCGAGCACAGCCGCTCCGCCGCCCCCTCTCCCGCAGGCGCGCACACACGCGCGCACACACACACGCACACGCACACACCCCCCCCCTCCCCCCTCCCCACCCCTCGCTCGCTCCCTCTCTCCTCCCTCTCCTCGCTCTTTCCCTCCCTCCCTCTCTCTCTGCCGGCCTCATCGGAGAGAGTTGCAGGTACCTTTTCTCTCCCCTCCCCTCCAGCCCCCCCCCCCCGCCCCCCAAGAAATTTTAGGGTGCAGGAGCCTCGAGAGGGCTTTTTTTTTTTTTTTTTTTTTTTTTTTAAAATCACTGGTTAAAAAATCTTTGGAAGAATGACTCTTTTGCAGGAGTCTTCTCAGAAAGCAGGGATACCCCCAAGGAGCTAGCGGCAGCGGCGCTGGATCCCACCAAAACAGAACTGCCTGATGTGGCATGTGCTTCTCTCTCTTTGCAGTTCCTTCTGGGCCTGTGTGGACTAGGGGCACAGCGCGGCTCCTGACTGGCAGGAGGGGAAAGCGGAGACTCCTTCAGGTTTCCAAAGAGGTCCGAGCGGACTGCATTAGTAAGTAAATACGCTATGCTTGGTTTCTGTCCCTATGTCCTCCAGCTCCTCCAAACCTCTTCTTAGCATACACACACACACACACACACATCTTGATCTATATCTGTGTGTGTATGCGTGTGTGTCTCTGCTTTTAAGTCACACCGTTCTGGTCAGAGAGGAACTTGCCTGTGGTGACCTGAACTGTTTTCAGTGGGAAAAGTGCATGAAGCGGTTTACTCATCTTTTATCAGAGAAGAAAATTGCAGGTGAATACTTGTGTAAAGAAACTGAGTGTGTCAGGTATTGTGTAATGCCTACCTTAGTCCGAGTGTAGGTATGTGGTAGATTACAGGCAAAATCTAAACAAAGAGATGCTCCCTCAGAACCTACAGCACGGTGTGACCTGCTAAGTAATGCCAGGTGACAGGGCATTCAGTTTGATGTAAAATGTACATGGATTATAGATACTAAGAGTGTTTTTGTCTGTATTCAGTTGCATTTTTAGTCCACATGTGAAGTTGTTAGGTTTTTCATGAAGTTTTATATGTATGAAATGTATGTATATTTTTTCTTCTAATGATGATGACAGTTCCAGACAACAGCTTTGCTTTCGAAGTGCTTTTATGGGACATTAAAAAGTACGGATGGCACTTTTTTAAATAGGTGAGAAAGATCTAGGGGAAACAAAAAGATACACTTGTTTAAGGGGGCTTCACGAACAGTGGGACTGAGGTTTGCTGGCTGAGCTGTAGAGTTGACAGAAGGTATAAAGATCAAATAAATGTATGTCGTGGAGAGTCTGACGTTAGGGTTTAGCACTAAATATATCTGCATCTGGGGAGGAGAACTTTTGCAGGCATTATTTTTCTTGGGACAGTGGTCTCATTATTGACATTTGCTGCATCTCTGGTAGAGGAAACAGCTAGTACTAGTAGTTGAGGGTTAACTGTTTCCTAGGTAGAGAGCAGAAATAAGAATGAAAAGTATGTCAATGAAAATATTTGTTCATGTTTGCTAATTTCTAAATAAAACCTTTGTGTTATGTCAGTAGAAATATAGTTGAGTCAGGTGTTTTGAATGTACTGGAAGGAATCAATAGCATTTCAGCATTTTTTCCTCCATTCCTGCCAAATGGACTTGGATTTAAATTCTTCATGTGTTATTGCATCTATTGTAGGGACAATATGGATTTGAATAAAATAAACAGTTCCTTACAAATTCTTGACAAATTTGTATTATTTTACAGTACAAATTCATAATAATAAATGGGTACTGTAAATAAACTATTCAACTTAAATCTCTTATGTATTACATTTTTATTGTTCACCTAATCAGAATTAACTTTTGTCATTAGAAGCCATTAAACATGCATTTATGTGCATCTTGATGGTGAATTTAATATTGCATTTTCAGGTGGAATTCAAAATCAATCACAACTAATAAATGTTGCCAAGAGTGAAAGTTTATTAGGGTCAAATTAAATACTTTGTGAAGTAAAGAAATTAGTTTATGTCACACCCGTAAAGGTAATTAGACAAAATTTATTTAGGAAGTTAATGTGACACAAGCAGGAAAGGCTAAATCTGCACTAGCAGAAAGATGACATTCAGAGCTGCTTTCAGGTATTCATAATCTTAAAGCTGGGAATAATTACAAAGCATAGGCTACAAGTTCTGAGGTAGTGAATCAGGGCGACTTTCATATTGCATCACAGTACTCTGGGTAATTGATAGTAACATTTATGACAGAAAAAATACCAGATGAACTTGTGAACTTGAAATAAAAGGAAAACACATCTGCTGGCTGGTTTAGTACTGTGAATTTATCTTTCAGGTAAAAATGAGGCTTTTTTTTCTTTCCTTTTTGAGTAGGTAACATTTGACATGGCTCATTGCTGTGTTGTACTCCCTGTGGGCAGGGTATTAAGATAATATATCCAGATAATTTGCATGAACTGTTTTGAGACTGCATACAGAGAAGTTTATTAAGTTAAGCTTTCTGTTCTGCTAGCTGGTCCCAGACATGCAGCATGCAATGTTGAATGCCTAACAAAGTGTCTAGTTTTACAATAAAAGAAAAAAGATTAAAATATATTTGACTAATCAGATAGGAACTACATACTTAATGGCTTTATTAGTTTGGAGCATACTCTTCATTATTTGTCTTTTGGATTTTCTTTAAATCTAGGATATCTCCTGGCAGTACTTCAGTATCTATATGAAAAATTACTTGGTACATACTCCACTTTTGCTGTAATTACTACTTGTTACCATAGGAAATGACCTGAGTCAAAACCTGGCAATTAAGTTTGATACATATTACATTTGATCGTATATGTATGTACAATCTTGATCGTAATTGCTGATATAGGAAAATGTCAAATCAGGTCAGTCTAATTCATAAGAAACAACAGAGGTCTTAAAAAAGACCTCTTGCTGTGAAGATTTATAGTTGATAGAATTAAGTTGCATGTGTCAGCAGTAATGTGTTTTATTATGCAATTGTTCTTATTCAGATCAGATAATGGCCCGATGAAATATATAAGCAGTCTGCAGGGAATGAATGATTAATTCCTCTAATGTGTGCTTATTGTAGGAATTCTTGCTAATAGAATCTAGATACCTGCATTAGTTTGCAGTAGATAAAGTCCAATAGCATTGTCTATATTAATATTAGTCAGTATACCAATGGATGACCAAACTTTGTGGTAATAAACTGTGATGGAAAAACTGTGACAGACTATTCCGTCTTTGTTACATGTGGCTTTACTGAAGAAACTGACAGTATACAAACATGATGCTTGATAGCACAAGCTATTTTGAAATGGTGGATATGATAAATATCAAATAATACACAGATGTTTTGATGAGCTTGTTTCATGTGTCTTTTTAACAACTTCTACAGCATTAATAACTTTTATGTGTCTGAATGCCAGTTCTGGAGGTTGCAAGTACTATAACAAGTTGGAGAAACTAAGATATCGTTGATGAAATTGAAAAACAGACCAGTTTAGCATTTTGGGAAAGATTACTGATAATTTTCATCAGTCTAAAGCTTGTTTAATGTGAAAACAGATTGGTACCTGAATCCTACTTATTTAGAGTAAGCTTAATTGATTTAGTATCACTTTGAAGACTTCTGAGCAGAAAATGTTTTTGGCAGCAAATATAAATTTAACGGTGGCATTTATGCAGTCGATCTGTAATTTAGGATTGGATTTTGATATCTGAAGGAAAAAAAAAAGTAGTTTTTTCCTTCATTAATAGCCACAGGGATTCTAGGTAAACCAACTGGGGAGAATGAAACATTCAGGGCGCTCTTTAAAAAAGAAGAAGAAAAAAAAAGAGAAAGAGGCCATAGAAATATCTGAGATTCAAAACTCTTTGGGCTGGAGAATGCCTGTTTATGTGTTTTTGGATCTTTTTGCCACGCATATATGACCATTAGTAGTAGAAGTTTCTTCAAGAGTTTTTATGATATTCTTTCTTCTTCTAGACTTTCCACCTTGCAGTTTTGCATCTTTAATCCCAACAGAAACTCTGATAAAGTCATCAAGGTGTTCTATGTCACAGTGATAACAGAATGATGACAGTAGGGTCACAAAGTATTGACATGGCGTGCATTTGGTCTGTAATTTTTTGGGCATACTTGATTGTGATGAAAAAAGTTTAGGAGCAAACGGATTTAAAATTCCAATAGGAAATGAGCAGTAGGCATGGATAAATTAATTCTCAAAGAAGAATTAAATGTACTTAATAGTAAAGACTAAGATAAGGAAACGTGCACACAAGATTAGGCAAAAGGAATGCATAATGGAAGGGGTTTTTAGCATTCTTAATGCTATTAGATGCTGTCTGATTTCCAGCTTATCTGTTCTAGCAGCTTCTTTAATAAGATTCGGTATAAAACAATAAGAGAAAAGCTAGCAATAAACAGAAGATTGCAGAGAAATTACTACTTTTATCGTCAATGTGAGGATTGAATTACGCATCTGTTTTCATTTGTTGTCAATAGTTGCAGAAATGGTCCTATTTCTCTTATATTTCTATTCTGTTAAATATGCTTTATTAAGTGAAACTAGTGTGCAAGAAACCTCATTTTTTACATTCTGTATTTCTCTAATGTCAACTTTGTAACTACTTCTGAAAAATTGATTTTTTTTTTGTCAATGCATAAGCTTAAGATCTAGTTGAATAAGACTTTAACTGGAGACTGCAGAATCTGGTTTATAAAATCAATTTTATAAAATTTCTGTCAGCAGTACTATAAAATTTACCAAAATAGTAATACGTTTTAAATTTATGCCAAATACAGGCATGCTTTTAAATGCCTTTAAAGTTGTTTGAAATACTATTACACTTTCCAGGTTATGCACTTACATTGTGCTGAAATGTAAAATTAAAGTTTCAGAGATGTATTTGGAGAAAGAGATTTCTTCATGTGCATGTTTGCAATATGAATAAGGCTCTGCATAGCCTGATGATTTTTCCTCAGAATGTTGTGTGGAATTTCTTCCAGCTGTAAGCAGCATGAGCTGTTAAAAGATAAGTTAAGAGATAGATACACATTATATTATATTAAAAGATAAGTTAAAAGATAGATACATATTATAGGACCAGTCCTCTGCTTTCTCTAAACACTGGGTCTAGAGTCAGACTAGCAGTCAGTCCAATGCTTAAGTCTCATCTCATTGTGAAAAGCTGGAAGGGTATTTAAGCTGAATTCTTCAGTATGTTTCAGGATGGTTTTTCAAAAGATAAGGTGGACATTTTGGTGCATACCATGCATTCTGCTCGTCTCCTGAATTTAAAAAGTAGTAGCTGTACACAATGGCTGTCAAGAAATTACTCTTTCTCCAAGCCGCTGATCTTTATTTGGTTTTAGATTACCTAGCTCATTTGCAAAGTATGTGTAACACTGCCCAACAGTGAAATGTTAAATCCCTATGCTTTTTGTTCACGGCGGAAAGATGGGTTGGAGAGGAAACTGTTTTCAGGAAGGGTGATTGCCTAGTCTGTAAATACGAGGACTCATGGTGTAATGGGATGTGGTTTAATTCAGCAGTTCTAGTTATTATTGAAACTGTGTGAGTAAGGTAAACTCATGCTTTCAGAGTGCTCAAGAAACCTTCTGGCTGGTGAGCTTCTCACAGGTGACAGAACAATTGCTTTATGATGATTGATTTAAGGTGAGCAACCTGAATAAAGGTCCTCTGGTGGCAGCAGGTTGGAAGTGTACACCAGCCTGTCTTTCAGGAGCTGTAATTCCTAAGGTTACTGCAGCAGAAGTAACTACATGAGAACAATTGCATCTACTCTAGCCTGAAAGTAAAGTGATTTTTAGACTCTCATGCAGCAGATTAACAGTCAGTGTGGGAGTATGTCAGGCAAAGTAACTTTGCTCTAGCTTTGACTCATTCTCTCTCTTTTTAGCCCCTACACTCTTCAGATGTATCCTTCCTTGTGGTGTAAGACATACAGTCTCAGCAGGCCCTGTACCACATAGGACAGTACCTAAAGTAGTTCATGTTCAGCTCTGTATTCTCCTCACTCTTCTAGCCAAAAGTGGTTTTCTTCTGTCTTTAGCAAAAAAAATAGTCCTCCACATTGTAACTAGATCTAACATATCATTATTTTAAAGTCTCAGGATTTTTATTTTTTTTTTCCAAACAGGAGTTAAGTAAGAACATTTACAGTACACTTTTTAAATCTACACTGAAAGACTTCATTTTAACCTTAAAGACTGGTTTTGTATTCAGCTTCTGATGAAGTACAACGTACTTTCAATACTAGCACAAAAGCGTAAGGGAGAACAGTGATGTAACTCTTACTTGGGTGGCTACAGAATTGCTGACAATAACAAAAGATAAACCAAAATGATGTCTGAATTGCTGTCCATTTGGATAGAAGGATGTAAGAATATCCATCACATCAATTTAAAAATGACAGAAAAAATCCTACAGGATAGTGTGTTGACTCAGTTTTGAAAGATTTTCTTTTACGTTGAAAGAAGAGTGCTGTGATGTAGTGCTAGGCAAAGCTCAATAGCAACATCAGTTCTCAATGGAAAGAGTTCAGAGAGAAGAATCCATATGAGCCATCCGTGTCTGCATGGATTGATTTCCTTTTCTTACTGCAGCCATGAGGTTGCCAGATGGCATCCTCAGACTTCTTCAGAGAGCCAGAAAACCATAAGGAGTGCTGTCTTCATCAGAAATCATAATAGTATCATGAAATTACAGTTGATACTTTTCTTCATCTAGGTTTTCCTTAAGGAAGTGTGTGGTTTTTTTGCTGTTAATTATTGTTGATTTTGACCATAACAGAAAAATGTTTTCATGCTCATTCATTAGTAGTACGAACCAACTCCTTAACTGTCAGGATAGCTAGGATATACCACAAGAAGTCAGACTTTAAACTTGTTTTGAGACCTGTAAAATTCCTGTAGCGGGAGGAATGTGCTGGGAGAGGCTTGATCAACATTAAAGCATTATTACTGAAATACCCTACATGTGCTAGTAGAAGTATTTGAGGAATATATAAAAAATTCTCTTTAAGAGGAAATCTGGTTAACTTATACTTCATACTTTATACTTCAGTAATCCTCTGCAAATCTGTAGGTATGGATAAATAATAAAAGAGAATTTCAAATAATATTTTGCATATAACCTGTAATATGATTTGTGTGCCTATTGTTCATAGAAATACTTTAAATGAATAGTTGTATTAATCATTGATATTCCTTCAGAAACAGAAGTCTGCCCAGTGAAGCGTGACATTAGTTTAAAATTTGACATTAGTAGATTTGGTCTGGCATCATTAACATACCAACTGGAGTACTTAAAAAAAAAAAAACCCTGATGCATTAATATAGTGATAACCTATGTTCTCCTTTGGATAATTTAGCCATTTCTTCAGTTTTAAGCACAATTATTCTGTGAAATTTTCCTTTCTCCATATGAATGAAAGATACACTAACGGCTTTTTCACACAACTTAAGTCCTAATATTTTTAAGGTTTTTTTTTTTTTTTAAAATGCTTGAAAAGCTGCACAAATACACTTACCTTTTTTTTGCAGCGCATAGGCTTTGAAATGGGCCATATTGTTGATTTGACACCTCTTTTTCCCAGTGAACCCAGTGTACTCTGATAATTCAGTGACGCTAAGATCAGTTAGTGAGGTTGGAGATTCTGTTGTCAGATGCCTCAGCTAGGAAGTGTACGATGGACTTCAAAGCTTCAAGAGCAGCCAAAAGGTATTGTAGGTCACCAAACCTTGCTAACCAAATACTGTTAACCATGTTCCCTATATCCATCGTATGGTCTTCTGCAAAATTAATTTATTCAGTGAGAATTGGGTCAGCAGCATACAATAGGTGTTACTTGGAAGAATCGAGAAATAATTCTAAAATAGGGTCAAATTATTTTCTTCAACATTTTTAGAATAAAGTGCAGTAGGTTTCCTGTGCACTTTGATTTCAATTTTCCATTCTAATGGAAGTATGAGAAAGGTTGCAAGCCAATGTAAAAGTCATGTTAGTTACTGGAGGCCATTGCGTGGAATAGTGTTCAGGAAGTGTGTTTTTTTCTGTGCAGTCTGTAATGAAAAATATTCTAGAGTTGAATAATTTCGTGGGCAACTTCCATATAGGTTGTGGTACTCTGCCAACCTAATTGAAATGCATGATTTCTCCTATTTTAAAATCTCTTTCCTTTGAGAACATTGTATAGGTTATTTGTTTTCTATTCCAGGATTATTAGAGAAAAGTGATTTTTGAATTTGGCACAGCAGTAGTAAGTTGTGTTGCAGCACCTGTTTTTCCTCATCAACCGTAGGTTTTCAGAGGTTTCTATAGGTGTGGAAATAAAGTCCCTGGATGTTCCCATTGTCATATCCTATATAGGATCATAAATTGGAAAGTATCCAAATGTATTTGTGCTCAGAATCATCTTTTTTTTTTTCTCAGCATGGAGGCCAGCCTTTCCCACCCTTCCCCATCTTCCCGTTTTTCATACCCTTCCTCTACAGAAGTCTGAAACATGGTAAAAATGTCTGATTATTTTGAAATTAGCTCATAATTCATATTTCTTTTCCTTCTCACTGATCCTGAGGATAGTAACCCTTTCTGCTTGGGTAAGAATTCACTTTTAAATGGGGTGATGTCCTTAACTTCCTTACTTTGTTTTTCCTAGAACTGATAAAAATAAGAAAGAGAGCACTCCAGCTTACGTAAATATTAGATGTTTCCTAAGGTAAGGTGAGAGATAAAGAAGTAACTGACAGTGTTCTGCTGGAGTTACAGAATTAATAAACTAGACATTTATGAATGTTGGGGTGAGTTAGGTGTATTGATATCTTTGGGCAACTCTCAAGTGCAATTATACAGATTATGTCTTTTTCTCCCCCCCATCCTACTCTGAGAGATGTTGGTTGGCTTGAGAACTTAATAGGAGGGGAGAAGGAAGCCCATGAATATTTCTATCTGTTCAGTGTTCTGTTGATTTTATTAATCGTCAGAGCTGAACAAATTAAAGAAGGCATGAACTGTGACATTTATTTCAACACTTCTTGGTTACTTAAATATGGTTTTATTAAAAAAAAAATTGCAATGTATGTTACCGTCTATATTTAAAAAAAAGGATTGTTAGAAGATACATGAGGAGGAAGGAAAGGAAAATGAGGGTCGAAAATGGGTAAGTAATGGGAATGGAAGGAATCCTCAGGAATGAAAGGAGATCCATTATTCAGGTCTCTGGTGCAGTGTAAAGTCGGATGACTCTTTAATGACTGGGGAGGAGATTTAGTTGCCTAACCATAAACATCTCATGCATTTTTAGATGCCCTGGGACATCTGCTCGGCCCCAGGCTACTGTTCTCTTGTACCATATGTGCCAGTCCCATACAGGTAGTTCAGAAAACCAAGAACATACACAGTTGCACATTTATCTGTTTTTAGGATTCTGAATTGTGCATGTCTATATTCTGATGTTGTATCTAGAACTTTGCCTTTCCTCCTTGCCTCTCCCAAAGGCAAGGATTTTTTCATGTTATACTAATTATATCTGAAGCTAACAGACCTCCCTTAATCAACACTTGTGCTTAACTATCAGTGTAATTAGATTAATTATATTTTGGAGACATCCTAGAAAACCTATCATGCATGTACGCATCTGTGTGTGTTGGAAGTGACATCATCCTTGTCTTCATATGCTGAAAAAAGTTTATCTGTTGTTTTTTGTTTGTTTGTTTTGGTTTAATTTTTTCCCCTTATCATAGATCACACACAAATTGATGGAGTCCAAAAGCTCATGCTACTAACTATACTCCATCCACAGAATCAACTTGTGTACTTTCGTGCTCTGACACCATGTGGGTGCATCTGAGTCAAGGCACAGGGGTGCTGCAAAAGTCATGAACCGTGTAATGTCACACCGCCTTTTTCTTACTGGCTGCTTTGTTTTTTCTGTTTTCTTGGAAGGGAAAGATGGACCTAGGGATCTGTGTAATGTAATTATGCTGAGGTGAGGTGTGTTTTCTGTGTTTGTATTATTGACGTCTTGACCATTATGCAACTAGTAAAGATTACTGGCAGTAATATTTGCTTCTGAGGTCAGGGCTATTGATTTTGGAGTATAAGCAGAGCTGATATGATAAATCTTATGGTAATAATTCTATTTGGATTTAACTTTTAACATTATTTGTTTTGGACATAAAGTTTGAGATATATGAATTTGCATTTACTAAAGTTATTTGGACATTATGTTCATTAAATAATTGTTGCAAAAGACATTCTAAGTGTTCTGGTTGATAAGGGATATTGGGAATAGTATGTACAAGAGACCGCTCTTACAAATGGAGGTCTCTGTCTGTAACCTATCTGTCAAGGTTTTAGAAAGGCAAGAGAATAGATCTTGTTTGCGAGCCAGAAACATTTTGCATAAACAGAAGATGAAGTGATCTTCAAAAGTTATCCGAATACTCACAATGAATACTCACAACGAATAGAGCAGTTTCACGAGCGGAAAAAAGAATCCAAGAAAACCTCTGCATCATTTAATCTAATTTTATTAATATATATATGGCCATAGCAATATTCCATCCCTGTAGTATGGTATCCCAACTCATGCAAACTGTAACATCTATTTATGGTGTTTCAGTGGCTGTCTACATTTTACTAACTTGGGGAAACAAAAAAAAATTATGCCAAGTTGAGATTTTCATAACTTAGCCTCACTCTGTGTCTCTAAAAGTAATACAGTATCATTTGTTGTCATTTATGTCTAAATCATATAAAAGTTGCAATCCAGCTGGAACTTGGGGGATAATAAAGAAGATGACTACTGATTATGGTAATGATAATTATGGTGATGCCTTATGCTTGAGCGAGACCAGGAAGAAGTAGATTTTTTTCTTGCTCGGTACTCAAGGAAAAAATATAGGAATAGAGTGAACAATGTAATATTTCTGTTTTGTCTGCTTTGCTATTAAGTTGTGGTTTTAGCAGTGTTAGGAGGGAACTAAGATAGGAAGGCTACTTTGCAGAAGACTCTTAACAGTTACTTTTCTGTGGTGGTAACTTTCCTCCTTATTTGTAGCAGCAATCTCACTATTAACTAAAAATACAATTTTAAAAATCAGTTTTCACATAAGGAGATACAGTAATTTCCAAAGGGTGCGATATGTCTAAAATAATGATAACAATGATCTGAGGTTATTTCAGCAAAGTTTATTTGAGCAGAAAGTATTGTGTAGCTGGTTGCAATGTGGTGTTTTTTGGTTTTTGGGTTTTTTTGGGGACGTGAAGGGAGGGAGTGTGTTGGTACACATTTGGGAACATCTAGTGATTGTACTGTCTCATCATGTCTGTTGTATTAATTTTGAATTGCTAAATGGACATTTTAAGTTACTGCAAAGCGCAGTATCACCTTTATCTTCTTATTCAACACTTTCTGCTAGTACCTTTTAATTTCTTTGTCAGGGAGAAATAGCAATAATTATTGGTAGAATGTGGCATGAACACCATCTATACACTTTCTTAAAGTAGAAAATGGTATAGTTGTGAAACCTGTTATATTGTATTGGGAAGTGAGTTCTTAATAAAGCTATCTAACAGTGTGGTGTTACACTGGTGATTTTAAAAAAGCTAAACGTCCGAGTTAATATCTCATGCACTTGGACAGAAAGTTTTTTAACTTTTGTTTATGGCAGCAGAGAAGTAATGGAGGAGAGAAACAAGCATCACTCTACTGCTTTGTACTGCTTCGTTTATGATGAGGACAGAGGCATACGTTCCCTCTGCACTCAGGAAGAATTTTCTGTGGAAAATATTTGGTTGATCACACAGATCCAGAAACTAGAACTGGTTTAAAAACCTGCATTGGTTTCCCCTTCAAGGGATTAATGGCTGCTTGTATGTTGGGGACAAGCCTGTGTCATGTTCACAGTGATGGCTCCAGTGGAGCAAACACCCCAAGAGTCACTGCTAAGAACCTCAGTGAAAAAGGCCTCTTTCCTGTAACGTGATAATCATTTGACTAAAGCTCTCTGTGACTAGTTAGATAAAAGGAAGCATATCTTGGTGAGAATTTGTGAAGGTTGTCATGTTCAGCTTGTTTATCTTGCCTCCAGTCAAAGCTGGTAATGGGATGGAAAGTAGCTCAGAGAGTTTTCCTCTTTGAGAAGAGCAAACCAGTTAAAGAATTAAGTGGTGCGTGTGTGTGTGTTATTTTTTCCATAGTCCATATTTAAAGTGAGTGTAACTCTTATTCTCTTAACATCCTTAAATAGAAATGCCTTTCATATTTTTTTCCATTTGTAAAACACGTTCCCTTTGTAATGCCTAGGTAGAAAAAGACAACATATAAGACTAATTTGCTTTTTATCCAGTGAAGCCCTGTAGGAATGAGAACTGGGGAAATCTGAAGCCAAGGTGTTTAAACGGTTTTATAGGTGTCTATTCATTGTTAGAGAGAAAAAATAAAAATCAAGTGTGACAGATGTGTTCAGACATTACTGGAACAGCAGTTGAAGTGTTAATTGGATTATATTTCCCTGAACATCTCTCTTAATCCCTATACGCCTTTACTTGCCCACAGAGGAACTACTGTGTATTTTAAATTGTAAATAAGAAAACAGGAGTAGTAGGAAGTACCAGATTCGGCAGTTATATAAAACAAAGATATCCACTCAAGAGGAGCATGGCACTGCTAGGCTGTTAGACTGCTTCTAACAGATATCAGTTTGTGCCTTCCATCAGTACAGGTTTCACAAGGAAGGCAGTGAACAGGAACCTGAAGGAAAGGATACAGTTTTTTCCCTTTCCCATGGGATCAGGAATCAAGTCTTTGTTTCATCTTTTTTACAGGATAGTTTCAGGAGGCATTTTTTTTCCCCTCTTACAAATTTTGAAATGCATTTTAAACTCTAGATTGGTTATAAATATACAAATTAATGTGGTTGGTATATCCCAGTAGCGACAGGCAAATCTTATTCCCAAAACGGCATTGAAAAATGAAGTTACTGTAATACACATCATGAGTAAATTCATCCAGAAGCAGAATATTTTTCCTCCAAATATTAAATTGAAGTGTTAATTCAACTGTGTATCAGTTTTAGAGTAACTCTTGTAAAGTGAAATGTAATTGTCCTTGCTACTAACTTTCATGATGGTGTTTGAGAGCAACATTCTCGTCATTAGAGTGTTAGAATTAGTGAAAATACAGAGGAAATCTCCATAATTTCACTGATGCATATTCCAAGCTGAAACTATTCAAGCCTTTCCAGTTTATATTATTTCAAGTACTAATTGCTCATTTAATTTTTATATTTTCATGGTGGTCAGTAGTTATTTTTTGTTCGGAGAAGGCTGTAACATGATTTTTATATAACATGATTTTTATATATGCTTCCCAGGAAAGACTGACACATAGTATTCTCCTCTTCCTCCATGCCGCTATGTAGTCACTGGAAATATTTCAGAAAGTGGTAGTTAAAACACGTGTGCACTAGAAGCACACACATCATTATTAAATATAGCACTGTGAACTAATTGATTTCACTGTGTTATATTAATCAAATAGTTGCAGTGCAAGCACAGTTGATATATATAATACGAAAAGCCAGGAATACTCAGGTCATAATCTACAATTGTACATGCAAATATGAATCTTACAGGATAATGGCCTCCATGTTAATCATAGGACACCTGGGACCAGCTGGCTTTGTTAACACATTGCTAGCAAGAATACTTTTCATGTGCTTCTTTTCTACAAGTTCATCACCAGATAGAAAACATAAGTAGTCAGTCAAAATTTCCACAGTTTGAGTGAATGGTTTCCTCTTCTTCACAAGAGTATATGGTGCATGTATTGTCAAGTCTGTAAACAGAAACAGCAAAATCTACTACCTACTGCAGAAATAGCCATTCAAAACACTTTTAAAATAAAAGCAGTCATTTTTTATGCTCCTTGAAGATGACAGTATGGTCATCGGTATGTTGTAAATCACAGACTGTTTTCTTTTCTGTCAGCATCTCAGATTACTCCAAACCCTGTTGCCTAGCTCACTAATATAGACTTGGTTACTTGATTATGTTTCTCAAGAAGGAAGGGTTTTCTTGTTATGTAATTAGTTAAGCAAAAATATGCAAAAGTTTACTGTAGATACATACATACTCTTACTGAAACACAAAATTATGTGAAGTTCTGTATTTGGCCTGAAGTGCTGTAGGACAGAGAGTATCCTACATATGCAGTACAGTACAGTAATGTGGGATCTTCATTTGATGTTTTGAATGTAATGTTACTATTTTTGATCTATTTAAATATTTTTAGGTTATGATGGAAAATTAAGATGCTATTACTTATTAGTTCATTTAAAGTTATTTGAACAATAAGAGCAATATTTTAATAATTTGAACAATGAGAGCAATATTTTAATATCAAATATTTTAATCTGCAAATACATGTTTCAGCTACCAATATGGGTGTGTATCCGTGGTTTGCATGTGTGCTGAAGCTAATGTTACATTCAGCAGCAAAGTTCAACTAGCCCAAGATTTATTTAGCATTTATTTCTTCTTTCAAAGGAGGATCTAGGACAATAAACACTATTATACAGATCATGAATTAGAGACCTAAGTTTTGCTGATGGAACAATGTAATCCATGAACTCTAAATCTGTAATTATTATGAAACTGCCATAAAATATGATTTATAATATTTTTTAAGGTTATATATATAGTCTGAAAAATCTCAGATGTGCAAGAGCAAGATTATTGTGAACTGGATCAGAATGTTAAGAGACTCTATGAAGAAACTTCCACATATTCTGTCCTTGCTGCATTTGGGTATTATTGTTTTGGTACTACAAAGAGTGGTGCATGAAAATATCTGAACTCAAAGTACTAAGGAAGAGTCACAAAAATACTGAACCAATGAATAATAAGGACATGAGTACTTTTAGATTTAGATCTTCATCCAATCCATTTACTGCCTGTAGGTAGGAGAGAATATAGAAAAGGGAAAATCTGTTCCATTTAAATAAGAAAATGTGATTGTAAAGCCACACAGACTTTCTGTAAGTATAATGGAAACATGCATCAGAAACTGCTTATTGGGAGAGCAGCTAGATATCAGATGCACTATTAGATATATTAAATCATTCCCTTCAACTTGCAAAACCAGCAAGGAGGATTAACAGAAGATGATAGAAGCTACCAGTGAAGGGAAATAAAGTCTTCCTTGGATATATGTCTCATCAATTCAATTTTAGGGTGGCTGTGAAAAGCGGATAACCTTAATTATGGAAATTGCTACTAGAAACATCTTGTAATGTTTGAATAGGGTAACAGTTCTGCTACAAACTTAATTTCAGTGATAAGTAGCCGGCTTAATAATTGGTCCTCTAGTCTCAATTTTCTGCCTAGAAATCTGACTTGATGAGGAAAGTGAAAAATTTTTGTGGTAGCCTCGTAGGTGGTAGGTGGGGACAGGCGAGTTATTGCAGTTCCTGGATCTACGGCACAAAGCACTCTGCCTGCTCTTCGAATACTGAGACTTTGAAATCAACATGATCTAAGAAGCCCTTGGGCTTTGTACGCAGCAGAAATGAGTACCAAGTCCCAGGTCATGCTGATGAAAAACCTTCAATGATTCTGCATTATAATTAGATTCTTGGAAATGCACTGGAATGGTGATTAGGGACGCTGAGAAATGACATTGTTTTTGTTTTTGTTTTTGTTTTTTTTCCTGCCGGAATAGATCAAATGTTGTTAAATGCCACTATTTTAACAGAAATATTTATTCTTTGTTTATGAGTGAATTCTTGTTACTTAGTCATGAACCAGTGTCATGCAAACCAATAGCAATTCAGTTGGTTTGTAATTAAATTTAAGATGCAGAATCTCTTTTTAAGCTACTAGCCATTCCTGTAGGACACCAAAGCATATTGTAGACATGTAGAAGTGAGTCTGACTATTCAAAAAACATGTCACTTCTATAGTAAGACTCTAAAAAGGACTTTCTCCTCTTCTGTCTCTCAGATTGTTATAACTATGAAACCTTTGAATTACTTGAAACACCTTTGTAATATCACGCTAAGTTTCTGGTTCCAAGCATGTTTAATTCTACACCAAAAATTCCTGTTAACTTCAATGAAAGTTATACAGAACTCAGAACAACACCTTAAAAGGCAAAGACTGTACTTGTACTTTGTTTGAACAAGGTGATGTTTACCTTTTGTTGTTATTTTGCTCCATTATGTCTCTTTCTTCAGAGGATATTTATTTGCATTGATATTACCTATTTTTAACTTCCGTTGTCCAAATGCCTTTTTTAGAGAAAAGAGTTTTATTGAACGTCGAAACATCACTCACCTATTGAAAGTATTTCAGTCTTACCCGTTAATTTATAATTAGCAGTTACATTGGCCTGTAGTTTAGGAACACAGAGTCAGTTAATTTATATATAGGAATTAAGGTGTTAATTAAGATTTTCGTTTAAGTTGAAGTGCCTATGCTGGTTTTCAAAGATAACTTTTGAAAAATATATGATGAGAACTGGAGAATATGATTAAATTGGTATTTTTCCTGTTGAGGTTGACATATGGTTTGAATTATAAATGATGAAACCCAGTATTATTTAGGTAATTTAACCAAGCTGTTTGAGACATTGAAAGAGAAGTCTACACAATGTTTTTTCTTTCCCCTGACAGTGTAGAATTAAAATCTTTATATATTTATCTCTTTGAAGTGCAAATGGTAAAGTAAGAAAATAACTTACTTCTTTTAATTTGGTGACATTGAAATTGTTCTTCAAAGTAAAGTTTATCTTTCAGTATGAGGACACCGAACTATTGTATCCCAGGCATATTGTTACTTTTCAAGACTTCTGAGTTTGTGGAGCATTTCTGATACCTTGTTAGATGAATAACTGTGGCAGTGGTGTGACCTTGTAGTACTCTGATGTCTTCCATTCAGTGATTTGATCAGTTGAATGGGTCAAGCTCAGAAAATTGTAAGCCATTTATTCAACTTATGCCATTAGTCAGTGAACTTCAATCAGGTATCAAATGGCTTGAGAAAACCAGCAGTTTATAATAAATGTCTGTCAATTTAGAAATATTCTCTGATTGGAAAGAATTTTCCAGTCTCAAATAAGTAAACTAGTCTTATGTTGTCCCCAAAATAAAGACTTTTAAATGACAAGCTTCTCTCTTAGATAAGGGGAACAGTGGCAGGCTTCTGTATGCAAGTCTCCTTTATGGCTTACTTATATTTAAAGATGCTTATGCAGCCAAATAAAGAAAGGTAAAGTAGTACAATGCACGGTATTACTGATACAAAACACCTGTTGGTAAAAGAAAAAGTGGTAGGGTTTGTTTGGTTGGTTTTTTTGAGGGAGGGGGCAAGGAGGTAACACAAATTCAACTAGAAAAAAGCTGTGTGTATTTTGTGGGTTTTTTGTTTTGTTTGTTTTTTTAAGGGTGCTTGGTATTTAGGAGTGGTGTTTAACTGCATATATAGGAGCCAAAAGATTATGTTCTTAATGCACTTATCTTCAGTTGAAAATGACATCTGAGATCACTTTTGACTTAATGACCCTCAACTACAGTATTCATTCCTGGTCAAAGTGCTGAGAATAAAAAGTTGCAATTTAGAGTTCCTGATGATACATTCATTTTACTCCTTTCATCCAAGAGAATCCTGTTATATATAACAAACTGTATGCTTTGCTAACTTCAGTTAGAATGTGCCATTTTTCTGAAATGAAGAAATAAATGTAACCTTGTTACATATGATGGACATTCATATGTTCTTTCAGAGTGTGTCTGAATTAATTTTCCCTTTGTTCATGTGTATGTAGACATTTAGAAAATTATCAGGAACATATTTACTAGCAGAATGGAAATGGACAAAATAAGTTAAAAAAGCAAACAAACATTTGCACTGTCAAGAAACAGCTTTCTTTCTGTTTTGCTAGTGTAGAATACAAAATTATGTTCACTGGAGAATTTCAGCAACTTGTTTTGTTGGAGGTAAACATTTCTTATGAAGCTATTACCATGCAAATGTGAGTGCAACCAGAGCAGAATGTAAGCTGATGAGGAATAGAGCCAGCGGTCTTAAGTGTGCAGTGGCTTTCAGTTAACAAGATGTATTGACGTATTTCAAAATAATTAATTCTTTACATTTATCTTGATTCTAAAATGCCACAAATTAAAGGGAAAAAGGAAAGTTGAAATGAAGTCCCTGTTGACAGTTCTTTCCAAAGAAGAGTGGTTCAGAAGAATGAGATATGTGAACAAGAGATGTTAATGTAACACAGGACCATTCCTGAAATTGTGTGTGTGTGTCTGTGCATGTGTGTGGAAGAGCAGTTGTGCACATGCATGTAAGTGGGTTTCCACTGCCCTCATCTACATGTAGTGACAAACCCTTTCAGGTATATAATCTTTCACTTTCTTGCTCTTGTCTTACAAAGAAAATAGTGAAATATATATATTATTATGTAAATATGTTTCTCATCTGTGTTGTTAGTTACATGTTTTTCCCTTGGTACAGAAGAACTGTGGTCCTGACAGAGCTAGAGGATTCTGTAATCTATGTGACAACAGACTTGCTACAAGTTTTTGAAGAGTACTGGAGCAGAAGATGAAAAACTTAAGAACATTGTATGTCCAGTACATATGTCCAGTTTTTATCCATTCCTGCCTAATATGAATGGTAAAGAACTTAAAAAGAAAGCAAGAGATCACGTAATCTCCATATAAAGTTTATTGTTTGATAAGAAAGGTAAAAAGCCAGAGGCCAGTCCATAGCTCAGATTCCCCCCACCCCCATCTTGGCAAAAGGAGGAGAAGAAATAATCTAGGAGGACGATTTTTGTTTTCCAGTTCTTCACAGGTTATACTAATAATTTAAAGTCCTATTCATAGTACATCCCTCCCCGCCCCCCCCCCCCCCCCCGTAACATTTCTGAAGTTAGGCTGTTTGATTAATCAATTTGGTGTGCTAAATCACTTCCTTATACAAAACTTTAGGGATTTTCATATGTTTATTTTTCAGATTTATTTCAAAGTCTCACCCATAAAATTAGACTAGTTTTACTTTTTCTGTAATGATTAAGTGTGAAAAATATATTATTTTTGGTGTTATGATTAAAAGTTCACAGAATATTCAAAGAGCTTGCCAGATGAATTTGCAGCATGACACATTTGCAACCTGCAATTCTAAAGGATTTTAAATGGCTTCCTTATCTTGCTTTGATACATTTAAAGGAATATTCACCGTCTTTCTATCTTTGGGGGGTGAGGAGGACAGCTTTCTTGTTTTGGTACAAATCTATTCATAAATGTTCCTGCTTATTATTTTTATATTCAGCTTTCATTGCTTTACATTTGTCAACATTAAATTTCAGTTTTTGCTTGTCAACCTAATTACAGAGAAAATCAAAATTAATTTAAACTTGATTTACTACTTCCTAAGTACGCAGTGTTCCTTGGAATTTTATATTATCAGCAAATTTAACAATCTAGGTCATTTGTAAAAATTAAAAACCAGAAGAAGTCTTAGCAGAGATGACACTAGTAAAACCCCACTAGATATTTCTGTGTTCAGCAATTCCATGTGTGAATACAGCAATTTTTTATAGTCTTAAACACCTTAAAACATCTTAAGAAATGGGACTCAACTTCTGCGTATAAGATAGCAGAATTCTAATTCTGATTAATGCTAATGATTAATGCACCTTATACAGTCTTGAGTTTCTTCCAAGACATGAATTTTATCGTATCTGATATTAGTTAACAAAGATGTATTTTAAAAATATTCGACATAGCGCTTAGGATATGGTGCAGTTGGGAACTGTCAGTGTTACGTTAATGGTTGGACTAGATGATCTTCAAGGTCTTTTCCAACCCAGACGATTCTGTGATTCTGTGAGATCAATTTTCAGTGGTTTTTTTCTGACATGTTAATTAAATTGATGGTTTATAGTTTTTTGTCAGCGTACTTCAAAAAAGTTTGTGAAGCTGAGTAACTAGAATTGGATATTTGAACAAGTCATAAAGGAGTGGTATGGTATGCAGAAAAGCTGGATGACTTTATTTGGAAGCCCTGTGTTTTTTTTTTTTTTTCTTAAATGAATATTCCTGTACATACTTGTAGCTTTCAGATGGTTGTTTTATCTGATAGATTAGCTTCCTTTTAAGTGTACATAGTTTTTATTGTTTTTTTCCCTATTCTTGTATACTTTAATGTAAATCCTATAAAACTATAATCTATAAAGTATTAGTATATTACTAATACTTACAATGCATACATAATATTAAAGTATTAATACGATGTAACGGTATATATATATATCCCTCCATGTCTTGACCTGTAAATTAGACTGGGCTTGTCTTGATGTTTGAAATTCTCTAGCATCAAATTAGATATTCTCAAGAAAAAAAATTCTGTGATGTTCTTTAAACTATTGATTCTTCAGCTGCAACAGATCATTGTATAAAAACCAAATACATAGTATCATCTTAATCCAAACTCTGTTTATAGTTACTGGAATGTTTTGCTGTGTAAGGCAGTTTCGTGTTGCATGTTTGGCTCTTTAGAGTTCATCCTTTTTTGTTATGGGTACTTAAGTATAATCTCAGGAAATTAATGTTTTTACTTCTTTTAATTCACTTGTGTAGTTGTTAATCTTTGCTTCTATCTTGCGCCCCCCCCCCCCCCCCCCCCCCGTCTTATTTTTGAGTAGTATGTCACCACCTTCTGCTCCTCAGAAACATTACATATTTGCTGGCAAAGTTTTCTTCCTTAATTAGATACATTGTGCCTGTCCTTAACTGTGCTGTGTGGACAAGAAGAGCTGACATCTCTTCCCAAATTTAAAGATCCTGACCTGCCACATGATCTCCACTGAGGTGACTGTTTAAACAGCCTCAAATCTCAGATTTGTTTGTCATTGCCAGCATTATGGCAAAACCGTGAGACCCCAGACAATTTTGTTGTTGTTGACAGGTTTTGAGGGAATGGCAAATACTGAATATTGCAGGGTCTGACTGTGACTGTCCCAGTTACAGGCAGTATGGATGTCCTAAGCTGTCTGAGATAATGTCTCATTTGAGAAGAACTAATTTTCTGGATATTGATGGGAGAATTGAGGCGGTAGGAGTGTTGTATTGCAGCTACTGGGTTTTAGTGTTGCTTGTGGTGAGACTGTGTTGACAGGGATTCTTCCCTTGTGTTAGGAGCTAACACACTGATTTTTGTCCTAGAAGCTAGATTCAAGTGTAAGGGAGAAGTGAGACTCTCCCCACTCTCTCAAGATATCTATTGATAGCACAAAGTCTGTTCTGCATCAACAGCAGAATGACTCTAAACCCCAGCAGAGGCAGAAGTAGAAAATGATTAAATTTGGGCTAAATTTAAAGTGGTGTGTTTCATTTTAAAAAACACAGGATTGATTTGTATACTTGAAGTGGTACCAGCCAAGAATGGGTGAGTGTTTTCCCCCTTTCATATATTGGCATGCCCATTATTTAGAGAGAGGCTAGTTTTAAAAAAAGAGTCTGAAATGTCAGCATCAGCTTCTCTGATGGAGTAGGTGTATTGATGTACAGTTTTACTGCACAGCAGACATAGCGCTGGCTAAAAAAAAAAATCCACAGATCATGGAAGCATGCAAAATCTATCATCTAAATTATTATATCAGACATATTTCCATAGTATTTGATCCATAAAGAACCTAACCTCGATGCATCTTTTCTATAATAAAGTCATGGTCATATGTAGCTGTCTTTTCCAAACAAGACTTGTCAGTCCAATGAAGTATAAAAAAATTGTATTAAGTCCATTCTTAATATAGGATATTGAGTAGATTCTATCTAATTATGATACTACATTCACTGTATGACTTTATGGCAACTGCTTGTATTTAAAATCCTGTAATTGCAAAGAATGGAATTTAAAATGCTATGTGAAACTCCTTTTTTTGGTATTTATGTTCATTTATTTTTATGACAGTTAGGAATGGGTAGTCCCAAGCACTGCAGAAGTTTAGTTAAGCTTCAGTTAAATAAGTGTTTTAGTACACTTGTCAGAATTTTCATTCCAGACGTAATGTATAATCAGTGCTGATCAAGCCTTTATCATGAAAATTGTATTTTCCCAGAAAATTGTGATCTTAGTGTGAAAAATACTTGCTTTCTGTATGAAAACAAATTAGAAAAAAAAAATCCAACCTTTCCAGGAAAAATAAGCAATCAACAATGAAGATGACAAAACCCAAAAAATCCCACAACTCACTGAATTTGTAAAGTTGCTTAGGTACTTTGTGGAAATCGTAGTGGGGGCACTTCAGACCTGTTTTTCTGTAAGGTCTGTTCTTCAGTTCAATTGATTTTCCAGGATTCAAACAAGGAAAACACACCCCTGAAGAACCCAGATGTCTTGACTAGATGTGAGATGTGCCTTAATTTGCTTCCAGCATCTATAATAAATATATATAATCTTGTTACATTTATGAACACTAACTGTGCAAGAAAAATAAAGAAAACAGGAAACTGGCCACTGTTCTAGCTTTCTGCAAATTTATAGAAAAGCCGGAGGAAGATACCAGTCAAGCTATTGTTTGCCAAGACACCAGGTTTTACTCTGTTTAACTTAGTAATATATTATACATTTTAACTTAGTAATATATTATACATTTGTACATTTTGTCCACCTCTGTCTATATATCAAATCCATGACAAATTGAAATAAGTAATAAAATCTCTTGGAGCTGTGGAACACAGGGACTTGCAAACCTCTGCTGTACTTGCTCTGGCACTGCCTAATGTTTCACAGTCTATCACACCAGTTGTTTTCAGACATGATTTCTACAGCTTTGGTGATGATACAATTGTTTTGAAGGAAAGACTCAGCCTGCAAATTTTCTTTTTCCAGGGAACATGTCATATTTCTTTGATGTGTTCTTAGTCCAGAATAAGGAAAAAACATGACAAACTTGAAGTATTTGGGGTAATAAGGATAAGATGTCAGTCTTCAGTGAGTATAATGCAGCCTGTAAGACATAAAACAGTTGTCCTTCATGGATTTCCCAGTTGCATTGTTTCCATGTGGCCCATTAATTTTTAAACACCATTTTCAGCTCCAAAATTATTTTGATTTTTAGGAGTTAATAGTGGCAGAGGAGGTTTTGAGGAAACTAGATCACATATTGCCCTTAAGAAACAGGCTAAAGAACTATCTTCAGGCCATCCAATGAATGGTGATATAGCATAGACTTTTTCAACAACTGCCCATCAAAAAGACAGATGGAAGGTTCTTAAGAAAATAAGAATAAATCCTTGAGCACTTGCAGTTACTATTGCTAAATCATTCAGATACCTTTTTCTCGACAGTAAAAATTCTTATGAGATATCATTAGACTGTTACAACTTATAATGGAAAAATCAATGCAGTAAGAAAATTAAATTTTACTGAGAGCCTTTAGGCAAAATGCAATGTGAAAATGCATTTTAGCTTCCCTTGTGGTTCAGAGGAAAAGGAAGAAATGGAATCTAGGTTAACTGTCAGTGCACAATAGTTTTCAGAAGCCAGCAAAGCAGCCTGTGAACTAAACTCCTGCTTAATGTATTTCTTCCCTGATTACTTAATAATGTGAAAATAACCACCTTAATCTGATCATTTGAAAGGTCAGAAGTCTCTTCTACCCTTTTTAAAAACCAGTCTTTGGTCAAAATCAATGAGTAGATTCATCTTCCCAGGAAGAGGATTTAACAGAAGGAAAACTGATTCATCTGCTAAGGTATACAGCAATGACATCTGAACCCCTGGAGAGAGAATGAGAGTGAGAGTAGCTAAAGTGGAATGAGGTGATTGTGGTGTAATCAAAAAGAAGTCGATCAAAGCTGCCAACAAGCTCTTGTGGAGAAGTGACATATATACTACATTTGGTGTACTTTGTAATCACTGTAAGTGGTCACTGTCTCTTACTGGCAGACAGATATGGCAGACACAAACTGACACACATGGCAATTGCAGATTTAAAGCCTATTAAAACAAAATAATCCCTGAAGTCTGTACTTTGGGCTCACTGTTTTAAAGTAAGAGAAACATTCTTCACTGTTTTCTATTTCATGCAATAATTTATTTATACAGAATTTATAGGTGCAAAAATCTATAGCAATCAGAATCAAGGTTAGAAGACAATGGTGGTCTTCTCTATCATTAGAATGAATGCATTCAAATTCTAAATAAGACATAGTTATATTTTTTTAATATTTCAAATGGATAAGTCATAAGTTGTACACATGAATAAGGTTAATCTGTTTTAGGAAGATCCTTGAAAGCTAAGAGTAAGCATAATTCAGCAGCTAGCTGCTTTACATTTTCACAACTTCTCTGGCCTTCTAGGTAGTAGCTATATTGTCTGGGAGATGATTTACACATACCTGTACACATCCATTATGTTTACATGAAAGAAATGTGTGCAGATATTTATATAATATGTGTGTGCATAATATGTTTGAAAAATACAGATTTGTATCTTATGTATACACACAGACTCTAAAAACTATAAAACACTTTTCTTTCTGGAAGTTTGATTTATGGTGGTCAAACTGAAGTGCATTGCTTTGCTTTGGCAAAGCCTAATATGACCTTACATAAATTTATTTATTTGTTTGTTTGTTTTTTAACAGAAATATGACACATTTAAAAAAAACAAAGAAGTTATTGCTGGTAGCTTACAACATTGCATTTATTTGAAGGACCAAAAATAGAAGGACAAAAAAAGAAGGCTCATTACTACACTTGTATAGGTTTAAAAGAATCTTGATAATTCTGGTAGTTGATAGGATCTCTTGCAGCTAACTTTTAAGGAATCATTTTATTAATGATTTATCAGTTTTTAATCAATTTAATATTTTTGAACAGATTTATTTCAGTCTGCAAGTAGAGACCCAAATACAGGGGTTTTTTGTGTATTAACTGAAGTCTTCAAGACATTTTGTCATTTAACAACATGTACTAAAAAGAAGTCTTCCAATTATCTTGTGTAGTACATAAAAGAAAAACATTAGTTAGCAACCTCCAAAGACTAAGGCTGAGTCTTCTTTTATGCTACACATTAAAGTCCGAATCTATTTAGAGTATTAAGGCACCGGGGAAGAGGCCTATTTAGAAACTAATATCTCATTTGCACAGAATGTTTTGCAGTGGCTGTCCAGATTCTGTGCAAACACAGGTGTGACAGGCTAACTGAGCAGCTGACCTTCTCACCAGAGAAAGGAAAATGGGTAATGGAAATAAGAGAAATTTACTGAATGGTGATTTTCGCCAGACGTGATGAAAGTCTCACTTGTGTTTGTTATGACAAAAGAAGCATGTCATGTGAGCAATGCACTCAGAACAGAATTTTTTTCTGGTTTAAATTTACAGGCAAAGGTATTATCTTTATTTTCAGTGAGAAGTAATCTATATCAATCAACTTCCTTCAGAGGAAGAAACATGTATTTTAGAAAGTTTCTGTGTCGGATTTCTATTTTCATCTAGACAGGCAGATCAGTTTCTCTGAAATATTAATTATGTGTCCCACCACAATTATCTTCCAATGGTGAAACTTTATTAGTTGCTTCAGTAGGCAAATAGGTTAAGGTAGGGGATGCAAGAAATGTCATCCTTCCTCTGATTCACAGACTTTTACCTGGATAATGCATGGCTGTGTTTTAATAAAAACACAAAGAAAAAACTGATGCTTGTTTGTCTGACCCCAGAAGCAGTCTGGTGGAAATGGCTATTTCCATATTTACAACTTACTGTAGCTTCTCCGCTTAAGGGAAGGTGAGAAAATGTGTGCAGCTGAAGGTTTAGCACCTCCATGTGGTTGGATCTGCACTCCCAGAGGATCTGGTGTCCTCTATGAGTGAGCCATGCAGAATTTCCCTGAAAAATTTTCTCCAGAACAGATTTTGGCAAGAGAAGAGGCAAAGTGGTCTGTTAAGACGTATTTGTAACCAGGACTTATTTCATTAAATAGGTAAGCTCTTTTAAGCCAGTAACATCATCTTTGGATGGGTGGCAATAACTTCCATTGTGAATTCATTATTGTAATGCCACTCACTATTAATAGTAATAGTGATAGCTGTATCAGTAGACAAAGCTGAATATTACATAATGATAAGCCACTGGATTTGTGTCCCCTTTCACTGTTAGTATACTCATTTATTAGAACATTTATATATTACATAGTTTAATTGTTACTATTGTGATATAGAGTCATAGAATGGTTTGGGTTGGAAGGGACCTTTAAAGGTCATCTAGTCCAACCCCCCTGAAATGAACAGGGACATCTTTAACTAGATCAGGTTGCTCAGAGCCCCGAACAACCTGACCTTGAAGGTTTCCAGGGATGGGGCATCTACCTCCTCTCTGGGCAGCCTGTTCCAGTGTTTCACCACCCTCATTGTAAAAAATGTCTTCTTTATATCTAGTCTGAATTTATATCTAGTCTAGTTTAAAACAATTACCCCTTGTTCTATTGCTACTGGCCCTGCTAAAAGTTTGTCCCCATCTTTCTTATAAGCCCCCTTTAAGTACTGAAAGGCCGCAATAAGGTCTCCCTAGAACCTTCTCCAGACTGAACAACCCCAACTCTCTCAGACTTTCCTCATAGGAGAGGTGTTCCGTCCCTCTGATCATTTTTGTGGCCCTCCTCTGGACCTGCTCTAGCAGATCCATGTCTTTCTTATACTGAGAACTCTAGAGCTAGATGCAGTACTCCAGGTGGGGGTCTCATGAGAGTGGAGTAGAGGGGCATAATTACCTCCCTTGACCCATTGCTCATGCTTCTTCTGATGCAGCCCGGGGTATGAATGGCTTTCTGGGCTGTGAGCACACATTGCCAGGTCATGTCCAGTTTTTCATCTGTCAGTGCCCCCAAGTCCTCCTTGGCAGGGCTGTTGTAAATCCCTTCATCCCCCAGCATGTGTTGGTACTGGGGGTTGTTCCAACCCAAGGGCAGTACCTTGCACTTGGCCTTGTTGAACCTCATGAGGTTCACATAGGCCCACTTCTCAAGCTTGTCCAGGTCCCTCTGAATGGCATCCTGTCCTTCAGGGGTGTCAACTGCACCATATTACTACCGTTGAAATATGCTTAGTTTAAAATGTTAAGACACTTGTTATAACATCTGCTGTGTAATGTTCTCCATGAGAAGCTGTTCGGGTGAATACTGAGCTCCTGGCTTGAGAACATGAAGTTCCTTGACTTCAGTGTGAGATGAGGATGCTTTAGAGCCATACACAGCTGAGGGTTTATTTGTAGAAGAGTAAATATCTCTACAGAACCACACAAAATCTAGATCTTATGAAAGATCATGCCATCTTAAGTATTTTAACATTTCTGATAATGAAATGGCTAATCTTTCTGCATCTGCCAAATTACACAAATCTCCAGGCTCATAATGTCTAGAGAATCTGGTGATTATTCGTCCCTATAAGCTCTGTGTTACCTTACTTTCTGCTCTTGATTTTTAAGTGTAATTTTATTTGGTGTTTTTAAGTGGTTTAAATTTATTTAAGCTGTCTGATGTATTGGTCACCCAATAGTTATAAACTATTATGTGTAAAATCAGTTACAAAATTTTGCCTCTCTGTAGTATTACACAGTTATTTAAAAAAAGGTGAGGTAGGGAGAAATCTGGAGTTGAAACAAATTTAATTTAATGGAAAAAAAGACACTAATTGAAGCATTCAGCTGTTGATACAATATTAAACATTTGGATATACTAATTTCAGTAAGGACCTATAGGTGCCACCTCAAGATAGTAGTCAAAGAAGCAGCGGTTGTGGACCGTGTTCTAAGAGGTGATGAACACCTGAATTCGATACACAAACCGAGGTGTTAGCCTAGTCATTAGGTAATGACCATTTTTAATCTAGTGAGCTTTGTGCCAGGGTTTTCTATCTCTAAGTTACTATTTCAACATGGGAAAAGTTTTAATATGATACTTCATGTATAGTGTCTAACTTTATGAAGTGAGTAAAAGAGCAGCTCAGTAGATACTCTGTTGATGTAGAGCATTGTGTTTAAAGGTAAATACCGAGGAAATGTTAAGAAGAGTATCTGTCGAGTTCTCATTGATAACTGCTAGAAAGACAATTACTGTAGGAAGTAACGACTATGCTGGGACAGATTAGTAAACCACAGGTGATTAGTACTTTGTTTATAGGGTTCCACTTTGGTGAATCCAAAGAACAGATTTATACTGATGTCATGCAGTTTCTTAGATATTTAATGTTAGCTGAAATACCTAGTGAGAGGCCCACAGTGAATATCAGCATCAGAGCACGCCAGTAAACAGTCTAAAGTTAATGTATAGTATACATTTATCTAGGATTTCTGTTTTGTATTATGCTGTACATGGTTATTATAAAAGCACATAGCTATGAGAGACTTACTTTTATCACCAGTACTTACGAGGCTTGCATTTATTTGCAGGAAAATACTGCAAGATGCATTTTAGCACTTGCATTTAATGTCTCAGAATGGCAGTCTTCAGCATACTTCAGTTATGTTCGTGATATATGCACTGAATCTTTCAACCTCTGTGGCACATTTCAGTGTGAATTTGACAAGCATGGCAAAACTGTTAGGAAATAATGGCAGAATTGCACACTTGAAGCTTTTACATTGCTGAGAAACAGAAATCAGGCCCTGTTTCATCTCATACTCCACCTCTTGGAAATAAAATGAAAATTGACCTAACAAATGCTATGGATTGAATCCTTTTAAAACCATCAAGAAATTTTGATTCCAGTGACAAAATGATTAGGTCCTAAATCATTTGTTGTACTAGTGCCACTACAAATAGCTATGTACAAGAAAAGAGTATTAATAAAAATCAAAACACGTTACTTTGGAATGTGAAAAAACATCATGTAGGTAATGTAACTGAAATAGTTCAATAATATATATGAACTAGTTACTTCTTTCTGCAAATATATTTTTATTTGTGGTTAGAAAGACTTTTTTGTGTAATATTACAATGTCTTTTTTAACATTTCTAACTTCTTCTTCTGGCTTGTGCATGACAAGTTATAACTCATTTATTAAGACCTAAATATATTTATGTCCATCAAAGATTAACTGAACATCCTTTCTTCGGTACATACCTTTGACATATTATCATTTTTATTTTTCAATTCCAGGTAATTCTTACTCATAAAATATCTGTTTAAAAAATGAATCAATAGTTTAAAAATTAAATACAACCAATGAAGATATTTTCTTTGTTCCTGAAACTGCAATTCATACCACTTTTCTGTCAATTCTTTACTAGTTTATTAGATATAGCAACTTTTAAAAATGTATTTTGTTAAATTATTTATGTTCTTCAGTAATGTATAAAAATTTTGCTGCTGTGTAAAGGTAAAGCATGTGTTACCGGTACTCTCTTTTTCCCTAGGATACTTTCATGAAAGTAAAAGAATTTAAGAAAGAAGTACATGGCAATTGTGAATCCCAAGCTTTACACACTGAAAATCTGTAGAAGACACTGTATAAATACAAACTGTGATCATATGGATTTTGATGGACTTCTTGGGCTGTGCTCTCCCTAGATTTGTTCTCTTCACATGCACAGTAGTCATTTATGTAGGGATCCATGTCAGAATGTAAACTGAGTTTTTTAAAAGTTATCAACCCTTAAGAGGAAAATAAAACCATTCAGAAGTGTGATCAGATGCAGTCATGTAACAGGACCTCAGTGTACACTGTGCGTTAGGTGTAATAACCAGTAATGTCTTCCTATTCTACCTATCACCATGTTGATGTGACCTAAGGGGATCCCACTTTTGCAGTAAGGCAATATTGAAATGTAGACTTCGAATGCCTCTTGGTATCCTGAAGTATTTTTTTGTCCTAGATTAAATTTAAATGCTTCCCGAGATTTCAGTTTTTCTCTGATTTACGGGTCTGCTTGGGTAAAATCAGGTGTTCTGTCCCATCTACCAACTCTTCATGATACTCCCAAAAAATTACCACTAGGAGGAAGTTGAGCAGTTCTCTACTTCTGTGTGGTACAAATAGTGTTAACCAGTAGCAGTACATAAGTTCCAACTGTTTCTGGTTTTTTCTTGTATCATCAATTTGATCGTGTTCAGAGTTTTCTGGTTGTCTCCAGATTTAGGAAAAAAAATTACTGCAAGCTTAAATTCTGAGAGGAAAGTGGCAGCTTAGAAAATATATTTCATTGACTTGTCATGAAAACAGACCATTTCACTAACACTGTTGGTGGTAATGTCCAAATGTTTTCAGTGAAGTGGCAGCTTCTACTGTATGGATCAGGAATAAATATACTGTGCTTCAAATATTTCTTTAGATTTGTAATGTAGTTTTCTGTTTCTTAATGTTAAAAAACCCTAACAAAACAAGACCAAACCTTGTCATTCTAGCTTCTTTTTTTTTTTTTTTTAAATTTTTTCTTATCAGAGAAACTGTGCGGACAAAATAAGAACAGAGTAAACCAGCAGCAGGCTGTTGCTGTATATGTGTTTTCTCTGCAGATTCTGACAGGAAGGCAGCCATTTCCTAATACTAGTAGCAGTACTAATACTTTGCTGTTGTTTACTGGCTTTTGTTAGAAACTCTCAAAACCCATAAAAAACTGGATTTTTGAACAGCTATCAAAAACAAACACAAAAGGTTCCTTATTCAACAGATGAGAAAGATGACACATATGTGGAACAACAGCTGTTTCATACAACCACCTCTTACCTAGTACATAAAAATATGTGTGTGGAATATCAGTGATTCTGTGAAAGAGCCAGGAATAGCAACTGGGCTTTTTTCTCCATTTCTTTCCCCAATCCCACAAAATAACTGTTTTGCGAATGAGAAAAAGAAGTATTAGAACTGTGAAGTCACATGAAGTTGTGTGAAAGATAGACTTTGAGTGAACTGAATATGTAGGAATGTGGCAGACGGGAGCATTACTGCAGAAAATTTCCAAAATTCAACTGAGCTCTTGAGGAAGATTGGTCTCTGCAGACACTTGTATTTATTTTTTTTACCTTTGAAACTAGTTAGCTTTGAAGGTGGATGGCACCAGGCAAATTCTTCCTCCAAGAGATCAGCACCATTACAATCCTTAAAATGAGTGGGAATTAACGCAATTTTTATAATGGTTGTAATATTTTATATGGTTGAAATATTTCTTTCCTGAACCTAACTTTCCATCTGTTCTCTGCTCTTCAAAAAAGCTGCCTAATAACACATATGCAAAAATAATTAGTAAAATAAACAGTGTGAACAAAAAAGAAAACAAAAAGCAACCTCAGTCACAGAAAATTGCTTTTAAGCCTCTTCTTATTTGTACAACAAATAAAAGAATCTGTCTACTGCATAGATATAGTAAAACTAATGATTTTAAGAAAACTTTCTATTTTGGGTTTAAATAATGGTGAGAGTCAGTAAAATGAAGTCTCTTGACTATGCAAATCATACAGATGTGTTTGTTATGTTACTCATCTCTACTTGTGATGGAGGACGTTTGTATTTCTACAAAAATCTTCCAAGATTATGTGTTTCTGCGAAGACAGTATTGGCACGAGCTTCA
This sequence comes from Strix uralensis, assembly GCF_047716275.1. Taxonomy (NCBI): domain Eukaryota; kingdom Metazoa; phylum Chordata; class Aves; order Strigiformes; family Strigidae; genus Strix; species Strix uralensis. Next base: position 33,090,682 of record NC_134012.1, on the reverse strand, counting down.
GTTAATGTAATTGGTAAAGTGGTATTGAAGTCAAAGATCTCAAATCTAAACTATGAGTGTGAAGAGCATTAAAATGAGTAATCATCCATAAGTGGATCATGGATGATCCAGTGTCTGAATAACAGTCTTTGATGTTTTTTGATGAATTAAGACTTAGTTTTTTTTCCCAGCAATGAGAGAGAAAGCAACTGTAGTTTTTGTACTTCGGTGAACCCAATTGGTTCTTGATGGCTTTTTGTGTTTGTCACTGTTACTAGTGGGCTAGAACATCTGCCAAGATCTTGTATTTGAGTAGTAGTTTGAAACTGGAGCCAAAAGACTTGTAAATTTGTTACCGGAGGTTTCTATACCCTGCTTCTCTGAGTCACTGTACAATTTGATGGAATAAAAATTAGCTGTGTATACCTTGTTTGGATTTCTTTTAAAAGGAGCAGGTGTATGTGTGAGCTAATTTATGCTAACTTATTAACCTGGTTAGCCAGAACTTTACAGTGATCAAATTAAAGTCAGAATTAGGATTCAATAAATAAATCAGTATCTCAAAGTTATCAACCTACCAAATTAATAGAACAACTTATCTAATGAAACTGTAAAGTCATCATTGGTCTTGTCTTCAGTAAGAGAGCCAACTCCCTTTTGAGCCAAGTCTGTAGTTTGTGCTGTAACATGTAGTGAATAACCTAGCTAGTGAAGAACAAAGTGTGGTATCCTCTGTTGGATATGATGTGTTTCTGCACTGCTACCCTTAGTCTATAGCAGTTCCTTTATAGTGAAGAGAAATACTATCTTCTATATCATGATTTATATCTGTTTCATAAGAAGAAATGTCTGAAAGTGGTTCGATAAATTGCATTTTTGAAGTATGTATTTGTTTCCAACAAAGGGAGCCTACAGAAACTAGCGATGTGGATCCTGTAGGTATCTATAGTTAGACAACATGAATCCTATTCTTCAGTGTACATTTGGATCTTAAACTATTGCCAAACTGAATTGCTCTAAGTAATTATCATGCCATTTTTAACATGAAGGGATTAACAGAAGAGAATGCTTTAAGAGATCAAAGAAGAGTGAATCCGTGGAAAGATAAGACATCTGGTATGATAAATTTCAAGATACTTAATATAGTAATAGCAAGAAGCTACCTACAGGCTTGCCCTTTCCAAAAACAGAGGCTTGGAATCAAAGAACATCTTAAAACTTAAAAAAGATCCTTCAGGAGGTTAGGGGAGACTGCTCAGTTGGCTCACAGACAAGATCATGGATTTAGATAAAGACCTGTAAAGACCAGATGAAGACTGGTACAAGTAACAGTGAAGGTATAATGGTACAAGTAGACATAATACATGTATTGTGTTGTCATACCAAGCTGATGCTATTGACGAAATAGTATAAGCATCAGTAGATCACTGGGGTAGGATGGTATAGACCTAAGAATTCTAGCACAGGGTTGAAACAACTGCTAACAAGGGCAGGTAAACTTCCTTGGTGCTTGAGAATTGTGAGATGGGAAGTTTGTCACCAGTCTTCAGAAAGATGTTCCAGGGAGAGACCTATTTATGCCTGACACCTCTACTGGGCAAAGGACTGAACATTATTGTGAAGGATCAAATTATTCAACATGGGATAAATATAATCTACCTGAAAAGGAATAAGATTTCTTTAAAGACAAGTCTCACTTTAAATTCTTTTTGAGTGTTTTGAAAGAGTCAGGGAATATATAAATAAGTTGCTGTAGACTACCTGGATTCCCGAAAGGGCTTTTTAAGGAATTTCAACATCCATGGAGTAAAAGGGAAGGTCTGCTATGGATAAATAATTCACGGCATAAAGAATAATAAGTTCTTGCAGAGTGAGAAACCACCACAGTAGATCTGCAGGTATCTGCTGTGGTACCTTTTAACATATTCATTCATAAAACCACCAGAAAAGATTGACCTAGTGAGGTGAGAAAGTTTGCCGATAGTACAAAGATACTGAATGTAAAAAGGATGAGGGGTGACTGTTAAGAATAACAGAAGAACAAACCTTACAAAATTGGGCAATATTATGTCAGGTGAAATTTAATGACTTCAAATACGAACTGAGGCATAACAGTGATGATAACAGTTTCACATACGAAGTGATGGGTTCAATGCATCATTACTACTCAGGAAAAAGGCCTTGAAGTTGAGATAGATGCTTCATGGAAACAATAGATCAGTGCTTGACAGCAGTCAAAGAAACAATTACAGAATCACAGAATCATTCAGGTCATCAAGTCACAGATCATCGAGTCCAACCATCAGCCCTACTCTACAAAGTTCTCCCTACACCATATCCCCCAACATCACATTCAAATTGACATAGTAGAAAGGATTAGAAAAGGAACAAAGAACACAACAGTGAATATGGTTTATACCACTGCATAAATCTATGGTTTGCCACATCTTGAGGACTATGTGAGAAGTTACAGTTGCTTGTTTCAAAAAAGTATGTGCAAGAATTGGAAAAAAAGATTCAGAGAAAAGGAACACAGATAATCAAAAGTATGGACTGCATCTAGTGTTTTAGGTACAGCTGCAGGTACTAGGACTCATCAGGTTAGAAAATAGATAACTAGAAGGGATAGAAAAAGTCTGCAGAATCATGAGCAAAAGAGAGTGAACTGCTTACTGCCTCTTCCATTGCAAGAAGCAGGGTTTGTTAAATGCAAAGTATGTGGAAACTGGTTTAATACAGAAGGATGTAGTTCCTCATGCAAAAGGTGATAGACTTCTGCAAGTCTTTGTATGCACATTGTGCAAATTGGATGTGCACGTTGATGCAGTGAGTGCAAAATGTTTACATTTATTTAAGTAGAGGTGGAACAAGAACTTGGAGGAGATATTAACTGGAGTTTACTGCATAATTCACATCACACTTAGGAAATCCCATGAACTGAAAATATTGGTGGGCCGGGAAGACATTATGGGATAGGATCAGAAACGTGCTATTCTTACTCTTTCCAAGGCATACTTTTACGGCTGTTGTTAGAGTGTGGATACTGTGCTAGCTGCACTCTTCATCCACCTTAGTCTGATTGAGTATTGCTGTTCTTGAAAATTCATAGTGCTCTGCTCTGAAGAAGTTTCTCTTGAGACTCTAATCATCCCATCATCATTTTCAAGAAACAAATATATGTTACAAGTGTTTGGAACACTAGGGAATTGCAGGCTGCAGCCCGAAGAGCCCATCTAAGTAAATGGATAGCAAAACTCTTTCCAGTTTTTGATGCAGAAACTCTGACCAATTATGTGAAGGTTTTACAGAAGCAAAGCAAAAACTGATCTGAGATTTTCTGTACCTGGCTTTACGTTTTCTCATAGTTACATCTGCTATCCTGGAGACAATAAGAGAGAAGGCATAGGAGGTAATATGGCTTAATGTCACGTTAACATTCTCACTACAGAGGGACTAATTGCTTTAGGGTTAGTTTTGCATCTTCCTGGCTGTTACATGCCAGAAATGGCTAGCAGTCTTGAATTGCTGATGTTTATGATACAGTATAGTTGCCAGTTAAAGCAGTTTACATAAAAAGCAAACAAATAATGCTATGACTGACTGTGATTTTTAGAAATCATACATCGTGTTCACCCTTTTGCTTCTTTGTCAACTATTTTCTGGCTCATATTCTGAAGAGATTCTGTATAATACAGTTGTCTTTGATTTTTCCAGAAATAGCTCATTAACCATTTAATTGATATCTTGACCTTCCAATTGACTAATTGATGTTTCCTTTCACTGTACCTGTTCAACAATTCATTTTTATGTGATTATTATATTGTATCAGGTTGTCTTATCTACAGCTATATATATTTTATTAATACATATGGTGCTTGGCATTTTAAATCAACCGCATATTCATTTCTGAATCACTTCTTTTTTTCTCTCTATTCAGTATACTATTCTGAACTGGAAGGGAAAAAAATAAGATAAATAAAACATGATGCAGTTCTTATTTTCCCTTTTTTTTTTTTTTTTGTATCCCAGTGACAAGCATCACTAGGATACTGAGATAATATTGTAATTCTGAATGCAAGTGTTGCAGGCCATATCAATGTCATCGCTATATTTACTATAACAATCTTGTATTATACTGTATGCTGTCCAGGCTTGTATGCCTTTGAATATTTTTTTTTTCTTTTCATGCCCTTAAAGCTTATCAGTTATGCCTGCATTGAGGAGTGACTAAAACTAGAAATGACGGAGCAACAAGGGCAGATAGTGGTCTGTGAGAGATGAGGAGTTGGGAGATGAGCATCACAGCAGGGCAGGGACAAGGCTGCTGTCCCGTGATACTTGAGCCAGGTGAAGGGAACAGGTCTGTGATGGTGGCTGGGGTCAGCCAGCAGTCCATGGTAATGAGGCAAGTCCAAGATCAAGCCAGGAAGTCAAGTCCATGAATCAGCATCAAAGTCCTAGTGGGGTGTGTGATTAGGCACAGGCAGAGGTGCATGCTCAGACAAGGACAAGGGGATGAGCCTGTGCTTAAAAGCAGCTCCTGAATGAATAGGGGGCATGTCCCTGTTGAGGCTGTCTGATGAGAGCTGCAGACCTGTGTTACAGCTGGTCCTGAGCACAGGAGCCAAGTCCCAGGAGGACTAGCATGCATACAGGGCTCTAACACTCCTGCCCTTCCTTCCCATTTCTGTTCCTGTTCCCCTTCTGCTCCCGCTTTCCCTTCTCCACTATGCTACTTCTCCTTCCCTTGCTTTTCCCCTTTTCTCTTCCCTCGCCATGCCCTTTTTCTTTCCCCCGAAAGAGTAGTTGTAAAGCAGAATGGACTCACTAGAGGTAGTGAGAGTCTGTGGGGACAGAACTGGGTGTGCAGGGCACTGTGCTAGCTTTGCAGGACTGCCCCTCCATGCCACAGCTTCAGCTATGAGATCTACAGTCATATCTCAGGTGTCTGAGGAACAGGATGGCACTGAAGGGAGAAAGAATGTTCTTCTGTATTCCCGAGTACCACTGATCCCTTTCCAGAAGATACAATTCATATGTTTAATGATACAATAGTTATTTCAGTGTCAGAATTGAAATGGCATTGATTGTCACTATATAGTTCACTGTGTATTTTTATATCAATCTTTATTTTCATTGTGTGTAGGCTACATAAAAAGAAGAAAAGTGTAAATGTAAACAAGAACCAAAGGCAATCATGCAATTTGAGAAAGAACATACATCACCGAAGTCTGCTTTTGCCAAAAATGTATTTTGTGGGACATGCTTGTAAATGTGTCCTCTTCATAACTCCACACTCATCCCTCACAGGAACATTAGACTTCACCAAGCTCAGTTATCATTTACTCTTGAGTGTCTCAGGGTGCTATAGTTGTTCAATAAATTTCCAGGTAGTGTTACTGAAAAAAGCTATTATGAAAATTTTTCTGGTTTTGGTATTAGAGTATTATTTTAAGATGTTGCATCTGTTCCATTGAAAAATTCTCCAAAACATGCAGAAATTCGTGAAAAATTGCTTCTTTTTTTGTCAATCCTGAAAAATCTTGACGATTTGTTTTAATGATACTACATTCTAGCAGTATCTGTACTGAAAAAATAAAACCCATCTTTGGTTCTAGATGTAGGCTGGGTTGATGGATGTTTTAGTCTATAACACCCAGTTGTTGGCATATATCTCTCATGGAAATAAGGGGTGACTGTTCTGTAATAGTGTTCTAGTAAGTCTGAATTGCAGTTGTTGTTTCAAATTCATTCAGTATTTATATTTCAAGCTGGAAGGCAATGTTTTCTTGGGGACAGTGCTGAGTTGCTCCATCCCTTTACACTTTCTGCAAATTTTCACCAAGAATTTAGGCTTACCATTCTTCTTTCAAATTACAAATAATTTGATGGCTAATTTGTGACATAGACTTAGTACTAGAGGCAAAAGTAATATGATTGTCCTATTAAGATCCCGAGTTCAAATGAATAATCTTTCACTGGCACATTTCAATACTGCAGACTGTCAATACTGCTTGTAAAATCCTACATTCTTATCATAAGATGGTTAGGTACAAATGACTAGATAGTATTCTGACATCTTGTACTGGTTTTGGCTGGGATAGAATTAAATTTCTTTATAGTAACTTGTATGGGGCTGTGTTTTGGATTTGTGATGAAAACAGTGTTAATAACACGGAGATGTTTTAGTTACTGCTGAAGCAGAGCTTATACAGTTTCAAGGGCTTTTCTGGTCCTCAGACTGCCCTGCTAGCAAGTATGTTGGACATGCACTAGAAGCTGGGAGGGGGTACAGCTGGGACAGTTGACCCCAATGGACCAAATGTATATCCCATATCATATGGTGTCACGCTTAGCAATAAAACTGGGGGGGGAGGTTGGTGAAGGCTGCCGATGCTTGGGAACTGACAGGACAGTGGAAGGTTGGTGATGAGCAATTGTTTTCTTTTGCATCACTTGTTTTTCCTTGGGTTTTATTTTCCTCTCTCTTTGCTGTGTTTGTTTCCCCCCCCCCCCCCCCCCGCCCTTTATTTTTTAAAAAAAATATTATTAAGTGGTCTTCATCTCAGCTCATGAGTTTTCTCACTTTTACCCTTCTGATTCTCTCCCCCTATACAACTGGAAGAGAGTGAGTGAGCTGCATTGTGGTGTTTAGTTGCAGGCTGGGGTTAAACCATGACACATCTCTTATGAAGAAATAGGGATCACACCCAGACCAAGATATATATGGTCCTTATTTTTTAATTAGAGATTCTAAAGAGTTTTGATAACTTCAGCAGAGATGATGAAGGAAGAATATTTCCTGCATCAACAGTAAGGCAGACTAGTAGCATTTCACTTTCTTGTTTGGTTACATCCTTTGCACAAGTAAGAACTGAAATTCTAGAAAAATCAGAAAAAGTCTGGTTTTGGTAATGCAAAATCTGCCTGGAAATAAAACATAAATTTCAAGCCAAACTACAAATTTTAAGAATATGTTTGCTACGATTACAACAAAATTCTGGATTCTTTATTTATATTGCAAAAGCTTGTTTGTGTTCATGAGATTTTCCAGAATTATTATCCATAGGAGGCATTTGTCGTTAGAGAAAGAGAGGATTTGTCGTCCTGAATTCTAGTGACAGAATTCATCATTAGAGGGGAAAAAAGTTGTTTTGGGCAAGTGCAAATACCAAGCGTTATTATTAGTTTCAAAATATAGGCAGAGTTTGTGGCTCAAGACTGTAATATTATTATGAAGTATTTATATAATTTTGTGGTAAATGGAGTACTGATCAGATATGCTGTCTATGTCAAAAAGTTTCAGTAGGACAAAAACCGAAAAGAAAGAACAAATCTCCAGGAGGACAATCTGCCATTAAAAGTAATGAAAATGAAGCAAGACATTTATTTATTTATTTATTTTTGAAGGAGAATAAAAATGCATTTGGTAGGATGTGAATCTCTGGTGAATAAAAACGAGAGATGTTGGTACAACTAATGGAGGATGCTTAGTCTGTGTTTAGCATAAAGAACTCAGCAAAATGTGTGGTACAGCTAAGATATAGGACAGAAGCTGTCTTTTGTATAACCTACTTGAATGTGTCATTTTCTTACAGTTTTGTAAGAGGGAGAGACTTGGGAAAAAGAAGGGCACTCAGGTTGGAAGTCTGAATCATCATACTTTAACTGTAGGAGTCAGGGTATGCTTATTTGCATTTGGATGCAAATTTGTATGAACCTACCAACATGTGGGAAACTAAGTTGGTCTTGAGACAAATCTTACTTTTGAATTTGTAACTGAGATATCTGACTGATGTCTTATCAATTTCTTAAATTGCCTTCTGTCTTGTCTTTAAAAGCGGCCTGGTTAACAGTATTTTACTTGGAAAATGAGTAACATTCAAATTTTCTTTTGTGATGTGTTCACACTCATTGAAGATAAAGCGGATATCTGTAATCTTTTTTTTGGTCTTAGTTTGCTCACAATTAAACAAAACTAAACACCATTCTTGATCTTGCTTATCATCAGAAGTATTGTGTTATTTTCATTGCATCTGCTGCCAAAGAATTTAAACTGTATATAATTTTTACTGAAGGTGTGCAGAGAACTATTAATATTTATTTTTATTGCAGTCTAAAAGTCTGGAAGACTGTCATACTAATTTGTGCCAGAAAGAAAGGCTTATTATACTCTGAGAAAACTGCTATGAAAATGGATGATTACTTGATAGATTAAAATAGATGATAACGTAGATTAAAAAAAAGGAAAGAATTCCAACACCATCCTTAAACTCTACTTGTGCAGAAATGTAATCAGATAGACTGCTAGACTGATCAGATTTCTGACAGGATAACTACATACCTGTCTAGGCAAACATTTTGCAAACAGTCTAAGACAAAATAAATAGTCTACACAGAGTACAGTTCATGTAACTGTAATACCTTAGATAAGAATTTTCATCCTGGTGTAGTAGGGGTTTAAGAAAAGGTCTTAATATTCAGATAAGTGTATTTATGTCACTGACACTGCCAATTAAACCCATTATAGAGACTTGGACAATGAACACTGGGTACCAGCTATGTCTGTGCCTTTTGAGAATATCTGCATACGCTGTTTGTGGACAATTCAGTGCCTGTGAGATAGAAATGATACCTATCTTTTTTTGTCAAACAGTGTTACGCCACTGAATCAAAGTTTAGATAGTAATGCTTCTTTCTTTTCTTTTTTCTTTTTTTAATTCCTTAGCTGAAAATAATGCCTTTATTTTTGCAACTTCTTATTTTTTTTTCTGCAATCAGCTTGTGTCTGCAAGCTCCTCTCTCCTCAAAGGCTGACAGAAAAAAAAAACAACAAAAGAGCTTTTGTACATTTTTTTCTCCCATTACAGCATAGGATTTGATTCAAAATCTGAGTGATCTTTGTGACTGTTACCGAGGGAAAATAATCTTGATTATCACGAGATCATGGGAAGTTCAAAAATATGTTTTCACCTGTATGTTGAAGTGTCTCTTAACTGGTTCAGGAAGATAAAATCTCTCAAGCCACATGGTAGGAAAGAGGGACCTTACTACATAAAAATTAGTGCAGATAACTGGAGGGAATGAGAGAATTTATTGCATTCTCTCTTCTTTTGTGGTAAATTCATAATACTCAGTAGCTAAAAGCCAGTTTTCTCAAATATTCAGTAACAGGCACAACTTTCTTTCTTTGCTGTGATATACAGTGATGTAACAGTTACGAATTCACAGTTGGTGGCCATCTAATATTTTGATATACGTTGGCAGTGTCCTAAAGATCATTTGCATTATTCCAGTGAGTTGTTTTGCCTTCTTACCCCCTGTAGAGATTCTCTAATCATGTTGAAACGTATTGTTTCAAACATTGGCGGATGCCCTGTAGTGCATAAAAATCATACGCTTTTTTTGGTAAATGCTCCAAAATAAATATGCAATTATGATGGTTATAATTTTAGTTATACTTTCAGACATAAAGTACAGTGGGATGACAGGACAGCAGTAGGTCACTTGCGACTGAGACAGATAGGGTCAGAACTGGCTTGAAAGAAGAACCGAAATACTTGCTTGTCCAGTATGTACAACACACTCTGTAATTGAGAACTTACTCATCTATTTATTTACTTCTTAACCTGATGAGTTATTTATTTCCTTTTAATTCTGTATTTTGTGGAAAAATCTTCTACAAGTTCCTAGACCTCCTTTCAGTAATTCTGACACATGCAGTGAATTTAGTGGATAGCAGGCTGTAATGATCTCTTTGTTTGTTTCAATCTAGTAGAATCTAATAGGATTCTCCTCGCCCATCATTAACATTTGTTGAAACGCATGAGTAGAGGGTGTTTGTAATTCTTTTCTGAATGCTTGTTGTTGTTATTCTGCTCTGTGTTTTCTAATTGACATGAGTGAGTGAGCTTTTTAGTCTTTCAATATTACATTATTTGTAGAAAGATATATTTTTTACTTCAGGATTCCTCCCCTCTTTGCATTGTACAAGTAGAAAAATGCCTTCCATGAAAGTATAATACCAGATCTATACGAAATTGGGAAATTCAGCGTCATGGTCTCGTATGATGAGTTCTGGGTGTGGGAAGAGGTCATACTCTGCTTTTTAACATTGGATTCCCCTGCAGATTGGTGAGTGATTATTTGCAGTACAATTCACAGAAGTGGCGTGCCCTACCCTTTGACTGGAAGAGATTTAAGTCATCATCAGCCGAAATGTTTTTTTAAGTAGGGTACTCCAGATAAACTTAAAGCACTTTACATTACAAGTAGTAAATTTATAAGCTATTTAACAGTACGTTTTTGCAACTCTGTATTTTTCTACTTTGGTTAAGGATTTTTATTTCTCTTTTCGTCCGTAGAAGTATCAGAAATGATACAGCAACTTGCCTGGTATTTTTTGCTTTGTTTTTGTTTTTATTCTTAGACTGTTAGAAGTGTATGGTAAAAATACACAATACAGTTTCTTTTGCAGACACTACAGAAAGACATTTACAGAGTCTGTTTGTGATTGCTAAATAGCACAAAAACATATGGCAGGCAGATATACAGTATGGACAATGTAGAATAAATTCTTCCACCAATTATGCTATTGAAAATCTGTAGAAGCCCATGTCCCTCTTAGAATTCTTTAAAATTCTTTCTACAGACAGGTATATGTCATTGATTGGATTTTGTTTATTATAGGCTTACATAAAATCAAAAACGATGCTCATACAAATGTTGCCATATATTATTTAATCTGGTTCCACTGCAGGGAGTTAGAGGAGGCAGAACTGCTGTGATTGCAGTTACTGGGACAGCTTGCATTGACTTCAGTGAGTTCATGATCAGAGATTTTACCCTTCAGAAAGTCAATGTTTTTATATTATACTCCTATCTATTCTACTGAGGGTCACTGTCTAGCAAACAGCATTTTAATATACAGTATACTTCCTTCAACTAAAAAAACCCCAAACCCCAAACCTTGAGATTTATGTGGTTCGCTTTTCTTTAAATCGTTACATAGCAATTAAAGCAATGCAATGACTGGGGAGTAAGTAGAAAAGTGTATTTCATATCCTTTGAGTGAACTAATAAAAAATTTATGCCATTTTATAATAAAGTATAAGCTGATGCAGGGTTACAAGGGATTGAAAGTAGGATGTTATTCTTAGTACAGAGCATCTGTGTTTATAAAGCAAATTTTGTCATTATATCAGCAAGTATAGTTCACACTGGTTTATGTAGATCAGAAGTATTACATGCTAGTCTTTCAGTATTAAAAAAAATCACAGCAGACTGCTGAATTTTAAGGTGATATTAGGATATGATAATTTACAAATTTTTAACTGATTTTGAAATAAAAATAGAATCTTCTAGAAAAATATATATATGATATATAAGAAAGAAAAGATATTTCTACTTTATGAAAGTTAATGGGATTTCAGATCTCTTTAGCACAGGCAACTGCAAATGACGTTAAAAATATTTTTAGAATCTGATTATTTCTTCATGGTTGCCAAATTTTTTTTTATTTGATATGTGTTCTTCCACTATTCCGTATTACCAAGATACTGTTCCTGTAAATTATTTTTTCTCCTGGGACTAACAACCCCAGCACCCACTCCTGAACCCCCTGTAAATGCTGCCATTTGTTGTGGTTGAATGAATCTGATACTAATTTTTTGCATGGTGTTGATGTTTTGTATTATATCCTTTATAATTTTTACTTGGATTCCTATAGGAGATCTTAATTGTGCCTAAAAAAGAGTATGTGTATTGTGTTCTAAGGTGTTGACACACCAAATCAGCATTCTCTTAAAATATTCCATCATGACCTTTATATAGACATTAAGGCTTTTTAGCTCATATTTCAAATAGATTTAGTGAGTTTTGAGTATAACATTAGCTGGATTAGTTAGAAACAATACTGAAGGTGTTTAAAATTCTCTTACCCCAATTTTCAGTATGTTGCTGCAAATCGTAATGGTACCTACGACTCCATCAATTGCTACCAAATGATTTCATCCGAATTGTTTGGTAGGTTGTCTGCATCCTTCACTGACTGGTGGGTCGCTATGTGTGGAATATATGTGGGCCACGGAAAGCCATGAATTTATTACTAGAGTAGTTAAAGTCTTAGTACTCTAATGAAAGAACTACTGTTGCTCCAGTCATAGTAACATCGACACGTATTGTTCAGATTATCTAATTATAAGAGTTCATTTGTATTAATTGTGCAATCGCAAATATTATAAACAAACTTTGTAGTATCTTGGGTGTCATGATCATTTCTCCACTGCTCCTAGGTACTGAGGTCAATGATTTCAATCTTGGGGTGCAAAGAGTACAGTGAACTGTCAGCACAAGAGGTCCTTGAGTGGAAGAAGTGTGATGCTAACCTGGGGGTTGTTGTGGTTTGAGCCCAGAGGTCAACTGACGCACCGTGAGCCACTCGCTCACCCCTTCCTCCTCAGGAATGAAAAGGAGAAAATAAAGGTAAAGGCTCAGAAATGTAGATAAGGAGATGATTACCTATTACAATCATAGGCAAAAGACTGTTTTGCTGATTAAGGGTACCAGTTAAACTCAGACACCAGAGTGAAAAGAGTAGGTGTATTTTACTGGGGATAACTAAATAATGTAACAGAGTAATACAGAAAACATACAGTAAGAAAAGACAGAATAGTGCACTTAAACAAATAGGAAAATACAGGGTAATGCATCAAATCATTACTACCTGAGAGAGACAATAGTGATTAAGAACAATACATCACCACCTGCATACGTTACCATCATCCAGATCCGCAGTCGCTGGGGAGCCCCGGTTACAGCGAGGATTTGGAGAGTGTGTTCCGGCAAGTCGGAAGTCCTACACGGCGCATCCACCCATAGGTGAGGCTTCCAAAGTCGCTGTAAGTGGGTCCAGCCTTATATACCAAAAATCAGCAAGCCAGAATAACTGGCACCTTTGTTTTAAGTGGAACATCTGGTTTCACTCTCACATTAGATTCCCCCAGAGCCTGCCCAGGGCTCAAGGGAGAAGCTAAGGGAGTTTCCCTGCTTATCCGGTTTATTTATGTTCTTTTTAGAACAAGGCCACACATCTGGTCCCAAGGCCGGACAGCTGGCTTCATGGCCTTGTTAACTTGCCTCTATGCAAAGAAGAAGAAAGATACATTCAGGATAGACATGTTTTCATTACATTCATCATCAGTAATAAGTATATGATATCTAAGCTACATCTTTCATTAATGAGCATACATATTTTGTTAATGACCACACACTAAGTTAGCAGCTTCGGCTCAGGACCTGTTTTTCAGGCTTCAGTACTTCAACACTTTAGCACTTTTTACATCAGCATAGGTGGTTTGTTATAACCTAGCACAATACCTAAGAGCACAATAGTTATGAGTTATAAAATATACAGGATTCATCTATAAGTCAACTCTGGCTTGGGCCATTTGTCCAAGTCCTAGCACTTCAAAGATATACTCCTTACGGGAATCAAAAAGAATATCAATTTAATTCAAACTCTTAACAACACTGGAAAGATGGAGTAGGACAGTGAGAAGTATTACCACATTTTAAAAATACCTTCCCCCCACCCCTCCCTTCTTCCTGGGCTCAACTTTTCTCCCAATTTTTCTACCTCCTCCCCATCAGCGGTGCAGGGGGCAGAGAGTGGGGGTCTGTGGTCAGTCCTGCTGCTTCTTCCTCCTCAGGGGTGGATTCCTTGAACTATTCCCCTGCTCCAGCATGGAGTCCTTCTCACAGGATACAGTCCTCCACAAACTTTCTCTGACATGAGTCCTTCCCACGGGTCACAGCCCTTCCCAAGCTGCTCCAGTGTGGGTCCTTCCCACATGTTGTAGTGCTCCGAGCACAGAACTACAACAGTGGGGGCTTCCCACAGAGTCCTGGCTTTCTTCGGGCACAGCCGCCTGCTCTGATGTGGGATCCTCCAAGGGCTGCAGGTGGGCATCTGCTCCACCATTGATCTGCATGGGCTGCAGGGGGCCAGCCTGCCCTCTCACCATGGGCTGCAGGGGGGTCTCTGCTCCAGCTCACCTCCCCTCTTTACTCTTTTCTTCCACTGACCCCAGTGTTCACATAGGTGTCCTCCTCACAACTCCACCTCAGAACTCCCCACTCCTCCTGCAGCCACTGTCACTAATTGGCTCAGTCTTGGCCAGAGACAGGTCTGACTTGGAGCCAGGGGAGGTTCAAGAAGCTTCTCACAGGAACCACCCCTGTAGCCCACTCCCTTGCTATCAAAATCCCCCACCACACACACACAAACCCAGCACAGGGGTTTTGTCTTCTTACTCTTGGATCCACTTGGGGTAATTTTTATATGTTTTGTCTTGCAGTCCACGAACTTGCTCTTTATTGCTTTGCAATTCTGTATTTATCTTGCATTTACGATATGTGAATGATTGAATATATATGACATGTTTTTCTTAAGCTGGATACTTGCTTTTGTGCACTTTCTTGTCTCTAAAACTGTTTTTATCCAGCTCACAAGGTTGCATTTGTTTAATGCCTGCTAATTAATCGTTTGTGAGTTTCTTATAGCCTGGGTCCTCCTGTATTGTCATGTACATCTTCTTTCAAAGCCTCTGCTATCCGTCCATGCCTGTACACTTCTACACTACATTTTTATTTTAGGGTGATAGATAGTTCATCCAAAGCAGAATTCTGCTTGTTATTACTATCTATTAGTTAGAGATATATAAATAATAATTAGAATTGCATAATACAGCTGTACAAAGCTCAGCAAAAGCTAAATCAAGTGTTCAGTAGTCATCTCATGGTTAGACACTTGCTGTTACTGCTAAACAAGTTAAAACAGAGGTCAAGGCAGTCCCAAACAAGTTTAGACAAAACCTTACAAATCCTGAGGCTTGTGGTTTTCGTTTAAAAGAAAGCATATGGACTTCTTACAGCAACAATGGCCACAACATATTTATTGGGCTATATAGCTATACATATCTGATGAACACATGAACCAAAGATGAACACATCTCCAAATCTATGATATTGGGTACTCAAACTGATCATAAGACCTTTAAAATAGGTGGATATTCTTACCCATCATTCACATTATTATTTTAGTCTTGCTTTCTGTCCATGGATGTGCTTTAGAGAGAGGTACTATTGTTCTAGCTATACAGATAGTAAAAACTGACATATAAATTGCCTTCCTATCATACAAATGACAGGTCAGTGTCAGAAGTGAAAACCCAAGATAGCCACAGCATCTCTCAGTTTCCAAATGTATTTCAAGTATATAAAATATTAATTGTCCTTATCCTTGTTGGTTTTTTTCCTACCTAATATCACTAATTGGAATTTAAGAATTTGTCATTTTTATGATTAGAACATTTCCACACTCACTGCTAAAGTAATGGTGTAATACTACCATTGTCTGAGTCTGTACTTACACATCTGCTGATTCATTATTTCATGATAAACAGATTTGAAAATTATGCAGCAAACACATTAGCATTTCAGCAATGGGAATATTTTCCCCATTATGAAGCTTTCAAAACTCAGTTATATTTCCGGAAGAAGTCAGGGGAATAGAGTCAGAATACTTCTCTTTGACTTTGGTCAATGAATATCTTGCTGTTTGGTTTTACTGGTTTTGGGGTGTTTTTTGTTAGCTTTTTTGATTTGATTGCACTTCATTTTTCATGAAAATAAACAAATTATATCATTTCCATAGAGCGAAACAGACTTTCCCATACAGTTCTGCCAAAGCACTGACCTGCAAAACCTTTGGCATTTCTTTCCTTGGCATTTCATTCCTTGGCCTCTCCTGAGTAGAAGCTGCCAATCATTCAGAACAGTGCCAAATTGTGTAGTGCTTTTGTGATGTAAGAAAGGATCTACTATATGCTGGTGGGAGACTACCCAGTTGATTTATTTTATTTCAGTTGCAGACAAACTAAATGAAGTCACTAGGCATAAATCTAGGCTTTTCAAGAATAAAAAGCTAGTTCAGTCATATTTTGCTTTCAGATAGTGAATTAACTGTTCTTTTTAACTAGTTTGATACAAATATAAATGGATTTATGTTTTTTTTCCTGTATCATGCTTAACAGAAACTAAAGGAGAAAGGAAAAGAGTGAGAGATCCTTACTGGCATTTGCCAGGAAGGGCAAAAAAGAATGAATGGGAAAATCTTAACAAGCTAGACTCAGAAAAAAAAAAAGTTGTGGGGACTTTCTGAGAAATTAAAACATCTGAGAATGGAAATACAGGGTAAAATGAAAGACTTGAGGGGAGCATGACATTGGCAAATCTCTTAGTCTACTTTGTGGATGAAAAGGAAACCATGAGCTGAGTTAAAAGAATACAAGTTCATTTCCTTAGAGAAGAAGAAATCATTAATTAAAGATGGAAAAAATCCAGTAAGTCAGGATTGAATCTATCTGCCATAGCCATGAAAACAAAAGTGGAGAAAAAATGAGGGATGGAATATATGCTCTAATGTTGTTACTTTACAAGAGCTAAAGGGGTAATAGGCAAGATTATATAGCCAACAGTACATAAGCCTGCATCAAAGTGTCTTAAAGGCCATGAATTCTTCCCATGAAAAAGGCCTATAAATCTAAATCATCTTGAAAGACTTGCCTAAGAGCCTGTCGCCTTTGAAAATTCTGGAATTTGGGTTTCATGCTTTTATTCAACTCAGAATAAAAGATCTTGTTCTCCCAGCTGTAGTAGATATGGTGATGAACACAGCCGTCAGGCAGCAGAATAGGTGAAGGTAACATGACTCTACTAGCTAAATATGCTGAGATAGACTTCTGACCTCTAACTTCAAACATGACTAGGATCTTGGTTATTGTTCCCTCTTAAATTGGATAATGTGCTGCAGGGGACATTCAGACTTTAATTTTTCCAACTCGTGTTTTTTTTTCACCTGGCTTTCGGTTTCCCATCAGAGTGTTCAGTCATCATTCTTCAGTTGTTCAGGTGATAAAAACTATCTCCTTGTCATGTTTAAGGTGGTGGCAGTGGAGAGTGACAGAGTGGATAGGGGGGCTTCAGAAGTCCGTAGTATTGATGTCAAGACTCTGGTGTTATTGGTCCCAGTATTCCTTTTTGGGGAAAGCAAAACATGGGGTGAAGAAAATCCTATATAATAGTGCTTCATAAACTATTTCTCAGTGAACTGCAGTATCAAGTTCACATGACACTTGGTGGGATAAAGAAGAAAGTAAATGGGATAAATATGAAGTATTTATCTGTTATATGACCATGTTTTGAGGGACAGAAGATGTGGACCCGGTACATGCCTTATGGTTACATATACATTACTTATGGAAGACAGGACAATATTTGTATCTCTGTCAGGATAGTGTCTGGGGTATACCAGTAGCAGAGGGGCGTCAGTTTCCTTTTCCTTACTGCTTTGTTGGCAGAGAAATTCATATCTACTTCTGCACCACAGAACTAGACTCCTACTGTTTTCAAGGGAAGGTGTTTCCCTGCCCTGTAGTCCCATGCTACTGTTGAGTAATCACATGCTTCCAAGAAAGCCTTCTTGCAAATTAATCCTTTTTTTTTTTTTTTTTTTTTTAATCCCCCCACCCCCCATATGCTCAGAGATACACAGCTGGTGCCAGGCCAGACTGTCCTCTCCTTCTACTGAATTGCACAGTGAGCAAAAATCTGCCTTGTGAGTCATTACACATTGTATGAGGTGTCTGGTCAGCAGAAATACATCTGGCCAGGATGCATCACTATTCACAGTTTCTTATTTGTGTGAACATTTTTGCTTTAACAATGAGAAGCTGCACACCATAAGAAAGTGACTGGGAGAGCCTGGCACTTTTGTGCATGTCTCAAGCTGAAGAAGCCTTTCCAGGTGGTATCTGTACCTTTGTCATTGAAGTCAGAAAAACATTACCAGCTTTCTTCTTCCAACAATTTAAAATATGTTATATGGTTGACTAATGGAAGCGGGAACAGATAAGTTTCCTTCCTGGGATGGCACAGAGCATGGTAACAAGTTTCCAAAATAAAGATAAAGTGGCTTCAAGGAATGCAGAAATGCCCTTATTCCCATGCAGTACTTTGGGTGTATGTTCCTGTGAGCATTGTCTTATGTGTATGCATTACTTGGCATTACATCAAGGTGATGTCTTGTTAGCAGTAATTTTTACCAGTCCATCTGAGTTCCTTTTGCCAGTGGGGCTTGTTCCTGTTCTTATTTAACCTTCAGTGTAAAAGTTCAAACCAGCTCTTTGAGCACTACTGATGTGTCAACTTCGAAGATTTTTCACTGATGTTGAGGTCAACACTGCCCAAGCAGAAATTGAGAGAGCTTGTACTGGTGTTGAATATCCTTTTATTGCTAAGAAAACTATTTCATTCATGACTATCATTCGAATTTTCCCATTAGAATGAGATTTTCTTAGAATGAAAGAAAAAAATGAAAGACCTCAAAAATGTGGTTAACTTATAAATTGATTATTAATTCAAAATATAGTATAGAGGATATAATATGATCAAGGGAATGTATTCCTTGTTCTTAAATACAAAAGAGCCCTAAATTGTGTTATGGTGTTGTTCTCTAAAGATAATGAAATGTGGAGTTTGTCACATAGTGTATTTCTCAGGGGTTTTGTTAGTAAGTATGTACATATCTAGTAAGTAAGATATAGGCTCTCTCATAATTTAAATATCAAATTAACATTGCCCTTGGTTAGATCTCACTTACTCCAAAACCTGTATTTTTTCTCAGAATCTCTTCTTAATTAAAATGGCATTTCAGCTTTACGCTTGGCCGGTATTTTGAAAGAAAATTTGCTTTATTTGGGGACTTATTTTATGTTTCTTACTTTTTCCGTTTTTGAGCTTTTCTTTTAGACCATGAAATACACCTTCTAAAAAGAGACCAGAATATGTCTTAAAATATTTTTATGACTATCTCATACAATTTATAATTTTGGTGTGTGCTAAAATCACATGAAAGGTGTTTTTTTTCTGCCTAGCTTTTAAATGTTTTAATAATGATATCCTGTGATGCATTTTATACTAGATTTCATCTTATCATCTCTATTGTCAGCATTAAACTTAGGGATACTGACTATTCTCTCAGTTTTCTATTCTTCCTGGGTATCTGAAACGAAATAATTTAATATCTCATTAAAATTTTAATTCCAGAATTATTCAGTCTCAGAAGTTCCTGTTAGGCCTCAATAAGATTTTAAGTTATCCTTTCTTTGCAGGAGTAATGTATCAAACTGGTACAGAAGCTATGTGCAAGTGTATCCCTTCACAGATACCTCTTTATGCCTAATATATGGTGAATAAAACCCGTGTGGTCATCCTGTAAAAGTCAGTCTTATGTTGTATTATGAAAAACATACTCATATGATTTGGCCAATCCAATTTTGTTTAGAACACTTTCCAAAATCTTGTTGATTATGAGAACATAATTTTTCCTTTTTGAGAAAGCCAAATTTTCAGATTCAGAAAGGCAAAGATTCAGAAATAGGCAAAGGCTTGAAAAATGCTGGATAGGCATTTGGATACAGTGAGCCTACACATGGTTCACCAGCTTAAACCCTCACTGAAAATTCAATTTCCCTTGGAAGCAATGCTCTAATAATCCCTCAGATACAAGTGTAGAAGAGTGCAAACAGGTATGTAATGGTTCTGGCAAAGTATGTAATGTGAAGGAAGTTATGCTATTGGAATTGTGCAAGTCAGGGTTTACAGTATCGGTATAGTCAGGAAAGAAATGTTTTGCAGATTTAGATCTTGTGGTAAGTGCTTTTGAGGATGTTACTTTGTAAGCAAGACTTAAATGACATTAGTGTTAGATCTCTGTTCTTATCACATTTTCTGTCAGTATAAATTTTGTGTAATTCTGTGAAGTTTCGTTAGTATGAAATTGGTATTAGTGGAAAGAAATGAGGTTTTAGTCCCAAATTTGGATGTAAAATTTCCAGGCAATGCTCAGCATCTGATTTACATTGCCACTCTGAATTATGTGTTACATATTGTGCAAAAATGATAAATGTAATAGTTGCCACCCATCTCATTATTGTCAAGGGATGGAGAAAAGTGGTGACTACTTATTGGCCATGGGCACTGATATTTAACAAGGCAATAAAAAAATCTGTATGTGCAGAATCCCTTTTCTTTCTCTGCTCTTGAAATACTTTTTTTTCAGTATGGGAGTACAGATGCATTTTTGCCTTCCTATTAGTAACACAAAATGTGGTTTTGATTATTATTAAATGGCACACATGCAGTTTGAAAAACAGCATGCAACTAAATAGGAAGGATTGAAATAGGATATAACAGCAACTAGGTTTGACTTTTTCTAATAAACTACCATAAATCACAGGATATTTTCTTTGCACAAAATGGTCATTTAAAATAGATTTTCTGTGAAGAAATTCAAGAATTATCATGATGAAGTGAAGAGAAACTAATACACCCTTTAATTCCTCTCCCTTCTTTGCTTGAGCTGATGTGTGGACTGAAATCCAGTATTTAACATTAAAGCAGCAATCTGCAGCAGAGTGGATGAATTTGTGATAAATTGTCCCTTGAGGTTTATAAAACATATTCTCTATAAAACCAGCCACAGTATGTTTCTCCACATTAGTCAGTTTCTGACATCGAGGCTGCTGAAGCTTCTAGGCCAGTACTGGTATCTGCCATCCCAAAGCTGTAAACAACTCTTTGTTTATAGCAGCAGCGCTCATACATCCATTTCAAGGTTTTACAGCCATAAAAGGCTGACTGCCTACATAAACTGTAGTGGGCTGCAATGTTGTTATTTTGTTTATTGCTCTTTTACTGCAGTGGTCAAATAGTTCCTCTGAGACTAGACACTGGTACTCTGCCATCTGTACAGTCAGTGTTAGACAACGTGTGTCAACTAAATAAACCAGTATGACAAACAATTATAATGAGCATACTAATTAAATAAAATGTTGCTGTATTAAATTGTGGGCGAAATGTGGAAGATTAATAGCAAATTAAGAAGAACTTGTCAGTTACCTTTTAATGGATCATGACAGTAGCCCCTAGAGAGGTTTTGATTATATTAACGCTTCTTCATTTCTTTAATTTGTACTATTGTTATAATTCATGTTATTTTATTACAAGGAGAAAATAAAGGTTTGCTACTTAAGAGGGATAGGAGATTTTTGCTATATCTCCCTAACATTAAGAGTTGTCAGTTTAGAACAGAACTATAAAATTTTGAAGTTTGTGTACTATTCATTTCCAGAAAATTCACTGTTGCAGTCACAGTGTTTTCTCCTCTCTTCAGAAGGCTCAAAAGTTTCCTTGATTATTAAGAAAATATACACTGAAGTTTTTTCTTTTTCTTGAAGTTGACCTATCCTTTGAAAAATCATAATGTTAATTAATGGAAAGCCAAATAAGTGAGGCATGACATCTACAATTTAAACTAAATAGAAGTAATGTAGGTGTACCTCAAATCTAAAAAGCTGTTGTGATTTCTCATACATAAACTCTGATTTTTAATAAGCTCAATATGCCTTACATTCCTGCCGTATTATGTCAAAATCTTGGAGTTTCCCCAATGATTATTCCTTATTTTGCTGATCATGTTTGAGGTCACTCAGCACTCTCACATAAAAAAAAAAGTATGCTTAATTTATTTTAAATAATACCAGATTCTCACATCACTTAGAAAGCAGTGAATCACATGGAATGTAATGGACACCTGGACATATGCATATTTTTGTTGATCAGTTCAGAATCTATCTTTAGCTTCAGTAGGAAGTCTTTAGCTACAAACTTCTGTTACTGTTCAAGGAAAACGGGCAGAAAATGGAGAATGGGATCATCTTTTCCTGTTACTTTAGTAGCTACATTATAAAAATTGGAAGCTTGACAAACTATTTCTCCAATTAAGTCTAGGTTTATTGTAGGTAAAGTAATTATGGGGGTATCCCATGGCTTAATCCTGACTGTTTTTGATAACAATTGTTAAACTCAAAGCCCTCTGACCAGTATGTTCTGGTAATAAGGCAAGCTTCTGGGTCCTTTGAACTCAAACGTAATGAAGAGCTATTACAAAACCTGAGCTTTTGTTGAGCACATTAAAGGTCTTGCTTAATAAAAATCTTTAGGGAGCATACACAAGAATTTCAATCTTCCATGAAAACATTGTAGACTGAAGTGTGTTCCCCTTTTCCAAGCACAGAATTTTGATGTGGTTTTTTAAGTGTAGGTAAAAGTAATGAATACACTGTTTGGTGGTTACTATGAAGTGAATTATTTTTTTGGTTTGGTTAAATTGGAAAAGATGCCTAGAGAGGTAATATGCATTTGTTAGCAATAAAAAATATTTAGTATCTGCTGCAAAGAAATGATACTTAAATATTTTCACTGTCAAATAAATTGTAAACAAAGGATTTGTCTCTTCCTAGGTATAAAGAATGTAGGAATAAGGGAATTGCTGGCTTCAAGAAATTGAGGTGAACCGTACTACTTCTCTCTCCCTGTGGGGACTGAGGTAAAATGAAGTTAAATAAAAAGCTGTGATGAAATCCTCTGAGAACACACTAGTACATAAAAAAAGGAGGGGTCATGATACTCAGAGCTGATGATGATTATTTAGATTAAATTAAGATGGCATCAATGTAAACGTAAACAGTTTGGCTTGCAGTGAAGTTAGGAAAGTGTTAGCAATTAACTAGACAAGGAAAACGGTGGTCGTTTAACTGGGGCAGTGGATGGGAAGTCAGGAGACCTTGCTCAGCTGCAGATTTCACAGAATTTTAATGCAATGCAATGTAAGGTACTTAAACTCAGATATGCAAACTCTCTGCTTCACACTGAAATCAAACACTCCTTTAATCTGTGATGTTACATTGTCTGTTTTTGTTGTAAGATTGTGGCAATAGTGGGGAAAGATTCAATCTCCTGACCTACATGTATGGCATCCAGTGAAATGAGACATCATTCTTCTTGCTTGTGTAATGCAAATACACATTCAAATCTTGTTTGAGCTCCAGACCAAAAAAACATAAACAAAAAATTCCAGGATTGTTTTCTGTTGTCCAGCTCTGTGACTAACTTTCTGAAGTTAACACATTTTACGACTGCTTTTTCATCTACTGTCTGGTCAATAATAAAAGTTCATGAAAGATATTTACACCTTGAAAGTCATGTACACCTACTTACCCCAAAGAAAGGTTGTTGTAACTGTACCTCAGAGGGAAGATGTGTCCTGACTTTGATTGTCTTGCTGTCTTCTCATAGAATGTGTGCAGTAATGGATTTTCATAATCATCTGAGCCCTGAATTATTGTACTTGGAGTAATTAAAGCACCTGTCCTCCTGGGTGGAGTTTTTGTCCATTTTAAATGCCAGCATTTAACCTTCATTTTCTCTTGGCAGTTCATAGTGTTTACTTAGAAGTATGACTGAAAGGTCTTGGTGGAGCCCTTCTACAATGACCTTTGGAAGTCAAAGTTTTACTTCTTTTCAACAGTGCAGCTGTTTCTGACTTATGCTTAGGGGAAAAAAAAGATTTGTTATGTAGTGTCATCAGGTGCTCTCTATAGACATTTATAGTAGATATACAAGTGTTTGTATGTATGGGTGGTGCTTGTGCATGCATGCAAATCTTGTCTACCTGACAGAAAAAATGCCTTTTGTAGGGTTAAATGTTTTTCATAGTAATTCTACCTTTTCTGGTTTTAAAGATTCTGTAGTTGACACTTGTATCAAAGGGTTAAGGTCTTATTTGTTGTCAGGAGGATGGATGACTTCATTATGACTGCAGTGAATGACTGAGAAAAAGAAGGGTTGAAGTGGGAACAGTCACAGAGTTGCTGAGCTAAGAGCTCAGTGCTGCATGGGACAGCTGACTTGTCATTGCTACATAATATATCATAGCAGGAAACATACATGCTTTCTGGAGAACCCTGGCAGAAGAGGCAGGTGTTAATGAAATAAACCCAGTTGTTGATGTGCAGGGGTAAACTGTAGCGATCCATGAGAGGTGATACAGTTGTTTGATTGTAATGCCTCATGGAGGAATGCAATTATATATATTGTATATGATATTAACAGTACTAATTTTATCTATATTAAGTACCACAAACAATTTTTTTCTCTTTGCCTTACAGTGAGATTTTGATAAACTACATTTGATTTCATTAGTCGTTCAAGATCCATAGTTCAGGTGTTTCTCACTAGGAGGGGATATTTACTAAAAAAGATCCTAGACTTGTTCAGCATATGATGTAATTCATGGACACAAAGCATAAAAAATATTTTAAAAGTATAGATTCAATTTCTGTCTGCATACACTGCAACACTATGGATGTATGGCATTTCAGTAAGTTGTTTTTTTATTATGTATTTTTACTTTGCAAACATTAACTCATTTTATTTAACTGATCTATGTTGGCCTACATCATAGAGCTTTTTAAATTGTCCCCAAAGCCTCTCTGTACCTGTTCTGTTCTCTGCAGTGTTTTCATCCTCATGAAAAGCAGATGTAAAACATTACCATTTTGATTTGACAGAGAATCATTCTTAGTCTATTCAGCAGGTGTAAAAGTGCATAGTACAATGGAAAATTAGATTATGATGTCACCTGTAGACCTCTTTAACTTGAACTCAGTTGACATTGCTGGATGTTTTTTCTGAATACTGACAGAACTCCCAGTTGCTTTTCTGTAGCTGGTAATCTTTGTCACTGCTATGGCGAGCATTAATACTAGTCTAAAATGTAGATTGTTTCTTTATCAATTCTAAGTAAAGTTTTTGTGGTTTTGTTACCGTGGTTAAGAATACAAAAAATGAAGGCTTCATAGTCAAATCATCCACTTTGTGAATACTTGATAAAAAATAATTGGATTACTTAATTTATTCATGCATAATCAGGACTCTCACTAAACTATTTAATTTGCTTCAATGTAGTATAAATTCTGCATTGTATCTGTATATAAATAATTTTCTTTCTGTTTAAGGGTAAATGTAAGTGCCTTTAAAATACAATGCAAATAATAAATAGAATTATGTATACAGAGGATCAACAGGTGACTTGATTGTGACATATAATAGAAGGTTGGAAATTTAATATATAATTTTTTTTCTGCAATTTTCAATTAATTAACTTCATAGCATGGTTTACATCAAAAATACAGACAACCACAGATGATGTAGGGACAATCTTGATCTCCTGACTAGGTTAACATATCCGTCCTAGCACCTATTTTTAAACTGATTGAACAGTAAACCAGTGTTTCTACAGTTGCTGGTCTTTTGACTCAAGAAATATAATTTATTATATTGCTGCATATAATAATATTTATAATGTGCATGCTTTGAAAACTTCATCCTTTTCATAATTAAAAGCATAGAAATTGAATCTCTTCCATCATGTATTTGTCTATGTATGTGCCACAACTAACTCTTTTCTTTTAGTAGGGAGGAATATTCCACAGGATATTTCAATAGTACTGAGGTGGTGTCAAAGGTCCATGCAATGGACTGTCTGTGACCAGAGTTCCCCTGTTTTTTTCATTTGTCAGTTTTTGATGTGTTTTCTTATAAGAGCTTTTACAGTAAGGAACATAATAACTGCTCTTAATGCTGAAAAATACATTCATAGAAAAAACATGCAATAGAATCATAGAATAATTGAGGTTGGCAACAACTTCTGGAAGTCATCTAGGCCAAAGTAGCTCATGTAGGCTGGGTTGTTCATGACTTTGATAGTTTTGAGCATCTCCAAGTGTGGAGTTCTTGCAACCTCTTTGGGGAAGCTGTCCCAGTGCTTCACCACCGTTACAGTGAAAAAATCTCATAACTAATCATCAGAATTGTTTTATTTCAGCTTGTAATTGTTGCTTATCATCTAACTGTGAACCTCTGAGAAGAGCCTGCCTCCATATTTTCTTTTCTATCGGGTATTTGTAGCTGCCAATAAGATCCCCATAGCCATCCCTCCCCAGGCTAAACAGACCCAGCTCCCGCAGCCTCTCCTTGCACAACCAGTGCTCCAGCTCTCAATCACCTTGATGGCCTCCATGGGACTCACACCAGTGCATCCATGTCTGTCCAATACAGGAGAGCCCCAGTTTGGGGACAGCACTCAAGTGCATCTCAGGGGTCCCAGACAGTGGGGCAGGATCCCTCTCTCGACCTTCTAGTTGTGCTCTGCTCGTGTAGCCCTGGACATGGGAGGCTTCATTGCTGCCCAGGGGACACTGTTACATCGTGGCCAACCTAGCATCACCAGGTATCTGCAGAACTGTTACTAACCAGCCCCTGTCCAGGCTGCATTGTTGTTTGGGACTGCACACTGTGTTTTAGACCTTCAAACAAAAACTTCACCATTCAATTGGAATGGAAGGAAGTTTGAAATTTTTCATTTATTTTGGTTTTTACATGCTGCGCTCATGTGGAAGAAAGCCCCATCCTGTCTTGTGCTGATTATCAATAAGATTTGTCAACGAGTGAATGGTTGAGCTACTAAGGAGGGAAAATATTTTAGAATATACATGAAATACTAACTTCAACACTTTCAAAGGTAAAAGAAACAAAAGCAGTGCAGACAGTTCAGAAGGTTTAGCAACTAAGACATACTTTGGAATTTCATATCAATGAATTGCACATTGCTAACAGAAAGGCAGCATGTATGCTTTACTTTAAAGCACAATCTGGAGTGTCATATCAGGTGTCCAAAAGGACATTGTTTCACATTTTCTGTTTCTTCTCTCACCCTGAGTAAACAAACAGGCAAACAAACAGGCAAACCCCCTCGTGGTGTCTAATCTAGAATAATCTGCTACAATTTTTTTTTTTTTTTTTATTTTAACAGAACTAGTTAGAGAAGCATCCCATGATTGCAGGTATTGCTTTTCCTACGCACAATGAGTGAGGCCTAGTAAAGAAAGGAACAAGGAATAGCTAGTACTGGAATCTAAGCAGCAACAGAATTCCAGATGCATTTGATAAAGATTTAAAATTCTGAGCCATTTATTTAGTTTTATGTTTCTTGTGAGTTTTGTATCTAACTATTTAATTAAAATACATGCATTTTGATCACAGAAGTCTTAAACTTTTTGTGCATCCCTCAGAAAAGCATGTCCTAGTGTAAAAGAGTAATTTTAAGAATGAAGAGGTACTGCATCTGGAAAATGTGGCTTTTCAACTCTTTTTAGGCATTCATATAAGAAACTATTAATTGACTATAGTTGTTCTGCAGACTGCTGGGAAAAGTTCTGCTTTGTCTCCAGAGTACTAGAAAAAAAGTCTGTGCTAATTCTGTGTGGTGTAATAAAATATATGTGTCTCTTCACAATCACTTAACAGAGAGACACACACTGACTTCCTAATTGTACTTTGATTTCGTGTCAGTCCACAGACCAGAGGAATGTGTAAGGAAGTGCTCATTGAAGTTGATTTCACTATGTGACACATGGTCACTAGGCTATTGAACCTAGCTTTTTCAGAGAACTTGAAAGGAAAACCAAATTTTTACAAGCGATTAATTTCATCCCTCTTGTAAATAGTTGTTTCAGGTATTGCAGGTATAAGCACTAATATTTCACTCATTTCATTCCCTGCCAAACACTCACAGATGTGATCATAACTGTATGTAAGATATACTTTTTGTTATAAACTATGTTTTACCACTTGAAGTGATTATGTCACTGTAGGAACTGAGTGTCCCAGTAGGATTTATCTCAATTGACAGATGTCTGAATGAGCTAATTTTCATTTTCCCAGTTTCTACATTTTTCCTCAAGAAATTTTTGTTCTGTGTTGACATTTAGTTTTACAGAGTAAAATAACTTCATCTCTGGTCATTGCCTAAGTAGTAAATTCTATGAAAGTTGAAAACACAAGTGCAAGACACTGCATCCAAACATTATTAAATGCTGCTCTCAGAAGGTACATTTCATGTATATTTTATTTTTCTCCACATATAAGGCAGCTCTGTATCAGTGTGGATCCTCCTGCACTCAGGCCATTATCTGAGCAAAACATACTATGCAGATTTATTGCATATAATATTCCTGTGTTCTTAAGTAGTCAATCAACCTTACATACCTACAGAAGTTCAAAATGATTTTGTGTAATTCTAAATATTCTATAGCTGCATATGGATACATATTATCATAGAGTCATAGAACCATATAATCATAGAATGGTTTGGGTTGGAAGGAACCTTTCTGTGAACCTTTACAGATCATATAGTCCACCCCCCCTGCCATGGACAGGGACATCTTTCACCAGATCAGGTTGCCCAAAGCCTCATCTAACCTGACCTGGAACACTTCCAGGGAGGGGGCATCCACAACTTCTCTGGGCAACCTGTTCCAGTGTCTCACCACCCTCATCATAAAGAATTTCTTCCTTATGTCCAATCTAAACCTACCATCTTTCAGTGTAAAACCCTTGCCCCTTGTCCTGTCACTACAGGCCCTGGTAAAAAGGCTCCCTCCATCTTTCTTATAAGCCCCTTTATATATTCATTTATTTGTAGCTAAAGAAATCCTTCTTCACTATGCTACAAAAATCAAATAACGATACAAAAATATTCTTGGTGGCATCTACAAACACCAGATAATAGTTAATACTACTTGTATAGTCCATCTGAAAGTATATGTGATTGCAAACAGCCAGCAACTATTTTTTTTCTGTAACTTAAGAAGCTTTACATTGGAACAATAATTTTTTCTTGAAGTCTAATTCACCCCTTATTTACTCAGCTCTCAGTTCTTTAAGGTGTCAATTGACAGCTGTGGTGAGGGACACTGAGCTGTGTAGGTTCTGTGTTTGTGAGAACATTTCACTATGTATTCGTGTGCATTAGAGTGCTTGTGTCGTAGCTGGATTCTTAGGGTTTTTTAGCTATTTAAGGATTTCATCACAGACACATTTACCTACAAATGAGTAATAACTTTGTCAAAATTAATTAAAAAAAAGAGAGAAAAAGTTGAATGATATCAAACCCGGATGAGAGAAAACATGACATTAATGCCTTTATCCTTCATTCATTCTTCTGTATTACAGTGCCCTCCCATGAAAAAATAATAAGCTTTCATACTTCACCAGTAACGTAACTATTTTTTCAGAAGCAAACTCAGAGCTAATCCTTCCTGGGGTTTTTTTAACTGTATTTTTTAATCTGAAGTATATCCTTTTTTGCTGGTGGTTGTGACAGTAAGCCATGCTGCTTTCATTAATGATCTCTAGTGGTCTCTGAGCAATATTAGATTCTGAAAACCAGGGCAAAGCAAAATTTCCGTGTCTACAGCTTTAGCTTTACATGCATGGATTTCAGTGTGGGAGGATTTTCCAGGTCTGCAGGCAGTATGACATAGAAATGTGGAAACTGGTGTCATCTGAAAGTGGGCAAACAGCTTTGACACATACTTATGAAGTTGCTTCCCCAAACACTTCTAGCACTTTCAAAATCAGAGCTAGATGGTTCACTTTAACTGTATTGAGTTTTCAAGAGGCTTTTTGACCACACAGTTTTTAATCCCATACAACTGAAACCAAAGCAATAGACACCAAGAACATGGACAGGAATCCTGCAGAGTTTCTAGAAACAGATAAAATACAAATAAAGAATGTTGCAGCTAAGGATCAAATATCTGAAATGAGTAATGCCAGCCAGCCCTCACCACCTTGCTACCCAAGCAAACCTCTGAATAAGGAACACTGATTTTCCTAATGTGTGTCTTCTCTTCTTCATAATCTCAGTTTTGTAGAATTCTAGGCAGCACAAGTCTGTATAACACCCCAGAAACAGGGGTACTGCGCTACCGAAGGCTTATTCAAAAATACCAAAAATGGAAAGATTACTTTTCCTGTTTGTTTTGTTCTTTGGTGGTTGGTTTTTGTTTTTAATCTTAAATTTAGAATCAATTCACTAACTTTTCATTAACAGTTTGATATTTCTGATGTCTGATGAGAGTAAGTTAAATCAAGTATAGTGATGACAGGGTTGAGAGTGTTTGGATTAGGTTAAGGGCCAATAAAGCAGATCTTCCTGTGGGAGTCTGCTATAGACCCCCCAACCAAAGCAGTGAGGTGGATGAAGCTTTCTGTAAACAGTTGGGAGAAATCTCGCAGTCACTTGTCATTGTTCTTGTGGGGGACTTTAACCTCCCAGGTATCTCCTGGGATCACAGCACAGCAGAGAGGGAACAATCCAGGAGGTTCCTGGAATGTGTGGAGGATAACTTCCTCACACAGCTGGTGAGTGAGCCGACCAGGGAAGGTGCCCTCCTGGACCTGCTTCTTGTGAACAGGGAAGAGCTTGTGGGGGAAGTAAAGGTTGGAGGCCGTCTAGTGTGCAGTGATCATGAGATGACTGAGTTTTCAATCCTTGGAGAAACAAAGAGAGGGGTTAGTAAAACTGCCCCCTTAGACTTCTGAAAGGCAAACTTTGACCTGTTCAAAAGACTGATTAACAAAATCCCTTGGGAGTCTGCCCTGAAGGATATGGGAGTCAAGAAGGCTGGACATACTTCAAGAGAGAAGTCTTAAAGGCACGGGAGCTGGCTGATTCCAAGTGCCGAAAAACAAGCAGGTGGGGAAGGAGACCGGCCTGGCTAAATAGGGACCTTTGGCTGGATCTCAAGAACAAAAGGAACATCTATTGCCTTTGGAAGAGGGGCCAGGTCTCTCATGAAAACCATAAAGATGTAGTGAAGTTATGCAGGGAGAATATTAGGAGAGCCAAAGTGCAGCTAGAGCTCAACTTGGCTACAGCTGGTAAGGATAATAAAAAATATTTCTAGAAATTCATTAACAGTAAAAGGAGGATTAAGGAAAATCTCCCTCCTTTACTAGATGCAGAGGGAAACATGGTAACAAAGGATGAGGAAAAGGTTGAGGTGCTCAACACCTGCTTTGCCTCAGTCTTTAGCAGTGGAACTGGCTGTTCCCTGGACACCCAGCCTCATGAGCTAGGAGATGGGGAGGGGAAGCAGATTGAGGTCAGCACAGTTGAAGAAGAAGTGGTCAGAGATCTGCTACACCACTTGGATTCACACAAGTCTGTGGGACTGGATGGGTTACACCCAAGGGTGCTGAAAGAGTTGGCAGATGTGCTCGCCAAGCCGCTTTCCATGATTTATCTGAAATCATGGTCCCATTGGACTGGAGGGTGGCAACTGTGACACCCATCTACAAGAAAGGCAGAAAGGAGGATCCAGGAAACTATAGACCTGTCAGTCTGACCTCGGTGTCAGGGAAGGTCATGGAGCAGGTCATCTTGAGTGCCATTAGAGGTCATATAATGGACAACCAGATGATCAGTCCCAGTCAGCATGGGTTTATGAAAGGCAGGTCCTGCTTGACAAACTTGATCTCCTTCTACGACAGGGCAACCCGCTTATTGGTTGAGGGAAAGGCTGTGGATGTTGTTTACCTTGACTTCAGTGAGGCCTTTGACACCGTTTCCCACAGCATTCTCCTGGCAAAACTGGCTGCTCATGGCTTGGATGGGCACACACTTGGCTGTGTAAAAAACTGTCTGGCTGGCCGGGCCCAAAGAGTTGTGGTGAACGGAGTTAAATCCACTTGACAGCTGGTCATTAGTGGTTTCTCCCAGGGCTCGGTTTTGGGGCCACTCCTGTTGAACATCTTTATTGATGATCTAGACAAGGGGATCGAGTGCACCCTCAGTAAGTTTGCAGATGACACCAAGTTGGGTGGGAGTGTTGATCTGCTCAAGGGTAGGGAGGCTCTGCAGAGAGACCTGGACAGGCTGGAGCAATGGGCTAAGGCCAACTGGAGGAGCTTCAATAAGACCAAATACTGGGTGCTGCACTTGGGCCACAACAACCCCCAGCAGCGCTACAGGCTTGGGGAGGAGTGGCTGGAGAGCTGCCAGTCAGAGAGAGACCTGGGGGTGTTGATTGACAGCCGGCTGAACAGGAGCCAGCAGTGTGCCCAGGTGGCCAAGAAGGCCAATGGCATCCTGGCTTGTATCAGCAATAGCGTGGCCAGCAGGGACAGGGAAGTGATCTTAACCCTGTACTCGGCACTGGTAAGGCTGCACCTCAATTACTTTTGGGCCCCTCACTACAAAAAGGACATTGAATGACTCGAGCATGTCCAAAGAAGGGCAACGAAGCTGGTGAAGTGTGTGGAGCACATATCGTACGAGGAGTGACTGAGGGAACTGGGGTTGTTTAGTCTGGAGAAGAGGAGACTGATGGGAGACCTCCTCTATAACTATGTGAAAGGAGGTTGCAGAGAACTGGGGATGGGTCTCTTTAACGAAGTAACAAGCGATAGGAGAAGAGGTAATGGCCTCAAGTTGCACCAGGGAAGGGATAGACTAGATATTAGGAAGCATTTCTTTCCAGAAGGGGTTGTTAGGCGTTGGAATGGGCTGCCAAGGGAGGTGGTGGAGTCCCCATCCCTAGAGGTGTTTAAGAGTAGAGTCGACATAGCGGTTAGGGATATGGTGCAGTTGGGAACTGTCAATGTTAGGTTAATGGTTGGACTAGATGATCTTCAAGGTCTTTTCCAACCTATATGATTCTGTGATTCTGTGAAATTCCACTTCATTGTTAGTTTCATGGAATCCAGGCTACTTTATTTTTCTAAATCCTCCAATGCTCATTTTGCAATTTACTTAAATATTCTGGATATTTCCTCTGGCTTTATATTGTACTATTTACTTTAATTGGGAAAAGAGTTAATTATGGAAAATATTTGTTGAAAGAGCTTTAAAGAACCATGCAGTCTTTTCTGTTTTCCTTTCACTTCTCTCACTGCTTCTATTTTCATCATTTATTTCACTCTAAGAAAACATTTTTAACACTCGTGTAACTTTTTTTTTCTTCTATTTTAATAGAATAGGTCATATATTGGTCTGTATTGGTTTGCTATTTTTTCTGCATCAAAGAAGTTAGGGACATATTTCCATGTTTTATGCACTTATCTTTCTGTATTTGTAATGGCATACTTTTCCTTACTGGAAAAATCAGACTTTGCATGATGTTATCTTCAGCAGTACCAAAGAAGATGAAATTAAGTTCACAAAGAAGTTATACATTAATTGCAGCAATGCAGTGAAGCTCAACTGGGTAGCCTAAATTATGAAGTATGTATGCAGCAAGGCAACATGCCACATTTCCAATAACTGAGGTCATGAACGGGCTTTCAAATAAACCTTTAATGTACAGCTATTATTAAAAAAGCCTAGTTATTAACTAATGGAGTTAGGAAAGTATCTGGCCGATATTGCTTGGCATATTTTTAAACTCTGTTGATTGTAACATAAAATTATGGAATGATAGAATCATTTAGATTGGAAGAGACTCTTAAGATCATCAAGTCCAACTGTAAACCTAACACTGCCAAGTCCAAAAAAAGTCTAAAAGTCCAAAAAAAGCTACTGAATTCATGTGTTCTTCAACTAGCTGTTACTTTGCCCAGAGACTTCACTACGTAGTGTTAAGAAAAAATATGCATGAACCATCAGACAATATGGATTGTGAGCATCTGAGGACAAACTCAGAAAGGTATCTGATCAAACTTCTGCTGACTTCTCAGACTTCTATTTTATATCAGTCAGAGAGAAAAAAAATCTGTCAAGTGCTCAGTAATTGTAATTGTCACAGATGGAAGGAGTTGGAGCTTAAAGGTAACAATCACACAGGGTCCGGATTACAGAGCATTTTATAACAGTATCTTCTTTCCTTTCTCCCTGGGTTTATATCTCAAGCTCTGACATGTCAACCCCTGCCTTGCTCTGACCTTCTCATGGAGAGATGGTTCTGGGGTTGTCAGTAGCCTTGTCCTTGCAGCATACCTCCTGAAGAGCCCTGCTTCTCTCTCCCTTTGTACATCTTCTGAATTTCAGTTCTCCAGGTGAACACCATGATGTGACTCTGTAACTGATTTTCTTAGTGGCTGTATTCATGGTGGTGACTATGAGCAGTAAGGTCCTCATCTGCCACAAGATTTTTCTAAGGAGATTGTATTGGGATACTGCCTTTGACTTTGACTGAATAAAAATGTATATTAATATCTGTGTTACCAATCTTTCTTAAAGGTATTGGATTTTAGCTGTAGCAAGTGGTCCCTGATTTTCCCATTAGAAATTACCTGTCTCCACATTAATGTTCTTTTCCTTTATGGTATTAGTCAGAATACTCCCTGTGAATTCAGGTTATCCAGAAATATGAATCTTGTTTGTAGTTCACATTAGGATACTAATCTACTATTACAAATGTAAATAAATATTGACCTCTGGTGTTACAAAAAGAGAAACATATCTTTCCACTTTCCATGTCTAGTCAGAAGCTGCGTACATATTTGAGTGGAGCAAATACATATACATTTTTTAATGTATAGTTGTATGTGTGTATATATATATATTAAAAAATGAACTTTGTGATTTATTTTCCTGATGAAACTGCTAGATACAAAATTAATAAACAAAAACATTAGAAAAAGATTTATTCTGGTTTTTCTTTTTCTTTTTTTTTTTTTTTTTTTTTAATAATTTGCTGTGCAGCTTCTCCAGAAAAATTAAAAATAACTTGTAGTTATGGGATTTTTTTATGTGTATAAATAATGCCCAGAGTAAAGTATTCTGTCAGGCAGTGGGAAACTTTAATCAAAATATATTTTGAAAAGAAATATTGGAGGGCAACTTTGCAGTCGTGTTCAGAGTGAAAACCAATGTTGTTGCTTCATATTTCTTATATAACTGATTCAGTTTATTTCTGTCTTTTTTACTGAATTATTTGGCATGGAGCAGAACATAAAAGCATCTTCAATATTCTTTTTTTTCCCCCCTTTTTTTCTGTGTTTTTTAAAATTAATTACTTTAATTAAGGGCAACCTGCTTATGATTGTGAAAGCATTAATTTCCAATATTTAATAGCCATGTATGCACATTTTTTATCGTAATATTTAAAATTTTCTCTTATTGCCTTAGACAATTTTAATTTTTAATAGTCTGCAATCCCCTTTAATACAGTAATGTTCTCCTAATATTTGATTCTTTGCTAAGACATCTAGAGGAAATTTCTAAGATATTGCAGATAGTACAGAGTTAAGATGTGAAGGTATCTCCTTAGAAGTCATTAGGGGTTAGCCCTTCATGGAAATGTTCACTGACTAGAATGAACCCTAACATTATAATATAAAGTACTCAGACAAATGTGTTGTGGCTGTTTAATCAGTTGGGTGCAGGGTAGAAAGCGGAGTGCTGATTAATTAGTAGAGATTCAGGGACCATAAGAAGACATCAGTGTTTTCTGAGATGGAGTCGCATGTGGAATCCAGAGCCAGAGTCTGCTGCTGTTCCTGCATTTACCAGGAGAGAAAGAAGAGGTAGAAGAGAAGGGAAAGAACGTCAGGCTACCTTACTCTCCTGAGCAATTCCTGCTCTTCTCTACTTCCTGAGATCCTTCAGAGCACCAAACCTTTCCCCTCGATACGATCAGTTTGATTTACTGGACCATCCTTGCAGGTGTTTTGAGGGAAAGCTATGTGTGTCCTCCAGAGAGAAGACACTGAAACTGTCCATGTGCCAATGACAGTTGTATGGGCTAGAGGAAAGAAATGTGACACTGAGGTCAGTATGAAGTTCATTCTTGCAGATCCATGCAGAAGTGGGCTCTGCTTTACCAGTCTTCTTAAAATGGACCCTACTTCCTGGAGTGCTCCTAACCAAAATGGGAAAATCCAAAATAACAAGCAATGTTCAGGTGTCAGAGAAAGGTTATAAATTTCAGTTTCTGAATCTCTTTTTTCATGTGCCGTATTTTCCAAGTGAATAGTAAGGGTTTTTTTCTCCTTCTCCCTTGGGAGGAAACAAAATTTTCCCCAGGGCTCGGTACTGGGGCCAGTTCTGTTTAATATCTTTATCAGGATCTGGATGAAGGGATGACATGCACCCTCAGTAAATTTGCAGATGACACCACGTTGGGAGAAAGTGTTGATCTGCTTGAGGGTAGGAAGGCTTTACAGAGGGATCTGGATAGGCTGGATTGATGGGCTGAGGCCAACTGTAGGAGTTTCAACAAGGCTTGTTGCTGGGTCCTGCACCTGGATCACAACAACCCCATGGAACACTGCAGTCTTGGGAAAGAGTGGCTGGAAGGCTGCCCAGTGGAAAAAGACCTGGGGGTGTTGGTCAATTGCCAGCTGAATAAGAGCTGGCAGTGTGCCCAGGTGGCCAAGAAGGCCAAGGGCATCCTGGCTTGTACCAGAAATAGTGTGGCCAGCAGGGACAGGGAAGTGATCTTACCCCTGTACTCGGCACTGGTAAGGCCGCACCTCGATTACTGTGTTCAGTTCACTAAAGGCAGACATTAAGGTGCTGGAGCGCATCAAAAGAAGAGCAACAAAGCTGGTGAAGGGTCTGGAGCACAAGTCCTGTGAGGAGAGGCTGAGTGAACTGGTGTCATTTAGCCATGAGGAGAGGCTGAGGGGAGACCTCAGCACTGTTTACAACTACCCGAAAGGATGTTATAGCAAGGTGGGTATTGGTCTCTTCCCAGGTAACAAGTGATAGGACAAGACAAAACAGCCTCAAGTTGTGCCACGGGAAATTTAGAGATTTCTTCACCAAAAGAAGTGAAGGGTTGTCAAGCATTGGTACAGGTTGCCCAGGGAAGTGGTTGAGTGACCATCCTTGGAGGTATTTTAAAAATGTGTTGATGTGGCACTTAGGGACGTGGTTTAGTGGTGGACTTAGCAGTGTTACGTTCATGGTTGGACTCAATGATCTTAGAGGTCCTTTCCAACTTAAAAGTTTCTATGATTCTGTGATTCTAAAATTTATTTTTGTTGTGTGAAGGTTTGATTATAGGTGTTTTAAAATAACTATCACTGTAAAAAAGGAGTTTAAACCATTCCTTGATTTGCTTTTAACTCTCTCTGTGAAATCTATTTCTAAATATGTAAGGAGAATTTATGATCTCTCCTTATATCAAACAGATTATGTAAATGTATTGAAAGCAAGTTGGAAGCATAAATCACAGATGTAGGTTTGATGGAAAGTTTGTAACCAGAAAAATCTACAGCTCCCAAATCCCAATGTGTTAATTATAAGGCGGCATCTGGTATACAAATTTATGCCGAGCTAAGAAATGTTCAGACTAAAATAGAGTATGTCTAAGTGGGTTTAGTGTCTAAAACCTACAGTCATCATAGGGAAACTCAAAATCATGTGACCATGAAGTGTCTGTGATCTAACCTGTCTGCAGCTAGAAAAGTGATGTAAGCTGAAAGGGAAGGTGGGTAAAGACAGTTGAGAAAGACTAAATGAGCTAGTCATGTGCACCTGAAGCAAGTTTTGTTTTCTCTTTATATAATACATTCACATGTACACTGGATAAAAGAATCCAGAAATTCATTAACATATAATTTCTATGACCTTTAATCCTCACAAAGTACCTGTGTTTTTCACTGTTTTTGTGTTAAAAGGATAAACAGTGGAGCCAGTCATTTCTGTTTGATGCTATGTGGTTACAGAAGACTATGTTGCACTGTAACACATTTTATGAACAATGTGGTAGTATTTGAAAATGGGGTAATCCAAACAGACGTGTCTAAGTAACTGTCCTGTCAAACTTTAGGGGGGATACTATGCATTAAACAAAATAGCTCAGTTAAATCTTGGGCACTTACACTTTTTAAACTGAAATACCCTAAATAGCCATTTATTGTCCGGTTCTGTTTTAGGTTACCTGTAGAGTCAGAGGACTCCTGTGGTATAATGAACTCCCATTTTTTACCTGTCAGAGGAACCGTATGAATTAGTAACTAGGGAGCAAGAGATTACTGGACTTTCTCTGCCTGAGGGCCAAAATGATAATTTTGCTACTTCAGACTAACTGTATCATTATGTGACAAAAATCAACATAAGAAAATGGCCTGAGTTTGAAAGCCTAGCAGATCATTCGTACTGTACCTTTTCAGGCAGGGGGAGTAATTGTATAAAGTCAAGACTTCATGCTGGTTAACAATCAAAGAAAAGTAATACTCC
This sequence comes from Strix uralensis, assembly GCF_047716275.1. NCBI lineage: Eukaryota > Metazoa > Chordata > Aves > Strigiformes > Strigidae > Strix > Strix uralensis. Next base: position 33,052,704 of record NC_134012.1, on the reverse strand, counting down.
ATAATTTTTACTTCAGGTAGCTCTAAACTGTATATGACGTCATATAAGGATAATGCTGACCCCTACAATTTCCTATTTTTAAGTACTCTTAATGAACCTGCCCTGGATTAAAAATGAAATTTCTCACTGGAAATGTGCAAATTTTTAACCTTAAAATCATATACATTTCAAAAACCACTGTAGAATAGCATCAGAAGAATAAATTAACTTGCATTTGCTTAACCAGAAAGGTACATTGTGTTATTACAGCTTTCTGGTCACCAAGGCTGTAATCCAATATTTGAACACACCTGTGCATAGAAACCACCATAATGCTACATAATCTGGATATATTTAGTGACACTGAGCTAGCAATCTTTCAAAGAAATAGTTGGCAGTCTGTTTGGCTCAGCCTGGGAAACCACAGTAGCTCAGGTACAGGGAAGGGGTCCAGTTCCTGTTCTGAGCACTGCCTTAGATTTGAAGCCTCTCTGCTCTCTGCATTTGTGCACTTCCACTGTCTGTTTGGAAGCATGGCTGGTTTGCAGAAGATTATGGAAAAACTGTCAGTTCAGTCTCAAACTAGAAGCATTCAGCATTCCTGAAGGATTGAGAATAGATATGTAAAGGAGAGAGTAGAGAGCAGTGCATGCTATAGGAATAAAAACAAACCAAAATATTGCAGATGATGTCCTGCAAGCACTAGAGGAAGAGGATTATATTGTTGCAGGGGATGAAGACTGCCTGCTGTGCTGGTTCAAAGAATACAAGCACTACACACTAGTAATGTGAGAGACCTCATCCAGCTGGCTGTGGCACAATACACTAAAAAATTTAAATGACAGTTTGGGAAATTTCTTAAGACTACATAGTGAAGATCCTCTGGATGTTTTCTGAAGAGACTGTCTCCTTCTCCAGGAGATTACATTACAAAAGTTTCAGAATGCTCTCATGATACAGATGCGAGTCAAGTTTCCTGAAAGAGTATGAACCCCGAATTGTGGCTTTTCATGGAAAATTTGTCCCACTTTTACAGACTCAGTTTGGGGTAGACCGTATATCTGTAATGGTTATGTCTCTAGGGAGTACCAAAATAGCTGTTATTTAGAGAAGTATAGAAATAGATTGTCTTGAATATTAATAACATTTTTCACTGATATTAATGACAGCTTTGATTCATAGGTCTCAAATTTGTTGTATTGTCCTCATCTTCTGTTTTGTTTTTGTTTTTTCTTCCTAGAGACAGGAGTTTATAGATTTAATTGCACTTCGGAAATTTAAATTAGTGGTAAATCCAAATGTAAAGTCAGATGGATATGCTGCCAGTCCTTTTCTTAAACACTTGGTTCTACTTACAGATGCTGAGCTGTTAGCTATTAATAAAAGAGAAGCAAGTAACCAGAGAGGGCATTTCCAATCACTGTGCATATGCTTTGTAGAAAATGAACTGTAGGCAAGATCTTTAGCTGAAAATTGATTTTCCAAAATCAAAAATAAATGCAGTTTATTTCCACTTGAGAGCCGGTTTGTTTTGCTTTGTCTGTGGTGATTATATCAGGTTTTACAAAATGTTATGCTATGCAGCAGTGTTGTCCCTTACCAGAACAGTGCTTGCTACGTATGACACCTTTGAGAGGCCAGACTGCACTGTAAATAAGTACACAGAAGTATGAAGGAGGGACTAATGACTGTGAGTTTTACATAAAGACAGCACACCAACAGATGTAAATAGTAGGTGCTTAAGTTGTATACTGACCAACACAGTGCATTCGTGGTTGTTAATTTTAGCAGGAAGATGGATATATGGAGTTAAATTTGCACAGGCAGAGTTGGATTTTATTGTTTAAATATCAGTAAATAAGTTGTTGTAGAGGACCTAAGAATGTGCTGCCACACCAGAAGGACATGGGTCTCACATAGGTCTATGTCATAGCTCTGAGATGACTATAGGTCTCTCAGATGATCTACAGCATGCAGCATGGCAGTACATAACTGTGTTCAATCCCACCCACAGATTCAGTTGGTTGATGGTTAGAGCTCCCATTAATGCAAGACATTCTTGGTTACTGAAGCTACTTATGGTAAATGTGTTTTTCTCTGTATTTTTCTCTAGTGTAATTGAGCTAATTTGTAAATGCTGGTTAATAGAAAATGGTGCAAAGATTATAGTGGGCTAAAATGAACAAGCAAGTCTATCATTAGACAATACTGTTAGGACTGAAAGATTAAGCAAGCAATTCAGGAAATTTAAAAAAAAAAAAAAAAAACAAAACCAAATCACAACAAAAAACCAAACAGAAAACCAACCAAAAAGAAACCCAAAACAAACAAGGGACCCTGCAATATTTTAATTTGGGCTTCTTATTTATGTGTACTATGTTGTCATTTGATTGTTTAATTACATGCTGTATTTTTTTCTGTAAAACCCTGCCTCATTTGATTCATAGAATTGGCAGTACTTGCTTAATGAGCAGTTGCTTGATATGTTTTTCATTTGTTATTTAAAGAATGTACTCCCTGCTGTATTTTCTGCATGCTTGTTAAACCCTATTCTGAAGACAGAATTATTACTTTTGTTTTTGACTGCAGAGTAGATGGTCATTGTGGTTGTGCTTGTGTTGTCTGCAAGTAGAACCTGAAAATCTTTTTTAGTGAGGTAGGGTTTTTTCATCATAAAGTACAGAGTTGTTGAATCCAAAGGCATTTTCCAGAATATGACAGAGCTGATGAAAGGTTTTGCTGAGCTACAGCACTGCCATATAGCAGAGGTGGAGCTACCCAACTACTTATCTGTCCTATATATATTCACTCAGATAATACTAATATGTAGCACATTTGTTCATTCTTCTAAATATTAAAAACAATAAACAAAAAGGAAGAAGAAAAATAGAAGTGTCATGAAAGAAATTAAGAAAAATGTCAGTGACCAAATTAGCTAATTGCTTTTCCTCAGTTGGGAAAGACTGTTGTAATGGGTAACAGGAACATTGTTTCTGGAGTGTTTTCTGAAAAATAAGAGCAGTTACATAATGAAGTGGGTTTTTTTCTTCTTCTTTTGTAAATGAAATAAATTTTTTGTAACCTTACTGGGAGTTCTGCTCTTCTAAAAATAGCTTTAAGAGTTTCAAGTTTCCAACTTTCCTATTGTTTTTTGAATGATTATGGCTGTTTTAACTAAGAGCCTGCTGTTCATCTTGGAAGATAATGCATAGTGCTTTATTGGGTAGTTCTGTCCCTGAAGTAGCCATTCATCCCTCAGTTATAATAAATACATGAAACAGACATGAACTCAAGTTCTGCAGAATGTTGCAGATAAGACAGAATTGTTTCACTAACAGGACCTAAAGAAAGGTGATTTTGTTGTTGTTTTGTTCTAGTAATTGTGTTCTTGGAAATGAAAAATGTCCTGAAAGATACTTGTTTCCTGGACCTAGAAAAAGGACAGCATTCACATTTCATATCTGGTCAACCAGATAAAAGCTCTCACATGCAAGCTCTTGTTAATTCACTCTCTTACACTTCCTCTCTTCGTTTCATTAGTAGTTCCCATAATAATTTAATTGATCCTGTTTTGTTTTCCCTTATCATCCTACTCCCTTTCCACTGAGGACTGTGAAGTTTTGGTATGATCAGTCTGGCACCTGACTTCTAGTAAAAACACTGAAGACAGTATCCAGTATTATCTGGGAAAGACCATTAGGAAAATCCAGGCTTTTACTGGCATTTCTTAAGAATATCCTCAGACATTTCCACTATCTGCAGCTCAGTTTCCTCACCTAACAGGTCGCTTTATATGAAGCTGTCTTTTTCTAGACAGAGAACATTTTCCCTCTTAATTTTCAATGTTACATATAACTTCTAAACTGCAGAATATACCTCCTTGCTAGGTGGTCTTACTTTTCAAGTCCTGTTCTACCTACTTGTTTCGTGTACAAAAGCCATTTCACTTCATTGTGTATCTTTATCAACATTCTCTCTACCTTTCCAAGGCCAGTTGCACTCTCTTTGAGAAGGATAGGATAAAAATTGAAGATTAGTTCAGAAGGGTGTATATCATAACTTCTGTATATTGCATAATTTGTTCAGACTTCTTTCCCTAGTAATTCTTATCCTTCAGTCTGCATTCTTGATGACTACTGATGAGTGACCTGATATTTTCACAGAAAATTTGTGTGCTAATGGTTCATTGTTTGTTTGTCTGTTTGTTTGTTTTTTTCCCATGTGTGTCATTTTACATTTACTTATATTGAATTTAATTCCTTTGCTTTTTTTATCAGACAGTCGCTTAAGGTTCTTGTGCAAATCATGCCTCAAATTTAGTATTCTGTATACTTGAATACAATCATTAAATGTCATCGCTGGGCAATTCACCCCTTTTTGTGAGTCATTTGTGAAACTATTAAACAGAAGAGCACCAACACAGTCATCAGTGGCAACAGTTAGAAATGATAATTTATTCTTGTGTTATGTCTGTTCCTTAACTGGTTGTTTATTTTTGTAAGGGCCTTCCATCTTTTTATGTGATATCTTACTTTCTCCACGGCTTGTTAGTTAAAGACCTTGTTGAATAATTCTTGGAAACCCAAACAGTCTGTATTGACTGGATCTCTCTTATCTACATGTTTATTGAACCTTTCAGAGAAGTCTATTAAATTTGTGAGGCATGTATTCCCTTTACAGAAGCTATCTTGTCTTTTCCTCATTTTAACATGTATAACTTCAATAAGCTATACAAAACTGCCACTCTTGGTGAAACTGGACCTGTGTCTGTTTAGAATACATTTGTAGCTGTCATTTATGTCGTCAAAACATTGTTTTCTAGAGGGATATCTGACAGGCTGTTTCATTATAGTAACTGCTCTCCAAAGGTGTTCATTTTATACGCAGTGGTAAACTGGATTTCTGATAACAATTAAAAATTCATCTTCTTCACGTACATCAGGAAATCACTTCAAAGGGCTGCATCATTTTGTACGAGCAGTGTTATTAACCTATACACAAGAGAGAAAATAATTTATTATTGCTTGTAGACTGATTTATACAGTATCGTTGGTTTTTTTCATCATGGAATTGCACAGTTTAATAATGATTACATTACTCTTATGCTAAGTATGATTTATGCAAAGCTACAATTGTTTGCTGTGTGGCTTTTTGTTTTGTTTTGTTTTTACAGGTTAAACATGGCAACACTTCCTTTATTCTGCCTGAAAGATGTTCTTCAGATTTATGTTTTATTTTTCCTTATAAAATCTTAATATGAACACACTTCACAGCTCAAAGTGTGGAAAAAGTCATTGAACTAGCTTTCTAATCAGGAAGGTGAAAAAGTGTAATTAAAGTAGTGGAAGACTGACTTAATTGTTCAAAAATATATTAAAGCACATGTGGTACATGTGTTTGCAATCTTTTATTTTATGTAAGACTTTTGCACTACCTTAAGGTAATATTTGGTCATAGCCATATAAATAGCATCAACACTAATCATTATTATAGTTACACATAAGATATTCGTACAGAAACTACAACTACATGAAAGCAGTGATACTGAACTGTGAGCTACTGTTATTTTCCTAACATTATGTGGGGAGCCCCTCTGTGTGTCCTGCAAAAAACAATGCTTTTTAAACTCCCCAAAGCAAGACAGAATTGTTCAGGACTCTTATAACAGGATACAAGAACTTTATTTCACTGGTGGTGAACTTAAATCCAGTTTAAATCCAAAATATCTTGTTTTTCACTAAAATAATATGTCATTCAACCATGCTGTTGAAGGCTTTGTCAGCAAGATGGAACCCCCTGTGTTCCATTATTTAGGGGTTGTGTATTAAAATTAAATAAGAAAAATTAAATCATATATTTGGGTCATTTGTTGGCATTCTGTGTGATGAAAGAGAAGACATTATATTATATTCACACTGTAGTTGAAGACCATTAATGGGTCACTAATCAGAACTTTCTACTGCAAATGCCTGTGATTTTGTTTTTGCATTTATAGTGTCTTCATCAATCCAACAGCTCAATCCGTTGAAGTTTACATTATTTACATTTGTGTTTGTTACATTTCTCTTGACCTCTGATTAATACCAAAAGTGATCCATCCAAAAAAGATCCTCATTTCAGCAAATGCTTGGCTTTTGGGAAAATACAGAAGAATTCTTTTTTAACTAAGAGCTTCATGGACTAGTTCTATGTCATGCTTTATGGGGAAGTGAAGCGAGCTGCTGAGGCTCTCTGGTGCTAGGAAATTGTCCTCTTGTTAATTCTTAGTCAGTGAAATGTTGATTTCTGGGATTTTTGCCACCCTTACTGAAGTTGGGCATATGAAAGAAACTGTCTGAGACACTCAACAGAGCTAGTCCACTAAGGATTAATGAATTAAAGATCAAGAGTAGTACTTGATCCTTAAAGATTTAAAGTGCTGAAAGATAATTAAAACATTTAGGGACTTAAAAATTTTAAGTCCAAGGTTTAATAGAGAAGTTAGAGCACATTGCTGAACATCAGTGATATGTACTCCTAGTCCTTTCCCAATAATAAGCCTCTGAGCAACAGTCCTTCTCACGGATTTAGATTAGACATACTGTTCCAATGCTGTGATTTAATTTTAAAATGTCTCAATTTTTCTAGATATCTTTGTATCGGAAAAACAGTAGCTGACTATGACAAAACTATTTTGTTAGTTCTTTTGCTTCTGACTAAGGGAGACCCCATACATGAATTATTTTTTTAAGAACTTCAGTCATTTGAACAAAAACCTTCTTTTATAAAAAGGTACTTTTCAGAAAATTTATTTTTTTGCTATAACAGCATATCCTGAAAAGAAATTCAGGGGTGTTGATTGTTGTTTTTATTTGAAACACTGTTTCTGAGATCAAAGTGTGACAAACAGAATTGCAAATAAATTGTGCTCCTGCTTAGCAAAACTTGTTTCTGTACAATAAATTATAAACCATGGAAAGTAAGTCCATAAAAATGAAAAAGTTGTCTTTTTAAATTAGATCGGATAACTAAGATATCAAACAATAACTGTGAATACTACTAATTAATATGCATTGCATGTGATCTCAAGTATACTTCATAAATGTCATGGCTAGAGCAAAAGCAGATTAAAATCATTAACTACATCATGTAGCTTATAAAAATAGGATCACAGTTATGGGAGAGGGTAACTCTTTAATTTCATATTTTTAATTGATTATTTCTGTAGTTAATTAAACATTTAGTATAGGTTTTGGTTACAGTCTTAATAGAAATTATTTTAAGCAGCTATTAAATTGAGAATCTTTCATATGAACATTTTTAGTCATACAAGGAGCTCATTCCTGTTAATAGGTTGTATTGGAGCTGGACTTTAAGAAGTAAATTAGTATTAAATGTCCACAATGATTTACTGAAATCTCTATTCTCTTGGGTATCCATATGACATTATCAGTTGAAATAATTATCTGTCACCTCTCACTTACTCCACTGTTTCATTATAGAATATATAAATATTTTTTTTCAACAAGAAAAAATGCTCTTCATGCCATCATAGTTGCAAACTATTTCTTCAAAATAATATAAAAATGCTAAGGATCTCTTGAAGCTAAACCAAATGCTTCTTTCTAAATCTTATCTTGAAGATACAATTAAAAAGAGATATAAAATATTTAAAAAGAATCAAAAGTATCCATTTAAAACTTCTTCAGCTTTTTTTCAATAGATTTGACAGGCTGGCCTGCATGTCGTACTTTCAGTTCTGTGACGCTCTCAATAGGTCATAAATCTATTTCTGAATGCTCTGTCAAAAGTGCAACAGTTTTATCCTTGTTATCACATGTTTTTGAAGATACCCTTGGAACAAACATAGGAATGTTGTTACTGATTTGGTTGTTTAATTACTTCCATTGATAAACTTTCAGAATGTATTGGAGGCTCATATTTATTGTTATCTGGAACCTGGAGAGCTTTCTACTCTGCAGACTGGAAAATATGTTTGTTAGGTTTCACATATTACTTCTTCAAATCCTAGAAAACATTGATGTTCTTTTGTTTCTATAGCTACCAAAAATTCATGCTTCTCACCTTTAAAGTTGGTCATTGTTGTGGTTTAATCCTGTCCGGCAGCTAAGCACCACACAGGCGCTTGTTCACTCCCCACCACCCAGTGGGACAAGGAAAGAATTGGAAGGGTAAAAGTGAGAAACAAACTTGTGGGTTGAGATCACAACAGTTTAATAATTAAGAAGAAAAAGCAATATTTTTTAAAAACAAATGCAAGGAAAAGAGAAAAAAAGAAAACAAACAAACACAAAACAGAGAGGAAAATAAAATAACAAGAAAGACAAGTGTTGCAGATGAAAACAATTGCTCACCAAAAACTGACCAATGCTCAGCCAGTCCCCAAGCAGTGGACCTTCCACCACCTCCTCCTCAGTTCTGTTGTGAGCATGTGTCCCGATCCAATGTCGGGGGAGGTTTCAATATGATTCCAAGAGCATGATTAAGGCACAAACGAGGTCAAATGCCGTATATCCAAAACAGGGTTTTTATTACTAAAAAAGTGAAGAGGGGTAGCGATAGGACAGAATGGAAGGAAAAGACAGAAATAAAGCAAGGATGTGGGATAGGGCTGCAAGAACAGTCACCACCATGGATCCAGCGGTGTCCCGTTGGTCCTCAGTCTTCAGTTCTTCAGTGGTGGGTGCACACAGATCTGGCTTCGATGGTGGATGCACACCCAGCAAAGTTTTCTGTTGCTTTTAAGTTCATCGTATCAACTGATGAGCATATCTGCTTGCCTTTAGTTTTTTTTTTTTTCTCTGGTCCCACAGGTTTTGTTGCATCTGGCTTCAGGGCAGGAACGTTTGCCTCTTGTCAGTTCATTAGCAATGGAGGCATGGGGTCTGGCCTACACAATAGGGCCACAAATGGCTACGGGATGGGGCCAGCTCAGTACAGTGCCCCTTTGAGGCTTGTCTAAGGAGTCCAACAATGCAACGGCAAAGAATTGGGGGGGTGCATCCTTCAATACACTCCCGCTTCTCTGGGAGAGACTCCCCAGACCAAGTCACAGGCCGCAGCAGCTTCTCTTGGAGGTTTGCACAGACACAAGCAACCTTTGAGACAGTCATAGGACATTTCAATCTCTCACAGCATGACATCATATGGTATGGAATATCCTTCAGTCAGTTGGGGTCAGTTGTCCCAACTGTGTCCCCTCCCAGCTTTTTGTGCACCTTCAGCCTATTTGCTGGCAGAGCAGTGTGAGGAGCAGGAAATGCTTTGACGCTGTGTAAGCACTGCTCAACGGTAACTAAAACATCAGTGTGTTAGCAACACTACTTTCATCACAAATCCAAAACATAGGCCCGTGCAAACTACTATGGAGAAATTTAACTCTATCCCAGTCAGAATCAGTACAGTCATAAATATACACGTCTTCCTGTAAATTGTTGACAATGTAAAGTCATATATAGCCCTCTCTTGAAATTTTCCTTCTTCACAATTTTAATTTAAAAAAAAAACCCCTTTGTTCTGGAATCAAGATATGTTTTCATTTGGGGAAGAAATGTTAGTTAACTCTCATTTTTCATTGTAAGTAAGAGTATTAGGTTGACAGACTAAGATTTGTTACAAGGTATTGTAGACTGTGTATTTTGTACATCCCATTGCAACTACAACAGAGGCTATTTGACTGAATAATTATGTTGTCACTATGGTTCATAGAACTGGGAAAGTTTCTGCCATTAGTTTGAAGTGCCTATTTTGTTTCCACGGAGATAATGCTATCAATCCTGAGAATTCATGCTTTTACATTTATTTTTTTCCTTTTCAGAAATCCGAATATGTGCTTACCAGTTTTTTTATGAGAAACATAAGCTGAAAAGGAACAGAATTATAAAATATCTGTATATTTTAAATGGCCAAAACATTTGATTACTTGCCTTGGGAATGGCAAAACTAAGTTCCATCCATTGCAGATGAAACAAAATAGTTGAATCTTTTTCAAGGTCCTGTTGTAAGAATGAATATTATATAAAGAATTGAAACCTACTCAAACCTTCTTTATGTGTGGGTGTATTTAATTCATAAATTCATAAATACATGTGAGTCTATTCATAAACTGAGTGCAGAAGTGTTGGTTTAATTCAAAGGCATGAAGAATGCTTTTGGCAAGTGTACACTTTCCTGCCTAGTACTGTGCAAGCTTCAGATTGAGAAGTAAGCTGAGAACTTAAAGACTTAAAGATTTTTCCAAGTTTTATGAGTTCCCTAGAAGCTTGTATTTTTCATTAGAACATTGTCTGAGCAAATGTAACTGTACAAACGGGGTGATATTTTTTTTGTTGGTTAAACAAGCAACTTTAACATTCTAGCTCTCCTGTGAAGTTGAAGAACTTCCTCTGGGAGTATATATGCCTGGTTTCCTTGCTTAAACCAAACCTTGGAACCTTTCTTTTTCACCTGATCTCTTCATTTCTTTTCCTTTTTTAAAAAAAACTTATACATATTAGAGTGTCAAAAATCATCAGAAATGGATTGGCTTTTCCAGACAAATGCCTCTAAGTTTCCAGAGTAGTTGTATAATATCACTAAGAGCAATTTTTGTAAATGGTCTGTCATCCAAAGTTTGAGACATCCATTGCATCTTCAGAGTATAAGACAGCTATTACTATAGACAGCTTTGGAAATTTACAGGCTTCACATGAAAGAAAAATACAGTAGCTGCAGACCTTAGATAGTATTACAGGCTTGTGTATATTCTGCCCTTTACTTCTCATGCACTCATCTGGCTTGGGAAGAAAATAGTCTTGTCAGTGCTTGAAATTAGGTATACTAGTCTAAGAAAAGTGTTTCCTCTCTTGCTGATGGCATCCCTGTGTGCTTGCCCTCTGAAATCATCAGTGATCTATGTAGGGCTTTGTGGCTTCAAAAGTTGTCTTCATCTACTGCAAATAAATCCAATTAAACCAATCAAATTTTCCTGGGAACACTTCTTCATTGATGATGTGATTTTAAAACAGCTGACTACTCTTAAAAAGATAATGTTCCCACCAGAGGGAGTGACATTATGGGTGGATTAACTAGATTCTGAAATCTGAAGGAACTGTGGTGTTGTACTACTATACATCACTGACACAAAGTTAAACCTTCTTGAGATTTAGATTAACTAAAGCCTAGTAAATGTCCCCACATCATAAATTTTGTAAAACACAGTGAGGTAAGAAATAAGCTGCAAAAACCAAATAGGACCCCAGAAGAACCTGTACATGTGCAAAGAGGAATTAGTTGTTCTAATATCAGTTGCACTTTGTAAATCGTTCTGGTAGCCACCCATAGAGAAACTTATACAACATTTCAAATTCACACAAATACAAGGTGAGAAGGTACCTGAGAAATATGTAAAGCTCCTCCCTTTCACTTTGCATCATTGCTGAAAATGAAAGGAACCATGAGGGATATTCTCCTTTTGGTGCTCCAGGAGAATCAGGGACATGTAAGCTGCTTTCGCTCTTTGGTGTCCCATGCTTTGCTGCCTTGCTTCCTTTAAAAGCCATGACTAAAGTCGAACTTTGCCCCTGGTTTCTCTTGCCTATATCAGTGAAGAGGGTAAGGAAGAGACTGTTATACTGCTTTTCCTTGACTCAGAAGACAAGGAGTGGGAAAGAGCTTCATGCTTCTCTTTTTTCACTTGATGATGGAGAGATCTGAGTGTAACCTAGAGGTGAGCAATTTGCAGCCTAGAGAGGGATGAAAGAAAAAAAAAAATTAAAAAATTGGACACTAGTTCATGTAAGGAAGAAAGGCAAATTTCTTTGAAAGATTTTGAAGTCTGGGAGTATTCTCTGAAGGTAACAGTAACTGGAGCTCAGGGGTTTCCAGGAGCTAACAGAAGTGTATTGCGCAAAGAGACAAAGCTTATTCTGAACAGTAACTATCTGTAATCCTCACATGACTGATTTATATTTCCTCCTTATATTGGCAATGTTGTGAGAAGAATGTCTGTGCTTTTTTATAACCTGTATATAAGGAGTCTGAGAATGCTTGATTGCTTGAATGCTTATTGTAAGGCTGATATTTAATGATGGGGTTGTTTATATACTTAGATTTGCATTGTGCTTTAATGTTGGTATCCTGGCCAGTGTGTACTGCAGTATATGAGAGAAAGTAGTAGTGAATATTAGGATGTTTTAACCAACCATTCTTATTTTGAGCTTATAAGCCTACAAACTACAACAAAATTATGGTTTTCATTTCTGTTTTATGTGAGAGGAAAGACGAGGGGTTCCAATTCAGTAACTGTCAGTGCCCGAAGAAATAACAACTGAAATATGCCAAATAGCATACATAGGAGGAATTTTTTTACAGATAGGTTTAATTTTCTTATCAGGGTAAAATGGGTAAATAGGAATTGAACTTGTGATCCATGAATCCCAGTGTAATTCTTCAGCTACAAGACTATCCATCAATATCATTTAATTGCCAGTTCGGGAAAACTGTATTTGCCCTGCTTTGCTATGATTGTGTTCTAAAAGCAACATAAAGGATGTGAAATCTTATTTATGGTCTTACATATAGTTTTACCAGTATCCTGACTTTGGCTGGGATAGAGTTAATTTTCTTCCTAGTAGCTGGTATAGTGTTGTATTTTAGATTTATTATGAGAATAACGTTGGTAACACACTGATGTTTTTAGTTGTTGCTAAGTTGTGTTTGTTCTAAGTCAAGGACTTTTCAGTTTCTCATGCCCTGACAGTGAGAAGTCTGGAGGGGCACAAGAAGTTGGGAGGGGACACAGGCAGAACAGCTGACCCAAACTGGCCAAAGGAATGTTCCATACCGTATGACATCATGCCCAGTGTATAAACTGGGGGGAAAGCTGGCCAGGAACCGCTGCTCAGGAACTGGCTGGGCATCAGTCAGTGAGTGGTGAGCAATTGCATTGTGCATCACTTCTTTTGTATATTCTAATCTTATTATTATTATAATTATTATAATATCTTTTATTATTATTATAATTTTCTTCCTTTTCTGTCCTATTAAACTGTCTTTATCTCAACCCACAAGTTTTACTTCTTTTTTTTTTTCCTATTCCCTCCCCCATACTACTGGGTGGGAGGAGTAAGCGAGTGGCTGTGTGGTGCTTAGTTGCCAGCTGGGGTTAAACCACGACACACTCAGTGCTGTATAATTACGTATTTGAGTATTTGTATTAGTAGTTCCAGAGCAGAAGATTATATGAAGATCTGAAAAGATAGTTAAGGAATCTTAAGCATTGGAGAGATGATACCAAATAATGGATAGATCTATAAGTCACGTTCTTGTTCTTAATGATCATCGTGCTTCTGCTTTTAGCCAACTGATCTCATAACACAAATAATAGACTCCTATAACATTTAGTGTTTTAGCAACTGATACAATGGGATTTCTTGAAGTAAGCATGCTCTAATATACATACAGAGATAGCTTCTGCATCCTGCACTTATCTGAACAGTCAAAAAGCAGTACAGTGGTAGACAGTTGTCTTCTGGTGGCAAGAAGCTTGTGGGAGTGAGGAGAAAGAGAAAATAACCTTGATTCAAATGTTGCTCAAGATTGAAGTATTCTGAAAAATGACCTTTCATTTTCATGCTTTCATTCTTAGAAGAGAGAAAATTGCTAAACCTCTCTAGTGCAATTCAAACACAACATATTTTGCAAAACATATTTGCTTATAAGTATCAGCTTTTATTTTAATTGTCATCATATTTATTTCACTCTTCTTCCTTTTAAAAACCCTTCAGCTCAGGCACCTCATTCATCTGTTTTGTGAAACACTTTACCTGGTTAAAGGGCCCTAATTCTGAGTGTACTAACACAGACATAATAGGGACACTTAACATGAAAACTATGTGTCAATGTATTTTTACTACTGAGTGAAATTATGAATTCACATAATAGCTTTTGTTGGTCTGTACTATCTGTGACTTCCGTTGTCCACTGATAATTATGACTTACGAAAAACCACATGGTCTCAGTTTAGTAGAGGACACATATATATGTTGGAAACAAAGTTCTTTGCTGGAGTATTGCCATTTTGATCATTAGGGAAAATTTTATCTAGTACTTGGAGAAAAATACCCAACATGTATGTTCTTTCCGCTTGGGTGAATAGACTTGCATGGTGGGGTTTACTATTGAGATCCTTTTAAAGTTTGGAAAAATAGTGTTATTGCCTAGTTCAGTAAAAGTTTGTAACTGGAGCAATGTTCTTCAGTCATACTCTTTCTAGCAGACAAACAGATGAGATTTGAAATGTTTCTGAACACTTTGGCAAAAGAGATTTCCAGAAAATACGAGGATAATCAAACATATTTTATATTGAAGAAGATGGGGTGAAATAGATGCTTAATTGCCAGAGAGTTTGGAGTGGGATTTTTACAGAAGCCCCAAATTCCACTGAGGATCAGTGGTATGTTAATGCCTAATTACTTAAGGCTTCTTTAAAAATTGGAGCCATTTTACATATCAGCAATTTACCAGCCCTTCTGGTTTTATAGTAGGTTTTTTGGTTTGTTTTCTAGAAAATAGTGTAATCTCACTCTTGCCTTGTACATAATTTCTGAAATGCAGGTTTTATATCCTAGTACTACTTGATTTAAATTTCTTTAAGTAGGTGATACTGATCAGAATTTTTCTGATGGAACAGATTTTCTCACAGTTACTGATTAATGAAATTGCTGTAATATTTTGGTTTTGATGCATCTCTACAGAAAGAAAAACCTGAAACTTTTTCAAAGTTTGAAATTCTTTAAATTAAATGAGAATGCTATGCAAGAATAATCCAATTCTGAATTTTGATTATCTTAGTTTAGTACTGAGTTTTAAGACACTGAAAGCAAAACAAAAAATAATCTTAGTTTGTTGTTTGTTTGTTTGTTTTAAATAATTAAAACAGCATCCTTTTTGCCTGTATATTTGAGTTTTAGTTTGTACCAGTTTGTATCATAAGCTTTGGACAGGTTGTGGGTGTGCTTGTTCTTTAATCTCTCAATATACATAAACTAAGAAATCCCTTTTTGTAGATTTTGGGAACAACACCCTTTTGTTTCTGTCTTACAGCTGCTATAGCTCTATTAGAGAAGATCAAAACAGAACAGAACCAACCAACCAAAAAAACACCTAACATGGATTCTTGCTTCAGTACATTCATTAAGTCTTACTGGTGTTCATGAAAGATTCATGAGTACTTAATTCCTGTCACCAAGTTTTCACTTGGAATTGGAGACAATAAAAACCTAAATGTATACAGTATCATAATAAACTTCCAAGTATCTCCAACATTTACTAGCTATGGACACACAAAAAACCGCTCTATAATTAACAATTAAGTTTATAACACTAAGAACAGAAATTTTCATATCTATTCTAAAAAATCCATCTGTAAATGTTCAAGAAAAAAAAATTTACTCAATTGTTATAGAATAAATAAATATCTAAATGAGTTATCTTTCAAGACCTATTGTGTGCTCTGAAATCTGAGTGTGGATTTGTTGGGACTTGACAGGTTAAAGTAGCTTACAGTACTATCAGACGGGATCCCAGAGCCACAGATCTTTGCTGTTTCTGTAAGTACTTTATTTCCTGTGTACAATGGAAGCAGCTTGGCTACTTTGTTAGGAGCAGTGTGTGAAATTGAAACAAATCACAGAGATGGACAATACTAAGAGAGCTTCAAAGACTGGTCTGGAATTTTACTTATGGGTTTACCCAAACACAAGGGGTCTTTTAATGAAACGGACCATCTTTAGGCTGTAGATGTCTCCTGTCCAGACTATTCAAATGTCTGTGAAAATATTTGAATCATATGTAATACTTTGTCATTTTTTATTATAATGCTAACTTGTCTTTGAATTAATGACAGGGAAATAATATTGCTGTATTAGGCAAGAAACTTTACAAGTAAAACTGCTTTAGGATGCTGTTTCTATCTTTTGTAAGAGTTATAGGTGTATGTTCATGTGAATTGTAGGTAATAAAGTCTGTCCACAGTGAAATGTTCATGTTGAAGCCATATATTGTTAAAATTGAGCCACATACACCAAAGAATTAATGAAAACTTCCATGTATTTTTTCTACCATGTGGAACTATCTGATAAGGTAATGTCTTATGATAAATTGAGTTTATGGTGAACTGCTAGATTCAATCTTGGGCTGTAAATCTCCAAAGCTAGCTTCTTTCAACAGAGAAGCTAAAGTCTCTGCAGTGTACCCCAACTGTCACTTGAATCAAATTCATACTGACAAGGATATTATCTCTTGCGAAATCTTCCTTAAATGGGGTCACAAACAGTTCGTAATGAAAAAGCTGAATGGAAAAATTTCTCCTACGATAATAGAAAATTTCTTTCAAATATATGTCATAAATTCTTGTTACATCTCAAAATTTCCCAAATTTTCTCCTGTGTGATTTTATTTATAGTTCAGTGTTACCAAATAAAATTAAATTTTATCATAACCACTTTCTGAAGGAGGAATGCTTTGACCTCCTATGAGAATTCTTTTAACTCTCAGTCCTCTTGAGCACTTAACCCCACTTGCTGTTCCATGAATATTTGTTTGATAAGGATATAAATGAAAATAACAACTGATAATTAAAACTCTCATGATTGATTCATTGTGGCCTTAAGCTCTTGCTAAGAACACTACTGTATATTTTAATGTAGGATTTATAAAGCAGACATCTATTAAATATACTTCTCATTTCCTTGTCACAGTCAAATTCTGATTTAGGGTTTGAATCCTGTAGGTTTTTCCTCACTGAAACTTCCTGCTGAATTAATAGGAAAGATTGCTAATAAGAAATGGTAACTACAGATTTTGGCTGTAAATAGGTAAAGCTACTGCAATAATTGTGCTGGTATGGAGGTTACATAACTTTTGTCTTGAAACAGACTGAGAAGTGTTGTTCTTCTAAACATGCTTCAGTGACATCATTGTTAATCATAGAGGAAAGCATATAGGAAGAGATGGGCACTCAAAAGATATATTTTTAAGTATGACAAGTACACATCGGCATATTTTTGGGGTGAAGCATGAAGTTTATTTTTCAGTTGCATATTCCTTGTGAATTTGTATTAAAGCAACAGAATAAGCAAATTAATTAACAAAACTAAGCTTAATAATGGATTTTCTAAGCATAAGCTTTAAGTTGAAATTTCAGCGATTAGGTAAAGAATTTTGCTATTGAGAAATGTGGAAGGCAAAAACCAGAATCAGATTACTTTTCCTGTTGAGATATCAATGGGTGAACGGGTTGAAATACTTGTGTTCTTTTTGGGTAGTCAGAAATCAAAAATAGCAATAATTGGATATTCAAGTTGACAAGAAATTAACAGAAGTATAGAAAGGTTTAAAAGACTGAGCTGTCTCAGAGAGAAATAAAAGGTGTAAGTATAGAAAGCGATGAATAGTAAAAAGAAGGTAGATTGAAACTTAATGTTCAAGATTTTTCCAGCTAGCAGTCTTGAAGGAGAACGTGCAAAATGGTTAAGTGAAATACTGTTTTTAAAAGAGGATGTAATTAATCTGTGGGACTGAGTGCTGAAAGACAGGTTAGCACAGACTAAGCAGTGATTAGGTATTTTCATGGACTATGACAACATCCACAACTGCTGTAGACTGCTGCTTTTTGGAGGATGGGAAGGAGTTAAGTAAGAAGTGATCTGAGGCCTTAAGACATTACAACTAAGAGCTATCATTGTCAGCTACTATATTCATCTTCTCCCAAAGTGTTTCTTCCTGGACAGTGTCAGAAACGCAGAGGTGAAGTAAATGAATTATTAATGTCCAACAGTGCAGAAGATCTGGTGATCCACCTTAATAAAAAATGAGAAGGGTTAGTTTTGACAGCATCAGTGTGGACCTTCATCTGTATTCACTGATGCAGGAAGGCACAGGGGTCGGATAAACAGGCAAATCGGAGAGGGAGTTACCTGCCTCTGCAGGAAGGGCAGCGACCTGCGCTAGGTCACGGGAGCCTCTCCAGGCCACACAGTTACACTGGGAGACCTTTGATTTACACAGGAAGTTAAATCTGTAATTTCCTAGCAATTAGCTCCACTTACTAATGGAAGAGAATTTTGTGAATTGATTTGTTCCTCTGATTCTGCACTGTATTTTCTTGCTAGTGTTGCCATGAATGATTTAGTGACAATGCTGATAATAATTAATTGCTTTGGGAAAGCCAACAACAGATTTGTTTTTATGTGCTGTAATCAACAACAATTATGCTAAAACTGTAAGCCTGGAAGGTTCTGAGTATTTCCTGCTCCTGTTGTGTCTTCTGCACCTCTCAATTTTGAACTTTTATTCATATACAAATAAGCCAAATATTTCAAAATTTGATTAATATGAACAAACAAAACACCCCAGAATTACAGGCCTTATTGAATGTATGCGAAGTCTTCACTTGGATTGTATTTATTGTATTTTATCCTATTTTATAAATAAACACAGAGAAAGCTGAAAACAAAAAAACCCCAACACCACAAAATAGAACAAAACAAAAAAAACCCCAAAACATGGAAACAAGTTTCTCTTGAGAGTTAGCTTGTAACACATTCTGCTTTTAAGGCCATCCAAACCTAAGAAAAACTTAATTTGTTAGTCTTACTTTCAAGCCTGTTGCAAACTACATAGGTCTGAATGTTATGATTACACTTGTCTAACAAAGAAATGTATGAGCTGTAAATTGTCACCAAAAGGGAGCTGTATCTTTCTGCCAGCAGTGATTAAATAGGTGAACATAGGAAGTTTGTATATGAAATAGGGAAAATGTCCAAGCAATATCGATTGAAAAAGTTAATATACCACCATCAGTAATTCGTTAATATTTAATGTGAATGAATGATTGGACAAGAAGATGTGTTTACGATGCTGGTTGTTGCTCTTCAAGAGAGAAATGAAGGACTTACAAGGAAATATATTAAACATACAGTTAGACATATAGAAAACTATACACCATAATTGTTCAAAGGAGGAAAATGCATCTCCTGTTATACATACAGAAAGTAAAAGTTACACATTGATTTTGATTAAGTCACTTTCAGTGACAAGTAATGATCTAATTATGATCTAAATTCAGTTTTGACAGAACACACAAATAGCAGAAGTGAACTGGTATTTCTAAACTTACATTTTAAATGTACTTTATTTGGTAAGTCTGTTGGTTTTTACCACATAGAAAACTAGAGGAAATAGGAAATTCTAAAATCGGAAATGCAGCATCATTAGAGATAATATAACAAATGAAGTTATTAGCTATACAGGTTTGCAGACATGGAAACCACTTCATTTGGTCCTAATTACTTTAAAAAAAAAAGTCATCCAAATCAATCTGGGAATTACATGTTCAGATAAGATCTCTTTTCAGCTACATCTCGAGGAAGAATGAGAATATATTAGCAGAATATTGCAGTTATAAAATGTTTTAAATTCAATAATGTCCTTAATGATGTCATTCAACTACATTAGTTATTTTTATATGATACATGAGCAAATTCATACCATGTTCAAGCTCTAACACTGAAGGTTTTTTTTTGAGTTATGTAGTATATTCACACATGAACAGTAATCTTGCATAAAATGTTACGGTAATGCTCACAGTTTAGCTGTTGCATCTATTTTAGGTATCTTTGAAATACCATGATGCTTTTAAAAATGTTTTAGTGCAGAATATAAAAGTCACATAAAGGAGAAATGGCAAGCCTGTCATCAAGATTTGACCCTGTTTTATTATTAGTTAGGGTAATGTATACTTTAAATTACTTGAAATTTTGATGGATTAGCCTGTTGTGAGTCATTTCTGAAAACTGGTGCTTATCAGTGCTTAAAATGCACTCTAATAGCTGTACAGCACATCTGTTTGTGTTTCAACACTGTCTCTGTCTCCTGAAACAGATAGTTTCTGGTCTGTAAGATTTATTGTAATTAAAGAAATCTGATGCTGAAAAATTCTCTGATCTACATGATATCGCTGATGAAGTAGTAAGTGGGATTTTGTGATTCTGATGTCAAATTACTTGATGTGATTTCAAAATCAATTTCAGTGGCATTTCGCTAAACTACGTTGCTAATACTTAAAGGGCTGAAATATCATAATGCAGCCTATAGATTTAGATGTGCTTTCTCCTGAAGTTTTTTTCTATTTCAGTTCATTATTTTCTTTAAAAATGCATATGTCCCTCTCAACAGTTTTTAGGGAGTTAGTTATGTGAATTCCTTCCTATAAAAATAATAAAAAATAAATATTCAATTAAAAAAAACCCCACAAAATAAATTGAATGAATGAATGAAAAAAAAAAAATGAATCCACAGAATTTATTCATTTTAGGAATTTTGGATAACAAAAGTTATAGAAGTTTTGTTTTCCTCTTCTGAAGGAGAACAGACATTTCAAAATGTAAAACACCCCGGGACAGGAAATTACTTTCTATCTACCCTTAATCACAATTTAGTCTGTATAGTCTCATGTATGTTTTGTCATGCCCATTCACTGTGGTTCTGTTATGATATAGAAGTAAAATATGGGGTCTTTTTCAGGTGATTATGCAGTTTTAGTAAATTTTATCTTAAAAATATCATTAATTACAGGTAAATGTAATTAATAAATTAATAAATGTAATAATATAATAAAAAATGTAATAAATGAACAGGAAAAAAGCTGTTGTGGAAAAAAATGTGAGTTCAGGAGTTCAATGTTCAATACCTTTTTCCTTCTCTATCAGCTTCATAACTCCTCCCAAATGCTTATGTACCTAAGGGGCACTTATGTACCTCCATTTTGTTATTAATTTTATTTAGGAATTTGATATTTTATTCTTGTTCATACTGAGGGGTGTCACTATCAATGCCACTTACAAATGCTTAATATAAGTAAGTATATGGCTTTTGTTTCATTTTTATTCTCTCAAGAGTGCCTAGAGATTAGTTGTGACTAAACACTGAATGTTTCTGTGCTTAACTTCCTTTCTTAGATGTGTGTCTTGGGGCAGCTCCATAGTGCTAATAGAGCACAAATAAAGGAGTTCTGTCAAGTTCTGATAGGGTTTTAATGTATATGTGACTCAGTTCAAAACCATATAGCAATACATGCCTGGGTCCCAAATGCAGTATAGCTGCCTTTAAGAAGTAATAACCATGACTAATTCAATCAAGCTTAGGGCTGCACTGAGACAGCTCACTGCTTCTAGTTCAAAAGCTGGCTTAGACACAGTGAGCTTGAGTATAGCTGTACCACACTACATAACTTTGGTCATACCACATACCACTGGCTTATTTCATAGGAGTGTATCAAAATGATTTCATTCAGGATTGGGAAGTAGTCTGAAAGCATCTGGATTAAAATAAGTTAAATAAGTGGGGGTGAGTGCTCTGGTGACTGAACAGTTCAGTACCTGAGAAATTTATAGATTTCATAGATGCAGAAGTTGACCATTTTAGCATTGTACTCTGTTAATAAGCCCAGACTCAGCAAGGTGTTTTAGTCTGAGCGTACTGTCATCCTAATAGTCATACTGCTTCTGGATGAGAAATAACAGAAGCAGAATAAACTCATGTATATCTGAAAAAGACTATGTAGACATATAACTTTCAGGGAAAAGTCCAGTAGTTTATTGGGATTGACACTATAATGCTTCCAGACCCTGCCTCAGACAAAAGAGCAACTGGTTTACAGGCAAATTGTGTCTCTTTTGCAAAAATGATCACAAACAAATCTGTTTTTTTGTGTGCAAAGCCCCCAGTGCTCCCAGTCTTTTTATTCCCACAGAAAACTACTCACAGAGACTTCTCTAGCAGTAAAGGAAAACACAAGATATTTGTATTTTTCCTTGGACTTGTGCAATTATGAAGTATTGGGTTTATCTTGTACTATGTGAAAGTTTGAAGCCCAGAGTATGATCACTAGCCAATTGAGGTTCTGAATTAAAAGTTAAGCATCGTTTATCCTTCCTTACTGCACCTATAAAAGAGCAACAAAAACAAAGTAACCGGCACAGTCAATCTCTAAAGTAGAGCTAACCTTTTAGAATATTTTTGCATTGCCTTTCTCAGTTGCTCAACTATTGCTCTATTTCCAGTCCACTCTTTTCAAATAAATCTCTATTTCCTTGCTTTTGCGATGAGTGGCAGAATTTTGCTCAAGATATTGCACCACTCTTTAAAAAGGCAGACTGTTGTAGCCAAAACTTGTGACACTACCAATTTGCCTAGTTTTCTTATTTATGTTTTTATAATCTATTATAGCAAAAAATAATCTTTTATACATTCATCCTTGCTGTATATTGGAACCACAAAACAGATAAAAATCAGAAGTAAATGAAAACAAAAGAATGGACTTAAATAACCACTACATGGTATTAATTGGGCAGTGCATTTTAATTATCTTTGAAATTTAAAACACTGTAATTAGTTTGATTTTTGTTTTTGTTATCATGTTAAGGGAATGTCTGAGTATAAACACATTTTCATACTCACTGGTAAAAGAAACTTACAGAAATATTTTCATTTATTTAAAAAAAACCCCACAAAGTAAAACAGACACTGTGACCAACTTCTTAGTCTTACTCTAATCCCTATGGAATTCCTATAGAAATAACCTGAGAAAAATATCTCGAGTATTGGTTTAATAAACCTTACTTTTTCTAACAATAAATAAAATATTATCATTTTTGATAAACATTTTCTAGTTTTCAATAAATGTTTACTTCAAATTGTAGAAAACAAAAAGTATTAAATGTGCTCCCAAGTTACAAATATAAGGACAGGTTTATGAAGTGCATTTATCCTCATTGGCATGTGAGTAAACCAATTAAAATTCCAGCAACATCAGTTAGTAAAAGGAATTGTCTCCTTCAGTTTGAAGGCCAATGAAAGAAAATGCTGAAACAAAGAGAAACTGTATTTCAAATTCAAGAAAACATATTTCATTGCATCTATGAATCGTTTCAGGTCAGAATATGCCCCAAATGCCTGAGTTATGTATAAGATGTATGGGCTGATTTGTTTGTACAAATGTTATAAAAATAACATAACTGTTAGCATTTCACACTGAGCTGCAAACTTGATGAAGTGTCCTAAATTTGGTTAGCATTGCAGGTAACACTTACTTAAAAAAGGTTTATAGAAATATTTTCCCTCAGTTTCTCTCTCCTTTGCTGTTGCAGATCTGGTGCAATCTACTTTAAACTCTCTGTAATTAACATAGTTTTCTAATTTTTTTTGTGTTTTTTTTTTTTTTTTTTTTTTTTTTTTTAAATAGAATTAAAGACAGATTGTCTGCTCCCCAGCGCTACCCCTGCAGTATATGACCTATACATGAATAAGAGCTTTTTCCTGCCACTGTTTTTCTGATGTCCTACCTAGGGAAGAGTGCTTGTTAAGGGGAAGAACAAGATACCTGGCAACAGAAAGTGTAAAGAACTGTCTCCTTTACCTCCTTCCTAAGAAGCCCAGTGAAACAAGATGCTGAAGCAAAGGGCAATGAAAAGTGGTCAGAGTGTGTTGCAGAAGACACATGACTACTCAGAGGCTACACCAATTGACATAAATTAGAGCATCTTTCAAACTGCTATAATGTAGCTGAGACAACCACATCATAACTGGCTTGGCTACATTTTGTTCAGCCCTTTAAACAGAATGTGGATGTTGCAAAGTCATATTGTAAGAGTGGGTTAATAATCCTTGTAGCCTACATAGATGAGAAGAAACTACCTATATACTTTCTGTATTACTTGAAAACATGATAAATGGATATTAAATATAAGCAACTGTAAGGAAGACATTTTTTATTAAAAACAAGGAAAAGTTCTTCAGAGACAATTGTAGTGATATGAAAAAATTCAGACTATCTTCAGGGAAATTAGTCAAAATAGCTGTTAGCTGGATCCTATTCATCAGTATTTCAAAGAAGATAATCATGAGGACAGGAAATTAATTTTTAGATGGAACAATTAAAGTTCAATTGTAACAACCACAGAAAAGCATCCAAGGCTCTAGAGATATCATTCATCCCTCATTGTTATTAATTAGAGATAATCAACTATTATGATATTTAATTAGTTGTAGAGTTACTTCATATTTTCTATCCATAAAAAAAGATACAAGTGGGAAAGTATGAAATATTGTTATATGCTGTATGAAATGTTATATTTGAAATCTAGCTGTTTAGCTGTGAACATGCTGCTATTAAGTTATATTTTAATCTGTGATATGGGCATCCTTTGGCCAGAAGTAAAATAGGTCTAAATAAATAAATAAATAAATGACAGTATTTCAGAAAAAAAGTATGCAGCAAAACTCCTTAAATGGAATATAATCACCAAGGCTTTAAATGGATAAAACATGGTGGTTTTGGGAAAGCAGAATTTGGGAAAGCAAGTACAGCCCTTTGGCACAAATGACCCAGATAGTTGTATGTAGGTGGAGATGTTATAATCATAACTGAGGCTCCTGGAGCCTGTTCTTCAGTGAGCTGCCAAGATTCTCAAGCATATGCTGAACATGAAAATTAAGTACTCAAAGGACTTTGCAGTGAAATCCTATAGTTGAATGAATCCCAGCTACAGGGAGCTTTAATCCTCAAAAATATAGTCTTGTGCTTAAATATTTCAAAATTATGGCATTATTAAATCATTATTATTGTCTTGATAACGATCAACTCTGCAAGGTGCTGAGCGAAGTGTCTGCAACAAAGCTTTAAAGCATGTGCTCAGCCACATAGCACCTTAGAGAATAAAGCCTTAAACGACCTTTTCCCTTTCTTCTTTAAAAGATCACCACCCACGGTGGCTGATTTCTATTTTGGCAAATAGATGTAACATGCAAAATGTACTTACTAAGAATCTTATAACATTCAACATTTTGATTTCCAGTCTAAGTAAGACTAAAAGGACAAAAGTGCATGGAAAAAGGAAACCACTTTGAAAAGAGTATCTGTTTTCTTTTCAGTCTGTGAATCTGGTTAAATCTGCTTTAAAAGGTCAAAAGATAGGGAAGAAATCTTTTTGAGTTGCAGAAAAGATTTCATTCAGGTTGATTTTGTTCTCTTTGATAGTTGTCATTTCATTTGAACAGGCTCTGCTGTTATTAAGGACATAAAACCAGTTCTTTGTTTATATTCACTGATTATGCACATCAAATTAATATTTTATTCAGAGAAACATTGGTGTTGACTAATGAGCCCCAGGAACAGCTCTTAGAATCACAAGAACTCTCACTGAGACCAGTGGGAAAATGTGAAACAAGTAAGACTTACCCTTGTTGAAGGAGGATCAGGTTAGGGAACATTCATATAAACTGAACATACACAAGTCAATGGGACCTGACAGGGTGCACCCGTGAGTGCTGAGGGAGCTGGGTGACAACATTGCAAAGCCACTCTCAGCCATCTTTGAAAGGCAGGAGGTTCCTAAGGACTGGAAGAAAGGAAAAGCCTCTGCTGTTGTCAAGAAAGGAAGCAAGGAGGATCTAGGGAACTACAGATTAGTCAGCCTCTGCCCAATGCCTGGGAAGGTTGTGGAGTAAATTCTCCTAGAAATCATTTCCAAACAAACTAAGGACAGGAAAGGGATCAGGAGTAGCCAGCACTGATTTATAAAGAGTAGATCATGTCTGATCAACCTGATAGGCTTCTATGATGACATGACTGACTCAGTGGATGAGGGGAGAACAGCAGATATTTATCTTCATGTTAGCAATGGTTTTGACACCATCTCCCATCACATCCTCATAGATGAACTACTGAAATATGGGCTTGAACAGAATAGACTATTTCAATTGGAAGGGACCTACAACAATCACCTAGTCCCATTGCCTGGTCAGTTCAGGGCTGACCAAAACTGAAACCATGTTATTAAGGGCACTGTTTAAATGCCTCTTTAAATGCTGACAGGCTTGGGGCATTGACCACCTCTCCAGGAAGCTTGTTCCAGTGTTTGACCACCCTCTCAGTGAAGAAATGCTTCCTAATGTCCAGTCTAAACCTCCCCTGGTGCAGCTTTGAACCTTTCCCACGCTTTCTATCACTGGATCCCAGGTAGAAGGGATTAGCACCTCACTCACCACTTCCCCTCCTCAGGAAGCTGCAGAGAGCAATGAGGTCACTCCTCAGCCTCCTTTTCTCCAAACTAGAGAAGCCCAAAGTCCTTAGCCACTCCTCGGAAGACATAGCTTCCAGCCCTTTCACCAGCTTTGTTGCCCTCCTCTGGATGAATTCAAATACCTTGACATCCTTCTTAAATTTTAGGGCCCAGAACTGCAGACAGTACTCAAGGTGAGGCTGCACTAATGCTAAATACAGTGGGATAATCACCTCTTTTGGCCAGCTGGTTATGCTCTGGTTGATGCACCCGAGGATGCGGTTTGTCGTCTTGTCTGCCAGGGCACAGTGCTGGCTCACACTGAGCCTGCTGTCAGCCAGCACCCCTAGATCCCTTTCTGCAGGGCTGCTCTCCAGCTGCATCTCTCCCAGTTTAGACTTGTGCCTGGCATTACTCTGTCTTAGGTGCAGAATCCAGCATTTGGACCTGTTAAATTTCATTCCATTAGTCATTGTCCAATGCTCCAATCTATCTGGATCCTTCTGCAAGGCATCTTGTCCCTCAAGAGAGACAACAGCACCTGCCAATTTTGTATCATCAGCAAACTTGCCAATGGTATATTCAACTTTGGCATCCAGATCATTGATAAATATATTGAACAGAACTGGCCCTAGAATTGAGCCCTGAAGAACACTGCTGGTCACTGGCTAGACATAGCCCCATTCACTACAACCCTTTCAGCTCTGTCCTTCAGCCAGTTCTTCACCCAGTGCACAATGAACCCAATTAACACACATCTGGACAACTTGTCCAGAAGGATGTTATGAGAGACAGTATCAAAAACCTCACTAAAATCTAGAAAAATTACATGCCATGCCTTCCCTTCATCCACTAGGCTGGTGACCTTATCATAGAAGAATGTCAAATTAGTCAAAAATGACATTCCCTCTGTGAACCCATGTTGGCTGCTTGATGATTGCTTTGTCCTTGCAATGTTTTTCGATAGTACCCAGTATAATCTTCTCCATAATTTTTTCAGGAACTGCAGTTAGACTATCAGGTCTGTAGTTTCCAGGGTCTTCTCTCATAGCCTTTTTGTAAACTGGAATAACATTGGCTAGCTTCGTCAGCAGGGACCTCCCCAGACTCCCAAGACCTTTGGTAGATGATCGAGAGCAGTCCTGCCATAACATCCACTAGCTTCTTCAGTACTTTGGGTTGAATCCCATCAGAGGACTTGTGAACGTCTTGTAGCTTGACAAGTGGACAGTGAGTTGGACTGAAAACTGGCTGAATGGCCAGGCTCAGAGGGTTGTGATCAGTAGCACAGTCCAGTTGGAGGGCAGTCACTATTGTTGTACCCTAGGGGTCAATAGTGGGTCCAGTACTGTTTAGCATCTTCATTATTGACCATGACAGTAGGACAAAGTGCACCCTCAGCAAGTTTGCAGTACATACCAAACTGAGGGAAGAGGCTGATTCACCATATGTGTATATTGCCATTCAGAGTGATCTTTATGAACTGGAGAAATAGGCTGACAACAAGCTAATCGTATTCAAGAAGAGGAAGTGCCAAGTCCTTTGTCTGAGGCAAATAACCCCATGCACCAGCACAGGCTGAGGGATGATGAGCTGGAAAGCAGCTTTGCAGAAAAGGCCCTGGGTGTCCTGGTGGACACCAAGTTAATGAACAGCCATCAGTATGCCCATGCAGCAAAGGCAGACAACTTCCTACGCTGCATTAGGCAGAACATCACCTACAGGCTTGTACAGGTGATCCTTCTCAGCACTGATAAGACACACCTGGATTGCTGGGTCTGGTGCTGGGCTTCCCAGTAGAGGAGACACATGGACATCCTGAAGCAGTTGCAGTGAAGGGACACAAAGATAATCAAGGCACAGGAGCATCTGACATATGGGTAGAGTTGGAGAGACCTATGAGTGTTCAGCTTGAAGAATGGAAAGCTCAGGGGGGTCTTATCTATGTGTTTGAATACCTGATAGGGTGCAGTAAAGAAGATGGAGCCAGACACTTGAAGTGTTGCCAAGTAATGAGGCTAGAGGTAATGGGCACAAAGTGAAAGACAGGAAATTCTGTTTAAATATGAGAACAAAAACTTTTTTAACGGTAGTGGTGTTCAAAGGCTGGAATAATTTGCCCAGAGAGGTTGAGAAGTATCCATCATTGGAGTTATCCAAACCCATCTGGAAAATCTTCTGTAACTGACCCTCCTCTGCAATGGGGTCGGACTGGGTGATCTCCAGACATGTGGCCTAGATGTAGCTTTGCTGTGACTGGGTGATTTATCTTTCATGAAAGGTGAAATGCTTGTTGGTATGGGAGGCAATTATAAGACTTATGTTATAAATTCCTAAAACTGGGATTGGCTTTTTTATTGAGTGAACACATTGGACCTACAGGACAGCAGAGATTTGCTGACAGATATTGTAGGTATTAATTATTTAATGATTATACAGGATTCTGAAGATATTAAGTGCTAATTATATACTATCTGTTTCTGAATGTGAGGTTGTATTACTAGTTATAATGCTTTGGCTGGTAAAAGACTTGAAAGCTTGCAAGCATACTGTTACGCTCTTCTCACATACTGTATAATAAAAGCTGTATAAAATAGATAGTGCACCATATTCTACTTTGTTTCATAATTTGAGTGAAAAACAACCCTATTACTTAATCATCCCTCCGTTTCTCCTTTAGATGTCATAATTAATGTCTTAAACTCCATGAATAAGTAAAATTATATATTCAGGATGTAAATGTTTTAAATCTCTAAAAAAGGTATCTAGAATAATTTAATTGAGTCCTGAAGATATGTGGAAAATGAAATCTGCTTCTGGCAAATTAATATTAACTCTGAATATTCAAATAGCAAAGAGTGGAAAGTGCTGTTATAATTAGGATTAAATGAATGGAAGCTGCATTTATAGCTGTTATTCTTAGCTTATTGTGATGTTTCTTTTAGGAGCGTGTTGCTGTGTTCTTATTGTATTTTTTCAATGAATGAGTGATGCTGTGCCTGTTAATTCAAAGGATACCTTCTTTTAACATTAAGATTGATATTAGCTATGAAAAAACAGTATCTTAAAAATCTGGTTTAAAAAATGCATGTTTTATTCTATCAGCCACTGTTCTTTTTTCTTAGCTGCAGCCATGTGAACTAAGATAGGTCATTTAAAAGAGTATGTTGTTTTTTTTTCTTAAATGCATTAATAGTAAAAGCACTGCACAGAAGTTACAATCAGTAAATTATACTTTGTCAACACTATAAAATAAGTTATTAAAATAATACAAATTATATTCAGCCAGAACAATATCGCATTCATGGGGCTTTTAATAATCAAATGAAAAACTGCAACATTCACTATAGAACAGGGTAAATTTCTGTTTGAGGTTATTCAAAAAATATCAGTCATTACTAGTATTCCAAAAGAAAATGGTAATAGAATTATCTTTTCACTGATCTCAGTGATATTAATACTTCAGTAGTGGTTTTGGGTGCATTTGCTAGTATATTTGTATAAATAAGTCTGTCAGTTCTAAAAATACTATTTTACAATAATGACATATCTATTGCATATCCTGAAAGACTTAATCATGGTTTTCATATCAAGTTGCTATGCTAAAATCATCATTTTTACAATGCAGAAAAGGCCAAGTTTCAATGTCTTTGTCTTTCTGTAACACTGATTCACATTGTACACACTTGAAATATTCAGTGTTTAATTCATGCTTTGTTTCTGAATGGGATTAATCATTTGAGGCAGCTCATGATATAGTGAACTATCAAGAATATTTACAAAAACAGATCTCCAAACAATTTTAGATCTTTTTTCCTTTATTTTTTATTTAAAAATAAATAATTGAGAGATGAGGTGTTTATTTATAGGTGTTGAATGAAATTAGGTCTCTAAAAATATTTCTTTTTAATAGAATATTATTTTAATTTCTAAGGAAAAATGTTGAAAATAATGAGTGTTAAATAAAAAGCTTATTTATTGAAGTAGAGGAGATAAATGCATAAAAAAATATTCCTGTCAAATTCATTATCTTTCAGGCAGCCTTTGTCATAACTCATTACACCCCAGCCACATTCAAGAAGTAGCCCAAATGTCTAATATACTCTATTTACTGTTATGTGTTAATAATAATATCTAGTCCATTTCTCTCTTGTCTCTGTCTCCATCTCTGTGTGTCTCTCCATGTATCTCTCTCCGTCTGTCTCTCTTTCTCTCTGTGTCTCTATCCCTCCCTCCCCGCACCCCCTCTCTCATATATTAGCATCTATGGATTTGAGAATTTTAACTGACAAGAAGCCTGACTGTGATTCAGAAACTGAGGGTTTGTCCATATTGTACTGTTAGCACTGGGCTCGGAGAACCTTTGCATTATCAGGGAAATACATTTGCTTTCTCCCATAGCAACACTACAGAATTTGAAAGCCAGCTTTCTTATGACTTTCTAATGATTTAAATTAAAATTCACTGTAAAACAGGACTAGAATTTCCAAAAATGGGTTGAAATCTTTACTGATGTTGTCTTAAAATCTCTGTCCAGAGAATATGAAAATCCATATGACAACAATTCAAATCAGGGAAAACAGAAGGGACTTTTGTCTCTTTCACAGAATCACAGAACGGCTGAGGTTGGAAAGGACCTCTGAGGTTTTCTGCTCCAACCCCTTAGTTCAAGCAGGGTCACCTGGAGTCAATTGCCCAGGCAATTTTTGAATATCTCCAAGAGTAGAAACTCCACAACATATCTGGGCAACCTGTGCCAGTACTCAGTCACCCTCACTGTTGCAAAGTGTTTTCTGATGTTCAGAGGGAACCTCCTGTGTTTCAGCCTGTGCCCATTGCCTCTTGTCCTGTCACTGGGTGCCACTGAAAACAGCCTGGCTCTGTTTTCTTTATGCCTTCTCTTCAGCTATTTATATACATTGACAAGTTCACCCTCTGAGCTTTCTCTTCTCCAGTCTAAACAGTCCCAGCTCTCTCAGCCTCTTGGCATAGGAGAGATGCTCTAGTCACTTCATGAACTTAATGGCCCTTTGCTGGGCTTCCTTCAGTAGCTTCATATCTCTCTTGTACTGGGAAGCCCAGAACTGGACACTGTACTCCAGGTGTGGCCTTACCAGTGCTGAGTAGAAAGAAGCAATCATGTCCCTCAACTTGCTGACAGTACTTTGCCTTATGCAGCACAGGATCTCATTAGCCTTCTTTGTGGCAAGGGAACATTGTAGCTCATGCTCAACTTGTTGTCCACCAGGATCCCCAGGCCCTTTTCTGTGAATTTGCTTTCTGGCTGGGTGAACCTGAGAATGTATTTGTTCCTGGGGTTGTTCATCCCCAGGTGAAAGACTTTGTAATGTCTCCTTGTTGAACTTCATGAGGTTTGTTTATTGTTTGTTTATGGAAAACACAGGTAATTTTGAACCAATAGTTCTTTCCTTATGTGGAGTATTATAATGAGACTTTGTTTATGATAAGATACTGATTTTTCTCTGAAAACCAGAACAAATGCCTTGAGTCTTTTCTACACATGTTCATAATTCCCAAAATACTTTTATGTTTTTCATTGCAAATTTTCTAATGACTGGAAGAATCATTGTGTCATGGAACATGTAAGGTTATTAACATATAAAATATGATAGTTGCATTCTGATTATTTTTGAGCATTTATTTTCATATTCTTAAACACCTGTTTAAATAAGAAAAGCTTGCAAACCAACAAAAAAGAGTAACTTAAAATGATGTAGGGCAAGTGCAACAATATCAACAACAAAAAATCACACTTCCCACTTACCACCACCCCTTAGGCAGTATCTTTTTCCTCAGCATCCTTTCTAAAAGGCAAACTTTGCATCATGTCCTGAAAGTCAACAGATCTGCATTACTGCAAAGTAGGGGTGACAAGAAAGTATTTCATGAACAAATGCATCCAGTTGTAGGATATAGCTCCCACTTCTAAGTGGGAAAGTCCATGTGGGATCATGTCACTATGTGAGACAGGAAAATGGAACCATTTGGCTATTTAAAGAAAGGAATTTTAGGTTATGATTTTCTGGTAAATCTGCTCTTAACTATCAATTAGACACAACATAGAAAGAAACCTTATTATCCAGAAAAGAAGATTAAAAAAAGACATTCTGCTGTTTCAGGTTTTTTTTTCTGTTGTAGCTATTTTATAGTTCTTTTGTAGACTATTTTCGGTTAAACTTGTGTCCTTTAATTATTACTTATTTTTAGCAGTATGACAGCAAGTTTTCAAGTCCTTGAAAATGTATTAATTTAATGTCTATACTCCATTGTACATGAAGTAAACTACAGTTGTAATGAAACCTCATGAATGAGATGGGAAATCACAGAATCGTTTAGGTTGGAAAAGACCTTGAAGATCATCTAGTCCAACCATTAGCCTAACATTGACAGTTCTTAATTACACCATATCCCTCAGCGCTATGTCAACCTGACTCTTAAATGCCTCCAGGGATGGGGACTCCACCACTGCCCTGGGCAGCACATTCCAACGCCTAACAACCCCTTCTGGAAAGAAATACTTCCTAATATCTAGTCTAAACCTTCCCTGGTGCAACTTGAGGCCATTCCCTCTTGTCCTATCACTTATTACTTGGTTAAAGAGACTCATCCCCAGCTCTCTGCAACCTCCTTTCAGGTAGTTGTAGAGGGCGAGGAGGTCTCCCCTCAGCCTCTTCTTCTGCAGACTAAACACCCCAGTTCCCTCAGCCTCTCCTCATACGACATGTGCTCCAGACCCTTCACCAGCTTCGTTGCCCTTCTCTGGACACGCTCGACTAATTCAATGTCCCTTTTGTAGTGAGGGGCTCAAAACTGAACACAGGAATCGAGGTGCGGCCTCACCAGTGCCGAGTACAGGGGTAAGATCACTTCCCTGTCCCTGCTGGCCACGCTATTGCTGATGCAAGCCAGGATGCCATTGTCCTTCTTGGCCACCTGGGCACACCGCTGGCTCCTGTTCAGCTGGCTGTCAATCAACACCCCCAGGTCCCTCTCTGACTGGCAGCTCTCCAGCCACTCCTCCCCAAGCCTGTAGCACTGCTGGGGGTTGTTGTGGGTGAAATGCAGCACCCAGCATTTGGCCTTATTGAAGCTCATACAGTTGGCCTTAGCCCATTGCTCCAGCCTGTCCAGATCTCTCTGCAGAGCCTCCCTACCCTCGAGCAGATCAACACTCCCACCCAACTTGGTGTCATCTGCACACTTACTGAGGGTGCACTCGATCCCCTTGTCTAGATCATCAATAAAGATGTTCAACAGGAGTGGCCCCAAAACCGAGCCCTGGGAGAAACCACTAATGACCAGCTGTCAAGTGGATTTAACTCCGTTCACCACAACTCTTTGGGCCCGGCCAGCCAGCCAGCTTTGTACCCAGCAAAGCGTGTGATCATCCAGGCCTTGAGCAGCCAGTTTTGCCAGGAGAATGCTGTGGAAAATGGTGTCAAAGGCCTTACTGAAGTCAAGGTAGACAACATCCACAGCCTTTCCCTCATCCAATAAGCAGGTCACCCTGCTGTAGAAGGAGATCAGGTTTGTCAAGCAGGACCTGCCTTTCATAAACCCATGCTGACTGGGCCTCATCATCTGGTTGTCCTGCATGTGTTGTGTGATGGTACTCAGGATGATCTTCTTCATCAGCTTCCCAGGCACCAAAATCAAGCTGACAGGCTTTTAATTTCCTGGATCATCCTTCCGACACTTCTTATAAATGGGCGTCACATTGGCCAATTTCCAATCTGTCAGGACCTCCCCGGTGAGCCAGGAGTGCTGGTAAATGATGGAAAGCGGCTTGGCGAGCACCCCAGCCAGCTCCTTCAGCACCCTCAAGTGTATCCCATCCGGTCCCATAGACTTGTGTGTGTCTATGTGATGCAGTAGATCACTGACTATCTCCTCCTGGATTGTGGGGGGGGTCATTCTCGCAGTCTCTGTCTTCTGGCTGAGGAGGCTGGATTCCCTCAATACAACTAGTCTTGTTATGAAAGACTGAGGCAAAGAAGGCATTAAGCACCTCAGTCTTCTCCTCATCACTTGTTACCATGTTTCCTCCTGCATCTAGCAGGGGATGGATACTCTCCCTGGTCTTTCTTTTGCTACTGACATACTTATAGAAACATTTCTTGTTCTCCTTGATTGCTGAAGGCAGGGTAATTTCCAGCTGGGCTTTAGACCTCCTGATTTCTGCCCTGCATAGACTCACAGCCTCTTTGTAATCACTGTGAGTGGCTAGTCCCTTCTTCCAAAGGCTGTAAACTCTCCTTTTCTCCCTGAGTTCCAGCCAAAGCTCCCTGTTCAGCCAGGGTAGTCTTTGTTGCCGGCTTCTCTTACAGCACCTGGGGACAGCCTGCTCCTGAGCCATTAACACTTCCTTCTTAAAGAGTGCCCAGCCATCCTGGACCCCTATACCCTACAGGATCATCTCCCAAGGTATCCTTTCAAGCAGGTGCCTAAACAGGACAAAGTCAGCCCCTTTGAAGTCCAGGATGTCAGTTCTGCTTAGCCCTCTCCTGGCCTCCCTACGAACAAAGAACTCTGTTATTTCATGATCGCTGAAATGAAGTTCATCTTAATGTAATATGTTAACTAACAGCGACATGTTAGCAGTTGTTAGGTCTTGTTTACTTAGCTTGCATTGTTGTTGGATTCACCTTTCTAGAAGTTTAATTTCAGTAGTGTCTATCCTTTATGATATGAGAGTGTGTGCTGAACATGAAAAGAAAAATTGGTTGACTCACTGAGGAACTTTCTCAGAGAAATACTTTCTGTTCCATAGGCACCAGAGTTTTCTGGTATATTTGAAACTATCAAGAAATGATGCCACTTAGGCATAGTAGTTATGCTAATGATTTAATAATCATATTATAGTGTAGTAGTATTAGAGTGTGATAGTGAAGCCCCTTTAAAATGTCTGGCTAGTGCCTCTGAGAAATCTGGCATCTGTTGAAAAATTTTAGCAAGAGGAAAAGGATGTAGTAAATGACCTATTAATAGAAGATTTAAGAATGAACAGAAAGTAGACCACAAAGGGAGACGAAACAACCATTCATCTGGTCTAAACATCAATAAGCACTATATGGAAAACTCCAGTACAGATAGTACAGGGCCTTCACTGAAGAAAGAAGAATCTTCACAGGGGTGGAAAGATGCTAAACACAAGGACTGAAGACAAACTGGAGAGTCTTTTTCAGTTACCTTATGCTAATGAGCAACAGATCTCAGATCCGTTAATAAAAAAACCACTATAGCTTTAAATCTTATGTGGTGAAGAAAGTAATGGCAAGAAGGCATAGTTTTTGGGGAGCAAAACTTCAGTCTGTTACTTCCTTTATGCTGTAACTAGGTTTCTCTCTGTTCTCTCAGTGAAGGATCAAAGGCAACTGCACAGTTTGTTTTTCCTTCAGATTGTTTTTCTTGTGGAAATACAAAATAAACAGTTGAGAAGAAAAAGTTTCTGAACTGATTAATTGACATGCAAGTGAAGCAATACATAGATGTCTATTTAGAAACATTTTGATTATATACTTTCTATTTTTTTTAACAAAACAAACTTTTTGCCATGAATTTGCTTCTGTGTTGCCCCATGCTATTGACATTTTTAAAGCTGCTGAAGTATAATGTGCAGATGCCAAGAATTCATCCAATGAGATCATATTAATAGGTAAAATAATATGTAAGATTATCAGTCAAAGAGATTTGTCTCTTCATTTTGCCTTATAGTGAGAAAGATTGCTATATAAAGCAGAGGAAAACTTGGAATATTACTATTCAGATGGGTTTTCCTAGATAAAATTAACAGTCAAAATTTGTTCTGATTATAGAACTATGACCAAATGTTTATATGAATCAGATTATTGGGAACGTAGATTTTTAAATTACAGTTAAATTTTAATACTCAGGTTTTTTTGGTGTATGAGCTGATTGGTGGTGGTTCCTGTTAATTGGAAGAAGGCTAATATCATAGCTGTCTTCAGAAAGAAGAAGGAAGATCCATGGAGCTACAGGTCATTCAGCCTCACATCATGCCTCAAGAAAACTATGGAGAAAATCCTTCTGTAAAACATTTCCAAACACATCAAGAACAAGAAGAATTGGAAGAAGCTGGTAGGGATTTACCAAGGGCAAATTATACCTATCTAAACCCACTGCCTTCTGGGATGAGATGACTGGTTTGAGTGTTTAAGGGGAGAGAATTGGATCTCATTTACAGGACCAAATATATATATAGTCAAATTGGTGAAATCTAGAGTGGATAGAGGACTATAAGTATTGTTCAGTGTTTTCATTAACAACTGGAATGACAGGAAGTAGTGCGCTCTAAGCAAGTTTGTGGTCAGTTTGGGGAAAGTAGTTAATATGCTGGAAGGCAGGGTTGAATAACAGTTTATAGGAATGTGGAAAAGCCAGAGAAATGGACAAACAGGTTCTTCATGAAATTCAACAAAGAGAAATGCCAAGCGCTGCACCTGTAGATTAATAACCTCCCCCACCCCAGCTGTACCAACTTGGCCAGGCTCACCAGCTGGAAGGCAGCTTGGCAGAGAAAATGCTGGGGGTCCTGGTGGACAAAAGCTAAACACTGCAGCACTGCACCCTTGTGGCAAATTAACCCTCCACCTCCAGGTCTACTTTAGCAATGGTTCATCCAGGAGGCTCAGGTAAGATCCTGTTCTCTATTCAGTATATGTGACTCCACCTGAAGTGCTGTGTGCAGTTATGGGCTCCCCAGTGCAAGAGAAATGGACATACTTCAGTGAGTCCAGTCAAATGTTACAAAGATGGTAAGGGGCTGAAGCACGTGGTGTACAAATAAAGGCTGAGGGAATTTAGTTCCTGGGAAGGAGAAGGTTTTGGGAAGATCTTATTGTGGTCTCACTGTGGGAAAGGGTAGTGAAGATGCAGCCAGCCTCTTACAGGTATACAGCAAAAGGCCAAGGGAAATGGTCAAAAGTTACAACCAAGAAAGTTCTGACTAGGTACAGGGAAAAAACTTTTGCTATGTAGTGGATAAATATAGGGACAAGCAGTCAGACAGGCTGTGAAATCTACATTGTTGGTGAAGATGTAAGAATATCTACTCATTATTTGTCTTGACAGAGCCTGAGTCATCTAGTCTAGTTTACCCTGCTGCAAGGAGGGAGTCAGACCAGATGACCAGCAAAGGTCCCTTCTATCTTGAACTATCCTATGATTCTCTCAATTTAATATTTAAAGACTAAAGGAAACAATTGTGTGTCACTGTCCAGGTTTCATTTCCTAGTCCAGATCTGTAAATTTTAGAAAGCTACTGTTTTTCTCACGTTACAATGAAAAAAGAGATTTTGACTATGCCAAGAGTCTCACAGAATATCTGCCAGAGACTGCTATACTTTATTTTTGTTTTGCCTGATTTCAAATCCACCGTTAGTTAACTGTGTTAACTAAAACGTATGTCAAGCAAAGTAAAAATGAGCCAGTCAGACCACTGATTTTCAAGAAGAAAAGTGGATTCCTACCTTAGTCACACATCCACTAATTACAATGTTAAAAAACATAAGAGATATGCAATGACTGGTCTTAACCAGACTGATTAATAATGTTTTGGGGATCCCAGAATAATCAATTAAGTGCAGTTTAAATTTAATTATAGAATTGGAAATAAAGATTATATA
Organism: Strix uralensis; assembly: GCF_047716275.1. Taxonomy (NCBI): domain Eukaryota; kingdom Metazoa; phylum Chordata; class Aves; order Strigiformes; family Strigidae; genus Strix; species Strix uralensis. Next base: position 33,014,957 of record NC_134012.1, on the reverse strand, counting down.
TGTTATTCTATCAGTGCTTTCAAAATCTCTGCACTCTCTCAAATATTATAATGATTAACAATTAGTGCTAAAGCTAAGTCATGTTTTTTTAATCTTTAATCTCTCTGTACATTACCCTCTATGATTTGTAATAGCTCAAAACACAGTAAGCACTCAGGGCTTGTGTAACTTTCTTACCCTTATTTTGGTTAGGTACTATGTATGAAGTGTAACATTATATCCACTGGTACCCAGGAGGAAAACTTCTCTTTGAAGTTCTGTTATTTATAAAAAAAAAGAGCAATAGTATCTTTTTTTTATTATACCTGTCAGATAATTATTATTTTAAAAAGCAGGAGTATTTCATTTTTAGATTTCCTCTTTTTATATAGCCTTTTTGGTGATGAACTACTCTTAACATGTCAGCCATATCTGGAATAATTTGATATATATATTATTTTCTTTTGAATAAAACAAAATGCTCAGGACATTCTGTCATGCACAGCTTTTGAAAAATAGCTTTTATGCCACAGAGGATACTGAAACTACTAAAGATATTGACCTTATTAAAACACTTCTAGTGATCTGCATCTAACTGTTATGGGTAATTTAAATGATCCAGTTATTATGAGTTAATTGTCAAATTTTTTTAAATGTTTTTTGAGAATGTTGATTTTTGTAAGACTATGATATATCATTACCTTCTCAATCTAAATTACTCTTATTTAATTTCATAAATTCATGAGGTAATAGTTAGAAATGCCATTTAAAATCATAGAATCATTTAGGTTGGAAAAGACCTTGAATATCACCTAGTCCAACCATTAACCTAACACTGACAGTTCCCAACTACACCATATCCCTCAGCGCTATGTCAACCCGACTCTTAAACACCTCCAAGGATGGGGACTCCACCACTGCCCTGGGCAGCCCATTCCAACGCCTAACAACCCCTTCTGGAAAGAAATGCTTCCTAATATCTAGTCTAAACCTTCCCTGGTGCAACTTGAGGCCATTCCCTCTTGTCCTATCACTTATTACTTGGTTAAAGAGACTCATCCCCAGCTCTCTGCAACCTCCTTTCAGGTAGTTGTAGAGGGCGAGGAGGTCTCCCCTCAGCCTCCTCTTCTCCAGACAAAACAACCCCAGTTCCCTCAGCCGCTCCTCGTACGACATGTGCTCCAGACCCTTCACCAGCTTTGTTGCCCTTCTCTGGACACGCTCGACTAATTCAATGTCCCTTTTGTAGTGAGGGGCTCAAAACTGAACACAGGAATCGAGGTGCGGCCTCACCAGTGCCGAGTACAGGGGTAAGATCACTTCCCTGTCCCTGCTGGCCACGCTATTGCTGATGCAAGCCAGGATGCCATTGTCCTTCTTGGCCACCTGGGCACACCGCTGGCTCCTGTTCAGCTGGCTGTCAATCAACACCCCCAGGTCTCTCTCTGACTCGCAGCTCTCCAGCCACTCCTCCCCAAGCCTGTAGCGCTGCTGGGGGTTGTTGTGGCCCAAGTGCAGCACCCGGTATTTGGCCTTATTGAAGCTCCTCCAGTTGGCCTTAGCCCATTGCTCCAGCCTGTCCAGGTCTCTCTGCAGAGCCTCCCTACCCTCGAGCAGATCAACACTCCCACCCAACTTGGAGTCATCTGCAAACTTACTGAGGGTGCATTCAATCCCCTTGTCTAGATCAGCAATAAGTATGTTAAACAGGAGTGGCCCCAAAACTGAGCCCTGGGAGAAACCACTAATGACCAGCTGTCAAGTGGATTTAACTCCGTTCACCACAACTCTTTGGGCCCGGCCAGCCAGACAGTTTTTTACCCAGCCAAGCTTGTGCCCATCCAAGCCATGAGCAGCCAGTTTTGCCAGGAGAATGCTGTGGGAAACGGTGTCAAAGGCCTTACTAAAGTCTGGGTAGACAACATCCACAGCCTTTCCCTCATCCAATGAGCACGTTGCCCTGTCATAGAAGGAGATCAGGTTTGTCAAGCAGGACCTGCCTTTCATAAACCCATGCTGACTGGGCCTGATCATCTGGTTGTCCTGCAGGTGTTCTATGATGGTACTCAGGATGAGCTGCTCCATCAGCTTCCTGGGCACCAAAGTCAAGCTGACAGGCCTGTAATTTCCTGGATCATCCTTCCGACCCTTCTTATAGATGGGTGTCACACTGGCCAATTTCCAATCCGTCGGGACCTCCCCGGTCAGCCAGGACTGCTGGTAAATGATGGAAAGCGGCTTGGCGAACACCCCAGCCAGCTCCTTCAGCACCCTCAAGTGTATCCCATCCGGTCCCATAGACTTGTGTGTGTCTATGTGATGCAGTAGGTCACTGACTGTCTCCTCCTGAATTGTGGGGGGGGGTCATTCTCCCAGTCTCTGTCTTCTGGCTGAGGAGGCTGGATTCCCTCAGTATAAGTAGTCTTGTTATGAAAGACTGAGGCAAAGAAGGCATTAAGCACCTCAGCATTTTCTTCATCACTCTTTGCCATGTTTTCTCCTGCATCTAGCAGGGGATGGATACTCTCCCTGGTCGTTCTTTTGCTGTTGAATTATCTTCAATAACTTTTATTTGTGCCTCAATATCAGAATATTGACTTTAATATCATATTTATCATTAAATTCATTTTTGTATTTGGAAAGAATGAATGCAATAACAAAGACTTTATTAACTAGTGCTCCATTTCTTAGCTGTCATCACTGATATGGAAAAAAATGAGCAAATATAGTTTAGTTTGTTGTGGAATAATGAAGAACTGATGTTTACCTGGGAATATTTTCATGAAATACTGTTATTAGAATAAGGCAGGCTTTTTTTGCTTTGAAAAAATTAGGGCATTACTTAAAAAATATGATGTTGAGTTAGGGGGTTTTAGTTAATTTATGCAAAATGTAATTTTGTTATCATCAGTTCTGGATGCTCAGCGTCTTTCACTAGTTAATATGTTCATATTCATATGAAGTTAATGAGTTTCTATGCTGTTACAAGAACATGCAAGCTTTGGTACCTTGACTGCGGTACATACAGAGAAATAGCTAACTTCTGAATCCAGTGGAAAACATTGCATATTACAAGTCCAAGTGAGTGTAGGTATTTAAGACTGAGTCTTCTTAACAGGTCATGAAGAGATACAAAGCTTTTGCAGCCCTAACATGTTGGTTTATTTTGTATTTGAAATGACAGTAAAAATATTCAGCACAAGCTTTCTTTTCTTCTATTCATGTTTTTTCAAAGGATCTGTTCATTATGTGATGAACTCTTCAATATTAGTATTCAGGACCCAGACTGTGTTTCCCAGACTTTTTAAAAGAATTGTTAGAGAATTTTGGTGGTGGTGGTGTTTGGAGGTGGCTTTTTTGATTGTCTTTTGTCTTGTTTTCTTTTTTGTTTTTGTTTTTCGTTTTTTGTTTTTTTTTTCCCTGAAGTGAAATACGCACACAGTCTCAAACAGTTGGCAGGGATTAACCTAGATGATGCAATATGTGTTTTACATGTCAACAGGTGTTTCAGGGAAAATAATCACCTATGGTTTTGTAGATAAACTTAAGTTTTGCTTGCCAGTGCAGATTTGGCCTTTTCAAAGAAGGTCCAGTTCATTGTATGCAATATATGCAATATGTTTTGCAGTAGCAGTTTTGAAACAAAATCTGATTGGGTGCATGGGATTTATGCTGTCAGAGAGAGGACTAATAGGGACCATGGAGCTGAATTTGAATTCCTGAATGTACCTGAAGTTTACTGAATGACTGTAATTATCAGGTCAGCCTGAGGGAGCTTCCAGGTTTCTCTCCTCCAGTTAAGAAAGTTCTGGCTCAAGTTCTGTGCTGGAAATAGAGACCATGGAAAAGATGATAAACTGTCACTCCCCTTGTGCTGGGCCCAGGGTGGTGATTTTTCCTACCTTTCCCTCCCCAAGTGTAGTTTAGAGGGACTGAAAGTGTATGTTTGGACAGGCATATGTCAATTACATCTGGTTTATTTGGAGTTTTCTTGAAGGCATTGCTACTGAGGAACTCTAGGGAGAAGGGTGTAACTCAGAGTGAAGGAGTCAAAACACAGCATTGAGAAACTATGATGGGCTGCATAGCACTTTTCTGTGATTTTCTGGGGACCAGGAAAGAAGCTCAGAAATTCTATGCACACCTGAAAAATATATGACTCATTTTAGTGATGCTTATGAATCATAGAATAAGACAACCAACTGCAAAAACTGGAGTTCTAGGTTATTGCAAAAACTAGAGTTCTAAGTTACAGTGAGGTGACAGATGAGGTTGAGAATGAGATGCAAAGCCTACTCATGAGATGATGATGAGCTGTGCCAACATATCTATTCACAAGTTGTAACAGTACAGTGTCTGGGTATTATTTAGCACAACTGTACATTTTTATATTTACAAACTTTTCTGTGACTTTCTAATATTCTACTTTCTGTAGAATTATTTATTTAGTAATTAGATCATTTTTCAATAATTAGGACATTTAATGTCTCTAGCTATCTTTTTCTTTTTTTCATAATTTTTTTTAAAGGAAATTTTGTGTGGTGTGGAGTCTATAAGTTTTCCAAGAGATTTGGTATATATCCTCAAAATATCAAACAAATGAATTCAGTCTCTGTCTGCTAAATTGGAAATAATTCTCTTTGTGCATTTCCATTTGTCTGATAATCCTATGCTACAATCTGCTGCATTTATATAAGAAAGAATGGGATCTGGTCGAAGATTAGTGTTGAGAAAAAAATGCACCAGAAAAGTCTTCCAGTTTACTAGGTTAAGTAGAGGTGCTGGTTCTTTGTCAAAACCAGAACAAACCAAAATACCTTCACATAAATTCACTGACTCAGAGTAGGTAGTAAATAGAAACCACTTTCAGTTCGTTTAGATAGGAGGTTTCACACTCATGTGTTTCGCAGTCTGCTACTTTTTTCATGGGTTTGCATTTTGGTTTTGGTACGCTTGTTGGTAGCTGCATTAATCACCATGTATGACGCCACAGTTCCATCACTCAGTCTCAGCGATTTACTGTCATGAACAGAGAATCCTCCCAATAAAGTTTCCTCTTTAGTTACACCACAAGGGTGATAAAGAGCTGGTGGATTAGATGGAGAGATTAATGATCCAGAGATAATGCACCAGGGTTTAAATGGAACCAGGTTTTCAAATGCTTGGGCTTGCAGAAAATTTTTTTGCCTCTAGATCTTATAAAAGTAAAAGTCAATATCAGAGAGTTAGTTTCACCAGGAATCCTCTTCTGTCACAGAAGTTCATCTGAATGTGATGAAATACAGTGGTGCGATTAGCATACAGATAGCTGACATTTATGTAGAGAAGTCTTGGATACTCTTACACAGCAAGTTTTACTGATAACGTATTGTCCCACCTTTCTGTTCTGTGCAGTCTGAAACATATATTTCTTTCCTGAAAACATCCCAGATCAGTGATAATCTGTCAGGCTTTCTTCCTTGTTGTTTTCTAGAAGCCAGCTGTAAGTTATCAAAGGCTTTTAGTACCTCAGGCTCTTAACTGTATGAAAAAGTTAGCATTTTATGGTCACATAATAGAACTAAGAATAGCCTTCTCTACAAACAGCATACCTTCTTACAGAAGCCATGCGAGTGTGTGACCTGAAGTGTTATATATTCTTTAAATGCCATCATAGAACTGTTTATCTTCTATCTGCAGTCAAAACTGCACAAAAATGCTTAAAGTAATGAAAATAAATTCCTCTTTGTATGAAAAAAGATCAAGAAGGAAGTTAGCTCAAGCCACGTTGCCACCTGTTACATATTAAATGAATGACCTTCTGGTGTTCTTTTTTACAATAATGGCATCAAAAGGCAATATTCTCAACTATCCAACACCAGAATGCCTAAAAATCACATATGTTTAAAAAATATAATATGTTTATCCCCTTAATTTCTGTGGCCATAACAATATGGCATTAAATTTTCATGGAAAAGGACTTGACATCTCTTCTCAGTACTCAACAATGGTTTATGAAAAAACGTCTTGCTGTTGCCATGCCTTGTACAGCTTCTGTTGTAGGAGATATTGACAAGGAAACATTGCATGATGTCTCTCTTACTTTTGAGAAAAAATGTATCATTTCACTCAAAACTAAGTATTCTTAGGACAGAAAGCTGATGGGAAGTGGTTAGATTTATAAAATTATTGGTGGAAGAAGCAGGGGTGAGGAGAGCATTCTTGGTTGGTTTTATGAGCACACATAAGCTTAGTGGACATGAACTTTGCACCTCTCTGAAGTGCAAATTTGTAACACTAAGCACTATATACAGTTTTGTTGAAAGTGTATGTAAGACTCCAGTTACCCTATAAACACATCTTGAGGATATCCATACACTGTTATTCAAATTCTTTTTTTCCTGGTAGTTAATAAGCAGTAATTCCAAACTTTGAATTTGATTTCCAAAAACACACTTTTTTTTTCTTAGCAATGATATGTAAGATAGTCTAAATGTGAACAGCTCTTCAAAACTATTTGAAATGGTATGAATCTGTTTATCACATCAAAATTATTTCTCTGACAGTTTATGAAATTATGTTTATAGAAAACTTTACAGTAATTGCTGTTCACCCTTTTGACACAAAGCACATCTGCAGAAGATAAGATAATCAAGGAAACAGAAAAAAAAAGGAAAAGAAAATGCAGTCAGTCAAAATCAATTGCTTGATAAATCTCTTTAGAAGTAACGCATACAGTGTTTTAATTTGGAGTTTATAAGCATATGCTGTCATTTGAAAGTTGTTAATATTTAAGCACAGCATAAATTGGTTTGGCAGAAAAGTTGTAACTGTCCCCTTTAGGCACTCTGGAGATGAACATTTTGAGCCAAATCTATTTTGTTTGATGAAATGAATTACACTGAAATATAATATATAGTGTCATTTTATTTCAATTATCAAGACAGATACTATACAGAAAATACTGTGTGTTATCTGCCCTGAAGGACAAAAATAATTTCTTAAACACTCTTTTCCCTTAGTGACTTCGCAGTTCAGTGTGCGTTGTCATATGATTTTTGGGAAGTGTAAGACAGTAACAGAAATTTTAGTCTTAGATTTTCTCCAAGGAGTCATGGAATCCCTTCTCAGATGATACATAAATGCTTCTTTGAAAATCAGTTAATGATGAAAATTCTACCACAGAAGATGAATAAATTTAACTGGTCAATATTTGTCCCTAAATATGAAAGGGCATGTTTGCCCCACTGATGGAACATATAAGATGCATTGTTGTGCATTTCCTCTATTTTTTAGCCAATGTGGAGGAAGATAATAGTCATAAATCTTCCATATACCATAGTAAACCAAAATTTTCAGTTTGAAGCATGCTGACATGAATGTTTTAATTTCAGGAAAAACGCATGTTCAGTAAGGAAAATGATGTGTGTTTTTAATGTAAATTCCTTAAAGAAAGACACATGCATCGAACCAGAAACCACCAAAATGGCTGCAGTCGGCCCTTCTATTTATCAGACTAATCTCTTCATAAAATGGCATGTCACTTGCCAGATTTCAACTTTACTCCTTTGTATGCCGGAGTATCCTGTTCCGATAATACAGTTTTGACAAACCATACATGCATCCATTGATATTGAATCTTCTTACAAACTCTCTCTGTTTAATCAAACTCTGATAAATCTCACTGAAATACAATTTTCTGTTAAACTCAGAATTTTACATCTTCAATACAAAACCAGTTTATTTTTTGGTGATGTTCAAAGGGTATGCTTTATAATTCTTATAAATTACAGCTCAAAGTAAAATCCCTCCTTTCTTCCTCACCCCTATTCCCCAGCTGAAATATGCATACCTTCTAACAACAGGAGATGTCTAGTTTATCATGTGCCTAAGATAGAGGAAGAACAGTTGTTTTTAAAATATGTTGCAAACACATACTGTATGCACATCATTTTAAAAAATATACTTTATTCAAAAAACAAGGCATGGACGAGCAAAAATAAATCTTTTGCCCTTTAAGTTAAGGATGGACGTGAGCACTGGTTCCCACCGACTCAGAAATTAAGAGAAAACAGTCTGTGCTGAATGTACAGCCTTCTTTTTCTAGTTGCTACAGACACTGTCATTGTCTAGTTCATAACAGAAGATTAGATTCTTGTCTCCAAAAGTTTATTTGAGTGAACGTGCACTGCAGTTACTTTTTTGCTCTTTACAGAGTGCAGTGCTGTCTCCAGGGGTTTCTAGGATGCAAAGCCAGATTGAGCAGTATTGCAGTATTCGTCTCAATGCACGTCCTGTTTGCAGGCAGAGACTTGTTAGAGTGGGTGTGAGAACACATCTACAGTAGATTAAAAGCATCAGATCAAGGTCTTTAAGTAAAATTTTCAGTATCATTTCCTTTTATGATAAATTAAATTATTCTTTGTGTTTATAAATATGGACCATAGTGGTCTATTTACTGAGAATGAGTTTCTACTTCTTTTGATAAGAGCCATAAATTAGGCCTTAATTTCAGTTTCCTTTGAAAAGATCTTTTTGCTTTTGTTTTTAGTATGAATTGATTGGAAGGAGGCCTAAGAGCAAGTTATATTTAACAGATTCTTTCTGTCATATCCTATCCTAAGATAATATTCTTTTTGGCATCCTTAAGAAGGAGAAATCTTAATGTGTAACTTTTCTAATGTTATTATTACTTTTCACTAGTCATTATTCCTACCTGTCTTTTGGTACGTAGCAGAATCTAAAACTGGAGAAAAATAAAACCATACAAAACGAAACAATCCTAAAATACAATCTAAAGAAATGTAGAAGCACTCTCTTGGTCTATGACAGTACATTACAGTTAAACTCACCTTTCTTTTAACAAATGCATCTAGTAGTCAAAATGCAGTAACAAAATTTTAAAAACCAATTATATCTTTCATTGATTTGGTTTATTATTTAAAATATGTGAGAAGTTGTCTTTGGGAGAAGGTGAATATTGTTATGCATCAGATCCTATAAGTTTTAGCTTAAACAGTTTAACAGACAGTGAATTTAGCTCCAGAAAACTTTCAATGTATCCTCGCTACTAAAAGAGTGAAGAATTGGGGCTATTTACAAATATGGTAAAAAGAAACCCTGTTGAAAAAACATAAGAATTGTTGATGAGTTTTTTTATATTTATGTTTGTAAGAACACCAGGAAAAATATTTATTCTGAATGCTGAAAAAGAAAACTTGTGACATGCTATTTTGGTTACTATTTTTAAAATGTTTTAATTAGTGTGTCCTGGACCTATAATTGTAAACTTTTCCTTCATGACTGACAAACAAGAGCAATGACATAAGACCTGTGCTCAGAAATTAAATATCACCATATATTTTAATGTATGTTAACTTACATTTCTGTACTGTACTGCAGGAAAAGGTATGGGAGGAATTAATGTTTTTTTTTATTGTTATCAAATTAGGTCAAATTATTTTCCCATTTTCATTACAGATCTCAGATGAGTTAATCTGTTAAACACACCTACTTAAATTTAACAGCAAAACTGATAAAAAGGAAAATTAGCTGGCAGGTTTATATTCTGTAGAAAATTATGTCATAGTAATATTTATAAGAAATCAACTACTCTTACTTTTGAATTGTTTTCTCTTGTCTCTTAAATGAATGACTGCCAGAAATGCTCATGGTATTTGGATTTGATTTTGAAGAATGGAGTTTGAAATAACAGGTGTATGACTAAATGTGGGAAATAGGACCAATTTTATGAGATCACCCTTATACAGCACTTAATGTGCTACATTAATAGGCAAAGTTAACTCATGAGTTATCTCCTACAGAAACTTTCATTATAGGAGGAATAAACTCAGTCATTAACCATAGACTGTATATTTTCCTGAAAAGTCTTTTAATATCTTAAGAACCTAGACTAAATTTCAATGATTATGTACAGCTACACAGAACTTCTTTGTTCTCTTAGTATTACTGGAGTTGCTCAAACAATGCACAATTATCAATAAATGCAAATGTGTCCCAGTATTGTATGACTTAAACACAAATAATAAAACCTTATGTGAGCTCAACAAGTTCTTCATCTGACTTTTTGAGATACCATAATATAATTTCTGTAGAATATTAGAATAACCTTTTGTTTTACATATGTCCAGGTGTATTTTGGAGGATGTAGTCTGTAGAAAGGCAGGATTCCATTTCTGGAATGCCTTTTTTTCTTTTCTTTTTTTTTTTTTGTTAATGCTAATTTATGTAAAAAAGTGTATGTGTAGAGCAGCAGATCTTCTATAAATGGGATCTGTTTGAAGTCATCGTAAAGGCACGATCTTCACAAGTATAGCCTCTCATCAGGAATGTTTGAAATATATCTGTGCTTTGCATCGGTTAAACAGAACTTTGCAGTAAGCTATAAATAAATTGGAAAATTTATTATGGAAAACCTCTGATTGTCTGCTGTTGGTGTTCTGCATGCCAAGATGAATAAAATCAGTTTTAGTGCCCCAAAGATTGAACTGCTAGAATGAAAGTCATGAAACATTGGCATTTGCTCTTTGGCATGAGTTGTGAAGAGTGAAAAAGACAGTATTAAAGTGTGGCACAGCTTCTTTATTCTTATTATCCTGAAACAGTGAGATGAGGGAATAGTGATAACCTAAGTGTGTGCAGTAGAAAGAGATCATGGTGCAAGTGTAGTAACTCTTAAAATAATTAAGATAACAGAGAACTTCAAGAGTAAGTTGGTTTTGCTTTAGTGTGATTATAGAAAGCTTTCCAGAAAGGTTTTTTTCCTGTTGACTAGAGAACAGACAACAATTATGCAAATGTTATCAAAGTTCTCTCATTTTCAAGTATGTCTTATATCATTTGTATAAGAAGTTCCTTAAATAGTTTAGAAATATATTCTGGTGTACACTCAGCAGAGTCTAACATTTGAGCTTAAATGTAACTCCCTTAATTTAAATTTAGTGCAGAATTGAATCTATTTTATTTTTATTTTAAAGAATAAGGAAAGCAAACATGACATCAGGGATTAGTGAATAAGAAAAGTCTATTTATATGCTGTATTCTGGGGTAATTGATAAGAACAGTGATCCTTGTGAATCTAATTAACTAAACTGACTTCCTAAGAACTTTATCTTAGATCATGATCTTAAGTTACTTCAACTAACAGTGACTTCAGTCAAGCAACATTTTGTTGAATAAGCTTCTATTCATGTCACAAGAGCTAAAGACAAAAGAAGAAACTTTACTGTTTCTAAAAACTTCTCTTTAGCTTGCTTCTCTTGAGTTGCACAAGTGAGATTATAACTTTAAAAGGTGGTGTTGAATGAGCCTTTTAATACTTAAAAGTTATTTATATCTTACTTATGTACCAAAACATATTACATTTAAATGCAGTGATACCAACAAATAGTAAGCAATATTTACCCCAGCTTTAGCAGGCTGTTTCTACTCCTGGCAGTGACCAAAAAAAAAAAAAAAAAAAAGTGTGTTTTGTTTTTTAATATATACTTTTTTTTTTCTTTTTTCTTTTTTTCATCATTTCTGAAAGGGGCATACATAATCACTAGTTTTGAAGAAGCTAGTAAGAGGAATTTTTTATCTGCTAGATAAAATACATGGCCCTTCAGGCAGAAGATCATAAACAGTATGTCAATGACTACTATGCAAACAACACTGCTGGAAAATATACTTAATTAAAAAAATCAATTTAGTTTTCTGATATTCAGAAAAATGTTTCTATACAAAAGCACAATGTTTAGCAGAAGCCTGATCCAAACCAAGTTGGTGGAATTCATTCTCTTCAGCAGTGTTTGCAACAGAATTCCTGTTCACTACTGTAAACCTTCAAGACCTGAAAAGTTATTTTATAAAATATGTAGCTAGTGTTCAGCTTAGTTTGTGGTCTACTCTTTTCTGTTGTATGATGTAATGTATTTAATGTGTACAGCAAAAGATCACCTGGTTGATTTTTCCCTGAAGCACACTGCAAGGTGCATGTAAACTGTACTGTTGCCATAAGATGCTGTTTAGCTTTAAGGTAGTCTTTGTACCAATTGCCAGATACCAAAGAAAGGGGAAATGACATATGAACTGTAGCTTAGTGGTAGCTTTTCAGCATTTTGATATTTATCAAACCCTACTAAAACATTATGTTCTTAATTATAGAAGTATTCCTATGGGTTTGACCTGACCAAACAAATTTCTTCAATACATTTCTGTATAAGACATTTTCATATAATAAAATGATTTATTTATTCATAATAAATGCTTGCATGATCAAAAGCTTAATTGTAACTTAAAATTCTGTTTTCTTCCTTTTCGTTAGATTTTTTTAAAAAAAGTTTTTTAATTTTCACAGAAGCTCTCTCTTCGGTAAGCTATAAATACCTTCGGGGGGGAAGGGAAGTGAAAAGGTTTGAAAAGAATGAAACCTTTAAAATATTATGGAAAATAACATCCAGATAAGTTCACTAACTCTATTAATTAAGTACCACAAAAAATCAACTCATTTGTACACCATGCAGGAAAATGAGATCCCTGCACTGAAACTGATGAAGTAGAGAGGGTTAAAATGGGAAAAGAATGTTATTTTCTCAGCAATACAAGGTTTCAAGTGAGAGTAGCTGAGAACAGGATTTCTGATTCTGTTTTTTTACTAATGTAATTGGTAGACTCACTTTTTTTTCAGCCCCCATATGGTTAATTCAGTTCTGCTATATATCTTTTCCTGGGATTCAAAGGTGATACACCCGAGATAGTTGCTGTTTTCTTTTGTACTCCAAGGAGCTAAAGACAAAGAAGAATAATTCCATATTAATGTACTTCTCTGAATCTTCAGTGAAAATATTTTCTTTTCTGCTTTCAGTAAGATCAAAGGAAGGAACCCCTTCTTACTCAGCTGTTTTAACTATATCTGCAGCAATTAAAATGCAGTAAATCTTTTTTTTTAAGGGGTAGGTTCACAGAAATTTAAGAATCTTGCTTTATTACTTCTCATTAACTCTGTCAAACAAGTGCCACTAGTTTCTTTCATTTGAGGTTTGCCTGCTAAGTGGAACTTTTAAACTAATCTTAAATACCAGTGTTTTAGGCTGAATAGCAATGATCATCTCTGCATTGTAAATACATCATTTTTGTTAATGTATTACATGCATAGTGGTATTTTGTTAAATTGTGAGTTGTATATACTATTTGTCATACTACCTCTTCATGAGAGAAGTTCTTTATGGACTTTATTGCCTCCTCCAAGAACAATCTTTTGAGGCTATGCTGCCTGTGTTGCTTACAAATCTTGAAAGTGAGTACTTGTAAACTATAAAGATAGTCTGACTGAAATTCAGACATTGCAAGTCCGTATTTTTTATATTACTGCAAAAGAAAGCAAGCTTAACAATTCATACCATTTCTAATAATTGTTTTTAAAAATACTCTGTGATTCAATGGTCCATATGAGAAAGTGAAAATTTAAACCTCCATGTTCTTATTTCAGTTTTATATTTACTCTAGTGTAAGCAATACAGTAGAAATTTTATTGTTGGAAAGATAAGGAAAAAAATATTTCATTGCAAACTTTGTTAATGGTTAATTTCTGTGTAGCTTTCTGGTAGCATTATTACTGGTTAAAACTGCAATTGCAAGGGGAGGATGTTAGTTCATAAATTGGAGTTTTGTATTCCTCCACCTAGCAATGAATTAGAAGTTTCATTTTCACTTAACCGGATAAATCGGTATTCTGTTGCAGCATACCATATTGCAATACTGCATATTATGCTGTAAAATTTGGGTATGCTATTGACGTAGTCTAACTTACACTTTATGACTTCCAGAATAGGAGAAGATATTCATGGTTATTAGTATGTTTACATGTGTAATATCTGCATACTTTTTTCCCTGTTCTGTCTCAGAACTAGCACAGAATGTAGTTGCAAATAAATTCTTTCAGGCTGGAGTAGTATTTTTCAATGTCTCTGTTTTGGATAGAATGGATTTTTGGAGGTTCTCACTTCACTTCTGAAACATAATTGAGAATGCTAATGTCCATCATTATTCAGAATCCACTTCTATTTTCAGGACCATGACATTGAGAAGAGATATTTGCCTTCTTTTAGAATGAGTAAAATCTATGATATTTCAGTGACCGAACTAGGCTTAATGCCTTGTTAAATGGAATTCTAGTGGCTCTAACTGCAATTGCGCACAGGGAAAATACTTAGAGGACTTTTTCCACAGTGGATGGAATTGCTGTGTTATTCACATCTTGCATGCAAACTGTTCTCAAATAATGACATAGAACTTTCTCCTTATAAATCAAAGGTTGATTAAATTAGTTTATTCATTCAGAATGTTGTATGTAAATTATGTAAACCTATACGTAATCCTACAACAAAGTTCTGCATTGCTTTCTAACTGCTGGAAAACAGACTGGCTTATTGGAGGGTCAGTGAAAAGAACACACAAATTCTATGTCATGACCATAATAGTATTGCTTTTGAGAGACAATCTCCTTGAATCCATGCTTCTGCAGAGTAGCAATGTAATTGTGCTAGGATTTCAATTCAGAGATTCATTCCTTATCTGGTTTTTGGAAATGTCTTTTGAAAGTCTACTCAGATGCTTCATTGTCTTTAGGAAATAAACTTCCTAGTTCTAATGCAAAGTAATAATTTTGTTGAAAATGTAAGGCAATTTCTTCTTAGTTATTCTTGCAGAAATAGGACAGTATTCACTGCCTTGTGTGTGTGAAGGACAATGAAGTATCTATCATTTCCTGATCTTTTCTCTTCTAGATTGCACAAAATCGATTCCTTCAGGCTTTACTAAGAGGCTAGGTATTCCATACTTCCTATCATTCAGCCCTTCTCTGTTTTCACTTGAAAACTCTTTCTTAAAAAACAGTACAGAAAAACCTTATATGAATTTTTCCCAGTGCACAACAATATTGAATAGCTATTGTCTGTTTCTTACATAAAGGACAGTTGATAGAGGACACTGTCAGAAAGTCATTTTACATTTTTTAGTACTGATGGATTCAGACTGTTATCCAGTATAACAAAAGGTTTTGGTAGACCTGCTATGTAACTGTTGATCTTCCGTTTTGCTTATGATTTCTCCTTGCTAAATGTAGTACTTTGTATTCTTGTCTTTACACTCATTTTGGTGAGATTACAACCTTTTGCCCAGTGTATTTAGGTCATGCTGAATTTGGAGCCTGTACTCAAACCTCTGAGATCAGTGTTTTCTACATTTTTAAAATAAAGTTAAGATGTCAGTAGAAGTGAACAGAACCTAGGATTTTGCTTTTTTGCTTGTTTTCACTTTCCATCATGTGGATTTATTTTATCTGTTACTAAAATATTTGCCATATGGAACAATTCATAAAACCTTGCTGAAGTCAAACTATATCATCTGAATCACAGACTTATTTATTTACTTTTAGTTATGCAATACATCAGATAGCCTATCAAGAAGGTAATAAATCTGATGCTATTAATTATTGTATAACTCATTATTATCTTTGAACTATTAATAATTAATAATTGTTAATAATTGGATTTAGTGTCTGCATATCCAAATCAAGTTTTCAGGCCTAAAATTTCTAGGTTCTCTTTAAAAAGAAATAAAAAGAGCTAACCTTGTCCTTCTTCAATCCTCTTTGGACTGCTTGATGTTGTACTATCCTATTATTTGTTCATCTAGCTTGGCCACAGGCAACTTGTGAAGAGTTCCTTCTACACCATGAAGAAGGAGGAGAGGTTGATTAGTCAAGCAGAATATTTGACAAAAAAGGGAGAGCAATATGTATGTAGTCTTTCAGTTATTCGCTTTCTTCCTCCAAGTCCTGGAAAGTTCATAAATTCCTACTCTCTTCAGAGGAGTAGAGCTCCGCTTGATACAGGCTCCATAAAAATGTGTACAAGTTGAGATGCCACTGCAGAGCTTCAAAAGGACGTTGCATTGTCATAGAATCATAGAATAGTTTGGGTTGGACGGAGCCTTTAAAGGTCATCTAGTCCAACACCCTTGCAATGAGCAGGGACATATTTGACTAGATCAGGTTGCTCAGAGCACCGAACAACCTGATCTTGAATGTTTCCAGGGATGTGGCATCTACTGCCTCTCTAGGCAGCCTGTTCCAGGGTCTCACCACCCTCATTGAAACAAAATTTTTCCTCCTGTCTAGTCTGAATCTACCCTCTTCCAGTTTAACACCACTACCCCTTGTCCTATCACTACTGGGCCTGCTAAAAGTCTGTCCCCATCTTTTTTATGAGCCCCTTTTAAGTATTTAAAGGCTGCAATAAGGTCTCCCTGGAGCCTTTTCTTCTCCAGGCTAAACAACCCCAACTCTCTCAACCTTTCCTCATAGGAGAGGTGTTTCAGCCCTCTGGTCATTTCTGTGGCTCTCCTCTGGACCTGCTCCAACAGGTCCATGTATTTCCTGTACTTCAGAGATGTATGCAGTACTGCAGGTGGGGTCTCACCAGCATGGAGTAGAGGGGCAGATTTACTTCCCTTGACCCATTGCCCATGCTTCTTTTGACGCAGCCTAGGATACTGCTGGCTTTCTGAGCTGGAGCACACATTGCCACGTCACGTCCAGTTTTTCATCCACCAGTACCCCCAGGTCCTTCTCAGCAGGGCTGCTCTCAATCCCCCGACCCAAGTGCAGGACCTTGTAGTTGGCCTTGTTGAACCTCATGAGGTTCACATGGGCCTACTTCTCAAGCTTGTCCAGGTCCCTCTGAATGGCATCCTGTCAGGTGAGTCAACTGCACCACTCAGCTTGGTGTCATCTGCAAATTTTCTGAGGATGCACTCGATCCCACCATCTATGTCACTGATGAAGATATTAAACAGTACCTGTCCCAGTATGGACCCCTGAGGGACACCACTTCTCACTGATCTCCATCTGGACATAAAGCTATTGACCACTACTCTCTGGATGTGACCATCCAACCAATTCCTTACCCACCAAACAGTCCATAGCTACAACTGTACATAGCTACAGTTATGGCTACAGCTAGTTTCTCTGGTATGAAGGCCTTTATGTGTTAAAGATACCTGCTAAACCAGGTGAGGTGGTCAAAGGAAAAAGTCTGTGATAATTGACTGATTAATTATTGCACCATATTTCCCTGAGAGTTCTGTTGCTGACTACTCTTTATGTTGATGTTAACTCCTAAGGGTAGAGCGCATTGAGGGAACAGAGGCATTGAGAGAAGAGAGGTACCAGGGGAATTTTGAAGTCTTTGTTAGTAAAGGGAGAGGCAGAATTCAATATGACCTTCATACTCAAGAAATGGTAAGGGCAAAACTAACTCATATCATTAAAAGACATTGAGCATTTCTGACAATTAAAAGAAAAACAGTGAACAAGATGAAGTTTCAAATTTGTATGGACACCAAAACAGCTATTTTTTAATTCAGTCTATGTTATGCACAGTCAGTGTTCCCTGTGCTATACAAAAAATAAAGATTTCTAATCTTCCAAAAGCAGAGAATGAAGAAAACTGTGAAATCTGTGGGGTGGACTGCTTTACATTGCTTTATAGATTATTGGATATCCTTGAGAAGGTCAACTTGAAGTTTGTGGGCTTTACAGAAGTGTATTGTTTTGGTTTGTTTGTTTGTTTATTTTCTAAAGAAGTTGATTGTGTCAGTGGCTGTAATATACCAGACATTGTTAACATATTTATTTGCATGACATTGCATATTTAAGATACTATCATACTAATCCTAACAAACTGCCAGTGGAGTGACTATTCTAGCATGCTATCAAATTTTGAAAAAGATAGTGTCTGTATATTTGTCAATGCACAGCTTGTGTGAACCAGCTGTTACGCATTCTAAAATACTCATGTTTCATGTTTCTCTACAAGGTATAGAAATATCTATTTTCCTATGACAGATACAGTACATCATAACATTAACCTTACCTTAAGGTTAAGATAACCAACCCCACTGAGATTTATTGTTTGGTTATACCCCCTGGCTATTTAATCCTCTCAAGTGGAAGAAATTAACTAATTTAATTAGGGAACTTTAAAATGATGAAAGGTCTAAAATCTATAAATTTCTGTAGAGTAATTTGCTATCTTGCCTTGTTATTAGAATTTCAAAATTGGTCTAAAATATCTCTGTCCTAGGTTTACAGTGTTCTTATTAAAATTGTCGTGCCTTTGTATAAAGGTTAGACATATCTGAAATAATCATGGCTTTTTAAATCTTCTGGTAGAGATATATTGATACCTAGTCATCACAAAATCATTCTTAGGAAGACTGTGTTCTAGTAGTACTCAGTAACAGTGCTATCTGCCCATTAGTAACTATGTAATTTACGTTATTTACTTTTTGTTTAATAGCCCATAATCTGCCTTTTATGTTTATACTATTTCAACATCCTTAAAAAAGCTTCCTTAAAACTAATTTACAATTATGGAGATAAATTCTTTGTTTTTCCTCAACAGTTGATTAATTTGATACATTAATGAAAAAAAAAAAAAAAAAAGGCTTTCTGTGTGTTGCTGCATTTTGTGTCAGTATTTCTCGGATAGTAATATACTCTATGTTATCATAATGACTATCTTTATATATTGCCTTGGGAAGTAAAGGTGATGCACTGTAGGAACTGCTGACCTTTTATTTTGCTTCCTCTGTGAGAACTCTCAATGTTTGGCATTTACATCTGTATGGGTTTTTTGACACTGAGAGAAAAGAGGCCACTACTGATGAATAGATTTGCAGAGGATGAAAAGGCTAAACAGAGATCAGAGCAAATATATCATATTCTTACATGGCAAACCAGAAAGTCTTAAAGAATAACTAAATTTTAGAACAGAGTTCTTCCTTCATACAACTTCTTGCATAGCATATCACTCTGTGTGTCAACAATGTTGTATAGGACAGTTTTGGCTGGCCTGCACACAACCACTGAACAAACACATTATGTTAAACTTAATATGGACTTTTTGTCTTCAAGACAAGAATTAGTTACAAGGCATCTAATTTAGCTTTCACACATCAGAGTTTTCTTATCATTGCATCAAATAACCAAACTCCCTTTGCTGGAACGCAAGGAACATCATAATTATACATGACTTCATAGATAATGGGTTACTACCACTGCTGATTTCCAGCTACTAAGGAATAATATTCTTTCATATCGTTTTGTACTGAGTTTATTTTCAATCCTGAAAAAAACAATTGCTGAAAAATGTAATATAAAGCAATGGGGAACTGGCATCATCCAGCCATGTGTCTGAATAGAAATAGAGTAGTAACAAGTCACAACTTCACACTAACAGGGTAGTCACTTACATGGGTAAAGTTTCCACTTATGTAGTTTGAGGTAGACTCTCCGGACTTAACTCCAAAGTTGAAGTAAATCTTTTGAAGTATTTCTGTAATATGAATAGGAGAAAAGTGTGCAAGGAGGAAGGAGAATGAAAAGCAAATTGTACAAACTTTGAATTTCTAAAGCAAGATTTATACAGACTTTTGATCATGTTTCAGTTGAACAATGTCATACAGTCCTGCCAGCTGCTTAATGCATCTTTGTAAACCTTTCATATCAATCTACAGTTGAGACTTATTTTTATTAAACATTAGTTACACAAAAAAAAAATAGTTACACTACATTATTAACTTATTACTTGTAGATAACCGCATATTTTCTAAACTGGATTGAAGAAATGGATCTTTCAGACAGATTAAAGAAGATGCTAGAATGTTTATAGGCTGACATAGGAAGCAATTGAATGTCACAGAAGAGCAGACACAGGGGAATATAAGTGAAACAGACTAAAGAATTAAAGAATGTAAAGAATTACACCTAAGAATTTTATTGTCTTTAAATCATGCAAGTATCTGGCCTAATATTAAATAAACATGGAGAAAAAAGTTAGAACTGATTAGCTATTTGAAACTTTTTGAATGAAATGAAGCGAGATATCCAAGGTTTTCATAGCTTAAGTTCAATAAACGTTTTTTTCTGTACCTAGACATGGGTTGAATAAAATCATTGAGACTTAACTGGCATTCATACATTAACACTGCCCCTCTTCTTTGTATTCAGCGCTGGACTGATAATTTACAATTTATATTTCTATACTTTCTCATGTTACATAGTACCTCGAGAGTGAGTTACAATGGATTTAATAGACCTATGCGATTATGTAATCGTAAGAGGTACAGGCTTAAACAAAACATAGAAAGAATAAATAGAATGAACAGTGGAAAATATAACTTCCTCTTTAACTGTTTGCTGGGGGTTTTTTTGTTCTGTTATATATGCATTCAACACATGTCTAGGTATTTTTCCCATGTTGAAGTTTTCTTATCTTATACAGCTGATATTAACTGTTTGAAGAGTATAAACAAGCATTATGTTGTGCAATTGGAATTTTTTATTTTATTTTTTATTTTTGTGTGTGGTAAGGATAAAATGCTAGGAATATGAAACATACCTCTAGATCATTCATATAAGCCACTCAGAATCTGAAGAAGAACTTGGATTCTCTGTCACCTCCAGAAACAACAGATACTTTAGATTCTTGGAACGGGCACAATAGAAGACAATGGCCATACATAATCTTAACTAAGAAACAGAAAAGCTGCAAAATGCAGTGACAAGAGTTTTAATTTTTAATGGGTGTTATTAAGAAGTGTTGACCAAACAGGAATATTATTTGATTAATTTGGAAAATTCTTTCTCTCTACCACACATCCTCAATACTGTAGACGTCATATTTGTCCTTTGGCTAATGCAGATGAAAATATTAATGAGCAGTAGGAAAAAAGAGGAATTCTACAGCTGAACTCCCTCTTGGTAGAGGACCACCAAGATGGTCCTAATCAGAATGGATGCACTGCATACTCTAGGTAGTAGTAAAGCAAAGATATAATTTGTTCCTCAGAAAAATTGTTTTATGGTTCTAAGACACCACACACTAATTAGATAGAAACAGTATATATACATTTTCCTGCTACATTCATCTTGCAGTTTTTGTCACAATAATTAAAAAAAAAGTATTTGTATGCTCTTAGCGAATTTATCTCAAGTACATTTCTGCAAGCGTACTATGCTGCAATAATCTTCTCCCATCTGTTCTTACACTAATGAACTGTTTTTGTTGTCACTACCCTTGTTGCAGTAATAATTTCAAAAGGTTGGGTTTTTTTAATCTAATAAACGTAATTCAAGATTTTATCAACATTAAGTTGAATAGAAATTACATTATTATTTCAGTGCTGATGATAGAGATGGTCTAGACCTACAAGAACTGTACGGCAGATTTTTTCCCAAAACAGATCCTTATTTTTTCATGAGTCAGTCATTTGGTTTCAACACAGATTAATAGTCCATAATGATGACTGACAGTCTGTTTATTCACAAAGTTTTCAATGGATTTTTTGATCCCAAGAACACAAAAATAAGTGTAAAGAAAATTTCCAGCCAACATCTAAGATTCTCTGAGATATCTAAAACTAATGTTATTATAACGTGAATTAGGGTTGGAAGGTGTAAACTAAAGCCATCTTGAAAGAGAAATTTATGTAGGTATACAAAGATGGATAAAAATCTGGATGGGTGAAACATGTTAGGAGATACTGAGTGAGAATAAGCAGTGTAGTGATCTAAGCAGTTCTTTTTACATTGAACAGCTTATTTTGAAAATGTTGAAAGGAAAAAAAAATTACAGTGTGCAATTTTATGAGAAATTCTTATTTGTTCCAAGAGCAATGGAACAAACTAGTGCATGACCATGAAAAAGTCTAACCAAATAAATATTTTTTTTCTGAACAAGAATCAATTGTATTGGAATCAGCTAATGTTATCTATATTTCCACTGTTGCCACTGTAAGCTGAAAGCTTCTAGTATTTGAAAATATAGTCAGTTGTTCCAAGCAGCACATTCAAGAATTCGTATTTTTTTAGCCAAGAATTATGTGCTTTTTGAGTCACAGAACTGAGAGTGCGGTTTATATTTCAAACAGCACTTACGCTACCATTTAGCCTTGAAGATGACAGAACAATGTCAGAGACTTAGTGCTGATTCTTTTGAGCATGTAGGTGGGGTAAAATTAATGGAAAGCACATTTTGAGGCAAAAGTAAGAACTTAATTCTAGGAAAGAAGGTGAATTATTTCTCACACATTTTAAAGATAAAGGGAGAATTTGGAGAAAGGAATGAGGACTTCCATTTTGATACTCATTCTCTGAACTGCTAGTAGCATGTCACAGTTATATTGCACTTATGACTTGGTACAGTTTGTAGAGGTACCCTCAACTGAATTAATCTCAGCTATATTACAGCCTGGGGCATGATAACAGTATTAACATTATAAGCCTTATCCCTGTATATTGAACACACTAAGTTTTTGATGAAACAACAGTGTGTCCCTTGTGTACATTGAAATTGCTTAACAGCACCATTTATGCAAATAAGTTTTACAGTTAATTTATGTTAAAGATCTTTAAGTACTCTACAAAACTGACTTCTGTATAATATGCCTAGTTATTTTAAATTAAAAAACAGAATTTGCAGATTTCTTTGACACCAGTTAGGATGAAAGATATCTTCTTTTGTCACCAAGAGTTTAAAAATAACTTGGTTAATAAAACAAACAGTTTTTAAGTTCCAAGGTTTTCTCAGGTTATGAGAGATAAAAATTACTATTTTGTATGGTTATGTGCAATTTATATAAAAGTTTATCTGGTTGAACACCTTCTGTGTGAGCATGCAAATTTAAGGTATTTGAATGTCCACGTTATCTGATTGTAAACTTTGTCTCTGTTTCATGCTCTTGGGCATGTATCTTAGTAGTTTCTGAAAACTGTAATTTACTTTTATTTAATTCTTTTGCATTTAAAATCTTATAAAATTCATAGTTAAGCTGATATTCAAATTCTCAATACACAACTACTGTTGCTGTTCCTTCTGCTTTTTTAATTAATTAATAGCAGCAAATAATTATATTAATTGTAAATATTTTTATCTTGAGGCTGTAGTTAAATTTGAACTTGGTTGATATTGTAGAAATGTATGTCAAAAACTCAGAACCAATCTACAGATGCTGGCACTCCATGCACGTTTGCTGTGCAGGTTGAAGTCATTATTTAGTCTGTGGTCAATACTTGACAATATATCAGGATAGGAAAGGTGAACTTAAATGGCAGCAAAGTCAGTGAAGAGTTTGGTAAAAATGAGAAAATAAATTTCTGAAGAATAAAGGATTTCTAGTTTTGCTGGTTAGCCCCACAGCGACATGTGTGACCAGATAACAAAGAAAGCAGTCTCTTCAGCAGGCAGATTGAGCTTTTGCCCGTTTTAGCACCCTGCATAAGCTAGACCAACTGTGGGGTTTTTTTGTTTGTTTGTTTTGGAATGGGAGAGGCATACATAACTAGAGGATACAAAACCTGCTATAACATTAATTTTGCATGTCTGTCAGCAAAGAACTATGTATACTTGCTGTTAACTCATGTGCTGTCTTGCCTTCATTGTATCCAGATTCTCATAGCAAAAATGAAATAGTCTGGAATGAATAGGACAAGACGTAACAATCACTTCATATAAATTTAGTTAATAATACATTTAATAGAGTGCAAGGTATTTAAGGTCCACAACACAGTGTTAATGTTCACATAGGCTTCATGGACTTACTTTGAAATTATTAATTCAAAATGTGTTATTCAATTACCTCCGGATTACATATGTGATGAGCTTCCTTGTCTGTTGGATTATATATGAGAAGATCAAACATTGAGTGTGTAAAACTGAAAGTATTAAAAAGTACATGAACTAGTAATGAATATTCATACTGTTTTGATTAGTCATGCAAATCGCATGATGCTATATTCCCTGATTAAATGGTGCAGAGCATTCATATGCAAGTGTAAAAATTCCGAATTCAGTGTCCACGAACTGTTCACATTCACTAATGTCAGAAATTAGTTGCAATGAAGGTTAATTTAGCTCCACCAGTCAAATCAGGGTAGACTTTGGAGTCATCTCCCTCAACTCAGAAAGAAACTTTTGTTTGTTAGCAGAAGCAATTTAATTCTTTGCAATGAAGTGTTAGCCCTTTGGAAGAAACATGAATGGTAAAAATAAGGCTTCATCAAAGATGTAAGTGCCATGCATATTAAAGAATATCTTTGTCCTTTGCAATGAAATTATAACAAAATCCGTAAGATTGATTGAAGCATCTCTGAAGACCAGTTACTTTCTGAAACCTCTGAAATCTCTGAAAGTCCATATGAAAGGTGCAAATGCCATAATAAATAACTGTTAAAAAAAGAAGGAAAAAAACCAAAGATAAAACCCTGGTGTCAGAACTTTCTTAATTAATTTATTTTTTCTGGTGGAGATAAGGTTAGAAGAACTTCCAGCAGTGTAATTCTAATACACCATAGCTGATAAAAAGCTAGTACTGATTTTAGAAAAAAAAAAAAAGGCCCAAAGCTTGTGCCCCAGTGGCCCTTGAGGATAGTGTATCTGCCATTGTCTTTTATTGTGCCAAAACTACATGGAATTGTTTTGGGGACAAAACGCCTATAGTTGTATACTTGTCTGACAAACAAAATACAAAATATTTGATCTCTGGGACTAAGTATTTTTGTCTTTTTTTTTTTTTTTTTTCCCCCCAGTTACTTTAATTGCTTTAATTTCATCTTTCCAAAGAACTGAAATACTCATAAGGATTTTTTGCTTTACTGGTGTAGTTTACAAAGCACACTGTTCAAACCTATAGATTAGGTCCTATGTCCTACCCAGAAATACTGACTTTCTGCTGTGTATTAAATGAAACTTTTGAAAAGTTTGCAAATCGCTGTTTTTACATTAATCAGTGGGTGGCCTGAGTTCTCCTCTAGCAGGGGAAAGATTAAACAGTATTTATCTGTAGGTTTTCACGTGTTGCTTTTCAGAGTAGTTTGTGTGACATCTGTGCATATGAAATTTACTTGCTGTGAGTTTATTTACATTTTAATCATAGATTTTATTTACATTTAAATACAATTATTAATATGGAAATAAGATTATAAATTTATGTGATTCTCCTTTATACATTTATTTTTATTGATTGTTTTAAGGTACTATGATTTTAGCAGGCATTTTTCAAAGCATGATTTTTAGGTCTTCTGTCCTTTTTCAAAATGATCTTCTAAATTCTCCAGTTGGTGCAGTTTTCTGTCCTATTTTTCCTTCTTGTTGTTTGCGAATTGTGTCAACCTCTATCCTATCTAAAGCAATTCTGGAATTCCAGAATTGTTCCTGGCATTTTGCAGAACAAGGTCTTTGTTCAGGATTGTTTTGCTACAGAATCAAGAATGTTCAAATAATGAGAATGCTATAAAAAAACGTGATAGAGTGGGCTGAATATGAATTTGGCACCAGCATGTTTCTGATCGAGAATGTAAGGGATAGAAATATTGTTATATGCTTACAGTACATGAAATCTTCTATCACTTATTAACTGTTGCATTTCTATATTTAATTTGCTATTCATTTACTAATAGGTAAAGTATGTTTTGTCATATTTGATAAAACAATGTTAATCAAGTCAAGAAAATACACATCAGTGAAATATTTAGGATCATCATACTTTAGGAAAAAGGTAATTGCACTCAATGCATTCCTGTAAAAGAGATGAATTTTGACAGTATTATTTGACAAAAAAATATTCCAATAAATGTTTTTGATCAGTTCTAATTCATACTTATTCTGATATGGGTGCAGATTTTTGTGTAATGTTCTGATTTAGAAAAGATACGTATTTCAAGGTTGCTGTAGAGAGAATTCACCCTTGTTTTATCTGCCTGTTCAGTCTGACCATATCTGTTTCATTATAGCTCCTGTTTTAAGGACTGAGTGCTATTCAATAGAATTCTATCAATAAGGTGGCCATAAACCAAAAATGCATCTTTTATTGTGAATGTATTCAGATTAATTGATTTTTACACAAAAAACATTCCAAGAAATATAAGTAAAAGTATGGTCAAATACTGCTTATTCTTTTTTTTTTTTTTTTTTTTTTTCCAAAGAGTCTTTTCACAGGAAAATGTAATCACAATGAAGACAGTAAAACCCAAGATGTGAAACTTTGTAGACTACTTCATAGAGGGAAACTGAAAAAAAGTCTGCTTAGGATTTTTGATAAATTCATATAAAACACTTGTGGTGTCATTAGGCACTATCTTATAATCAAGCTATTATTAGTTTCATTGCCTCAGAGCAATGAAAGTGATACCAGTCCTCTGTAGTAAATTAAAGGTACAAGAATCTACTGTGTGTCATGGATCATTATACAATTGTTTACGGAGCACCTCAGGCAAGCACAGCCTTTCACGGGAAAAATCTATGCTCTAAGAAGTTGTGTTAAGTTTTGTTATGTTAAAATTTGCAAACCATAAAGCATGAATGAAACTAGTTATAAGAGTAATTTCATCCATTAAAAAGGCTAGACATAGTGCAGTAGTTAATAGTCCTTAACAAAGAGTGAATTTAAGGAAACAAGGTGCAGTTAATCTGTATGTTCAATTCTGTGACATCTTCTGCAGTTCGCCAGCAGAAATATAAGTTAGATATAATGTACTCCATTTTCTCTAACTCATTTATATCAGCAGAATTTTTGCTTGGCTGAACCAATTCCTCTTTGCTTACACAACATTATTCACTTTTATTTCAGCTTCTAAATTCTGCCATCTAGTTCCTTCATACATTTTTCTACAGACTGTGTAAAGCTGGATTTGAAACTTATTTCTAGCATCTGTTGTGTTGTTCATTTAGTGCTGTTGTTTATTTCACCCTCTATTAACACCAGTGGTGGTAGACTGACACCAAAGACTCTGACATTGCACTGTCATTTCTCCAGTGGAAGATGAGAGTGCTTTCTTTCCTCTCCTGTAGATCTCTGGCTTTTTTCCTGCATGTCAGCACTGGTGTTTCTCCACATAGATGCTCAAGTCTGTGGCTAAGACAGTTAAATGAGTCTAATATGTCCAACTTGCTGTGACAATTTGGTGGGAGCTCTCTGACTTTTTTTTTCCAAATTATACTCAAGCTGATATTCATTCAGCTTCTGGGTTTTTTTATTAATTTTGTTTGTTTGGTTGTTTGGGTTTGTTTTTTTTTTTTCTTGGTTTGTTTAGTGAAATAAGGCCTTGATGACTGTAGAACTTTTAAATATTTTCCAGCATTTGGGTCATGTATCCTTTTTCCCTATTAGCATTTGGTTGTAAAGATAAATCAATTTAGAAAGTGCTTAATAGCTTATTTGAGATAAGAAAGGAGTAGAAGGCAATTAAGAGTGACCCACCCTTATATTCATGCCAATATTTTATTATATGGGAGAGGTACATTTTATGTCAAGGCATTTTAAAGGTTTTGATGATATTCCGACTAATATTCATTATTACCTACTAGCATAGGCTACTGCACATGTCCTGTGGAGGGCCTTTTGGAGGGCCTGTCTGATGAAGGGAAAGACACCAGAAGAGTCTTTCTCACTTAGAAGAGGTATTTGCTTGGGAGGAGAAAGAAGGGATACTTACATATACTAAAAATGGACACCAAGTGTTTGTAGTTTACGTTTTAAACTGTATCTTGCTTGGAAATTGTTATTCAGAGAACATACTTGGTTTTGAAGGTATTTTTCCTCTCAGTGCTCTACTATTTGCTATATGTATCAATTTTTCCACCCTTTCTTGGAATCAAGACTTGATGTCAACTGCCACTACACATGATAATCGTTTCAATCCACCAACTACCTCATCCATTAGAGCAACTTGTGTTCTGATATTGGTCATGGGGTCTGATTATTCTTTTTTTCTATACCACTCCTTTTATTTTATAGAAGACATACTGGTGGGTTTTTTTTTGTTTGCTTGATTTTTTAGAAAAAGTGTGATTGACAAAACCATTTTCTGAACACATAATTATTGAAAAAGCAAATGTGATGTCAAATTTTTCAGTCAGATGTTAAATCTTTTTCATCAGTAATAATTATGTTATGATCTGTAAAATTTACAAAGACTACTAAGAATAATTTTGCAATTTAGAAAGAAGAGTTACTCCATTCTTCAAGTAAATAAACAAATTCCTAGTGACAGTTGATGGCCAAGAGTAAGGATAGTTTTGTGTTACATTGAGATGTTCCGAAGTATATGATTATGGAAAGGTTTTCATAACTGAAGGTGATTCTTTTCATGATCTTTGGTAAAGGACAGGCAGAACACTTTCTTATGGCTTAAGAAGGTCATTCTTTTAAAAAGTGTATTATTTGTTTTGTATTTGGGACATCTGTGAACTTCTTCTAGGATATGCAATAAACTAATCAAACATAGCTGTTCTTTGCTGACAGAGGCTTTTATACCAGTTAGCCAATCTTTACATTGTTACATGTATGCCTCATACAGAAGGGCTTATATTTGTCGTGGTTTGAGCCCAGAGACCAACTAAGCACCACGCAGGTGTTTACTCACCCCTTCCCCCCACAGTGCTGGGGAGGAGAAAATGAAGCAAAAGGCATGGAAATGGAGATAAGGACAGAGAGGCATGGCTCACCCATTCCTTAGGGAATTTAAAAGGACATCACTTTAATTCTAAACACTAAGAATACAACAATTAACAGACAGAATGGTACAGTCAGAAGCATTACCATATCTATAAAAAACACCTCCCCCTACCCCTCCCTTCTTCCTGGGCTCAGTTTTGTTCCCAGTATCTCTACCTCCTCCTCCCCCAGCAGCACAGGGGCAGGGGATGGGGGGTGCAAGTCAGTTCAACGCTTCTTCCTGCAAGGGGAGGGCAGGGGAAGCACTCTTCTGCATTATTCCCCCTGCTCCACATGGCGTCCCTCTCATGGGAGACAGTCCTCAACAGACTTTCTCCATCATGAGTCCTCCCCACGGGATGTATTCTTCTCAAAATGCTTCAGTGTGGGTCACCACTCATGCTGCAGGCCTCCCAATACCAAACTACAACAGTGGGGGCTGCTTCTTCCCACAGAGTCTTGGGGTCCTCCACAAGCCACAGACAAATCTCTACTCCTCAGTTGACCTCCATGCATGGCAGGGAGGGCAGCCCTGCCATCTCGTCATGGGACACAGAGGGTCTTTCTGCTCTGGCACACCTTCCCCCCTTCTTCCTCCTTCCTTCCACTGACCTCACGTTCCCATAGGTATCCTTCTCATAACTCATCCTCACAAGTCCCCCAAACCCCCTCTCAGGTTTCCCATCTTAAATATGTTATCTCAGAGGTGCAGCCACTATCCCTAACTGGCTCAACCTTCGCCGGAGGTGAGTCCAACTTTGGGCCAGGGGAGCTTTTGAGAAGTTTCTTACAGGGGGCCACCGCTGTAGTCCCCTCCCCTGTTACCAAAATCCCCACCACACAAACCCAGCACATATTAATAATGGACCTCTATTAATTCCCCTGACAAATACAGAATACTTTTGCCCATGACCAAGTAAGGATACTTTCAAGAAAAGATTGAAAGTTGTCATGAACATTTATTTCATTGTATGTGGAAAAATTTTATTTTTCTTCCTTTGAAAGTGTTTCTAAAAGGTCATTCAGACGTTCTCAGCTAAGCAAAAGATATGGTGGCATGGTAAACACTGTGAAAGACAGTCAGAATTATAACACTGTGTTATTTTCTTCAGTGGTTGTAGGGAGGTGGAAGAGGTATTCCTTTCTGCAAAATCTTTTGCCACTTTGCCAACATCTGGTTTTTTATATTAGAAGAAAAACAGGGCAGGTCTGTTAGGGTGTTGACAGCTCTGGATATTTTCTCTTCTCCCATGTGAATTGATCTCACAGGTATTCTGCATAGTCTATGATGTACTGTGACCACTGAATTCCTAGGAAACTGAAGAATATTTGCTGAATGACATTTCCATGTTTTAGTTACAACAGTAATGTTTTTAATGTAGACCCTGATGCTCTTCACAGATATAAGCAAGACATGGTTTTGGGGAGAAGTTAGTATCTTTATTATATGTTCTGGTACGGTTAAGAAAAATCAGACATACTTTTAGCCATACAAGTCTCAGGGGGGTTTTTGATGAATGTTCTTTTGTTGTTTTTCCTTCACCATAGGACATGGAATGTCCTGTGAGGAGTGGCTAAGGACTTTGGGTTTGTGTAGCTTGGAGAAAAGCAGGCTGAGGGGTGACCTCATTGCTCTCTACAGCTTCCTGAGGAGGGGAAGTGTAGAGAGAGGTGCTGATCTCTTCTCCCTGGGTTCCAGTGATAAGACACATGGGAATGGTTCAGAGTTGTGCCAGAGGAGGTTTAGGTTGGCCATTAGGAAGCATTTGTTTACCAAGAGGGTGGTCAAACACTGGAACAGGCTTCCTAGAGAGGTGGTTGATGCCCCAAGCCTGTCAGTGTTTAAGAGGCATTTGGACAATGCCCTTAATGATATTCTTTAACTTTTAGACAGCCCTGGGGTGGTCGGGTGGTTGCTGTAGGTGGATGATTGTAAGTCTCTTCCAATGGAAAGATTCTGTTCTCTCTCTGATGCCTTGGTAAGGATTATTGCTTTACATATTTTTCAGACAGTCATTTGAGTTTGTGGGATTAATTTTATGGAATATTCTGCTATCAAAATTTTTTGTGTGATCCGCATCCCATGCATTTGTGTTGACCAATGGCCAAATAACAGCATATTATACAAAAAAGCCCACTACAAAAAAACCACCCAAAATGAAGAAAAAAATGTGTTATATTACTATAATAGTATACATGATGAGTTAAAGGTCTAGTCTCCACTGGAACTGCTTGTATTTTAGCCCTGTAAAAGACTGAAAGTGCTGGAGTTGGTTTTTTTGTTTATGTTTTTCAATGTATGGCGAATAACTGAATGAGAAATTATAAACATAAAATTTAGACATGAAATTTCAAATTTTCTCAAAGTTTTTAATCTCCAAAGATTAATGAATTAACTGATCTGACGACCATTTTACTGTATCTCCATTTTGCGTATACTATAGATTTTAGTCTAGTATCAGATACACAATGAAAAAATTACTACTAGTATTTCAGACAGTTTAATCATTGTAAACAAACTTTATTATTTTGTAAATTCATATATCTGTAATATCCATAAAATATATATAAAAAATATTAAAATATATATGGATGTAAATTTTGCAGATTTATATAAAATAGCTAAATTAATCTGTTTCTGTATTTATGGCTTAAAAAATAATTAGGATGATTTGCTAGCGATTTTTTAATAGCTATATTTCTTAAGTTCTTCTACTAAATCCATCAGAGAAACTGATAATACATAAGCAGTAGTTACTGTTAAATATGCTGATTTCCTCAGTGCTCTCTTTTTTTTTTTTTGTATGTGGAGACTGAAGTACTGGTACCTCATCCTATGGCACTGATTACTTCCCAAACAGATTTTCAGAAGATAATGTAGAAACTGGTTTTACAGTGACTGGATAGGTATTTATGGCAGCACTTATCTGTCCAACAGTATAACGAATATAGTATCATCATATGTTATCATATCGTATCATACAATACAATGCAATGCAATACAATACAATAGTAATATATAATAAATATGTAGTGATGACCCTCTTCATATTAGTGTTTTGTGTTGAAATGGTTAATGTTCGTGTCTTCAATATGTTGAAGTCAAGAATTCATTTTTGAAATTTCATATTTAAACATCATAAAGTAGAAGTCAAATACTGAATTATTTTCATAGTGACAGATGTGGCATATTTCACTATTTTAGTCTTGCAAAATACATGTCTGTTTTACAAAGACAGGTTTGTGTGTTTTCTACAGATGATTTAAAATGTCAACTTTTTTTTGCAAGATATTGCATAAACTTAGTAGCAGTCAAATGAAATACTTAACAGAAGGATGAAAAAGGATATGATGTTCAATGAGGTAAAGGAAGATATCTCTGCCTCTGTGTAACACTGTTGTATTGGTCTAGTGGACTGCATGAGATTTTAATACAAAAGATAATTAAAATAGTTGGAAAGATGTTTTTGTGCTGCCCTAGACCTTTTGCCTGTATTGAAAATGAGAATTCTGTATACCTTCTGTAGATTACAAGGCAGGTATTCAGAGTGAAGGTTATCCAGTGTTGGTGCTGTTAGCAAACTCAGCATCAGATTATCCGGCCAGGTAAAACACACATTTTTTTAAAGTTTGCATTGTAAGAGTTTTAACACTGCTAGCAATTCAAGGTGTTTATGAGACAAATTATTTTTTCTTTCTTCAGCACCTATATATGTTTTTGTTTTCTGAATTATTAGTATTTATGTACATATATATAATCCATATGCATCTGTCTAAATATATGTGTATGTAAGCAGCTATATATATTTATTTGAGACACAGCTACTTTTATTAAGGATTTCTCTTTGATGCAGTACACGGCATTACTGAAATGGGAAAATCTGTTGCTAGCATCAAGTACTGTTTCTAGCATTATGAACTCCCTTCTTAAAATAAATCTATTAATTGCATCATAATCATGGTCCTCTGAAGAAACTGAAATAATGACAGGACCAAAATACATGAGTTCTGATATGTCTTTGGCTGTAATATTTTTTCATACCTTGATACTAATATTTCTTCCTTTTTTTATTGAGATTAAAAAAACTTGGAATTTTGATGTACGTATTGTAGGAGGGAGATTTCACTTTCTTTTTGAAAGTAGAAATAGTGTTTCCTACCGGAAACTCACAGATAATGATTCTTTAAAAAGGCACCCCATGGCAGAAAAGTTGAATATCTAAAATCTGTAATTTTCTTTTAATACAACAAATTTAGAGTTTCTCGCAGACACTTCTCCTGAACTTCCACTTGCCAAAATGTGAAAGATTTGCATAAAGCCTCTGAGGAAGACAGATCCTTGTGTCATACTTTGCTTGTGATAGAAGGATCAGAAGGTATTTGAAAGCACAAATTTGCAAACTATGTAAAGCAGCCGTTCTTGAGTGATAAAACAATGTTACTGACCTCTTTAGGCAGCTTCATAATGGGGGAATGTCACCCTAATTTCCCCCCTGGGTGCGTCTTTCATATGTACGGCCCTTTCTATCACTTGTCTTCAAAAAGTTGTCATGAAACCTTTCCATTATTCCCAAAAATAACTCCAGGTTTCATTTAATGCTATTTTTTGTCTTTTATCTCTCTGAATCTTCTTCATCCCAAGGAGGTATCATTTCTTGAAGTGAGATAGGCCATTAAATATCTCCCCAGGACAGAATACTTGTTCTTTATTAAGTCCATAAAAAAAAGTAATAAAATAAAGATGTGGAAGACTACTTTCTTCCTTATAGGTTAGGGCAACCATCAAAGAGGCAGACATTGTATCTAACATCTTTCTTCCCTAGGGTGCGTTCCTGTTCACTCTACAAAAGTCAGAATACTAGGACAGAAAGAATTCTGGCCTCATTTGATAAATTTTGAAGACTCTAAATAGAACCATTCTGTGTTAAGTGGATATTTTGACATCAAGATACACAATAGCATATTCTGTTAGATTTTTTTTAAACTACTATAAAAAATAAATCCTTGCTTTCATATTTTTTAATATACCTTCAGATACTTATTTAAAGTAATACTATCATGCATTCTTAAGCAAATGTACAGTTAAATAAATCGCCTGTGATTTAAAAGTGTGCATTTTTAATGAAAAGATGTGATAGGATTTTCAAGTAATTTCTTAAAATGGATTAGATTTTTTAAAAATTGTATCTGTCTGAAATCAGACTTTCTAACATCTACATGTTATGTATTCTGTTAGGCTTTATGTAGTAAAAGGCTATATCAAGATACCAATATGACATTTGCACAGCTTCATCTCTCTGTAAACTCCTAATGCAAATGTAAACTTTTGGGTTATACCAGTAACCCTTTAACTAAGGTGTCAAAAATGCTAGTTCTTTGTTCAAAAATCAGAACATTATTTTGATGGGGGCTGTAACAGTAAGAGAGCAGGTACAGAACTGGGAAACTTGTAAGAGTGGAAATCCTCCCCTTCTTTTATGCATGGGAAACTTATGAGGGGTGGGAAGAATGATGTACAGATAGATGAGAAGAAGGTTTGGCTAAACCTTGGAGAAATGATACATAATGTAATAAAAACACAGGAAGAAAAAGTATATCTGATTCTGCAGACTCTGAGCTCAAAATAAGAGCTCAGTATTGACTACATGCATATGTTTTTAGTAAAGCTCATAACAGGAGAAAAAAGATAAAACTTAGGCTTTTAGTTATGTATAAATCTATAATGCACAGTAGATGACTGGTATGATAGTACCACAGTGATAACACAAATGGAATTATTTGCAGTACATTTATTAGAGTACCTTGGAAAGGTGGCAAAAATCAAACAGACTGCACAGCTGCAGAAGGTGATTTTATACCCATTTTCATGAGGAACCAAGCAGCCAGAAAAATACAAAACTGGCAGAGAGGAAAAGGACTTTGATAACAAAGCTGTGATACATTTTGAATGGCAATGAACCTGAGAGTAAACTTGACGGAAGACTGTGCAGAATCCCTAAACTGAGTTTTACTCAGGGCCTACAAAATTGGGTGGTACGTAACAGTAAATATAGTGCAATAACTACACAGGATACTTCATAAGTGACAGGTATATTACAGACATTAATTAAGTGAGTAGGAGTGAAATCCTGCCAGCTACTGAGTATTTGGTATGGCCTAATAGCAACAAATCCTTCTCCCTCACTTTTTAACAACAACAAAAAAGTTCAAGATGTGTTTCTAGCTTCATCAGAGGCACCAATTAGCTATTTGTGGTGTCTGTTTCTCTGCAGTTTTCAAGAACAATTGTATCATTAGAGCATTTAAAATGCAGTGTCGGCAGGAAATAGAACAATAGCTGCAAGCAAAAAAAATTACAAAGCATAGAACCATTATGTGTTTTTTGTCCTCATTGTGGTGCATCTTGGACAGCATTTTTCTTTTTTCACTGCAAGGAAGAAACTGAAGATAATTTAAGTCAGCAAAAAATTTAGGAGGGCATTTGTAAGTAGTCTGAGAGGTCCAATGTCATTTTCTTACTGTTCCTCAATTGTTTGCTTTTAATATTCTTTAAAAAATATCAGACCCTCTTAAATTCTCTTGAGAAGACTTATGAAGAGTATAAAATTTCAGAAAAATGCAGTGAAACAATAGTTATTCTGTTCCATTTCCAGATGACTGGAGCACAGCAGGACTTGTCTCTGTTAGGATGTTTGAAACACCTGACAGTATGATTTTTTTTTTTTTTCCAGCGAAATAAACGTAGTGTAAAAGCCCTGAAATCCTCATTCTACTTAGATTAATAACTCCTCTCTCACATTTTCTAGGTTATGTGAGCAGACAGATTTGTCTAAGGCTTAAATCAGATTCTCTCATCTTCCTATTTCAAATTTCTTTGTTCTGTGTCAGGCCAAATAGTAGCGAACATGAAAATGTTGAATCCTCAGCAGGCCTCAAGTATATTTATTCTAGGAAACTATCTTTCACTGTTGCAAATAAAAGATGCTTAGGTGAAAAGGTACAAGAAATGAGACAAGTATAGAGTGGCACACTGTTCCAGGTATTGTCAATGTAAGGACTTCATAAACCATCGGTTTCATCTAGAACGTTATACTTAATGGCTGTTGTGGCATCTACACATATCTAATCCTCACCTGAATTGTTTTATACTTTTTCAGTATCCTAAGGCAAAGAAGTCCACAATTGCATTATGTTTAGTATGGAAAATGTACTTCCTTCTGTTTGTTGCTATACTGCTATACTCCTTCATAATTTTACTGAGCACCTTCAACTCTTGAGTAACAAGCTATAGTCAATAATTGTTCTCTTTTTACCTCTCCTTGCTACTCATAAGTTGATTGCATTTTGTCACATCACCCTTCTGTTTTCTTTTTTCCAAAATTAATAAT
The DNA here is from genome assembly GCF_047716275.1 of Strix uralensis. Lineage (NCBI taxonomy): Eukaryota > Metazoa > Chordata > Aves > Strigiformes > Strigidae > Strix > Strix uralensis. The sequence continues at coordinate 32,979,054 of NC_134012.1, read as the reverse complement.
AGCAGAAATCTCAAAGGGATTTTTGTATGAGGGCTGTGACAAAGAATCTCTGCTTACTCAGAAGTTGTTTTGTAACAACTGATTTGTAACAATTGATTGCAATTGCCACTTTTTAATTCTGCTGTATTGTGTCAATAGTGGGGAGTACCAGAACCATGCATGTTATTCAAGGTACAGAATATTGTACAATTGTCTTGCATTTGGTCTGTCATCACTAAACCCTGAGCACACTTTCAAAAACTGTTGCTCCAGTCATCCCTGTGTGATTACATACCACATAAAATCCATGATTGTGGATGTACACTTTCATTGTCTTCTCCCACACACTCTTTTTTGTGTGTACTGATAGTAAATTTAATTTAGCATTTTTCCACTTAATTACTAGTACAATATTGGATCATTTTGTGAGTCTTCTTAATTGTTTCAATTTTGTTTATCCTCTATTTGTATCACCAGCACTCTTGGATGGCTTCTCTCCACTCCCTCTCCCAATTCCTTTAAAAATATCACAGGACAAGTTAAATCATAGTACAAACACCTTTGGCTTGCTGTTGGTAACCTCCTACCTCTTCTGAAACTGACCCAGTCCATGCCCACATGAAATACAGACTTTGGCCTAACAAAAGCGTACCTGCACATACCACATTTCAGAAAATTCCTGTATTTTTGGGCCCCTGATGAATACAGTTCTGACTGGGAAAAAGATGGAACAATCTTTTAGTGTTGTCATGACAGGATATATGCCCCACTGTAGCTGAAAGGCTGAGCCACTATTAAGTTGAGAAACTAATTTAAGACGCTGAGTTGGTCCAAGTGCAATGTATTTTCTTAAACTTTCTGAGGAGGGATTTTTGCAACTGAATGTACCAAACAGTGCACAAGGCAGCATTTAAAAAATAAACTTCATCTGTAATACAACAAAAATCCTGCTACCCCTGTGCTCTATAATTTAATTAATACCTAATTAATTCTGGATTAAATTACAGTGTAATAGAACCATTGAATCTGTCAGAGAAAGTCTCTTCTATTTGTCATGTTCCCTTTAGATTTCTGTGAACTGTGTATAGAATATTCCAGAAGGTGGAAATGTCTTTGGGGCACAAAATGCAGGAATTATGATAATTTTGTACCAGGGATACAGAGAAAGTTTTGATTCTAATCTGAATGGGATAGCACAAATGAGGTACAATTGATTGTATGTGTAGGAAATGAGGGTACAGAGGTAAGCTGGAGTCAGTTAGCAGGCAAATATTAAAATTGTGGTTGCCTTGTATTATTATTTCATGGTTCATATTTTAACAATATGTGGTTTTAATTTGTGTTATTCAGGGTGGAAATTTATTGCATTCCCCTCCAACTTGAAGTTAGAAATAGCATAATTTCAGAAATGTAGCACATTAAATGCTAAAATGCTTAATTGCTGCAAGAATCTAGCTTCACAAATCATACGAGTTATAAGGGTAAGGCAACAGGCTGTCTAAAGGGTTGTATAAGAGAATAAAAAAGCCATCAAAGTATAATGAGACACTCATTAATGTATATTGATTCCAGGAAACTAGTAGATGGGAGTGGAGAGACTTCAGCAATTAAGTTGGACTGATGGCATCTTACTTAATTGTGCTACCATTTGCAGTGACCAGCCAGCCAAAAAAATTCATTCCTGCAGGAATTTTGATAATGATATTTATGGTCATGAAAAAATCTTCTGTGTCCATGTAGGTGTTAATGATCACTTCATAAGTAGGGATGCATACATTCAGCAGTCATTTAAGGTGTAAAGCAATTACCTGAGCAGCAAATTCTGATGTGAAAAGAAGTGCTTTTTGCCTTTGCTAAGGCATCTTTCCATTCAAGAGTATGAAATACACAGCATATAACTGACCAATGGACACAGTGACTAGAAAACATCCTTTAGTTGTTACTGTCATATAATGAAAATTATATAGTATGTATTTCAGCTGTTGAAGTGCTAAGGCTTGGACAATAGGCCCAAGCCAGAGTTGACCTATAGATGAATCCTGTATATTTTATAACTGATAACCATTGTGCTAGTAGGTATTGTACTAGGTTATAACAAACCACCTATACTGATGTAAAAAGTGCTAAAGTGTTGAAGTATTGAAGCCTGAACAACAGGCCCCAAGCCAAAGCTGCTAACTTAGTATGTAGTCATTAGCAAAATATGAATGCTCATGAATGAAAGATGTAGCTTAGATATCATATACTTATTACTGGTGATGAATGTAATGAAAACATGTCTATCCTGAATGTATCTTTCTTCTTCTTTGCATAGAGGCAAGTTAACAAGGCCATGAAGCCAGCTGTCCGGCCTTGGGACCAGATGTGTGGCCTTGTTCTAAAAAGAACATAAATAAACTGGATAAGCAGGGAAACTCCCTTAGCTTCTCCCTTGAGCCCTGGGCAGGCTCTGGGGGGAAATCTAATGTGAGATTGAAACCAGATGTTCTGTTGAAAACAAAGGTGCCAGTTATTCTGACTTGCTGATTTTTGGTATATAAGGCTGGACCCACTTACAGCGACTTTGGAAGCCTCACCTACGGGTGGACGCACCACGTAGGATTTCCCACTTGCCAGGAAAGTCTCTCCAAATCCTCGCTGTAACCGGGGCTCCCCAGCGTCTGTGGATCTGGATGATGGTAAAGTATGCAGGTGGTGATGTAACTTTCTTAATCACTATTGTCTCTCTCAGGTAGTAATGATTTGATGCATTACCCTGTATTTTCCTATTTGTTTAAGTGCACTATTCTGTCTTTTCTGACTCTAAGTTTTCTGTATTATTCTGTTATATAGTTATTTCTAGTAAAATATGCCTGCTCTTTTTACTCTGCTGTCTGAGTTTAATTGATATCCCTAATCAGCAAAATAGCTGTACTTTCAATAATACCTGATGTTCTATCAAAAAGTAACAGGTTTTGGGTTGGGTTTTTTTTGGTCTCAAGCAATAATCTGACACAGTGTGACTAGTAGTATGAAATGGAAAGTTGCAAACAGAAAATATTAGAAGTTCACTGTAAGACAATTCCAATTAAAAAAAAAAATCGGTTAATCTGGCCTATACATGTGATTTGCTAACAGAAAACATAGGTGCATGTGTTTCTTTCAGCTCACTCAGTGTTCTTTCCGTTGCAGTTTCTGACTCATTTTTTTTACTTTCAGCCCTCTTAGGATAGAAACATGGTTTCAAAGACCTTCTCCTAAGGGCTATTTTCTCATAAACAGATAGCTGGTAGTCCTATGAATCCTCTCTAAAGTACTCCCTAGAAGACAAACTGTCTCAGTGGGCAAATGTTCTCTGCAGTAAAATATTTGAGAAAACTTTGAAATTTAGCTAGATTTCATTATCATCAGTATTGTTAATTTTCCAGGACCATTCTAATCAGTAAAGTTAATCACTGGCAGTTCTCTATGAATGCGTATTTTGTTTATGCCCAATTTCGGAAGCTTAGAAGAGATTTTTTGTTGTTGGGTTTGGGGTTTTGTGGTTTTTTTCCCTGAGACCAACATTTCTGATCTAACATCAATACTTGTCAGTTCTGTAAAATCCACAGACTCTGATATTAATTTTAAAAGTACTGTCAGAAGACTTACATTTAATTAGATAGCAAAGAAATGGAATTCCAGCATGTGCTTTGAGTGCTATAATAATAGCTCTGGTTCCTCAGTGATGTTCAGAACACAACAGTGCAAGTGTGATTAAACTAACCAATAGCTTCTGTACCAAGAAAATGGATCTAGAATTTAAATTTCAAAAGTATAGTTCATGTCCTACAGTTACAGCACCACTCATACTGAATCATGCCAACTCATGCCAACTGCATGATTTTCAGTAAGGCCAAATGCCGGGTGCTGCACTTTGCTCAAAACAACCCCCAGCAGCACTACAGGCTTGGGGAGGAGTGGCTGGAGAGCTGCCAGTCAGAGAGGGACCTGGGGGTGTTGATTGACAGCCGGCTGAACATGAGCCAGCAGTGTGCCCAGGTGGCCAAGAAGGCCAATGGCATCCTGGCTTGCATCAGCAATAGCGTGGCCAGCAGGAACAGGGAAGTGATCTTACCCCTGTACTTGGCACTGGTGAGGCCGCACCTCGATTCCTGTGTTCAGTTTTGGGCCCCTCACTACAAAAAGGACATTGAATTACGACAGCGTGTCCAAAGAAGGGCAACGAAGCTGGTGAAGGGTCTGGAGCACATGTCGTACGAGGAGCGGCTGAGGGAACTGGGGTTGTTTTGTCTGGAGAAGAGGAGGCTGAGGGGAGACCTCCTCGCCCTCTACAACTACCTGAAAGGAGGTTGCAGAGAGCTGGGGATGAGCCTCCTTAACCAAGTAATAAGTGATAAAACAAGAGGGAATGGCCTCAAGTTGCTCCAGGGAAGGTTTAGACTAGATATTAGGAAGTATTTCTTTCCAGAAGGGGTTGTTAGGCATTGGAATGGGCTGCCCAGGGCAGTGGTGGCGTCCCCATCCCTGGAGGTGTTTTAAGAGTCGGGCTGACCCAGCGCTGAGGGATCTGGTGGAGTTGGGAACTGTCAGTGCTAGGTTAACGGTTGGACTAGGTGATCTTCAAGGTCCTTTCCAACCTAGATTATTCTGTGATTCTGTGAATCATTCCAGGGCTTTGACAGCTTCAGAGTGGAAAGCGTGGAACAGTTTGCCTGAAAGCATAGCATCTTTATCAATTCTGCATTCTTGAGTGGGGTTATGGCTAGCTGATGTTTATTTTTGCTTGCATGTATTTCAGGATATGAATTTACAGGAACTCATTCATCCCCATTCCAAAAGGTCTTTTGGGGGCGCTGTTTTAATCTCTTTAATCTCTGCTTTAATATAAGTAGATATTTCACTATCTTAGTAGAATGACTGGAAAAGACTGTAAATATATCTAGTTATTTCAAAACGAGTTGTCATATTTGCCGTTCTCTAAAAGATCAAGACTCCAGCAAACAGGAGTATTAGAAACAGATGTGGCTTGAAAGAGTTACTTTCTGAAAGAAATAACCAGAAGTTGAAATTAATGGATAGCCTACATGCACATTCTTTAGAGTAGCACAATGCTCTGAAAGCTAATGAGGAGAGATTTACAGCCCCTGAAAAAGCCTTGTAACCATTCAACTATTCTCGTAGAGCATGCTTACCAATCTATTCACTGTGAATATCTAGACAAGTGAATTCTGAGCCTGTTTGTAATTCCACAGATATCTGGCAGCTTTTGTGTAATGATCAGCAATATATTAGATTTAAGGAATAATATTTTTTTTAACCTAATATCTGCTTTCCAAATAATTATCTTTAATTTACAAAGTCTAATCTTGATGATCATTATTTCTGGACTGAAATAACTATCATTAGCAGGTCATTTCAGAATAGTATCATTTATCTATGGAATTCCTTTAAGTTTTCTGTTCTGTTCTCAAGTTTGCATACTGTACTTAGAGGAATATGTATTCTTTTTTGTCTTCCAAATGAGCTGAACAGACTGATTTTTGTTCTCTATTTCAGTCCTACTTTTGTTAACAAGTTTTAAGTTGACAGTCACCTGGTGCTGGTCAGTATCTTCAAGCTAAGCCCAAGTGAGGATCTACTGAAAGCGCTGGTATCATATTTTATTTTAAAGGAGACATTATTTTAAAGATGAAATTATGTGCATTAATTTAATGACAGGGACTTCACTCAGCTTTGCATTACTTTCAACTTTTTTTAACTTACTTTTTCAGTCTGATTACGTACAATTTGTGAGAATTTGATGACTTTTTTAAAAACAATTTTTGATTTTAAACTTCCTGTTACATGAAAATTGGGAGGTTAAACTTCTTATTTCTAGTCATTGTGCTTGGAACTTTAACACAGGTTTCAATGTTGCTGTGAAGTCTGGGTTTTAAATGCAGGTTTTTTTCAGAATACTCTAGTTGGGAACCAAGTTTACTCAAATACGGAATTTTTATAAATACCGGTGGTGTTAGATAGCCCTCCTTTGCTTTCATATACAGAAGTGGGTTCTATTTCTCACTGGAAGCTGCTGACTATCCTGTGGAAGTGAACTGTGCATTCCAGACCATTTAGCTAAAAGATCTGGCCTTTTCACTCTGTCGTATCTCTTTTTATACAAAAAGTCTTAAGCAGTGTGAATGATTCTTCTTGGTGCTCCAGATTTCCTGTTATTCTAAACCAGGGAGGCTCTATGGACCTGAGACATTGGCAGAAGTATAGAATTATTTTTCCAGATTCTGTTAGTATACAAAGCCAGTTGCTTAGAACTTAGATCCTTAATGAAAGGAGGAGTTTTTGGAGGATGAAGCATCTGGAAGAGTGATTAATAAATTAGCAAGGTTAGACCATGTATAGAGGGTAATATTTTTAAGATTCTATTGAACTAGCTAAAGTGGAATTTTTTGATAGTAGGTGTTGTTAAGAAATACTGAATGAGACCTAGCTATCTATATTAAAAATCTTGTTCACATCCTACCCCACTCTAATGCAATACAACTATTGTTTATATAGTTTTTGAATCTTGGAGAGGTTCTCCAAAATAGCTACATTAAATGAGCTTATATTATTTCTTCCTTTTATCTAGTGTTCCAGAAGAAATTAAGCAAGTAGCAGTTCTTGAGAAAATGAGCATAATTTACCAAAAAGTCAAAAAAAAATTGAAGTACAAATCCTTCTTAACCTTCAAAAGGATATTTCCAGAAAAAATCCATATACTAGAAATGAAATGGGACGGCATTGAACTGTTAGACACATAGAATGCTAGAATCATTTAGGTTAGAAAAGACCCTTAAGATCATCAAGTCCAACCGTTAATTTAGCACTACCAAGTCCATCACTAACCATGTCCCTAAGCACCAGGTTGAATATTATGTTTTTGCTTATCTGGACTTTAATTATGTGACAGAAACTGGGTCCTAGAATGTAAATGCCTCTTGATTAATATACTAAAAAAAATGTTAAGCAGCAGACAAAGCACGGGAGCCAAAACCCCATTCCTAGAGAAAACACAATGGGGTAAATATCTCCAAATAGATTTTTTATCCTATGTACATTTGTACAATTTCTTCTTTTTTTTATCAGAGATTGATTTTACACACTAAATACAAGCCGTATCAGAAGGTGGAGCACTGTGAAATACATTCAATATGAATATTGTATGGATTTCATAGATTGTTTTCTATGGTGTTAGACTGAAAATTTATGGTGACAGTCAAGCAGCCCAGGTGGGGCCTCAAAGCTGGATAACATTTTTGTAGAAGATACTTAGACTGAAGTGAGCCTGTAGTCTGTGAAGCTACATCATGATTACAGTGAATCTGAGGATGAAAATATTAGGTGGGGTAGTGCCCACATTCAATATCCTATAAGAAATTCAACTCTCCAAAGCTATGTTTCTTCACCTGAGAACTTGGTAAAATTCTTTATTTATGATTTGGAGAACATTTCACAGAATCACAGAATCAGAATCATCTAAGTTGGAAAAGACCTTGAAGATCATGCAGTCCAACCATTAACCTAACACTGACAGTTCCCAACTACACCATATCCCTCAGCGCTATGTCAACCCGACTCTTAAACACCTCCAGGGATGGGGACTCCACCACTGCCCTGGGCAGCCCATTCCAACGCCTAACAACCCCTTCTGGAAAGAAATGCTTCCCAATATCCAGTCTAAACCTTCCCTGATGCAACTTGAGGCCATTCCCTCTTGTCCTATCGCTTGTTACTTCGTTAAAGAGACTCATCCCCAGCTCTCTGCAACCTCCTTTCAGGTAGTTGTAGAGGGCGATGAGGTCTCCCCTCAGCCTCCTCTTCTCCAGACAAAACAACCCCAGTTCCCTCAGCCGCTCCTCATACGACCTGTGCTCCAGACCCTTCACCAGCTTTGTTGCCCTTCTCTGGACACGCTTGAGTAATTCAATGTCCTTTTTGTAGTGAGGGGCCCAAAACTGAACACAGGAATCGAGGTGCGGCCTCACCAGTGCCAAGTACAGGGGTAAGATCACTTCCCTGTCCCTGCTGGCCACGCTATTGCTGATGCAAGCCAGGATGCCATTGGCCTTCTTGGCCACCTGGGCACACTGCTGGCTCATGTTCAGCCGGCTGTCAATCAACACCCCCAGGTCCCTCTCTGACTGGCAGCTCTCCAGCCACTCCTCCCCAAGCCTGTAGTGCTGCTGGGGGTTGTTTTGAGCAAAGTGCAGCACCCGGCATTTGGCCTTATTGAAACTCCTACAGTTGGCCTTAGCCCATCGCTCCAGCCTGTCCAGATCTCTCTGTAGACCCCCCTACCCTCGAGCAGATCAACACTCCCACCCAACTTGTTGTCATCTGCACACTTACTGAGGCTGCACTCGATCCCCTTGTCTAGATCATCAATAAAGATATTCAACAGGAGTGGCCCCAAAACCGAGCCCTGGGGGACACCACTCGTGACTGGCCATCAACTGGATTTAACTCCGTTCACCACAACTCTTTGGGCCCGGCCAGCCAGACAGTTTTTACCCAGCAAAGCGTGTGCCCATCCAAGCTGTGAGCAGCCAGTTTTGCCAGGAGAATGCTGTGGAAATGGTGTCAAAGGCCTTACTAAAGTCAAGGTAGACAACATCCACAGCCTTTCCCTCATCCAATGAGCAGGTGGCCCTGTCGTAGAAGGAGATCAGGTTTGTCAAGCAGGACCTGCCTTTCATAAACCCATGCTGACTGGGCCGTCCCAGTCCCGCAGGTGTTCTATGGTGGTACTCAGGATGAGCTGCTCCATCAGCTTCCCCGGCACCAAAGTCAAGCTGGCAGGCCTGTAATTTCCTGGATCATCCCTCCGACGCTTCTTATAGATGGGTGTCACATTGGCCAATTTCCAATCTGTCAGGACCTCCCCGGTCAGCCAGGTGGTAAATGATGGAAAGCAGCTTGGCGAGCACCCCAGCCAGCTCCCAGCACCCTCGGGTGTATCCCATCCGGTCCCATAGACTGGTGTATGTCTGTGTGATGCAGCTGGTCACTGACTATCTCCTTCTGGATTGTGGGGGGGTCATTCTCCCAGTGTCTGTCTTCTGGTTGAGGAGGCTGGATTCCCACAGTACAACTAGTCTTGTTATGAAAGACTGAGGCAAAGAAGGCATTAAGCACCTCAGTCTTCTCCTCATCACTTGTTACCATGTATCCTCCCGCATCCAGCAGGGGATGGATACTCTCCCTGGTCTTTCTTTTGATGTTGACATACTTATAGAAACATTTCTTGTTCTCCTTGATTGCTGAAGGCAGGGTAGTTTCCAGCTGGGCTTTAGACCTCCTGATTTCTGCCCTGCATAGACTCACAGCCTCTTTGTAATCACTGTGAGTGGCTAGCCCCTTCCTCCAAAGGCTGTAAACTTTCCTTTTCTCCCTGAGTTCCAGCCAAAGCTCCCTGTTCAGCCAGGGGGGTCTTCTCTGTTGCTGGCTTCTCTTACAGCACCTGGGGACTGCCTGCTCCTGTGCTACTAACACTTCCTTCTTAAAGAGTGCCCAGCCATCCTGGACCCCTATACCCTTTAGGATAGTCTCCCAAGGGATCCTTTCAAGCAGGTGCCTAAACAAGACAAAGTCAGCCCTTTTAAAGTCCAGGATGTCAGTTCTGCTTAGCCCTCTCCTGGCCTTTCTAAGAATTGAGGACTCTATTATTTCATGATTGCTGTGCCCTAGTCTGCCTCCAACCGCCACATCATCCACCAGTCCTTCTCTGTTCACAAAGAGGAGATCCAGCAGGGCACCTTCTCTGATCGGTTCTCTCACCAGTTGCGTCAGGTAGTTTTCTCCCACACATTCCAGGAATCTCTGGGACTGATCCCGCTCTGCTGTGTTGTCTTTCCAGCAGATGTCTGGGAAGTTAAAGTCTCCGACAAGAACAAGGGCAATCAATCATGAGATTTCTCCTCAGTGCCTATAGAATATTTCATCCAACTCTCTCTCCTGATTGGGTGGCCTATAAGACTTCCACTATGACATTTGCTCTGTTGGCCTTCCCCCTGATTCTAACGCAAAGAGACTCCACCCTGTCCTCACTATACTTGTGCTCGAAGCAATCATAACAGTCCCTAACATACAGCACCATCCCACTGCCTCTCCTTCCGTGTCTATCCCTCCTAAAGAGTTTGTAGCCATCAACTGACACACTCCAGTCATGGGAGACATCCCACCATGTTTCTGTAATAGCCACTACATTATAATTTTCCTGTTGCATCATGGCTTCAAGCTCCTCCTGTTTGTTACCCATGCTGTGTGCACTGGTATACATGCGCTTCAGATGGGCTGATGTTTTGCCCCCTTCCCCCTTCAAATCTAGTTTAAAGCTCTCTCAATGAGTCCAGCTAACTTCTGGCCCAATATCCTTTTCCCCCTCTCGGACAGGTGCATCCCATCTGATGCCAAAATGTATGGCGTCCTGTATACCAACCCATGATTGAAAAATATGAAGCTGTGACAGTAACACCAGTCTTGGAGCCACAAGTTCATCTGTTGAGTTCTCCTGTATTATTCGTCATCCATCCCCGCAACTGAAGGGATTGAAGAGAACACAATTTGTGCCTCTGACTCCTTAACCAGTTTCCCCAAGGCCCTGATATCTCTCTTCATTGATTTAGGAGTTCTCCTGGTAATATTGTCTCTACCTACCAGAAAAACCAAGAGATGGTAGTAGTCCTTGTGTCTCACTAGAGTGGGGAGTTCTGCCATGAGGTCCTTTACCCAGGGCCCAGGGTGGCAGCAGACTTCCCTATGAAGCCGGTCTGGTCTGCATATAGGGCCTTCGACACCCCTCAGAATGGAGTCACCCACTCCAATGACTCTTCTGGGGTTGTTTTTAGAACTGGTTTTAATACCTGGTCTAGAGCGACCCGGCCTTGGCAGACCTTGGTCTTCCTCCTTGTTTGTCTCATTTTCTTCCTCCTTCTCTACTTCATTCAAAAGTTCCAGGGCCCCATATCTATTGTGAATGATATAATCGAAGGTGAGGGAGGTTGGGAGAGGATTTTCCTGCCTCCCTGAGCAGGGACCTGTTTCCAGCCTCCCCCATCTCTTATGTCCCCTCCTTCTGCCTGGTAGCCAGAGGGTGAGGGATTGCCTGCTTCTTTTGGGGCCTCCATTTGCTCCTGTTGCTTCAGGGGTGCCAAGGTGTTACTCCACCAATCAATTTACCTTTTGCACTCCCTAATACTTCTTCATCTTTCAACCTCTTCTCTGGGTTCTTCCACCAGGCTGAGCAGGTCACCCAGCTGATCGCAGCGCACACAGGTGCTGTCACTGCTGCCCTCCGACAGGATTGACGGGCTCAGGCACTCCCTGCAGCCTGGGACCTCGATCACTGCATGTTTGCGTGGCAGCTCCGTCTGGGTCGCCATGTGCTTTCTGGTGGTGGTTTTGACATGAGTGAAGACCATGGTTCAGTCTACTCGTGTAGGATAATAAGGTGAAACTAGCTCAGATAAGTTCTCGACCCAGGACCTCAGTTCTAGACCTCACCCTGTCTGCTCACCCTGCCTGCGTGAACAGGCAACATTACCAACATCTGAAGGAAAACTGTATCTTTAAATTTTCAAAGACATGAACTATAGTCTTCTATTACTGTATTTGGAATGTTTGCTTTAATTTTCACTAAAATGTTGTCTGTAAATTGGGTACAATCTTAAAAGGTATTAGATAAATACCATAATGCAGGGAACAGTATAACCATTTGACAGAAAGGTAAATGGTTTAAAGATTAAGTAATTTCTAAGTTGTCAGAGTGAAGCAATGAAGAAGCTGGAACCAAAACTTAAGAATAACGTGATGCACTATATGTCCCAAAGGAGGGGAAGTACAATTTTTGACAATAAAATATACCAAGATTTTACTATGAAAACTTCAAAAGTAGAGTTGTGTGACATTTTCCTCTTAACTTGTGTTGTTTCCTGTTGAGTCCATGACAGTGGACTGGGGTTTCTTCTATTTTTGTTTCCAGTTCTTGGCTGTTTTTTATTTTCTGAGATGCGATGGAACTTGGAACTTCAAAGCAGATTTTTGATGTAAATTTTTAATCAGTCCTATTTGGAAGTCATCATTTTTTGTTTTCTGTTGAACAAGAACGAACATTTAGGAATACAAAGCTTTCCTATATGTTTTTATTGTGTCAGGTAAATTAATTAGGAAATTATTGAGTAATCCTTCTACAAACCTAAGTATCATGAATGAACATAGATATCTTTTGTCACAGAAGCAATTATTTGCAACATAGGGTTACACCAATAGCGTTTTATTATGCCTTTCCTGCTATTTACTTCAATGAGCTCAGGGATGATTAGAGCAGTGAATATAATACTACCTCAGAAAGAATCTGAATCTTCAGAAAAACATGCATGAAATGTAACCAGCAATATGCAAGTGCACTGCATCCCAGAAATTTGACTGTGTAATGTTTTCAGAAGAAGAAGAGTCGATTCACCAGGTTAGGCTGAACCATCTAGGTAATAACATTTGCTGATCAAAATGACTATTACATCTTTAGCTGTAAACAGTCTAAGACAGTGTTAAGTGTGAAGTACAGTAAGTGTCCAAAACTATTAGCTATATATCAGCTCAGGTAATGTGTGGTCATAAATCATTCCAAAGACAATGTTGGCTTCAAACCAGTCATAAACTTAGCTGAAAATTGTTTATTATTACTGTGCTCACCTGTAGAGGGGTTTCAGGTGGTTATATTGCTATGACAAGAAAATTTCTGTAACTGTTTCCTGCTACCCTTTGAATAGAAAGTACTGTTACCCCCTATGAGAAAAACATCTGAAATTTCAATTACAACTTCATTTTTAAGTTAATGATGAAGATGCCCTTACATCCAAATGGCACACTGACAATAATTTTTCTTAATTTAGGCAAAACAATTTTGGTGTAACTTTGAAAAAGTATTTTTTTTATTTTTGTGTGCGTCCTTTTCCTGATATATTTATACTATGATTTGACATGTAACTTGTACCTTTTTTTTTCACGAAGCTTTTTTTTTTTCTTTTTCCCCTTTAATGAGCAAACACATTTAGTTCTTGTTGGGAAGATAAAGCCCTTTGAATTTGGCTGTGGAACTGACTTCCCTCTTTCCTGAAACACTGACTTATAAAAATGCATAGCAAATATTTACTGCCACAGAACCAGTTATTCTATGACTGTAAGAATTGGTGATTGTGTCTATGACACCTGAAGCTCTATTAGAAAGTTGGAATAGAATAAGAAATTGGATAAAGTATTTGGAAGCTATGACAAAGTTGTATCAAATATTCAACTCTGGTTTCATAACTGTATTTTGTGACTTACTAAACTTAGGTAGATTTTGGTCTGCCAGTTTTGTTGAATCATAAACAGCAGTTCACTAGTAGACACAATGGACCAGTTTTCAAAATTGTCCATCTAAAGTACAGGTAGAAAAGTGCTCTTAAGTGTGAAGGCCATAATGTGTTTCCCATTATAACAACACTTTGTATTGCAATACTACATTCCATTAGACGATACCACCATACTTTGCTACTATTAATGACTAGAGTACCCCAGTGAAGAAATGTTGCTATTCCTGTTTCACAACACATGAGAGTAAATGTGACAGAGGTTACCTGCCCTCTAATGATAGTGTACGAGTTGGAGAGGTGAATCAACTAGGGAGGAAAATGAGTGGTTTGAAGCACTTTTCTTTTTATTGATACTAATATTCTGCAGCTTTCTCATGGCCAGTTAGCTGGACACACCAGGGAAATTGCCCATTCAAAGTTGTTTCTACTGTAAAACAAATTATCTCTGCAGGTCCATTGTACCAAACTTGCACATCTCCCTTCCCTTAGTTACTCTAATCACAGTTTTGCCAAACTCTGTAACCCTTTCAAGAAAATTGTTTCCAGGCTGTATTTCTGCCTTAGCAAGCTTGGAAGTCTGGCAAGTTTTCCCATCTGTGTTTGTATTATGCAGTATGTTGTGTAGCATGAGTGAAGGTGGAAATTCATTTTCCCCCCACTGCCTTTCAAAATTGTTACTGAATTTAAATCAACCTTCCAAATTTCCTTCAGCAATAATTTGGACTTTTTTCTGATGCTAACATGTTCAAATAGCTATTCCGCTGAGCACTGATACTGCTTTCATACTTTAAAGGCAACATAATAATAATTACAGCACGCAATTTTTTCCTGTGCCTTTGAGAGTGAACTGGAAGTTCATTAAAAGAGCTGCAGGTTTAGGGAAGGAATGAGTTTGCAGGAATGGAAGACAAGGGGAGGACAGGGTTAAGAAGACCAGGACATGGAACTGAAGACAAGGGAGTGCTACAAATATTGGGTGTACATCCTGTCTGATTGGTGAGAGTGGCATCCTAATTTATGAATGTTTGAATGCAGCCATAACACTCTTTAATACTTCAGGTTTTCATATGAAGTGATTGTACGATACACTCTTTCATTGTAGTTTACTTCTCTGAGTTTTCTCTCAGTCACTAATATTCAAGGAACTTAATGACTCTTTTCTGCAATCCCCAAAATAACTGCTTCCTTGATATGGCAAACATGCTTTCTAATATGATAAATGCAATGCTATACGTTCCACTGGAAGAGTGGAGTTTTTCTGTAAGAGTGGAGATTTTTAGTGTAGTTTTTCTGTAATTAAACTATTACATCAGCATCAGACACGGTAGGCCCTAGAATGGTGTTAAGCCTAATCTCTTTCAACTTTTTTCTAGAAATTGTTATTAATCAGTGAAATTATTTGTAGTGAATGATACTGCTGATTATATGTTATGTGATAAATTTTATAAGAAACTAGTGTGTCTTTTTATCACCAGTCTGTTTGAATAGTTCCTCCTTACATATAAAATTGTAGAACTCTTATAATTTCACCTGAAAAACACATCCATTTGGTACGGATTTTTTTTCCCCAAAACTATTTGAGTAAGGGTATATGGACTGCCCTAGAGAAACCAGGTGTAAACCTGAGATTTTCCATACATGAGGGCACAGATCTTCTCCTTGTGTCAGAGAGAATATGTTCAAAGAGACATTAAAAGAGAGTATTGATGGGATCTTTCAATCAGTGAGAAGAGGGAACAAAATAAAGGGAATCTCTACCTATTAATTCACAGTAAAAAGTTGCTTTTGCTAGAGAGAGTTATTTTACCAAGAAGGATATATTACATCTGTATCCCTAAGATGGCTTTTATGCACTGAAAAAAACTTAAGTATTTTGCTTTAGTGTAGTACATGTATTAGTTATTGATTAGGGCTAAAAAGAGAATTGATTTGTGAAGATGATGAAAACATATAATTTGATGGTTTAAATTGGCATTTGATACACTACTTCAGTTCAAACACTTGCCACTGTTGTGGATTAGAAGAGTATTAAAGATTTATCACATCAGGAATATAAATTCAGCAATTAATAACAAAAAAATTCTTCACAGCTATGATAGTACCATGAAATACTAAAGATGATTAACAGAATATGAAGTTTATTTCTTGTTTGAGGCACTTGTCATTTGACCTTACATTTGTGTGTTACACATTTTCTTTCAATACATTTACTGTCATGTTATATAAAAATGCAGTCATATAAACACGCAGCTGCATAAAACTATCAGAAAATGGTTATCTAACAGAACGATTAAGTGTTCTGATATGTCCAAGTATATCAGTGGTGTGTTGGAAAGGAATGGAGATAAAAATGAAATTTGCAAATGTTGTCACAGTCTGACCATAAATCAGATAGTTACTTTCACAGTAAGTATGAGTAAATTCTCAGGAGGTGGAATTATTGGTGCCAGAAAACATTATTCATTCTCTTCCATGGTCATTTTACCTTTCAGTACACGCAAGGCCATTATTATTTTTTAAGTGTCTTCTCCAGTGGTATTCAGAACTTGCTTAAGGAAAGTCTCTGGACTACTTCTGTAGCATTAAATTAATATGTGATAATGAACATTAATCATTTGGGTTCTGTATGTCTATACAGTGAATCAAAGAATGCCGTCGGCAATTTGGATTGTGTAATTAGCTCATACAGATAGATGGCTATGCAATTAGACATGTTGCATCCAGAAGCCATTCATTTGTAAGGCAATGAATGTTAGAAACAAAAATACAACAAAAAATTCTATTGAATTAGATCTAGAGGAGTCAGTGACACAGGTATTATTAACTCTGACAGTGTATGTACAAGGTGTCACTAATATGATTCACAGAAGAATTTCCACAGAAGAATAGCCAAAAATATTCCTTCTGCCCCAAAAGAGAAAGAAGGTCTTCCTTAGACTTGGAGATATCAAGGCAGCTTATTTGGAAGATCATTCAAGAGAAACTGAAGAGAGAGGGTTTTTAATCTCCTCCTTAATTACTTCATTTGCATGTTTCTGTTTCTTCAAGTTGTGCTTTTTTTCACTCTTACTAGTTATATCTTGTTAATCATTCTCAGTTTTGATTCCTCTCCCCCAGTTTGCCCTCTTATTCTGTGGCCACCAAGTCCCCTGAACAGCAGAGTACTGTTCATAATTCTTATTGGCAAAGGGAAAATTGGCTTCATAGCAGAGTTTTCCAACAGGATACTTCTTTCTGTGGCAGTGAGGTAGGTAATGAAGGAACAGAGTGTGCTGAACACAGGGAACTGAAGGACCGGATGAAATTCTGCAGTGCCAGTCTAGTCATTTTCACTGATGAGCCATGCAGTCATCCATAAGAATATTTATTACATCATCAAAACCAGTTGCTTTGCAGACTTTTACTCACTCTTTCTGCAGCTTTTCATCCAGTTTTTCTCTTTCTGTGGCTTCCTGTTTTCTCTGTTTAAACATTGCCCATCTTGCTTCCCTAGGGAACTTCTAAGAGTGACCCATCATATTGTATATATGTCTATTTATTTATTTTTCTGCCATGTACCAAATTTTCTTTCAATTCTTACATCATTCATGAGGGAGACATTCTCTGCAGATTCATTCCTAATTTACTCTAATTTTCTACTGAACAACTGAGTCTGTACAGCCTTAAAGCCCCATACAGTTTTGTGGTTTTAAAAAAAAAAGTATTTATCCTAGACTAAGAGATATTTTGAACTTGCGTGCAATTTAACTGAATTTACAAATGTAGCTGTGTTGTTTCATCATTTCTCAACAATGATAAAAAAAATTTGGTGAATGTACTGGCTGTTCTGTTGTTAGGGCTCATGAAGATGTGTGTGACAGACTTCTCTAGTAAGCAACAGGTCTTTCGCCATCAACCCCTGTGACCTTCAGAGTATTAAATTGTACATTTCGTAAGGCAAAATCTGATTTAAATCTTAGTGTGCATTCAACCACATCTCCCACTTGTGATATAATATCTCTTAAGTGATAAATTATTTAAAATTTTTAAAAAAGTTTGACATGGTAGTTATTGAATTACAAAGAATGTGATAGATGGCAAAGGGCCATAACCTTTAATGGCTTGCAAGACTCAAATAGTTGGGTTGTAATGAGAGTTTGGTTCACCATCATCCTATTCTTATGCCAGGGATCTAGGTTTGTGGTACTTTTAACAAGCTCGACTCAAGATTGAGTTCATCTCTGTTTGCTTGTTATATATATTTTCTATTCATTTCTTAGCATGTTTGTGAGCTCAGGTTCCATAATTTTTAACATGTTGCAGTTTGCTAATGCTTGTGTATTTACAATGAAAATTATAGAAAGAATAAAAGAATACAACAGTTGAGATGACTATTATCTCAGTAAATATTACAGAAAAAATCAGACAATATACAGTTTTGGTTTTAATATCTTTTCTTAGATAAGGAAGGTTTCTGTTTTCTTAAATATTTTCCATTGTATCTCCTATCCTCATCGTATCCTTAACCATGGTATCCTTAACCATGAGGACAGGAGATGCAGTAGAAAATACTTAAGAAAATATGGTATACTTAACCATGAGGATAGGAAATCCTCCAAATCCTAAGTAGCATTTGGAAAAGTATGAAGTCTGTTCCTAACTGCAACGTAAGGAAGAGGAGCCTTCTAGAGAGTGTGTCTTCTGAAGTGTCTAGCATTAGTTAATTATTAACGTCTTATTTCACCACTTGGCATTCTTGTATTTTCAGTCATGCATTAAAGTTTCTTTGTTGTTAGATTTTGGTTGGGGGTGGAGAAGAGATAGAAGAAAACTATAAAAATATAGTTATGGTCCCATTATCCAGATTAAAACCAGATATAACAAAACTAACTATAGGTAAGTAAAAGGAAAAAGTAACCATAAAATGGTTACTTGGATTTTTTTACATAGCCAACTGTTTGTTGGATGCTTGCCTTCACATCAGTTGTTCTGTATGCAAGTTATTTTGTGTGGTTTATTAATTACTTGAAAGGACACTTAAACTAAGGTGCTATTAATTTGATTTAGTGTGATTTGGGGCAAGGGGAATGCTTGTGTTTCTTTTTGTATCAGACTAATGTCTTTCATCTACAGTTTGCTACAGATGGGAGTTTAATCCATTAATCCCTACAATTCTCCCTTGTGACTTAGAAAAGTGTCTTTGTTATCCAACCTGCACATAGATACAGTCAAGAATCTTCAAGTGTTTGTTAGTTGTTACTTATGAGCTTCCTGTTGTCTGAACCTCTTACTTTACCACATAATAATCACCTCTTGAATTTTTTTGTTAAAGAAGCAGATCACCTACTTTGATAACATCTTTCTGTTGTCTTCTGGAATTTCTTATTAGCAGTTCCAGTAGAGAGAATAGTGAAATAAATGAAATCTTCATCAGAATGGATGTTCTGAATTTTCAGGGTAGATTTTGTAGAATTGTTGTTACTTGTTTTTCAGTATTTGACAGCTGCAGATTTAGGTTTGGTTTTGGTTTTCCTCTGCCAAGAAAAAAATTACAGTTATCTCCACAGATTTTTTTTTTTTTTTTTAATTTCTCCCTATTTCTGTTGTTATCTTTGATCAGTCATTTTATGAAAGACTAAGGAAAGGTGACATGAAATATTTAACAAAGATAATTATTTGTATGATATAATAATGAAATTAAATAATTGCCAGGAAAAAAGTAATGTAAGAATGAGTGAATATACCTTCTGTATATTTCTGGATTTTTTTTTTCAAGTGTTGACCTAATGACTAACAAAATATATCTCAAAATACTCAAAATACCTCAGAAGCTACAAAGCTACAGATTGTCTTTGGCAGGTCTATGTATAGAAGCCTGTGTGGATGGCTCAAGACAGGTTACGCTACTACACTTTTAAAATCATGTTACTAGACTAAGTTGGGAAGAAGATAAAATGGAAAAAGAAGTACTGAAAACTGCATAAAAACTCTTTGTCACTATGAGAGTAACTTGCAGACAAAGAGGGCCCTACAAGAGGGTTCTGCAAATTTTGTCAGAGTGTGGGGTTTTTTATTTTTTTTATCTGAAGCGACATAGAATTCTGTCAAAACAGAAGAGGAAATTAATATAATGACAAAGTGTGGGGGGAAAGGGAAAAACTACTTTCTGGTAAGATTGAAAATTAATGTGATTTAGCTGGAAGACTTCTGTATGAAAGGCGATGTCGTTTTTCAAGCATTTCAAGGCGTGGTGATTAAAGAGTGAGAGTAGTGAGGGGAGTTTTGCAATGACTTAAATTTTAATTACCTCTAGCATGATTCAACCCAGCAAATGAAAAATTTAAGCTCAGTATTTGCAACATTTTTGTGTTGGCAAAATCTATTAGAAGTAGGAAAATCTCCTCATTGATATGGGAATACTGTCATTTGATTCATTTTAAGCTTTAATTGTTACAATACTTGAAAATAAAGGTAGAGAACAAATCTGTATTAGAAAGAGCATGTAAGCATCTAATATATCTTCCTATTTCTGTTCTGACCACAGAATAAAATGGTCACCTTATGAAAATACAGGCCAAAACATTCAAACACCATTTTTCTTGATTAAAAGATTTAGTCTGTTAATCTGTTAAGAGAAAAAAACCTTAATTATTCTTCTATCTGAGTTTTCCTGAAATTGTCACTGTGGTTTTCATCTATTGCTGAACATGGTTTTTAAGATTTAAGGGAGTTTGGTTTTCTTGTGACAGCTGCAGTCATTTTAATGCACAATGTCATGAAAGGACAGCACAATGAAAATTTAAAAAGCCAAGCTTGTTGCATATGTATAGCTTGTGAGTAGCTGAAACTAAATTTTGTCGATTTGTGAAGTCTAAAGTACAGTTGGGATTACATCAGATTTACTCTTCAACTATTGTAAGGAAAGAGAGATACATGTTAAATGAAACACTCTTTAAGAAACTCCATTTCTCCACTCCTCCTTTAAAGCTATTTTTTCTCAGTGTCCTACTTTTTAGCTGCAGTTTACAGTAACTGAGCCATGATATTTAATTCCTATAAAATGTCGCAAATGGTGTCATTCATTAACTTTGACAAAAATGTTGGCATTGATTTGAACCAATGAATTCAACTGTGTCCATGTGACCTCAGTAGATTGAATCAGCATTGGTTTATTAGATCCTCAAAATATTAAACATTTTGAATATTTTTTTGACTTTGTGAATATTTGTTAGTTATGTTAGAGGATCAAAACTTTGCGCAAGGAAGAAAGCTTCTTCATATATTAGAAGATTTCATCAACATAAAATTATTTTATGCACTTTATGTTAAAAGTAGTTGCATTAGCCTTAAATGTGAAAAGTGTTATAAGTTATTTTATTGCAATAGTTTCTAATACATAAAAAGAACCAGGAAAACAGAACAAACCAAAACCCTCTATATGCTGGTTGTCCTAATTCTGTTAGGAAACAAAGAAAAAACCAAAAAGATAGAAGGTCAGCAAACAAAAAATAGCATATGGAAATGATCTGCAACACTGAGAATATCACTGTGTTAAATATCAGTGCCTAGAGCTCACATCCCACAGTAAGATCTGGACATATGTGGGTGTTTGTTATATATGTTGCTATCTAGCCTAAAGTTGATTTTCAAAGGGAGGCAGCAATTTCACTTATGGAAATACTAGAGAGCATCAGCATTCATTTACAACAGGCTTTTGAACTTGCTCCAGTGACAGTTATAAAGGCTTGCAATTTACAGCCAAATTTTTTTGCTTAGTCCTTCATCCCTGACTATTTATTTTCCTCTGTAAATTGGTGAAGTAAAGGGATAAAGTCAAAAAAAGGTTATCTTTGCAGACCTTTTGCTCTCCCCTTCTACATAAGCCA
Source organism: Strix uralensis (assembly GCF_047716275.1). Lineage (NCBI taxonomy): Eukaryota > Metazoa > Chordata > Aves > Strigiformes > Strigidae > Strix > Strix uralensis. The sequence goes on along the minus strand of NC_134012.1, from coordinate 32,957,837 downwards.
ATGGTTCAGAGGAGTCCATAGCTCCCTGGAAGCTGATCTTTTTATTCTTTCATCTACATTGACCTGTAGCCATAAACTGCAACAATGCCATTTATAATCTCATAGGGCAGTTCTAAATTTTAGTATAATACAAATAACTTTACCTAGCTGAAACTATAAGCAAAGTAAGACATCCACAAGACTCATTTAGTCCAAAAGGAAGACTTACCAATGCCTTATACATAACCAGTCAAATCCAGTTTGTTAGAGCCCTTAATTACCATAGAAGGTAGGGAGGCCAGGACAACTAAAAAGGAAAAGACACAATCACAAACATATGCAAGGTGGTGACATGGTTGACAGAGCTAATCAGCTGGATCAGTCAGTCTCAGCCCATGACAGAAAAGAAATGGGTATGTCTCCACTTTTGCAATTGCTCTCTTACATATTCTTCCTCTCTCAGTCCCTCCCTCCCATACTTACTCTTTCCTTGTACAAAAGTGGACTCTGCCATCTACTTGCCATCTGCTCTGAGTCTTTTAATCGTGGAAGAGATACCATCACAATAAAATATTTGGTTTGACATTTTGGGACAGATTTTGGCTTATAATATAAACTCAATAAAGGTTCTACTGTGTCTGACTCACCTCTGCATCTGACCAAGCTCTATGTCTGACCATGGCAAAAGGAGATGCTCCAGATAATGACTGATCAATATCTGTAGTCCATACACTTTGTACTGCCACAACAGCCACAGGATTTCATTAGAGTTGTTAGAGGGATATCTCTGCCTGTTCTATTTAACATCTATTTACAGAACTCTTGTCCATGAATTTCCCATCTTTCTAAACCTACTGACACTATCTGCATACACAACTTCTTATGGCAAGAGGTTATAGAATTTCACTGCCTGCAGTGGCAGGGCTTGCTGTACAGGGTGAAAGGATTCAGTGATGATAAGTTTATCCATTGATATTCCAGGTGAATCAAAGTGAAAACATGAAGAAGAAATGTTTTCTGATGTTATAGTTATAATGCATTCTGCACCGTTAGAGCATGGTAGTTGTATCAGTGTGCATCTTTTAAATTTCAAATCACTCTGCCTCTATCAGGATTTCCTGAACAACTGCTTTTAATGAAATGCTCATCTATGCCCTCTGACAGTGTTTGATCCTTTAAAAGCTATAATTTGATCTGCAGCAGTAAACTCTATATGCCAAGGCAAATACTGGCATGCCTGACTTAGTAGGAGAGAAACCATCAGGCTTGTCCAAAAGAAATTGCATGAAACCAAATATATTCCGAGGGTTTTTTTCAAGGCATCTACAAAATGTTTCTTCTTACTCACCTTCTCCACATCATGAATGTCCAGGCACAAAACTTAATTAGTAAAGCATCCCAAAAATGTCTCTAGAAATTTATTTTCAATGAAATCTTGAAGAAAATAATATTTTGTTTTCTTGAGGAACAGGGAGATTGCACTGACAAATGTGGGTAAATTCTTGGACACTGAATTATTTTTTAATTTCTAGGGGTCCGTTCATTGGCATGCAAGGTTTTGAAGTGTTGAAGTATCTTAACATAAATTTTGAATTCTATGTAGGAATACTGGTGTAAGAGTCTTCACAAAAGCCTGGAAATTAGGAACAATATTCTTCAAGACCTTACATAGTAGTTATTGGTAACACATTTCCTGTTGATTTAAGCCCTTTTTACAGTACCTATCTTTTTATCAGTGACATGTAAAAGCTCCTCCTTATTTGGTAAGATGCTCTAAACCATCTTTGTTCTTTTTTTCTTTTATTTTCTTCTAGACCAGTAAAATTAGTCATAATTTCCAACAGTTGCTATGTTTACTCTTGAGAAAATTTGCTTTCTCTTTTTTGCCTTGTTATAATCCAGATGAATGTTTTTCCTACCTTAGGGTCTAAAGACCTGTTATAGCCAAGGCAGTAAAAATGACAAACAAAGATTTCTCTTGGAGAGTTTGTATAGAACAGTTACAATATTTCACTTTTTACATTTACATAAATAGCTTCATTTTGACCTTAAAGAGAACATTTCAAATGTAGACACAGCATTCATGTTAATGCATATCCTGATTGCCTTTGGGTATTTTTTTGCAGGTTTTAGTTATCCTTTATATGTAAAATTTTATATTTTTGGCCTTCTGTCTGTCAAATCAATGACTCAGCACTGGCAGAACACAGGCTCTCCTTTGTAGCATGTGAATATTTCCATTCACATTTTTTAATAAATAAACTATAGAACCTTACCTCTGAGAATGAACAATTTAAGGAGAAAGCTTTGGCCTAAGTTGTCATGCTCCCTTGAAGAAGTCTGGATTTAGAACTCCTTTATAGGACCCACATTAAAATTTGCAGATTGCATTCTGCATTGATCTGTACTTCTGGGAAGATCACTTATGGCTGAAACTACTTCTACAACAGATGTAAACTCTAGAGAAAACTTTCTGAATATTATCCTTAAAACGTGATCATAGGCTTTCAGAACAGCTTTTTTTCTCTGCATTTTTCCTTTTTTTTTTTTTTTTTTCAATATACACTTACCAATTTGTCATCAAATTTGTCTCAAGTTCTGTGAAATTTTGGGGGTTTTTCTTTTTTTTTCTTTTTTTTTTACCACGACAGTGAAATAAACCAATATTTATTTCCATGGAAGAGAAATACAAGTCTGATTTGTGAATATCTTTACAAAGAGTAATCTGTTGTTTAGCCAACATAGCAAAGGTAAATTTCACAGAGATTAGTATACAGAGGTAGAAGAATTCATGTTTGGAATGTAATTGTTAGCCTTTATTGCTATCCAGCTGTCAAATGAAAAACTGTTTTCTGTTTTCTAAAGATATAGCCATAAAGAAAAGTATATTTCAGTAACTAATGATGAGAACAAGTCTGTTTTCTCCTGTTCTTGCTAAAATTATAGTACCTGTAAGTTGAAACATTCTTTCTTGATAGTTTTATTATGCCAGGAGATGAGAAAGCTGCCATCAGCAATTAATCCTCACAAATGTCACAAGAATAAAATATATAAACTTGAAGAAAAAAAATCACAGATTTGTAGCTGTTTGGCTCAAATTGGAATGGTGTGAAGGAGATGCTGAAAGGGTAAAAAGCAGACTCCCAAAGAAAACTGCCTATAAATAGAGGTTGGCCTAATTCTTCCTTATTCTATAGCTGCTTTGTACTGCTTCATAAAATTACTAAAAAATTTATTCCCTATATCATATATTAGTCTAATTTTGAATTTTCTGCTAAAAACTGAGGGAGGCGATCCTGTCTGAATGCACAGAAACCAGCTGGTTCCACTGGACTTCAGTATTGGGAAAATAATTTTAAATCCCCTTTTTTATTTTCATTTATTTGCTTGAAAGTGAAGTATTTTATTATGTATCTATGAAAAGTAGATTATTTTATGGTTATGTGAAAACATATGAACAGTACACAGTCAGTATATGATACCTGTTTGCCAGTGAATTTGAGATCAAACAATAGAGTGTCTCATGTAAGCGAATTTCGTTGTTCAGTCTTCATATGTTGCATCAGAAGTTTCTCCAGCTGTACTGCACTGTCTCCTACACTTACTGGCAAAATAACAGAAAACTAAATACACGTATTGAGATTAATTTTATTCTCCTTAAAATTCTATTTTGAAATAGAACCGCAGGAATTGTATTTGCCTCAATTGCAGCTCACAACTTTAACTCAGCTATATATGTTCAGAACTTAAAATACATCACATTGTTCCCATTCTGTCTTTAATGGAAATGTAATGCACCACAATCTATTTCTATCTTTGAAAGGTATCTCAATTATTTTTGTTCTAGATTAATATATTTGTCTTTCTATGGCCAGTATAATTAAAAAAAAAAAAAGGAGGGGGAAAAGACTACTTTATCCGAGTAATTAAAAGTCAACACATTAAATTTAGTAAAATTGATATGAAATAAAACATTTTATAGTATTTGTATCAGATAACTGTGGTGATGAAAGGAAGAAAAAATTTGTGGATGGTATGTGTTTCAATAATGAACTGACTTATTCTATTATTCTTTACATATGCCAGGTCTTCTCTTTAAGATGTGAAATTGACCATGTTTAAGGAGCAGTTTTCTCACGTCTTCAGCACTTAGTTACCATACCAGTACTGTTTAAGTAGTTTAATAGCCATATGTGACCTTATACAGTGAGATGTATTTCACCTGGGAGAGCTATTACTTTCCTAAAGAGTTTCTTATCATTCCTTGAGACTCTTTTACTCAGTTTTCTGAAGAAAGGAATGTTACACATTTGCTCTGTTCTCCCAATTTTCTTGTCCACCAATAATTTTCAAGTTATGCCAATTTCAACCAAATACAGCAGAAAGTTAGATTCCTCCAGTATTAATTTACTACAGGCTCCTAAGGTGTAGTGGAGTAAGCAGGGGAGGTATTTGTAATGCTAGCTCCTCCAGATATTTCTGCAGTGGTCTATTTTGTGGATAGAAGCAGAGCTGTACATCTGGCTAAGAGAGCAACCTGGCACAGTCCTGTATGCATCTTGCCCAGTCTCTCCACAGCCTCCTGCTACCCATCTCCCTCCTTGTATGATCTCAGAAATGTGACAGGAAACTACAGTTGTAGCAGATGTTGTGAGACTTGGTACCGGAAAATATTATGGCATGGGTCTGAGATGGAGGTAACAACAGATGCATGCTTGCTGTGAAATGAAGAGATATGAGATCAGGTTTCATTAAATCTTCTATTCAGATAAATAATTCAATCCTGGCCACTGGTGATCATTCTTTTGTTTTGGGTAATTTCTAACAATTCACTAAAAATATATATATACTCTTTGTTTATTGCTTTTTATCCAAAGTGATTGTTCAAAACTTAAAAGTGAAAAATTAGGACCCTAAATTATCTAATGAATGGGGCTACCATGAATAGTAAGCAATGGACTATCTCTTTTATAACAATGCATTCAGGCACTGTCATGACTTGAGTAATAGCATGAAAATGCTATTTGAGATTAAAGCCCTCATCTACTGGTTTCAGACAGGGTTTTTTTACTAAATCCTAATGTGTATTTGCAACTTTGACAACTTTTTTTTTTTCTTTTGTGAACAACTCTTGAGATATTAACTGAAATACAGAGGATAAAATAACCAGCCTGCTAAATATATTTTTATAAACAGTGAGTACTAGTACCCTTGAGAAAAGTCAAAGAGTTTTATCTGAAACAAAGGAAACTGGGCTAGTAATTAATTTCTCATTGTTTCACCTTTCAGTATAACTGGTTTAGGTTTTACCTGTTACCTTCTCTGAGCATATTTTAATACTGATGCTGTGTTTGTTTATTGATGCTGAGATCTTTCATACACAGGCATTACAAGGAATTATGGCTTCTGTTTATGATATTTCCTACAGCTTAAACTCTCACCTACATTACCTGTTGTATTTCACTCATCACTTTATGAAATAACCCTGGGATATGCTTATTTACTTTATAAAACACAAAAATTGGGAATGCAGTTGCAAACATAGGCTTTTACAAGCTGATGTGAGCATATATTAGTAGTGCTAGAATTTTCACCAGTCTTTTCCCACTGAGAACTCTGTGAGCAATTCCACTGATGTGACTTTGACTACTTGCAGAAAATGTTCCCAGGCTAGTCTACATGTATAGATTTGAACAGTGAGCCCTTGTTCAGACAAATATTAATATACCGGGATTTGTTCTATTGTTAAGGTCCGTATTTTGGACAAAATATTGGCAAAAAGGATTGTTTTCTTAGCCAATTTGGGACTGAAAATCTCTTTAACACTTTTTATGACACAAGTTAACACATTTGAAACCTTGTCATCTGGTTGCACTACAACCAAGTGAGAACTATCACAACTGAGCTAATTCATTTGGATAACAGTGCATATTTTTGCTCCTGAAAATGATGCTTTAACAGCCCAGTTCTAAAAGAACCCGCATGAAGGTTAGGGCACTTAACAGGATTCAGATCTCTGAGTTTCATTCTCTATTATTTTGCTGAGCAAGAGAGGTGGAAAAAGCCAGACACTTTACTGCAGAAGTCTTGAAATGCAAGCACATAATTGAAGACATATAGGAGGAAAATGCTTCCGATCTTTTCTCATGCAGTCAGGTAAGTGCATCCCTGAATTCAAGATCTGTAAAAGGGGGAATAATTTTACCGTGCAAGCTATAATACAAAGAACTATGAAATTTCAGCTATCAGAGGAACACAAAGAAATGCTTTGCTCTGCTTTACGCTGCTTTTTCTTTCGACTGATTTTCTGCTATCACAGGTGTCCCACTTAGCCTAAGAACACGTTTTTCTATAGTATAAAATGAAGGCATTAATTTTCTTTACTTATCCTAGACAGCAAAATTTAACCAACTGTAGCTAATCAATAGCAGACCTGTGAGGCAGTCACACTGTGCAGTCATGCAATTATGATTGTGATGGTATGTATATTATGTACCTTCATCAGATCACTTTGTCGTTGTTCTAAAGATGAATGCAACACTGGAAGAGCCACTTAAATCCTTTCCCTGGGAGTCCCTAGAAGAGTCTATATTTCCTGCTCCCAAAGCATGAGGGACTGCCGAGATTTAAATGTACATGCAAAGACTGAGTCAGTGCCTGGTTTTTTTGTTTGCTTTGAATATTTTCTTGCCTAAGAGAGAGAAAATGTGTAATTGAGCTCTAGAAGGGTTATTTTTGCTTACTGCTCTCCAACCCAGTTTTGCATTCCCGAAGGAGTCAATCACAGTTTGACTTCTTGTTGTTTCTTTCAGTGAGAACATAATGTGTTTGCTAAACTTAGTTCAGATTCTTTATTCTTATTCCCCAAATTTCTGTGGAAATATTTTGAGGTATGCTATTCCTGCTGGGCTCATCTTATGAAGTGCATATGTCGTAACAGTCAAAGTCAGGGTATTATATATTTCATATTTCATTTGCCCATTTTCTTCAGTAGATGCTGGAATTAAAGGTTTTCTACTAAAACTGTGGCTAGTGTAGCACAAGGGACACTGCTATGTTACAAGTGCTCATATTTTATGCAGTTTATTTAGTTTTAGTATTTTTTGAGGTTTCCCTATGTATTTTATATTTAGGCTCTTAGAGTTACTGCTGCTGCAAACTGGAAAAGCAGGCTATTACTCTTCGACTTAACAGATGGCTTACAAATGTCTTACCCATATAAAAAGTGATTAGCCTTAAGGATGCTTTCTGCAAGAATTATTTGAACATATTTTACCACTCTACCACCTTTTACCACTTCTGCTGAACTTAAGAATTATATTAAGAAGTTTCTCAAGAGCTTTTCCTCTTACTTACATCTTCTAAAATTGCAGATACTGTATCATTTATACAATGAATGACTCTTCTTTTGTCTCATGAGGGTCCTAGTTGACAAACTGTATAAAAAAAGAAGATAAGTATTCTGGTTATACTTACTGCAGAAATCCTATCTTTATTTCTTTGTCTGATAATATGCAGAACATTTCAGAGGGAGGAAACTTTTGCGACATCTTTTTTCTGTATGAGTTTTTTTCATGGTGAGAATTGCATTTTTTACACTTCAAAAAGACATTTTTTATAACTGTGATTAGAGTAATTATTTGTGCATTTGTGTCTTATTCACATCTTTTCTAGCTTTTTTGGTTTTTAAATTAAACTACAATATTTTTATCCCTGTGTTCTATTTTCCCACTTTAGTTGTTTTGTTTTAACAAGGTCATCTTTTATCTACCAACTTCATTTCATCGAGCAATTGTGTCTTATATTGATAAGACTGTGTGTGATACTTTCTGTTACTTATAGTTGTGCTAATCTTCATGAGATTTAAACAACCTGGACAAAGTCATCTGTGTCACATGTTTGAATCACCATTGTTTTTTCAAGTTCACAACAAAAAGTAAGTCAGTTACTTAACATTATTAGCTTAAGAAAAAAAAAAACATAACAACAGATCAAGGAATGTTCTTACAGTGTTCTAATACTTCTTGCTGAATAAACAATAGCAATTCTTAATAAAAATAAAGTCAAAAATTCTTTATAGAAATGTATTACTATTTAGCAACTAATTTATGAACAGCCTGTCCACAACAAGTGTATTTCAACCTAGATATTCAAGAGCACACTGTCATTCCTATTCTGTTGGCCCTGTCCTGTCATTTATAAAGCAGAAACAGTAAAGACTGAGTGATGAAGAGTAAGGAGTTGTGTGCAAGAATGCAAGGACACCTCATGTAATATCCTAGTAACGAAAAACTCAAGATGTCAGAGTCAGGCTTACATTTGTTACCTGAATCGAGTAGAGGTGGGAAGTCACTATAATCAAATTATCTCAAGATCAGTAGAGGAGATATTCTGGAGTTTAAGAGTGATTGAGACTCTCATTTCAGTCTCTTTACTCTGGATTAATTTCCCTCATTTTTTATTTTAGGATAGCCTTAAGTTTTTTTGTTTTCACCAAAATCATTGATAACTCATATTTACAGCTTGATGAGCATCAGAGAGCCCTTTCTTATCCAGCATTATTTTCAAAGTGCTTGAGATTGCAATCTCAACATCCTTTTCTGGGGACTTTTAATGTAACATCTACAACATATAGATCAATTTATTCTGATTGAGGTTTTCCATTTTGCTGTGCTATTGAAGCTAAAGAAAATATATTTAGGGCAACCAATCTGCTTTCATAGAAGTCAGGGGAAAAAGTAGCTACATCTATACTAATTTTGTCTTATAGATAATTGTCCATTTCCAATTCACTCAGTGGGTTTACAATTTTTCAAATAATTCATAGTTGAAAAAGAGGAATTTTAATAATTATAATTTTTCAGCTTTTCATCTTTTTCCCCTCACCAAGAAAGAAAGCTGTTTGCTTTGAATGATTTCTGTGATTTTTACCTACTTGGTTCTCTTACTGTCTCTTACTGTTCTTTGGATTTATAGACAGATGGTTATTTTAAGGCTCATCCTTGGGTGGCAAGGTAGAAAAAAGAAATTACAGTCCATCGCTTTTGTCTTCTCCTTAATTTTGGTTCTAGGACTTCTACTTAATCCTAAAACCTACACATCTTTGTGTTCTCATATTCAGAGGCACTATATTTTAACTACATTTTGAAATAAGATTTGTTCAAAGTATATGTATGTGTATTTGCATATTTTTTATTAATCCATATTGTGTGTTATCTTGCCCCCCACCCCTTTTACTCAACAGATGTTCATTTTATTGTTTCCTGAAAACAGTTATCACGGGATATAGTTGTGAGCAGATACCATCATATGCATGCTTATCATTTAGATACTGTTGATATTGTAACCATGACTGAACACAGCTGAGACTCAGCAAAAGGATATAGGTACTTTTACACTTCTTTGAATGTTCTTCATTTCAGACATTTGAGACTGAAACAGGGAAAACCTTAAAAATTTAGAGTTTGGATTAAATTAGGAAAAGCAGTCAAAGGTCCTGAGTATGGTTTTTTTTTTCAAATTTTCCAAACCCTTATCAGCTGTGAAATTACATTTTGCATTTTCAATGGATCTTAATTTTCACATTTGAAGTGCTTCTAATTCTGCTGCTGAAGGAAAAGTCATATGAATATAAATAATGATCTAAATATTACAAAACAGTCTTTACATTATTTGATTCTAAACAGTTACTGAAATACATAAAAGAGCAACTAGAACACAGTTTATAGTGACCATTAATAATACTTTATTTTAAGTGCAATTGCCCTTATTTAATATTTTAGCCAAAGAAATACTAAATTAATGGAATAGTATTTGTTGATTACAAATATTCAGACAGTCAATAAGAATCTAAGGTTGCTCATGTTCATTTGAAGTTAATATGATGTATATATGTACAATGCAGTGTTGGGGTCAGGCGTATAAGGCTGACAGCCTGTTATTATGTGGCAAGGATAAACCACTATACCATTTTCAGTTTTGATTCTTGTTTGGACAGTGTTCCAATTGCCAATAGTATGACATCGGTGGTATCCCTAAACTTTGTGTCAGAAATATCAAAGTAAGTTTGATGTCTTTACAATTACCATGTGCAAATACTTATTGGTAGGCAACAGTTAGGTTAGGCAGGTTAACAGTTTAGCAGTGATGATTGGAGCAAACTGGAATAATCAGTTCTTGTAGAACAGCAGCGTTTAGGTCATTGCCACAAGCAAAGACTGTAGATATATGCCTTCATTTTAATTTCCTTCTCTACCTACTATTTTGCCTAAAAATATTTGCCAGCATCAGAGTCAGCAAAGACTACATGATTAAGTCCTTTGAACAGTTGAGCTGCATACAAATGCTAGCAGTTTATTATCTATAAGAAACTTAAATCTTGCTTGTGTGAAAAAAATTAAACAATCTCCATCCCTCCATCACCACACAGAATTATTTTAAGCTGACCCAGTTTCTTGTTTGGCTAACATAACCCTGTGGGAATACAAGGAATTAGACATTTTGCGCAGGTGAAAAAAAAATAGCGTTTGTTCAAAAATACAGACCATGTAATTCTTTGGGAGTCAATGGTTGTCTGCCACCATGGGACCTGAAGGAATATGTGGAAGTTATTGAAAAATGTTCTTGAAAACTTCAGTGTGAGCAATATTCATCATGTCATAAAACGAAATCAGTAGAGCTGTTTGAATAGCACACACTCTAAACATTAGTAATATAATAAACATACTATTTTTAGTTCAATGTTGAGCAGATAGTTCAAGATATTAGAAATTAGAGAATAGCAGTGTTTATACTGTTTTGAGTTTATGCTTTGCTCACTGAAATTTCTTTATTTGTATTCAAATGATATACTGTTGTATGGCTATACTTCTGATAGATTAGTAATCAGCTTTCTCAACATTCAGAATTATAGTGTCGAGATAATGATAAATGCTACATGATACAATTGTTATTTAATTTAATTGCAAAAAAGAATCTTTGACAGAATCTGTAAGGCATGTTTTATGTTTTACAGTATGGAGATCTATTGTTCATGTGCCTATACCATGTAGTATCTACTCAAGTTCAGGATGTGGATAAATTTCTGTTATACAGTTTTGGTCAGGGCAGGTTGACAGTTTATCAAAAAAATCATCATCCCTCTGCATTGCTGAGTCATGAAAGCAATTGCTGTGCTGGGCAATGCACCTGCAACAGTGTTTGGCAGTCAGACAGCCTTCTAATTTTGCAGCAGATGTAAGTCTTCTGTGATGTGATCCCCTCTGTAGTGAGTGACATTACACTGTCCCATTCTCTGTATGGTGATTATCACAGACTGATTATCCCTTATGTATTTTATAGTACATAATAATCAGATCAATGTCAGTGCCAGAATGAAACCAGATAGCATTCACAGGATTAGTTGTTAGTTATAACATTTAATCTCAGTGCCTCTTACTGAAAAAAAAAAAAAAAAAAAGGTAGAAAAAGCCACAACTATACCTGATTTAGAGATTGTACATACACCAAGAAGTAATTGACCTTTGTCCTTCTGCAAGATGCAATCTATGAACAAATCTCTTCTTTAGCACTGTTACGACAGAATCCATAGTTTAGCTTGCAGCATGAAGTCTAGGGTTTTTGTGTGTGTGGCAGGAAAAGCAAATTTGCTCTGCTCTTTAATGTAACAATTTTAATAATATTACTAGGGACAGAATGGTAACAGAATGTCAGACAAAGAGTGTACAATTTTGTTTTATAAAATTCAGTCAGATTTTAACCACTACAGTTAGTCTGAGTTTACAGGAACTTCAGGTCACTTTCATTGCAAATAACACACTAGCTTATGTCATAAATGCCTTTTTTTTTTTTTTCCCCCATATCTTATTCTAGAATACAGAATTGTCTAGTGAAGTAACTTGTCTGAGGGTGGCAAGAGCAGGAGACACATGAGTCAAATTTTTATACTTTTGACTTCCTTCAGGCATTTTTTCTTTTTTTTTTTTTTTTTTCTTTTCTCCTCAAATTAGAGATAAGGTATCCTGAAAGCAGAGTGGTCTATGAGAAGGATAAATCCTAAATAAAGATTTGCTGAAAATAAATTTCTCACAAGCCTTTTCTTCCTTTTATCCAAATTCAAGTCAGACCTTCAAAATAATCTAGACTCAGAGCAGCCAAATACCAGATACACAGATCAAAGATAATCCATACAAATTCTTTTTTTATAACCAGTTAATCAGAGTTTCCTTATCTTGACTATATTCTTTAATTGCCTAGTTATCATGAACAAATCTTTTAGATTTCTTAATGTAGTCTTCAGCACTTTCTCCGTAAGAGCATATGTATTTCAATATGTTCTTATATATATTCATTTATGTTAACACTTTTTTCATAAATGTTAGTTCTGTTTTAAGCATTACTTATTTGTGCTATATTTATTTAGGAAAACTTGTAGCTATTATGTTTATCCAATTTTAACATTATTCAGCATACAGTAAAGTAGATGGAGATTGCTGCAGTCATACTTCTGTCACTCTATTTTACTCCTTGGCAAACTTATATTTCTTAGGAATTTTATTCAATTGCTAAGATATCTTTAGGTGAAGCACTGCATTCAGGTAGGAAAACTTTTTGTAAAAATAAAAAAAAAATCAGCAACTTGTAGGATTACAGTTTAGTAAATAAATAAATAAAGGTAAAAACTGGAGGAGAGCTTAACAGTCAATGAAAATAAATGTCTGGGATGATGTAGACTGTAACTCTTCCTCATGACTAGGTCCACTCTTCTGATAATACCTGTCACTTTCTTTTTCGTGGAGCTAAATGATCATGTCAAGATCAGCTGGTGTTGCTGCATAGAAGCATTCACAAAATTTGGCAAGAAGCTAAATGTTTTAACTTGATTTCTGCATGGCAACAACCATTTGTCCTACAGAACATCTGCAGAGGAAGGCTAGTATGAATGACTAGAAATGGGTTTTATAAGTGTTTAGCTTGGGAAATCATCAGTGACTTTTGGAGAGTTACACATTTTTCTTGGTCAGGGCTTGTTTTCAAATATAATCTCTGTAGAATAGACCAACCTGTTAGAACTCTTCCAGGAGATTAATTCCAACTCCGCTTTCCACTTATAAACCACTGTCCTAATACAGCCATTCTTATTTCTCTCCTACAAATATATGTTCTAAATGGTATAACTTCATTTTGTTGTTTACTGTTAGATTTTATGAGAGTCAAATAATTTCCCCTGAAGTCCAGATATGTAGAATATGCTGAGAAAATTATATTATAGAGTTTCTCTAAAATAAAAAAAAAATAAAATAGCTGGGACACAAGGGTGAAAACATTTGTCTCTGAAAGAATGGAAGAAAAAGCAGATACCATGCAGCACGTTTGATACAGAGTTAAGAATTGCTTTGATACTGAGACAGTTATGCTCAATGTTTTCACTATATTAGCTATTATTTTCAAACATCTAGCATGATATATGCAATGTGAAAATATACTGCAGTATAAAGGTTTCTCAGCACACATGATTTTCTCAGATCAAAAAATCTAGACAGGATTTACATATAAAAGAGATTACAGTTTCTGTGTACAGACTGTGTAACTTTCTCATCTAATCCTTTAAAAGTAGACTTATTTTCTGTGCTTGAATACTTATTATGGGATATCCAGCCAACTGTTCTGTTTTAGCCTATATTTTTCCTATAAAAAGTTTTTCATACACCTTTGGGGAAACAGTGAAAAAAGGTTTGCAATTTGTAAACCTCATTAATTGAGATCAAAGATCTTTTTTTCATTTACTTATACTGACTGTAATTTAAATGTTCTATAAACATAAAGCTCTTAAAGTCCTAGAGTAATACAAAAAAATATTATTTTAAATATCTTAGTTTCTTGTTATAGAACTTTAATTAATTTGATATTCTGTCAAGGAACTTTGTTAAAGAAGAAATTTTGGAAGTAACCTCTCTTTGTCAAAGTATTTACACAAACACACACATAAATACAGAAAATTTTTGTGCTTTCAGAGATCAGAACATCATATGGATTAAGTAATAAAGTTTTAGGATTTTTAGGTTTATGTAATAAAAATTACTAAGGCCTTTTTTTTCTTTGTTTCTAATCAACCAGTCCTTTTTTCACAATCATGATTTTGAGGACCAAGGAAAAGACTTTTTTAATTTTATTATTTTACTCAGTGCTGGACAGGGGTTTGAAACTTTTGGTATGTTTGTGTCCAAAAAATACTTTACCTTCATCCCTATTAATGTACATTAACTTTCATGTTTTATAAGTATTTTGATTTGCCTATTGATGCATTGTGTTGCACATACTTTTAGTAGTGCTTTTCAAAAGAAATCTCTTTTTAGATTTACAGAGAAATAAGATCTGTTAAAAAATATGTTTCAATTTGACTGTCATTCTGATAAATGGGGGGAGGGGCCAAGTAAAATAAAAGAAGGAGAGAGAATGTGTTTAGAATTCACTGTGTGGCTCTATTATTCCACTGATTTTAGCTTGTGCTGGAATGAAACGAGCAATTCATAACATTTTGCATTTTTAAGGTATGCATGACTGAAGATTTTTAGTCATATTCCAATGAAGCTTCCTAGGGTAAATACATAAATAGTCTTCTCCATGTAGAAGTAATATTTTAGCATGCTTTCTTGTGGAAAAAGTAACTTAGCCCATTTTAAATCACAGAGGTAAAGATAATGGGCCTGTGATGGCAACATTCTTTAAAAAAAAAAAAAAAAACCAAACAAACAAACCAGTTTATCAGTTTCACATTATTTTAATCATAGAATAAGATAAATGAGACCCTTAGTCTCCCAATTTGTTCACTGTTCTTTAGTAATTCTTTTTGGCTTGCTTTTTTGAAACAAGACTCTCAGGATGTCTTATATATTTAAAACAGAAAAATTAAGCTGTAAATACATATTTTCAGTTAATATATATTTCAATATATATGAATATATATTCAATTAATATATATTTCAATATTCTCAATGTATATTTTTAGTATTTTCAGTTAGTTTCAAGTTTTTACTCTTTGAACCACTATCAGCAGATTTTTAGTACTTATGTACTGTGAATTAGTTTGAGTTCAACATAAAGGTAAAGGTTCTGTATTTCATGGCAGTTATGTCTTCCCTCTAGCACATTACAATTCTTCTGTTCATAAACAAAACAGAAGCTCTCTTTACTAAAATACTTTGTTTCTAGTTCATTTGCACAGACGGTTTATGTAATATTACCTTTTGTTGATATGCTCAGGAACTGCTGCTTTTATCTAACTTTGGATGGCAAAGACTAACATGGACCTCTCCAGAGTGCACTCATCACCTTTCTGGTGAAACATTCAGTAATATACATTACCTCAAGTGGTCCTTTCATCACTCTGGAAGTCCACAGGTATAACATTTAATGTAGACTTATAAATTACTGGCCTTCTTCCAGTATATGTGTGTCTGTGTCTATAGTACAGGAAATTAGAGGTTAGGTTTAGTGAAGAGTACTACAAAACCCGAGGTGATTTCATTCTTATTCAACAAGACATGATCCAGTAAACAAGAAAAAAGATGCTAAGTACTTGGGAAATTTTCCTTTTTTCTTCCACATTTTATCATACTAGGGAGGAATAGCCATATCTGCAATGTACACAGAGGATCAGTGAAGCTCTTCTCTACATATTTATGATCTCCCTTTCTCTGCATAGAGATGAAGAATGGTTTATTAGCGTTATAGAATGCAAAGTTGAAGAGAAAGGAAAAAAAAAAAACCTAACCCCAAAGAAACAAACAAACAAACCCCCCAAACATATTTATATTTCTGTATAAACCTACGTTTAATTTGCACCTTAAAAACTTCATAGACTTCTGGTTCTCAAGAAGATAGAGTAGAACAGAGGGAGGTGCAGAAAAGGGAGAGAAAGATGCTCAAATTCATGGAACAGCTTCTGTATGAGGAAATTTTGAAAAAGAGTTTATTTACTAAAGACATGATAGAACTCTGCAAAATTATTATTGACCCTGGGAGTGTAGACAAGGATTGTGTGTGAAACCATACATTGACTTTGAGTGCAAGACCTAAGGGCATCATAACTCTATTCAAGTGGATCTTTCATAACAAGTGGATCTTTTTTAAAGCCAAATCTATATTTCACACAGTAGGGAAGTCGTGTAGAACTCCTTATCACAGCATGTAGTGGATACAGAACATTTACATGGCTTTCAAAGAAAACTGGACACTCTCTTAGAAGAGAAATCTAGCAGGAGTGTATATATAGACAGCGAAACATACGCAGGTGGAAAATCCTGAGCTTAAAACTGGTGGGGCCTGAGAGAGCTCTCAGAGGAAGTATAATATCAGCTTGCTCTGTTCTTGCTCTTTTTCTGGACATAAAATTTATAGATGCTGGGGTTTTTTTATACCTCTCTTCTAATTTACAAGAATGAGATAGTTTATTTATTTATTTGCAGAAAGGAGGCTTTTTTTAAAAAAATAATATTTTTAATAGGAAGAGGAGGGAAACTTCAACTGTAAGCTATTCCTTCCCTGTGTTTGCATATAGCTGTTTTGACACAATGTTGAGAGAAACTCCATGTAGTTAACAGAAAGAAAACATTTAGGAAATATCTTTCTAAGACGTGAGCTGACTGCCTAAACAGAAGATTGTCACAGTAATTTTCGCCAATAATGTCCAAAAATGGGTATTCCCTTGTGGAAGCAAAATTGAGTGAAAGATTTTCACTGTCAAAAGTTCCTTTTAGACAGTGTTTCTTATCCAAAATGTTTTCCTTTATTACAAGCCAGAATAACTTTTCCAGTTACCATGTAGTCAGTGGAGAGTCAGTAGAGTTCAAGACGAAGATGCAATGCACGTAACCTGGGCTTACTCAGATATCCCTGGAGCAGAGTAGGAAGACAATGTCTCCCAGACTTGAAGATGTGTGTATGTAAGACTGTATGCTGCTCATGCTTTCTCCTGGATGTTGAGGTGCAAACTCAAAATTTTTTGAAAGTAACGACTTCTTCAACTCTGTCAAAACTAAGGAAGGTTATTCCCTGCTGCTTTGACCTACTTATTTTGCCATTCTTAAAATTCTTCTGTCTCTGCCAGCATTCATGAGGTTGGTAGCAGGCCAGCTTTATCTAGAACAGAGCATCACAGGACAGCAATAAATGTTAAAGATCAATACAGTGAGAACTTCTCAAAACTCTTAAATTAGAATATTGTATCTGTGGAACCTTCTATATTAAATGACCTGCTTTCTTTCTAAAATTAAGATGGCAGAAGTGGCATGTATTATGGTGCTTGCATTTACCATTAAAACACAACTTTATAATAAAGTATGTAACATAAAAAAAGAGGTGAGAAAGCTGTACAGAAAAAAGTATATTTTTAATAAAGTATCTTTTGGATCTCTCTTGCTTTATATTTTGATTTTAAGTTCTCATAGTGATTAAATGGTATGTTAAAACAGGACAGGTCATTTTAAAAGTTAAAAGGGTATCAGAATTCCTAACATTTAGGTACAAGTAATAAACACTAAACAACCAAATGCATATAATTAATTTTACAGCCCATGTGATGCTTCCAGAAAATCATTGCAAAGCAACTTTGAATTTCTGAGGAAGAACTGCCCTCTCAGTCTTGACGGTTATCTGGAGTAACAACTCCATTGACGTCCATAATATTTTCACAAGAAGGAAAAAGTGAATTCCATGTGCTTTCTGTGGAACTGCATTAGCATATTCCTGCACAGATTGTGGCAAATTGGTTTACTTATGCTTTTAGGAAGGAGTCATAAAGAAGAAGAAAACTGTCTCTTTGATGATGGTCTCTATCATGTCTATCTGGAAAAGAAAGAGGAATTAATGTGCTAAAGGTGGTAACTCATTTAAACTCATCTTTATTTGCAATGGGAGGTTACAGCCATGTAGAAAGAAGTGTGAATATTTATACAGTAGTTCTATTTTATCCCCAAACTTTACCAAAGCATGTAAGCTCTGTTATGCTAGCCCTTGATATATGTCCCATGAATACAGCACAGCTACTAGCACTTGGGGGCCAGCTCAAGACACTTTGAGATACCTGTCATAGCTGTTTGGGGAGCTCTTAAGTGTTTACAAAGCATTCGTTCTCCTTTCCTCTGATTACTTTCTGGGGAAGTTATTAGACCAGGTAGAAGCAAATTGAGATTATTTGTTCAGAGACAAGGCATTTATTTGTGGAACATTACAGTGCTCCTTCTTCTCTCAGGTATTTATACAAAGCCTCTGTTTTGTTACAAACATATACAATAATACATGTTGATTCTCTGAAGGCACCAGATGCTTTAGTAGTTTCTGTCAATGCAAAGCAATTTGTGTTGCTCTATATCATTTGGGTCAATCAAAGCCTGTGTTTTGGTTGTGCTTTGTTGTCAACCTGTTTGCAGATTTTGTTTTTTGGAAAGAAAGAGTTATGAAGGATTGGTTCTCAGAGTACTGAAGGAAAGAGAGGAAAATTAATACATAATGGCATTTGGAAGACAAAAAAGGAAAGTTTACTAAGGCAAAAGTCAACTACATGATCATCCTTACCTTATACCCACTCACTGTTGTTACTAAGAAATCAGAGATTAAGTTAATTCAGTTTCCTCACTGATCTACAAGTCTGTCTGCTTTTGGGAAGAAAATAGATCACAAAAGTAACTGAAAATATAAGTAATTAGAGGACGTTGGCTGAACTTCTCATACTGAAGTATATGACAGAGGAAGGGAAAGGATGTAGCTATGCAGAAAAAAAAACCCAAAAAAACAAAAAACACAACAGCAAAGCAGGCATTAAGGAGAGCTCTAGCATATCCTTTTCTCTCCTGCATTAACAAGGCAAGGAAGGTGGAAAAAGGTGATTAAAGAAACTCCCCACCCTCTCCCTTCAAAAAACATCGTCAAACAAAAAACCTTCGAGAAATTATCTGGAATTAAGGGACCTATCTAAACATTAGAGTTCCTGTTCATTTCTGTAATGGCATTCAGACCATTGCTTGAAAAAATGAGTGATAACCTTTTTTAATCTGTATCCTTGCTAGTGTGAATGCTGCTGCTGTTCTGAGTTTACACCTAGTCTGGAAAATCAATTGAAAACATCTGGTCTGTAATTTCCAGTTTGTAATTGGAAGATCCTAATGTTATTAGAAGGGATTTTCTTCTCCTCCCCTTCATGTCTGAACATTTTATTATCTGCAGCATGGGGTCTCTTCTCACTCTGATCTGTGCACACAGATCTAATTAATGTTAATAGCAATTCCCAAGGTGGAGTAGAAGAAAATGTACCATATAAGTTTAATTTCTACAACCTCAGATCCATCTACTGAGCTGATGGACTCTAACCATTGCCACAGTATTTGAGACTTATAGATTCCAAATGCTGAAATACACTGACATCTTTGAGAGTTATTTTTTTAGTGCACATGCTATTAGTTTCACTCAGTGGTTGTTTGTGGGTTTTTTTGTTTTGTTTTGTTTTTTTTTTTTTTAACTGCCTTTCTAATTATTTAAAGCTATTTAAAAGCTTTTCTCAATTTGGCCGGCAATCTAGACAACAGTAAATTCTCACTATGCCCTATCCCTGTTTTTTGCTGTGGGCTGGGAAGCCCAGACTCACAGGCTAGGAAGCAGTGGGTAACAAAACATTAAGGTGTGACAACTTTATGCCTAATATGAATTTTTCTCTGCTTGTGACTGTATAGAGGGAATTAAGAGACAGAAGCCTTTCGACACTATAAACACATAAGCATTTAATAGAAAATAAATTTTGCTTGAAAATCAGCCAATGACTTTTTTACTGAGTCATTTAGAAATTATGCCTCCGACAAGATGGAAACCTGAAAAACTTTCTTAAAATTCTTAATCTTATGCCTCTTTAATTTCTAACCTTTTCCCTACGAGATTAAAAAATTCAGTAAACTCTACAAACAGATACCCTGAATTTTGCTCATCTTCAAACAGAAGCAGTGCTGAATAAACAGACAGAAAAATTTGATGCAGATCCAGAGATTTCTAGACTGAAAATAAAGAACATAAAATAATGGGAGAGAGGATTAATCACTGGGAATTGTTTGCCCCATGTCCATGCTACTAATCCTGTCATCCTTTCTCTAAAATGGATTGTCTGTACAATGAGTCTTTGCAATGTTGATACACAACATGGCCTAAACATATAAATAAGAGAGAATTTTATGTTAATTTTATACTAATAGACTTATTCATGACAGTTTGTGCTCCTGCATCAACAACATAGACAGCAGGGGAAAGAAAATTGCAGCCATTTGATAAAACATTGTATTGAAAACAGAAAATAGTTTATTCTCTCTTGTATTCCTTTAGTCCTTGACTGGCTAGGTTTCTATTGTGTTAAAGGGAAAAATATATATGGTTAATTGGCAATATTAATGACCAATAAAAAAAATATTGCTCAGGAAACTTAAAGGCATTTAAATGTTTTATAGATTTTGATTCCTTGGTGTTTGTTTAGTTTTCTTTCCTCCCCAGAAAGGTGTTTTTACCTGGAATAATATGTAGGCATATGACCAGTGGGGACCTTAAGTATCTGAGCTTCCACTCTGATTATATTGTTACTTAAAAATAACAAAGTTAGTCCCCAAATTAGCAAACTCAGCTAATGGAATGAGCTAAATAACAATGACTTTGGATAAAATGGCACAGTGCACAAAGTTCTGCTATTTGTTCACTAAAGATTAGTATATTGACTAACTTAACATTTAACATCTTTTTTTCTGAGATACGTTAAGACTTGTAGTTGGAAGACGTTATTAAAAAACCAAAGTATACTTACAAAGTATATTAGTATGTAAGTATATACTTTTAAAGTATATTAGTTTTACTGTTTAGGTTTAGCAGGGAAAATGATTTAGCTCATAATCTTTCTCCAAACACTAAAATGTTTAAATCATCCATTTGTAAGCCCATTTTATTTCATTACTGTGTTTGTTTATAGGCTTTTCCATGTTATTGGTTTTAGAGAATATCAGCAAACAGTAATGAACTTCTGACTGAAGGACTAACTTTGCACTATTGCTACAATACTCACCATATCCTCCACTGAAGTGGAAATTCTTAATTTACTTCCCTTTACTTTATATGGGTAGTAAACCTTTTTTTTTTTTTTTTTCCTTGAAAATATAGCTATCTAAATAAACATGAGCTGGAATTCAGCTCTTTTTTTTTCTTTTTTTTTTTTTTTTTTAGCTTGTAACTTGGGAGACATCAGTGAAATGATGCAGGAAAACTTCCTTAAGATTCTTCAATTGCTAAAGATGATCTAATATTTTGGACACTTTATGCTTCATTTCCTGTAGAAAGAAATAATATAATTTCTGAAATTTATCTGAAGGCTTTCCTTGTAGTATAGCGTATGTTTTATTTGTACTTAGACTTGTTAGAGATTCTCAGTGAATGATTTTTCTATATTGTACGTCTTTTTTACATCACACTGTGTTTATGAGAACATAAGAACACCAACCTGCAAATATATCTTTATGTGAACCTTTATGGATTTGATCCACTGTTTGTTGAAGTTAATAGGATTAGATATAATCCATAACTAATGCTTCTAAAAGCAAGACTAGATTTAACCAGGTAGTCAGTAATATAAGATTAATGTGTTTGTAATACAGTCAGTGTTACAGCATATTAAGAGTTCTTTTTGTGAGCTTCTGTGATTTCTGTGGTAAAAGAGCAAGACTTTTATTGTTTAATGTTAAAATGTATGATCATTCTTAAAATGTGTCAGTACATGATGAATTACAGGGATACAGGCAGTAATCTGTCCTCTTTGGCTCTGTCTTTTTGTCACTGTTTCCTAAGTACAAGAAGGTTTGTAATAGGCAATAATTGTATCTGTTTATAAATCAAACTAGAAATGTGTGATTATTATTTTTATAGCAACCAATAGCTGCACATCTGTTTTTTTGGGGTCATGGTTATGCATTTCTGAGCTTTAGTTCTAAATAGCCCTATATTACCCATATGCAAAACACCTGAATTAATTACAATGAACCAATTTTTTAGAACAGTTTGATCCATACAGAGAAATTTCATTGGAAAAGAGAAATTCACACCTGTTTCTTTAAAGCCATATGTGCTTATCAGTGGTCAGGAAAAGACTAATTGGGCTGCAGGGCTTGTAAAGTATGTGGTAAGTATACATGGTGGATAAATATTTTAAGGATCTCAAAAGAAGCATTATAAAATTGGGGGTTTTTTAATTTGAAAAAGACACTGGGGCCTTTGTATAATAAGATTTTGAAATTGTTCATGGGAATTATTTGATCATGCAAACTGTGTTAAGAAATCTGCTGAGACTGTTAAAATGTATTTCCTTTTTACTGTTGTAATTGCTGAGAGATAAACAATTACTATTCATTCCACTCTCCACTAGACCTGATCTTGATCTAAAAAGTAAATTAAAAGTAAGTTGACCTACTGTTTACCCAAATAACAAACAAATTTTAGAAAATTTATAATGGTGTATAAAACAACTGTTGTTCAGAAGTGCTTTAGATGTTACATAAGAAATGAGACTAATTCAAAATTAGAACCCTTAATGCACGTATTTATTTGTAGTAGACTTCCAGTGTTCTTTGGTATAATGGTTCAGTATAATGCCTATTTAAAAGGATAGAATCCTGGAAGGAAACACTTTTTAAGAAGTGATGACTGAACACTTCTCTTCCAAAATGTATTCCCGCTTACAATGCCTAGAAAACACTGAATTTGTCCCTCCTTGACAAAAATTTTTATTTTATGTATCAATGTACTGTTCAAAGATCTGATAAAATCTTTTGTATTTTAACATTTTTGGAAAATCTTTTACAGAATGTTGTGCTTTGCTTGTTGTTTGAACAATTTGTGTGCCAGGTATATATTGTTAACATAGAGTCTCCTTCAAAGGATTTTCAAAATAGCCAAGACTCTAGTAAAAAAGTCAGGTTAATGTTTGGACACTCGTGTTGGGGTTTTTTTGTGCTTTTTTTCCCTTTTTTACCCCTGGGTGATACTTGAAGTGTGTTGGTCAATTCAGCTTAGAGTATGAAATAGTTTTCATAAATATGAAATGTCTCATTTGGTCTTCTGCCTGCCCCCTAGTTTAAGCAAAGTTATGAGATACTGGGCCATGCGTAATACCAGCAAAATCAGTGAATATTTCTTCTTCTTGATATAAGGGGGTAAAGAATGTTAGGAGCCACAGCTCTTTCCCCAAAACTATCTACAAAGCTCCATTTTGATAACATTTTTGATAGTCTGTAATAAAGCACTACTGAAATAGCAAGCTGTTCTTGCATAGTTGTATGTTCCTATAGACATAAGTAACTTCTCTCTCTTTTTGATTTATGCAGTAATACACTTAAGCAAGTATTGTGGGAAACACCAAATAAGCCGAGGGGGAAAAATAAAATCTGTTTTTGCAAAATTCAGGCATATATAAAGATTACTTTCTGTACAAAGCTGTGTTCTTTAACACTTTATCAAAATTTATAGTAATTTTGAATATATGGAATGTTTTCCTGGTTTTGTCACCTATTAACAAATTTCAAGTTTTGCAGGCTGAAACAAAAGAACCCGTAAGGGACTTTCAGAAAAAATATTTTATTTCCCCTATCAATTAGTTTAACTCTTTCCTAATTATAGTATAATTTTTCTGGGAACAAAACAATGCTCTGAATTTCTGTGAGTCTTGAACTGAAGAAGAGAGTCACATAGTATATTTTGTCCTGCCTAAAGTACCTTTCATAGTGGTCCTGATTTTGATGAACAAAACTCATTCTTCCAAAACAAAGTGCTTAATTTCTTCTTTCTTTTACAGTGTCTGGCAGAATTTCAGAGTGATTGTTCATTTAGAAAAATAAAAATAAAGCATGTCATTTTAAAGATGACAAAATATTTTTAGAATCTCTCTAAAATATTCTATTATTTTAACCTAAAAATTATGCAGATTTAAATGTTTTTGTCTATTCAAATCTGCTTTGAATAGTTGAAGTTGTAGTGTAAAAAATCCTTTCATTTCCAGCAGGGATGTTTGACATCATCTGCAAACATATACCTGCTCTGTAGAATTTATCTAATTATGACTTGACACTTCTTTACAATAACTGGTCAGATATTTCTCACAGTGAACTATAATGAGAATGTAATTATTTTTTGAATTTTCAGGACTCAATTCTGGAAGATAATTCCAACTTCAAAATTAACTTAATTTTTTCTAATAATTTTGTCCAAACAAGTATATTTTTTGGTCAGCGTGCTGCAATTTAAATCTTGTTTATTTTTTTAATCTGCCCTAATACTATTTAACTGGTTGTGTTCAAGTAGCTTTTGTAACTTTAATGCTGGAGTAAACTACTTTATACGCTTTTATAGCAATTTCTGTGTACATGGTTGTAAATATAGTAGAAAAGAATAGTAAAATACAACCACTGACATCTAACATCAGGTTTACAAAATTAATAAATTTTGTCTTACTCAATATCTTTTTCTGCCCTTATTTATCCTATGTCTTACTCACGTTTTCCCCAAGAAAGCCTGTTCTTATTTTACATGTTGAAACTAGCTTTTGTCCAGAAACAGTAACCCCTTGTTTGAAGAATTGAGTGTTTTATCATGCTATCAAATGTTGAGATTTCTTTTAAAGATACATTGAGTTAGAAACAGGATCCATTGAAGACTGATATGTGGGTAGTGTATGGAAAACAAATTTGGAAGGTGTCAGCAAGAGGATTTTAAAGTTGATAGGTGACAAAGTCTCTTATTTTACATGTTGGCAAACCCTGTTTCTTCCTCTCCCCAATTTTTATCAGGAAAGCACTTTATTCACTGGCCTTTTTTCTTATTTTATGATTAGATTACCTCTCTCCTTCCTCTGTTTATATTCAAAGGCCTGTTCTGCTGAAAAAATTATAAGCGCTTCTACTTGAAAATTATTTCCCTCATTCTCAGGAAACTTTATATACCTCATGCTTGTCAGACACCGTAAATTACTTATGATTTCAACAATTAACACTGAACCCTGCACAAATATTTCAAAGTAAAAGAAAATGAAAATCATAGAAAATTGCACAGTACTAAACACACTTTATTAATCACTAATATTTGATAGAAGTAACAACAAATACCAGGTATCTCTTCCAAATTGCAATCTTATGTACAGCTTTATTATTTTTTTCCTATACTCTGTCCCTAAATGTCAATTGCCAGAAGCTAAAATTTTATTACCAGAAGGTAAAATAGTATGTCAGGGAAAAATAACCCGCCATGACTTGTTTCTTTTATACAACCCTTTAGCAGAAGTAGGATGCTGTGGGTCTGACCTAGCTTATACGTTCTTTTGTTCTACATTCACAGTGACTTGAGAACTGAGGTATATTTTGATACTGAAACATGCTATTTGTATCCCTGGTGTTAGCCACTTCACAATATACTGAGCTTCAGTGTAGGAAAATTGGTCAAGGTCCACACAGCATGTATAAGAAATGTTGATGATCAATTTATTGTAACTATTAAAATCATAAAGAGTGTTTCACAGAATCACAGAACCAGAATGTTTGAGGTTGGAAGGGACCTTTAGAAGTCATCTTGTACAATCTCCCTACTAAAGCAGGGTCACCTACAGGAAGTTAGCCAGAACCATGTCCAGACAGCTTCTGAGTATTTCCAAGCAGAGACTTCACAACCCTTCTGGGAAACATGTGCAAGTGCTTAGTCACCTTCACAGTGAAAAAGTGTCTCCTGATGTTCAGATGTAAGTTCCTGTGTGCTCATTGCCTCTTGTCCTGTCATTGGACACCACTGAAAAGAGCCTGGATCTATTTTCTTTACATCCTCCCTTCAGATACTTACACACGTTGAAGACATCACCCCGAGCCTTCCAGGAACAGTCCCTGTTCTCTCAGCCTTTCTCCATATGGGAGTTTCTCCAGCCCCTAAATGATCTTTGTGGCCCTTTGTTGGACTCACTCCAGTAGCTCTATCTCTCTCCTGTATTGAGGAAACACAAAGTGGACACAGTACTCCAGGTGTGGCCTCAGCAGCACTGAGTAGACAACCTTACTTGACCTGCTGGCAAGGCTCCACCTAAGTCAGTCTAGGAAGCTCATCGCCTTCTTCGTGGCATGGATACATTGCAGGTTCCCGGTGCAACTTGAACCTCCTCATAGACTTCTCTCCAAAGTCATTTCTGAGATGGATAACACCCAGCATGGGTCCCATATGCCTGGCATTATTCGTCCTCAGATCCAGGACTTTGCACTCCCTTTTGTTGAATGGTATGAGGTTGCCGTCAGCACATTTTTGCAGCCTGACAAGGTCCCTCTGGATGGCATATCAGCCACTCCTCCCAGTCTCATAACATCAGCAAACGTTTTAAGGCTACACTCTGCCTCATCATCATGATCATTAATATATTGAACATAATTGGACCCAGTATTGACCTCTGGAGTACACTGATAGTTACTGCCCCGTACTTTGTTGCTCCCTGAGCCTGGCCATTCAGCTAGTTTTCAATCCATCTCACTGTCTGCTCATCCAGCCCATACTGCGTCATCTCCTCTGTGAGAATGTTATTGGAGAAGGCATCAGAATCCTTACCAAAGTCAAGGTAGACAGTATCTACTTCTCTCCCCTCACCTACCAAGCTCATCTTTTCATTGTAGAAGATTATCAGGTTTGCCAAGCATGACTTCCCCTTGGTGAATCCATGCTTACTACTCCTGGTCACCTTTTTGTTGTTCTTGTGCCTGGAAATGGTTCCTAGAATTAGTTGTTCCATTACCTTCCCAGAGATGGAGGTGAGGCCTGACAGGCCTGCAGTTCCCTGGATCCTCCCTCCTGCCCCTTTTGAAGTTAGGGATATTTGCTTTCCTTCAGTTCTCAGGCACCTCTCCCAATTGCCATGATTGTTCAAAATTAAGAGTGGCCTCTCAATGATGTCAGCCAGCTTATGGGTGCATGCCTCGGGGCACATGGATTTATGAATCCAGTTTGCTTAAATATTCCCTAAACTGACCCTTTTCCACCAACTGTAAGTCAGCCTTGCTCCAGGCTTTTCATCTGGTCTCCAGGGTCCGGTAAGGACTGGTGTTCAGTATCTCAGCATTCTTTTAATCTGGTGTTTTGATCAGATTATTTTGCTGCTTTATCAATAATAATAAAATTAAGTTTCTCACCTGAGTACAATATGTTGCAATTTAAAAGATGAATATAATAAAAATAAAATTTAAAATGTCACTGGATTGACATAATTTTTAAAGAATAAAAAAGTGTGAAAAACACTTTTTTAAAAAAAAAAAAAAAAGAGGGGAAAAATGGTCTCTGCTACCCTTGTTTTCAAGTTTTGTTGCCAGTTTTGAAGAATTTTTTTTGACATGTCTTAGTAAAATTGAAACTTTTCTGGTTCATGTACTGCTAGGGTAAGCAATTTACACCTTTATAACCTGAAAGTTATGAGACATTTCTCACAATTTCAATCTCAGCTGTAAATATCAATTCTGGTTTTGTAAATAACAGTTTAAAATTATGAGCTCTGTAATTTGGTTGTCTCAGTCCAAGCTAAATAACCTCAAGTTAAAGCAAAAGGCATGTGAACTTTGCATTTTAAAATAACATGGAATATTTC
Organism: Strix uralensis; assembly: GCF_047716275.1. NCBI lineage: Eukaryota > Metazoa > Chordata > Aves > Strigiformes > Strigidae > Strix > Strix uralensis. The sequence continues at coordinate 32,930,194 of NC_134012.1, read as the reverse complement.
TTACTTCACGGTCTTTAAAATTTAAGTTTATTAACTTAAAAAAACTTATTAAAATTTTTTAAAAATCCACAAATAGGATATGGAAACAGCATTGTAGGTGTTCTATAAAATGTGTTAGCTAAGCAATTCAATTAGATAGCTATGCCAGGCTTCACTGGCATTTTTCAACTTCATTGAATTTTTCAACTACTTAAACTAAAGCACAAACGACTATTAATTCACAGCTTTCATTAATTAAAATACAATTTAAGTTAGATAAGAAAATTGATAGAATGATTCAATTGCAATATGTAAAAACGCGTGAAGAAGTATACTAGATCACATTAAATCCAATTTTTATCATACAGGTTTAAACTGTGCTATCCTATTCTGAGAGAAAAAAATTGACATCAGTATGAAATTTGTGTTTATAATGTAAATCATCAAGATTTTTCAATTAAACTTTGTTAGTTAAATATCACATTGCATATTAGTGCATTTAAACACTGCTATTTCAATAGAAGATTTTAGAATTGTTTTCCAAAATAATAATTTATAGATAGCTCTTTTCTTTTTCTGTTTCTGCATATGGACTAATGATTTAAAACAGATTCTCAGGGTTTTCTTCTCAATTATCTATAAAATGCAGTGTTTGCATACCATCTAACTTTAATAAAATTTTTGAATATATATATATCTTTGAGGTTAAATATCCCAAAATAATTGACTAAGCAGTAGGAAATAAGCAGCACAATATTTTTGAAATATATCTGCATTTCTAGATATTTCTGAAAATGTACCTTTATGTGCTTAGGTACTGTATTGAAAAATGTCATAAGTTCCTTAAGCACTTAAGACTTTGAATAATCAATTCAGTTTCTGGTTCATAATTTATTAATTCAAGCTATTGGCTCCTGTCTTCTGAGAATCTCAAAACTAGTGTTCTAGACATGCAGAAGTTTTTTTAAGCGCTTGTGGCTAAATGCAAACAGAGCTGTGCTAAACTTAATATTCCAGTCACAGAATTCTTAACCATTATTTGTCTCAAAATTACTGCCTGAGGTGGAATATAAGTGAAATAAACTATACTATATTTAAGTCATTTGTATACTTGTTAATGTATATACAAGCTTTTCTGAGTAGAATTTTATTTCCTTCTTTTTTCTTATTGTTTTAATTGCAAAACAACTGATAGAAATAATTCAATTGCAGAATGTAAAAGTGCATGAATAATAAGTATACTAGATCACACTAAATCCTATTTTTATCATACAGGGTTAAAGCTATGCTATCCTATTCTGAGGGAAAGAAATGGTCATCAACATGAAACATTGTGTTTATAATGCAAATCCTTATCAATTATCAAAGGTATCAGACTAGTTATACTAAATCTAAATCTGGTTTAGAAATAAGGAGCATTTGAAGATTGATGTCACTGTTGGAAGAATCTGAGGAATGCCAAAGGCCCAAATAAACTGTATGAAAGATCCATATTTAACTAAATTATTACATTTGTTATGTTCTTTTGTCCGGGAGAAGATGATGATAACTGATGCTGTGCTAACTAGAAGCTAAACCTTAAGAACAAATCCTTAGTTTCTTTTCTTTCCATAAAACTGAATTATGAAAAATACTTCAGAGCTCAATAGTTTTCTGGTATAAAATTAATAAAATTTTCATTAAGTTCAGTTGAGTTCTTAGAGTTCTTTTCTAATTTGTGAGGGTTGATTACTTAAAACATTTAATTAACTCATATTTGATGCAGCAGAGTGCATTGGTGCAACATCATATATGGATTAATCCATCAGGAGAAGCCTATCTGGCATCTGTCTGATGCTGCAGCAACACAGGGTTCCCAGCGTCTAAAGGGACATAAGACTTACTTGCTATCTATATTCCTCTTCTTATACCATTTTAAAGTATCTATTTTATCAGCCATTTGTTGTTGGGCCTTTCTTGCTGAGGTCCAGAGAGAATCTTGCATCACTTCTCTCTCTCTCTCACCCATCTAACCCTGTCCCCCAAGGTGCAGAACAGGTATCAGATCTGATGACATCGTATAATGTACTAGAATTTAGTACAATTATAAGCTGAATTAAACAAAATTAATATAATAGATCTTCTCTTTAACAAATTACTTTGAAGTGATGAATGAATTCTTACCAGAGCATAAACATGCTGTTTCTATTGAGTAGTTCTAGTTACTTGCTATTTTGTTTAAAGGCAATTTAAAAATGTGTCATCAAGTTATTTATATGCTTTTGAAAGTTACAGAAGCTTTATAGTTTCAATGTCTTTGAATTTACATTTTATTTTTCTTGTGAATTCACACAAGATTTGTTTCATTGACCCTAGAACTATAAAAGATATGTAAGATGCAATATTACTGCCTAGAGTTTGATGTCTGTAGAACGGCTATGATTTAAATCCTTTAACTTATGTGCCTATTAAAAATTAGATTTCCCATAAATAGAATAAATTAATGTCTCAAAGCTAGTAAAGATAGCTGTACATATTTTGCATTAAAAATTACTATCAGTAGGCTGAAATAATAATAGTAGTGTCCAAAGTGGGAGTGGACTCTTAACATAAGATAACTAATAAAACTTCAGATAGCCACATCGATCAGCTTTTCTCTTTCATGTTTGAATAATATGCAAAAAAAGTCCAAATTTTTCTAATATTTCTTCCTTTCCAATTTCAGGAGTTTTTTTGGCTGCCTAACATCAAATATTCTTTTTGCACGAGTAGGTGTATCATTCCACAAAAAACATGCACAATTGTAATGAACATGGACTGCTTTGAATTTGGGATATCCTGGCACCTTCTACTTTATCCATTCCAGTCAATACTAGACTAGCAATCAGTTCTTTCTTACAGAATGTGGGACCCAGAATAATACTTTGCAATGTGTATGAGTAACTGCTAAACTTTCATATAGTACATCAGAGTGAAGCCTGAATGCAGAAGAGTCTTACTGGTTTGTGAGCAGAGGCCCAAACCTCATCAGACAAAGAAAACCTCAGTGCAGCCAGTATGTAAAACCAGTAATTAAAACTGAATAGGGAAAAGTGATCTTTCACAGTTCTCTCAGAAGTTTCATTTGGTTTAGTTCTCATCCTGATAGTGAGTCCTTTTGTAAATTAAACCTCTTTGCTTCATTTTTGCTAGTGGTAAAATGACTCTTATGATAATGGAAGTTATTGAAGCTTTCATTATTCATACTGAAATAAACACATTAGTGTATGTAACATTATGTAAAAACTGTGCTAAATATTTTGATGTTTGTTTTATTTTACTGCTTGCTTATGTTTTTAATTTTATTTTCCTCTTTATTGCCAGTTCAGCCATCCTTCTTTCCAATCTCATGTCCCCTTGGATGGAACACATATTTGCTTCTGTGGTTGTCCTAGAAACATGACAGGCCAAATTAGCATGCTTTGACTCATTAACAAAATATATAAACACTTCCTGATCACCATATTTTCTTTGTGCTGCTCATCTCGAAATGACCTAGTTCCTGATGCACTTAGTTGAAGTGCTTGAAGGTCTGATAACTTTGTTTCTGTACTGTATACAAAGATATCAGAGAAGTTCAAGGTATTGGACCAAGGAGAATGGCTTAATTTTTCAGTCATTTTTTCACTCCTGGGTCAATTTATGAGCAGTAAGGCAATATCATAAACCTGTTGATGTGATAAGCAAGCTGTAAGTGCAAATATGGTATGAAGCTTGAATGTATACTTCAGGTAGAAGCCAGTGAAGAAGATTAAAAAAAAAAAAAAGACAGCTAAAACTGAACCCATTTTAGAGCTCTTAAGTTGATTATAAAATAAAATATGACAGCCTGCAGTGTGCTGGAATATTTTCCTCAGAATTATGAATAATTCTAATTCTTCCTTTGTTTAGTTTAAATCAGTTTCAACAAAACTAACTAACATTTTTAAAACTTCCCTTTTTTTAGGACACAGTACTTTTGCCAGGTTATATTATAGTCACGTGATAAGCTCGCAGTTGTCAAAGTATCTGACTAAGCTCATCTGTGTATCAGCCAGTCAAAACTGATGGAGGCTTGCCAGATCTGCAGTGTTGGATAAGACCAAAAGAATAACAGGTGAAGAACTGCAAAGGACTCTTGTATTGAAATGCTTTTTATTTTATTTATTTTATTTGTTTACATTTTAAGCACATATATACAAGAACTATTCTATTTGTAAGTTCCAGTTTGGTCTAGAGTAACTGCTCTCTTAAGCACATAGGGCAGGGCTACTACATGAAATGAATGCTAATGCCCCTTGTAAAGGAAATTCAAAGAATAATTGTCCTCCCTGAGATATATTCTATCTTTGTGCTTCTTTGGGAATGGAATTCCTAGTTACATCCCTAGAAATTTTCCACATTGCATATAATTAATAAATATATTAATTTTTTTGAACTTCTACTGTGAGTATAGCTATGTTTACATAATTCTGTATCATCCTTCTGTGCTTTCCAGAGCCAGCACTGTCAATCATTTCCAGTAGAGGGATGAGAAACAGGATGAGAACATGAAAATTATTTTAACCAGTGACCTGAACCAGGACTTGAGCCCAGATGCCCAAAGCTGAAAAAGAAATGAGTCTAACTCATTGTACAAACTTTCTCAAGTGCAACACTGAGTACAAGAATTATTCTGTTTTGTGTATTTGAGCAGATAATATTAAAGCATCTCCTTAAATTACAGAAGTCCAAGGGATTAAAAATGAAGTCTTTGAAATGCTATTCTTAGCTTATACCAAAGCTTCTAAGAGAATGTGTTTTGTATCCAAAGTCTATATAAGCAGAGATACATGCTGGTGTGTGAGTTAAAAAGAGAGGCACCACAATAATCTCTTTGTTTTGTTTAATAATATATGATATATATTTATTTTCCTGTGTCTTCTGGAATTCTTCAACCACAAGAGTTACAGTTAGTCAGTGCTTAGAGCTAAAAAGAACAAAGGACAGAGTGAAAGCTTGAAAGTGTGTGTTAGAGCATGCTATCTTGTATTAGGTTTCATGAGTGAGGATTTTAGACCAACTTTCCTTTAGTGCAGCATAACATATCCCCTATTCTGTCACAAACACATTTTGATTGTATCACTTTAAGAATGACACTTAGCCAATGTATTTCACCATTTCAAATATAATTAGTTGTTATTACGTGTAAACCTAACACAGACATAGGTGCTGTATGTGTAAAGAAAGTTCTGTGTAGCTAGAAAGAATATTTAATCAGGTTATTTTTCAAAATAGCTTTTATATATGCATTTTTGAAAGCTACAGCTTAGCTGATTTTTTTTCTTCTTTAATTAAACAAAAGCTATTAGATACGCTATAGCATAACTGCTTGTTTGCCCCATACAGTTTCTTGAAATAAGACTCATTATTTATCTTAAAATGAGTACAAACAAGCATATGGAAATAGAAGACCTTAAATATTATGTCATTACCTTTTTTCCCCTCAAGGATTAGAGATCATGTCATATTTTCTGTTACTGTAGGAAATAAGAATTTTTAAAGAAAATATTGATTACTGCAATGTGCTACAAAAAATATAACAATGCTTTTTGTTGTCCTTAGCAAATAAGGTAACTACATGCAACAGGTAATGACTTTCAAACATTTATGCATATAGTTAGCAGTACTCTTCCAGATTCTTGCAGATCTTCTTCCCTAAATGGAATTACTTGTGATGGTTATGTTGAGTATATACAAAAATATAGACTTTGGGGAGTAGTCACAGAGACCAGTTTTAAGTGTATAAGATTAGTCTTTCTAGACCCTTTCTGCTTTACATGGGGGTACAAAGCTCTGCTGCAGGGCAGCTCAGAGCATTCAGCTGGGGTTCCTCCTCTACTATCACACTCCAGAAGAACCTGTCTCTCTCACAACATTAGCAGAGATAAGTCTTACAGATATGTTATCTGTACTTATGGATAACCTTTCTTAATACCCTTGAAGGGAGCACAAAATGAGACGTGTACTCCTCACATGTGGGTAACGGCCTCTGCCTGGCTCCAGTGTAAATCAGAATGGCACAAAGCTTTGCTGAGTTGATTGAGCTAATGGACTGGAAGGGAAATCAGTCTTCCTAAATACCATGCCTTCCTAAGGTAAACCACACACTGCTGATGCAAAAACCCCTTAGTTTTCACAGTTTTGTGTAAATTTATGCTACTCCCATTCAGAACAGGCAGTGCAGTCTCTCATGGTGTGTGTAGCATGGTTGAGGAACTGCCAGTGGAAGCTGTAATCAATCTTCAGGGACTACTAGCCTTATAAAATATGCTGGGACAATCCCAAATTATTTCCTTTTCCTTCTTTGCTTTTCCTTTTTATTTTTATATGTGGCAAAACAGTGTTGCTATCTTATTTATTTTTTAAATCCTGAAGTAAAGCATTCAGTAATAAAAAAAAACCACTTCAAGATGATTACTGAATCGGGCAATACTTTATCAGTGCCATCTAGTGTACATAACTACAAAATGAGATATTAGAAATTTTTTTTCTATCCTGCCTTTCTACTAAATTCACAAGACATTACGGCAAGTGAAGTTCTAAATACTTCTCTTTGATATCAATGTCTCTTCAGCAAATATTTCTTTCTCAGCTAAACATTTTATCAAGAGGTTTCAAAATAGTCTTGTGGAGAGTAGTTATTAGAAAAGTGTTTGAGAAGCTTATGTTTCATCTGAAATTTCAGTAGTAACTTCACTGTGTTCCTAAGAGAGCAGTGGAGATAAATAGCTTTATCATTCACATCTGCTGGTATACCTTAATAATCGGAGTTATACAATCATTCACACTTTGTAAGGAGGATAAAGAAAGTTAGCAAAAATGTGACATTGGCAATCTAATGGATAAATTTTCATTAAAATGTCTGACTTAAAAAGCAGACAAGGTAATACATTTCATATTGTAACAGTAGGATACATAAATGGAGTATCACAGTGGTTTTTCACATTTGAGTGACCTTACTATTAAGTTTCTACTCATTTTCAGAGAAATTAAGCTACTCTTTTCCTTTCTCTCTTTGGAGAAGCATGAGGTGTTTCTTTTTGATTACTGATCTTCTCAACACTGGAAACAAAATGTAATTCAGTTTGTTTATCAGGATCAGAAGGAACAAAGCGTAATTAATTTCATAATTCTTGCACTCCACATTATTAGGTTGTCCACTGACATTATGACTCCTGAAGGAGTTGTGTTATCAAATTACTCAAATCATTGCTCTTATTTCAGTCTTTCTCTGAGAGGAAAAAGCATGTAAGAGAAGATTGAGGTTGCCACTGTATTTTTGTTGAAATATTAATCCCCAAGTCATCAAACTGTCAATTTTTCTGTAAAAAACAACAAAATTAATTTGGGTGCAAGGGGAATAGAAAGTAGAAAGTGCACAGTGCAGTGTCAGAATCCCTGGGCTCTGTGTTACGCAAAAGCTTCTATATGCGCAAAGATGTGGACAGAATATTACCATATTCTTTGTTGCTAACCTGTGCTAATATATTTAAAGTCCATCCCAACAGATGAAGTAGAAACACTTCATTTGTTTTATCTCTCACTGGAAATGAATATATATGCACACTTATTTACATATATACATATATATGCATGTGTATGTATATGTAGAGAGAGAGATATATATATCTATATCTGGAAATGAGAAGCTGCTATGAAGGGAGTGGTTAAGCCTGACCAGCTTCAGGCCAGTTTAAATCCTTATCACTACATACATAAAACAATCTAAATATTTTATTCAGAATTAGCTGTGTGTATGTAGTGCCACCGATCTGATGTGATTCGTTTTGCAGGGAAGGCTATGGTCCCTGAAGATTCTTAGCCGTGGAGGTCAGGGTGATGAGGTCTGAGAGCCCTTCACAAGGAGAGAGGAACAGAAGTTTTTCCTATCTCTTTGTGGATGTTTTATGCTCCTCCACCTCTCTTCCAAAGAAAACAGTGTGATCTTCCTCTACTTCAGGTGGCTTGAACCTACAACTAAGAAGAACATCTTACTGGATATTCTGAGAAGTCATATTCTTAAACTTATGACTTGATGTTTTTCTAGTTTACATAAATAAATATTTTATGCAAAATGGAGCTTACTGAGCTGAAAAGACTAAAAATACTCTGTCAAAAAATATGTCAAATCTCTGTGGTAAGGGGGCAGGAAAATCAGATTTTATCACTTCATTGGGACATCAACCTGGGCATTTTGACCACAGTCTCACTCCATAGATCTGCTGAAAATGGTTGCACTGAATATTTATTTTCTTTAAGGATTTTTTATAGTTCAGTAACATGGTTAATAAGTTATTTACCTGAGATGATTGACCTTGAATACCTTAGTCTCAGTCCCCATATAAGCAAAAACTAGCTCCCTTCTTTAAATTGGTGTGATCAATTCATAGCAGTTAGCCTCAGAGATACCTGGAGGGTAAACATTTTCCTAGGAAGAGGACAATGTAAGTGTGGTTACAATAGTCAAGGAAGATAACAGAATCCAAGTCTACCACATACAAAACTGGTACATATCAAGTAGCAAGCTAAAAGAGGGACTGCCCCTAGAGTACTTACCAAATCTACTTTTAATAAACTTGTTTGGCCCATTTGATCTGAATTTGCAAATACAGTTTCAGAGAAGCTGAAAATGCATGTTTGGAGGTGTAATTAACCTTTTACTGAGAAAGAAGATGTTATCTTTTTCTATTTCATATACACTGTAATTACTTCTAAAGAATTGCATAAATAATAATTGCTTACCAAAAGCCTATGTACATTTAGGAGTCTCTACTAATCAAAATGATTACTTAATTGGAATTTTTATTTTCTTTAGAGAGTGACAGTTAAAGCAAATTCCATTGTGCATTTAAAATGAAATTCAAGCTCATTTGGTTAAATGTCCAAGCCCAATAAAATTACACAAAGCTAGCTTAATGATCCTTATAAAATTTCTGAAAAAGAATAGCTGAGTAGTAAATTAGGCAATACTACATAACATATTTTGTTATATTATTTATGTGCTTCTATTAAAAGTTTTCTTACTTACTTAATAGGGTATTTTATGGCACTCCTAGTTGCAGAAGGAATTTTTAGAAGTAATTCAATCGAGTTTTGCTCTGCTATGGAGCCTTAATTTTAACTGCAGTTAATGAAAATGTTTATACAGAGCCAACTTCCTGATGAAGAACATCTAATGTCTGAAAAGTTCTGGAAGGAACAGTGTCAATGAATCCTATATAGTGTACTGTCTTCACAAAAATAATCAGATGATAATAGGAATAGTCTTTAAAAATTATTTTGTTGGTACTTGACTCTGATGATACATATCATCTTTTCCTGTAATGGTCAAGTATTGTCTTAACTTTTTTGATTTCTCTAACAATTATAGTGAATAGAATGTTGAGACTAGACTTGCTAAAAGATTTTGCATGTGCCAGGCTTCAGAATCTTGAAGTGTATCAGTGCCTGTAACTGCTTGCTTTAATTGCTGTTCTACTTCAAGTTTTAGAGACAATTAGCTTTTTTCTTTTCCTTTTCTCTATTTAGTGGCTATATCTGGATCTTACTACCTTCATTATTTCCTAAAATCACAGTATGTTTGACCAAAGTGGAGGAAAAAAGGAAACAAACCCGCTCAAGCTGATGGAAATGTTTACTTTTTTACTATTTTTGTTTTTCACCCTATCTAAATTTTAAAATGCTCACTTCTACTATGGCTATTTTGTGGAAATAGGGAGTACATGTGTCCTTCAAACTTAAAACAGTGTTGTCTGTCAAGCTGGCATACTGTTTGCTGTGCAAGCTCATAAATATCTTAGTCATTCAGTGTCTGCAAAATGAGGACAGACACCAGGTAACTAGAATAGCTATAAAACTTCTTAAATTTCTTCCTCTCTCACCTAGAGGTGTGATTGCAATGTAAAACACGTAAAAGTTTTTGAAGCTTCAGCAATGATGAATTCTTCCTTCTCACTATCATTATCTTTTGACACATTTTCTGACACTTGGAATGTTTGCTCGATAATATGAAAATGAACTGATGGGGGGAAAAAAGCCATGTGCAGTCTTCACAGCTGGTGCAATGTGCCATTGTGCCTTGTCATCACCTGCCTACACTTAATTAATAAGCATCTGTTTCATTCTTGTATTTACACAAGATACCAAATAAAATGCCTAAGTTTGATTTTTTCCATCTGTGACATGATGTTTCCTCCCTCACTTCAAAAATTATTACTGTGAGTATGAAAAATACAAATACACTGAAATGTCGAGCTCTCTGTTCAAGAAATAAAAGACATGGTTTCATAGTTTAAATATGCACACAGATCAGCCATGTAAACAGAAGGGTCTACTCTTGTGGAAGGTATTTTATGGTATTCTAGCAGATTTAAAAAAAAAATATTTGCATGTTACCTGAATAAATATTCTCACATAATTAATAATATTTTACAAGCTAATTTGTTTCTCTTCAGAAACAAGGAACAAGATCCATGCACATTTGAGTTTCTGGCTATTGAAGAGCATGAAATCTGACTCCATTGATTTATATTTAAGTTAATGTTTAGTAACTACTGAGGCTTTATTTATGCATATATCTGCTCTGTAGGTGTGTGGATACAAGCATGGAATATGAATAATGTTTACCAAGGAAAATGGTCAGTAACCAGTACCTCACCCTGGTGATTATATGGATACTTGTGATAGCCTCCATTCCTTTCTTATTATTATGTTAAAGCTTTATTGCATGGATCCCTGTTCCATACTATATAGATTTCACCCATACATATATGGTATTTTCCAGCACAAGTTCAATCTTGATAGCTCGCTGTCATTAGTTTAAATTTATCAGTGTTACCAAGAACCATAACATTCAGTAACAAAAATATTGTACTGTATTTCTTATGGTTTCCCCCCAGAAGAAATTACAGAATTTGTGATTTTAATATTTCTCTAGTAATTGAGTCAGTTATTACCCTAGCATTAATCCATACTTAAGTAATTAAAGCTGCAATTATAACATATTAACACTTCCAAAACTATTTTTAATATTGCTTGGCCTTTAGAAATCTGGGTGGTTGTTTTGATGGGGTTTTTTGGTGTGGTTTTTTTTGGTCTTGAAGCAATAATACCATGCCAAGATTCAGTTATTTTTCTTCTGAGACTTATGGAATCAAGTTTGAAATGACAATGGGTAGAACACTTGTTTTCAAAATGCCACAGAACTCAACTATTTCCTGATCTTTCATAAATGAATTAACAGAACCATTCTATTGTATTACTACAACAGAAGCATAGTTTTTACTTCTGGGTCATTGCTAGGAATTTCACATTGATTCACTAGGTATCAAAAGCAATCCTTGTATGACCACATTGTTAGGAAGAATGAGAATAATGATTTGCATGATGTGCTAACAAGATAAGTAGTTGGGGAACAATTGAGTTCAATCATAAAAAGCTTGTTTTTACCTTACTTTAAAAATAAGTTAAGTTTGCATCTAGGTTTTCAGTTTGGATATTGTGATGGAGTGAAAGGAGGAGAAAAGAAAATGAGTGTCCTTCAATAAAATATAGTGTCTGTGTTTAAAAACTTTTGTCACATAAATGAGTTGTTGATGACTCCTAGGATGGACAGCACAATGTAACAATCTTCACTTTTATGTTTGATAGTTAAATTCTTCTCCAGGTCTATTAGTTTTGAAATAGCTGATGTGTGCAAGCTTCCTGCCAACTTCCATGAAACGAAGTTGGGGATTTTTGGCTTTAGCAGACTGCATCGCTGTAAAAAGAAAAACAAACAAACAAAAAAAGCATAGGCAAAGAAATACTTAAAAAGCTCTGCCACTTCTTTACAAGGACCACCTACTGCCCTCCCTATTCCATAACAGCAAGGACTAAATCATTCGGTTGCATTAATTGTCTTGCTGCTGTGATAAAGGAACATTTTGGAAAATCTCATTTAGGTGCAAACAGGCTTTTTGTTCTGACTTACATGAGAAGATAGTAAAATGTGTATATGGATGTTAGCTATTCTCTAAATTTTGCAACTGAGAGAAAAAAAAGAAAATTAGGTGTTTTATTTGCATCCCCTCTGATACCTAAGCAAATTTCAACAACCATGCTAGGCTGCCAAGATGTAACACTCAAACCTGCTATCTACATACCCTAGGAAACAGTTCAGAAATCACATGGAAAGTTCAAAATTATCTGTAGTGAGACAACTTTAAGTACCAAATTGTATAATACTGTGATGTTGCAAAAGTATACAAACTGACTTTGAGTACTAACCATCCAAAATCGAAATGGGCATAAAAGTGCTGGGGAAAAAAATTAGGAGGAACAAAAAGTACACTTTTTCAGTTATTTTATTTTCATTTCAGCATGGCTTGCCATTGAGATAAAATATTTGTTGCTAAGGAAGGGAAAGAGAGTGTGAATTATGAAACAGATAAGAGGCTACCAAATCAAAGAATCTCAAATCAAAGAGCTGTCATATAGCAAGCAGGTTCCCCTGAGAGCTAGAATTACATTCACGTTCAGTTTATATAATGTTTGATACAGAAAGCTGTTGTGCTTGGGAAAAAGGTGAAGATTTCACTAACATAATTTTCAGAAATAGTAGAAATTAGTTTTATTTTTATGCTGATCACAATTTCCTTAGAAGTAAAGGGAATAAAATTGACAGGACTTTTTGCCCTTTTTGAGGCTTTTGAACAAGTATGAACCACTCCATACTAAGCTGAATATGTATAATACAAAAAAATCCTGAAGTACCTGAGTGAACTGTCATTCAAATTAATAACTTGATGTCTAAAAAGTTCCAGTTGCAGGCATCTATTTCTTAAAATGGAACAAAGTTACTATGCCCTAATAAATAACCCAGATATAAAATTAACTCATCCACAAGTTATGTTTACTTTACTACATAAGCATAGATTTTAATGCTATGTATTTTATTTGGAAGCTAAGATGGCATATTTAATAAGCAAATTGTAGCGGGGTTTTGAAATTATATTTGTTTGATGCTTGAGTATTTTTTTTTAGTATTGTTATACAGTAGTGGTTTCTGGTATACAGTTATGGCAAGTGTTTAGCTTTTAATGATTGAAAACCAGTCAGTTACTGAGATTTCAGAAGGTACTGCAGTCCACTAAATATATACCAAAAACCTATTGGTAAGGACTGCACTGGTAAGGTAAAAAAGACTTCTGTATGAGTGCTCTGTCAGTTCTTGTTGACTAAATGACCTGGAATTTTTAATGTAATCATGTAGCTGTGTTGCATATTGAATTGTACTATGTCAGTCAATTTCCTTTGTTCGACATAGCTCAGGTCTCTCAGAATTGGTTGGCTTGGTTGTTTTTACTCTCCTGCCTCTGGTTTCTAGTCACACTTGATTTATGTATCTTAGAAAAGACAACTACATTCCACTTTATGTAACATTCTGGTACTAACTTGTCTTCCTTGATACATCTATATCTCCCCCTCTTAGATTTCTTACCTATTTCGGAAAATCACCCACTAACCAGATTAACCAGCTTTATATTTTATTTCATTGCTCTCCTAGTATGAACAGGAAAAAGTACTACAGAGGTAGTGGACTTTGCTCCCTTCTTTTAAATATTTTTAATGTCCATTTCTTTTATAGAGTGTCTAGACAAAGTTCTTGGTAAAAAAGCTATGCAGAATAAGTGTGTGTGTGTGTGTCTGTGTGTGTGTGTGTGTGTGTGTGTGTGTGTGTCTGTGTCTGTGTGTGTGTCTGTGTGTGTGTCTGTGTGTGTCTGTGTGTGTCTGTGTGTCTGTGTGTGTTAGTGTGTGTATCCCCTTGTTACAATGTTTCAGCAAGGGGTTAGAATAACACTGGTTCTGGTTTAAATCGAGAGGGTAAAGATTCAGTTTGATAAAGGCAGTTTGATGGTTTATTGAAAAAAGATTATTAAGATATGGAATTTATAAACTTTGATAAGTCAGAATCCTAGAATTTTGTTGAGATTTTAGTATTCTTTTCAGAATTAAAATGAATAGAAACATGTGGAAACAGTTTTAGATCATGGTGTTGGAAGTGAAATTCAGTAATATTAATTTACCTGAAAAAATAATGCATGGTCTGTCATTTCTCTGTGTCCATATTGCAAGGTCCAAGAGACCTTTTTATTTTCTGAAGATTTTAAAAAGTATTTATGTTAAAAGCTTATGTCACTTAAGTTCCACCTTCTCCAAATATTTCTGATGTGACTTTAAAATAATAATTGACATGCTTATTTTCACAAATAACTCTTTTTCAGTAATGGACATTTTTATGGTAGAATCCTAGCCAGCTACAAAAGTACTTCTTAATAGATATCCTGAGACACTAAAATTATCTCTTGACACCAGGTATTGATCTCTTAGCTTTCCAATTATCTTTTTTTTTTCTTTTTTTTTTTTTTTTTTTTAATAAAATGCTTTGGCTTGGAAGAGACCTTAAAGATCATCTAGTTCCACTCCCCCTGCCATCAACAGGGACACTTTAGGTTGCTCAAAGTCCAGTCCAAACTGGCCTTGAACACTGCCAGTGAGGGGGCATCCACAGCTTCTCTGGGCAACCTGTTCTAGTGTCTCACCACCCTCAAAGTAAAGAATTTCTTCCTTATATCTAATCTGAACCTATTCCCTTTCAGTTTAAAACCATTACCCCTCATCACGTCACTAGACTCCACGATAGAGTCCCTCCCCATCTTTCCTGTAGGCCCCCTTTAAGTACTGGGAGGCCGCTATAAGGTCTCCCTGGAGCCTTCTCTTCTTCAGGCTGAACAACCCCAACTCTCTCAGCCTGTCCTCATAAGGGAGGTGCTCCAGGCCCCTGGTCATCTTTGTGGCCCTCCTCTGCACCCACTTAAGCAAGGCCATGTCTTTCTTATGTTGAGGGCTCCAGAGCTGGACACAGTACTCCTGGTGGGGTCTCACAAGAGTGGAGTAGAGGGGAAGAATCAACTCCCTTGACCTGCTGGCCACACTTCTCTTGATACACCCAAGGATGCGATTGGATTTCTGGGCTGTGAGTGCACATTGCTATTTCAGTTTTCATTTCATATTCAGTTTTCTATCTGCTACTACTCCCAAGTCCTTCTCTGAGGGCTGTCCTCAATTCACTCTTTGCCCAGCCTGTATTTCTGCATGGGATTGCCTGGACCCATGTGCAGGACCTTGCACTTGACCTTGTTTAACTTCATGAAGGTTGCATGGACCCACCTCTCAGGCATCTTAAGGTCCCTATGAATGGCATCCCTTCCCTCCAGTTTGTTGACCCAACCACACAGCTTGGTGTCATCTGCAAACTTCCTGAGGGTGCACTTAATCCCACTGTCCATGTCTCCAACGAAGATGTTAAACAGAACCAGTCCCAATACTGACCCCTGAGGATCACCGCTCGTTAGCTGCTCTAAATGCTCACAAAGTGTGAACATCCAGCCAACACTTTATCCACTGAGTGGTCCATCCATCAAATCCATATCTCTCCAATTTAGAGATAAGGATGTTGTGTGGGACAGTGTCAAATGCTTTGCACAAGTCCAGGTAGATGAGGTCAGTTGCTCTTCCCATATCCATCAATGCTGTAATACCGTTGTAGAAGGCCACTAAATTTGTCAGACACAATTTGCCCTTAGCGAAGCAATGTTGGTTGTCACCAATCGCCTCCTTATTTTCTGTGTGCCCTAGGATAGTTTCTAGAAGGATCTGCTCCATGATGTTGATGGGCACAGAGGTGAGACTGTCTGGCCTGTAGTTCCCCAGGTCTTCCTTTTTTCCCTTTTAGAAATGAGGGTTATGTTTCCCTTTTCCAGTCAGCGGGAATGCCACTGGACTGCCACAACTTCTCAAATATGAGGTATAGTGGCTTAGCTACCTCATCCTTAAATACCTCAGGACTTGTGGATGCATCTCGTCAGATCCCATGGACTTGTGCACCTTCAGGTTCCTTAGATGGTCTCAGACCTGATCTTCTCCTGCAATGGGCAGTTGTTCATTCTCCCAGTCCCTACCTTTGCCTTCTGAGACTTGGGCAGTGTGGCTAGATCACTTGACAGTGAGGTAAAAAAGTCATTGAGTACCTCAGCCTTCTCCATATCCCCAGTAACCAGGTCTCCTGTTTCCTTCTGGAGAGGGCCTACATTTTCCCTAGTCTTCCTTTTATCACCTATGTAGCTGTAAAAACTTTACTTGTTGCCCTTGACATCCCTGGCCAGATTTAATTCTGTCAGGGCTTGGGCCTTCTTAACCTGATCCCTGTTTGCTCAGACAATTTCTCTGTATTCCTCCCAGGCTGCCTGTCCTTGCTTCCTCCCTCTGTAGGCTTCCTTTTTGTGTTTGAGCTTGTCCAGGAGCTCCTTGTTCATCCATGCAGGCCTCTTGCCATTTTTGCCTGACTTTCTCTTTGTCAGGATGCATTGCTCCTGAGCTTGGAGGAGGTGATCCTTGAATATTAATCAGCTTTCTTGGGTCCCTCTTCCCTCAAGGGCTTCATCCCATGCTACTCTACCAAGCAGATCCATGAAGAGGCCAAAGTCTGCTCTCCTGAAGTCCAGGGTAGTGAGCTTTCTGTGTGCACTTCTTGCTGCCCTGAGGATATTGAACTCCACCATTTCATGGTCACTGCAGCCAAGGCTGCACTTGAGCTTCATATTCCCCACCAGCCCTTCCCTGTTGGTGAAAACAAGGTCCAGCAGACCACCTCTCCTCGTTGGCTCCTCCATCACTTGGAGAAGGTAATTTAAATTTAAAATTATCTTCATTTAATACCTTACTATTGAGAAGTTCTGTGACAGGTGAGTGTAAGGACTGGAAGAGAGTAAAGGACATGAATGTGACTAGCTAAGAATATTTGTATACGTACATATATGTATATATAAAAACGTACTACATATATAACATAATATATAGCATATGATAGATATAAGTATACGGAAAAGTAAAATTGTAATGTCTGTGTATATACATATACACAATACATAAAAAGAATATATATAGAATTAGTTCTGTTTTTTTCATCACCATAGAAATATAATCTAATGTTTTTATTCTCAGTATTAGCTTATCCTTGGTTATAGACTCAGAAATTGAGAAGGTTCACAAGCCCAGCCCTCCTTCCTTTGCAAATACAATGTAATAGTTTAATCTGCAAGATTTTTTGCATTAGTTTGGTAGAGAACTGTCTGCGGTTAGTTCAGTGGTTCACTCCAGCATGAAGAATCTTGGCAGTCCTTGTGTGGTGGGCAAGCAGAAGTGAAGCTCTTCAGTGGGCTTGCTGGGTCTTTCACATTTCAGAGAAAACCCTGTGAAATGTTGCTGCTAAAGCTTTGAGAACTTCATGTGATATCAGCATCAACTGTCTCAGCATCTTTTTAGAAAAAGAAATCCTCTCGTGCTGTTAGATTGATGTTATTCTGATGAAAACAATTGTTAGTTGCTGTTTAGTTCCTAAGTTATCACTCAAGACAAGAGTCCTAGAAGCTTACTATGAAGCAATTTACATTATTTGGATCAGTCAGTATGCGCTGTTAGAATGAAAGGCCATTAGTAGAGAATGTATAAACACGTATATACAGATATGTACAGATTTTGTGTGTATATATATATGCATGTCCTTGGCCACAGTCCTGCCAGTGCAGGGACATGGTCTTGGGGGGGTCCCAGGCTGGTCAGTGGGGCTGCCCACTCTTTTTGGGATCACCTGGGACACCCAAGCCAGAGGCTGCCCTGGCTCTGGGTGGGTAACTGGGGATGCTGTGTTGTGTCCTGTCCTCCCTCCACTGTCAACATTGCTCGTCCACTCCTATGTGTCTGTGGAGATTAGCTTTTATCCAGGTAGCCAGGCAAAAAAGACATTGTCACTTTTGCAGAAGTTGTCACTTTTGAGAACCGTTGTCTTGTTAAAAACAAATAAGCAAAACCCCCCAAAAGGTAAAAAAAGTTGCAAAAAGATAATTTATTTGCAGCTGAGGTTTTGGTTGGCCTGTAGTCTGTATGCCTGAATTTCCTCTGTGTGTCCCACATGAAGTCATTCCTTACTCCCCCTCTCTAATCTCCCCAGTGGTATCCCGCCACTCTCAACTCACCACAATGCTTGTAATTCTAATCCTTCAGGCATCAGTTCTCTGAATTTCTTCCAACTCACCTCCTCAAGCAGTCATTGTTCCTTTCATCATCTATTACCTTAACTCCTTCTTGAACTCCTCACACTTTTCAATCTGTGGCTGTGTTGTTGCTGCAACTCTCTCTCAGGCACCATCAGTTTGAAATACCTAGTACATATCTTTTTTAACCATCCTCTTTAGTCTTGTTGATTCTCACAGTTAAATCTCTTACCTTCCTAGGAAAAAAGGTGCCTTTTCTTAGCTCCTGCTGAATTGTGACTCCTGTAAAGGTCTTATTTGGTGTCTGGATTCCCTCCCACTCACCATGACCTCCATCCCCACACCACCCTTTATAATTGATACATTTATAACTTCCATGTCTTCAATTTCCATTTAACCAAAATAATGTATGATTAAAGTGTTAGATCAGATGATACTATCCAGCTTAATCGATGATTTTAAAATCCAATTAAAAGATCAGTCCAAAATGTGTTTTGTTTAAATGCCAGCTACCAAAACAAGAGTTTTAACTAATGAGATATGCTGATTAGATAATATTTGGACTACCAAAATGTTCCCAAGTTTTGTATTCAGCTAAAGACCATCTGTGAACCTATACCAATTACAACAAAATCTAGTGATAGAGGTAAAAGCTCAACAAATTTATACTCCTAAGTAAAATCCTGATTTAAAAGTTGTAGTTTTTCATCCTTTCTAGTAGTAAAATGTTAAACACTGACAGATTCACACTTCAGATATGCATCATCTTTTTCTTTTTTTGTAAAACAATCAAAAATCCTTCTGTCAAAATAATTTGCAAATGTGAACATTTCTACTGACTTCAGTAAAAATGCCTGCAAGACTAGCAATCTACAAGACTTTTAATTATTAAAGGCAAGTAAAAGGAAGAAGGAGAAATGACACCACAATACTTGCTTTTTCTTTTGGCAGAATTTAATTTTAGTGTTTTTTTGTATAACCTGAGAAAAACCTCAGCCTCTGAGCATAATGGAAGATATATTAAATTATTGCTGCATTAAGAGGTAAATACAAAACTCATAAGAATTTGGAACAAAAAATAAATTCTGTTTTGGCCTGAGCATGTGCTTGTAACAGCAATACAACTTTCATAGCCTTCCTTAAACTTTGCTAATTAATTCAACTCCACCTGTACAAACTGGGAAGCTCCTTTTTAGCCATCATTAAACAAAACAAAGCAAAGTAAAACAAAGAAAAATCAATTATCCACTACAGGCTAAATTTCCTTTTAAGCTTATGCTGATTTTTGAAACTTACAAAAGATAACAATAAATTATGGATCACTGCTGATTTTGAATTCTGATTTCATTTGACCACCTGTACTTTGGAAAAGGAGTTACACACTAAGCAGAAATGTTTGCCTTTTTTAAGCATCAAACAAAATCTAGAAACCACTATAATAAGTGCAACTAAAGTATAATTTCCCTCCCCTCTTTGCAGTGCAAAACACAGACTAGCAATCTGGTATGGGTTAAACTAGATGCAGTTCTTTTCGTCTTCACTAAAATAAGGGAGATGAGTTAGTTTTTCTTACAAAAACTGAAATTCCTTCTGACAAAAATTTCTAGCCTTCAGACTACTTTTAAATCATTGGACCCTTCGAGTTTAAAATTAATAGAGTGAAAAGAAAAAATCACTCTGAAGCCTGTCCCATGAACAGGAATAGCTGGACCTAAATGATGCATAGGTATAGCATAATATATCAGAATGACTGCAGAATTGATACTTTCATATTAAAAAGAGATAAAACCAGCAATGAGCTACACATTTCATGGCAATTTAACCTAATTTAAACCTTGTACATGCTCAGTTCATTGCATAATGTGCATTTGTCACCTTCTTTAGGAAAGAAATTTTTATAACCCTGTTTGATAGTTTATGGAAAATACAGTATGCGTCCAATATCTTTACATAGTTTTGAACTCCAGGTACAAAAGAGATTTAGAAGAAGTAAACTGATTACATATTAGTTTGAAAATTTGCTTAAACTAGTTCAGCAATATCACAGATCTTACATTTCATCATATTTCAGAACAGTAGATTTTTTTCTACTATTAGAGAGCTGGGAATTTCACCCCTGTGAAGTGTGGGCCTTTAAACATGCCACTGTTCCAGAACTTAAATTATTTTTAAAAATATATATAATTACCTATACTGTAAAAATGTATTTTATAAAGGCCATCATCAAGAAACCTCATATGTCTACACACTACTATGCTGTAGAATAAGGTATTTTCGGTTCCACAATGAAGCAACATTACTTCTAAAAATACTTTACAATGATCAGCAGTTATCATATTGCATGCTCCAAGTCTGAGAGATACCTGAAATATACACTGCAAAGTTTCTTTTTTCATAGCCAGAATGCCACTAACTTCGAGGGTTAACCCTGTAGTGATTCAGTTTTGACCTATGAACTAGTTAGTGAGGAATAATTTATACCAGCCAATATCATCCATTTGTCTCCAACAGATAATCATTATACATGCTGCAGTTATTGAGTAAAAGGTCAAGTAAATGCTATAGTGTTCTTCTATAAAGGAAACAAATGCACATTCTTTCAATAAAATCCATATTAAATGTAATGAAAATAAAGCTTGATAAATGATTTGTGAAATTAATCAAGTAGTCAGAAAAAAGAAATGCCAGTTCAACTGAGAAATCATATTTTAACTCAAGTGGGAATGGGCTATTGTACAGCACATAAACTAGTTTAGGATTCATGACAAATTTAACCTACCATGTGCACTGTACAGTCTTTCCCAGTGGACTGGTTTTATGTATGAGTGGGACTTAATATGCATCTGGTTTAATCTTTCAATCTTTACAAAGATTAAACATTATTTTTGTTCTTTTTGTTTAATAACTCAGAAATCAGAGCACATTTGTCTTAGAAAAAAGGTTTCAGTGTTCTAAATAATATGATAATTCAGTGATATACTGGCTGTGATATCCTAGACAAAAGTATTATTGCATCTCTGTGTTCTATCTTCTTGACAGAATGGGCCTTTTTTTGGCTTTTAAAAAACATTTTTAATTAGTTGTAAAACATTGTAAAAATAATGCTATGTCTTTTGATCATCTGTAATAGTATGTTTCCATGGTCTGGAAGGTAATGGCAAGTCTCTTACAGTGATTCAGGCATATGACATCAGGTCCCTATAGAAGTCTATAATTTTCCAGTAAATGTATTTTCTTTGCATCTCAGAGATGGTCAGAAGAAATGTTACTTTAATATAGAGTATTTGTCATTGCTAAACATTGGTAAACTCTGTACACATTCAAACTGATTGCTGCTGATTCACTCAGTGGGATGCAGCTTGTTAACCTCTGACTTAGATAGATGAGAATCTGACTTTCTGTGCTAGACACATGGAATTTCAGTCCCACTGACCACGACACAAGCCAAAATCCAAAATGTAAATCCTCAGAACTCCTACTGAGCTTCAGATAAGACCTGCATATTTTTAAAGGCCACAGCACCTGAATTTTCCAAGTGGGAGTTCATTCATTTCCTAAATGTTTCATGCTAAGCATGTGCACAAGTGTTTCTGCACAACATTGCATCTGCATCTGCAGAGCACGTGGACATCTACTGTATACCCAAAATCTCATCAAAATTGTTAAAGTAAGTATTTCCTCATCTGTTCCATTCCTAGAGCTTAATCTGTTAGCTGCCTTCTAGGAACATAATCTGAGCCAGGCCCCACAGAGAATCTGATTGAGAATAGTGCTGTTACAATACCTCTACTTGATAGTCTCATAATGATGTATTGACTTGGAAGAAATGAGTCAGGCTGTGATATCTGTTTTTGCCTCAGGGAGTTTTAAACCTACACTTCATGTTCCACATTATACCAGAAATTGTCCTAGTTGCAGTAGCGTCTATCAATTTCATGGATATTCACAAAGCTAGAGAAACCCATGGAATCTTGTTGCAGCTGATGCCGTGACAACCTTTTTAACTACTAGCCAAACCTCATATAAAAACTAATCATGAGGCCAATTGTGATGCAGCCTGAAAAATTCTTCAGAACATCTGTCACCATTGCAAGATCTGGCTAGTAGTTCTGAGAACCTGTTGCATGAGACAGAAAAACACAGCATCCTCAGCACATCTTCTGAACATATACACAGCGAGAAGAGTATCCCTTTTTGAACAGGTAGAAAAACTTGATAAGGTTACCAGTTATGCAATTGTATTAGCATTTTTTGTTTCGCTTGTCCTGTCTTCTTTACTTGCTTTATGAGGGATGCCAATAAGTGTGAGCTTTAATTTACATGGCTGATGGTTAAGGGGTAATTTAATTGCATTAATTAAAGACTTTTAAAAATCTCATCTCTTATTAAACCTGTCTTCTTCCCCAGAAAACAAATTTTCCAGATAAATCAATTCTGCATATCTTGTGGCAATGTTTATTGTCTGACAGACAGATGATCTTATATTTAAAGAAATCACATTTTTGTAGAATAATTAATGACCTAGCAGTTTAGTAGTTCCTATTAGTGCTTTTATGGCCCTTGGTGATTTTGAACTAAGATGTTATTTATGAAGTGAAAATCTGCTTTTCTGGATAAACAATATTAAAAAAGAATAAAGAAAGCTGATGTGTGTTAGCATTAACTTGGTTTACAGTGTAAGCTGCTACATGATAGATGTTATGTGTAAGAATGACCTTGATTTTCATCTATCAGAGAGTTTACTTCCTGTTAAACCAAATTACAAGTGGTATAGTAATGTGATCAGATATTTTCTGTGCTTCCTTGGATATTCTTTTGACATGTTACTAAAATTTTATGAAGAATCAAAATAGAATACAGCAATCAGAGCTCAGGAAGAATCTTAAATATTTATTTATCCTAAACCTTATTGCATCATTCCTTCTCTTGTTTATTATATCATATTCTATAAGAATACCAGTTGGTCACTGCTATGTTTGAATAGAAGTGTCAAAATCTGATTTGTATATGTACAGTAAGAGAAAAATAGTAAAAACACAATTTAAATGTTTTTGTCATGTAAAATACACAGAAAGTGTAATTAAAGTGCTCTAGTTGCATAGTGCACAATTAAGCATAAAGTAATGCAATAGCTAATCATGTAGCTGATATTTTCTGAACTTCAGTTATAAAGCAGAGGAAAATATAAATGGAATTTTGAGATAACCTCATTGCTCTTCATGAAAAATGCTGCTCTTTCAAGAAATAACCTAGCTAGATTCCTTAACTGCTGAGAGGTTTCAGAAGATAAGTTTTCTAGGCGCATACCATTGTTATGTAACTTCTCTTCAGAAATGTTATCTCTGCTTATTTTTATCTATCTCAACTTCCCAGGTTTTTTTACTTAACTTTTTTCGGTATATATCTTTTATAATATTTTTCCTGCTTAAGTGGGACCCTTCCTATTTTTCAAGGATACAATAATCTCCTGACTTGACCTGACTCAAGCATAAAAGACGGTAGTAACGCATTAACCTGAAACTGAAAGCTAAAAGTCCTCTGAGTTTGCTTTTAGAATTCTAGGTTTGAATTTGAAATTGAAATTCTCTGGGTGACACTAATGCATTCTCTTCTGCCTAAGAAGATCACAGACTCTACAAAATGTGTGGCCATTTCAAATTTTATCACATATTTAGACAATAATTATTATTTTTTTAAACTGTCTGTATTAAGAATCTAATCATTCTTTGTTAAACACTGCTTGATAACTTGCTGAGCAGCAGCTGTTATATCTAAAAACCTGGGGGAAAAGCTTGTATAACATTTCCAAAATGGTGCATACATAAAGGTAGTGTGTTTTAGTTTGAGTTATTGTGTTGGTTAGTGAGGTTAATAATCATTAATCTAGCTTGAGGTGGTGGAAATATGAATGGCCAGGAAACAATAATTTACAACAGACATCAAAGAAACAATGCCCAACAAGGATAAACAATACTGTAGATATTTTACTATGCATGGAGTAAAATCCCAACTAACTCATCTACAACTTTGTGTCTTTGGTTAATATTCTACTATAAAATTTCAGAAATAGGGACTCACTGGTAGTATTTCTTTGACTAGTCTGCTGAATTTACATTGTATTTTTTGTATCTCAGTAACAAGACATAAAATATTAAATATGACTTCATTACTCTGCTCCTGAAATAATCAAAAGTAAAACTTGAAATGACAGATGCTTCAAAAGCATTGGTTGACTCTTGTACCACACTTGTAAAGACGAGAAGATAGCTGCAGATATCTGAGGTGGTGAGACATAAGTAATATGGGTTGCTTGATGCATTAAACTGAAAATAATTACAAAGCAAATAAGGTGGGTTTTTTTCTGTAAAAGCTGAGGTGTGGAACAGTAAAACAATGTATTTTACATGCCTTAAATTTTAATTAAGAATATTTCAGAAGTATCTTCAGTCATTTAGAATTCCATCTTGAGCAGAATAGGGAATATCAAAGTTAAGTACAAGTAGAAAATAAAAAGGGGAACCTTTCAGGAAAGAGAAATAAAACTGTAAATCTCAGACTATGTCCCTTAATTTCACATTAAATATACAGATGATGACTCTCAAATTATTTGATTTCAACCTCCCTGATTGTCCACATACTTCTCACTGCAGGGTTTTTAAGATTTATGGCAATGTATAAAAAGCATTAGTTATGCTAAACTTCACTTAAACTCTTCTGAAGCTTTTAATCTTTTTTTGGTTTCTGTTTGTTTGATCGAATTTCATATTGGTTTGACTTATATACAATCATACTGTAATTAATCTGTTCCTTTAGATCTGTTCATCATTAAGTTTTGATGTTTAATTTAAAAGGTTGTGCATCTGGATTACTTTTACTATAAAATTTGGTGAATACCAAGCAAAGCTCAAATCTCATTCATATAATATAAGTTGAATAGGTATACTCCTACAAACAAATGTATGTAACCATCTGCATAGAAAATATATATGTATGTGTGTATATATATATATTTATAAAGTGTAATTTCATGCAAATTTTTAGGTTTGAGTTGTAGCTGTTCTAGCCCTGGAAGCTGTCACAAAGAACAGTTGAAGCTACTACTCTGTATTTCCAGTTTCACTCCGCATTCCAACTATGTCACTGCTGTTCGCAATAGCAACAACAGCAAAAGAAGGTTTCGGGCAGATAAAGTTGCTGCACAGAAACTAAGGCAGAAATGGGAACAAATAACTAGGGCAGAAGATAACATAGGCCAAGACCACTTCTTTCAGCAGCAACCTACTCATAGAGAGGTTTAAACAAACTGTGCAACCATGGTCCCTGGGAAAAGAACAATAGCAACAATACTTACCTGGAGACACATCATCAAAATAATATTACTGTTCCTTATTTTCTTCAAAGAAAAATCTTTGTTTAATATTATTTTTCGTAAGTATGGAAAATATTCAAGATAACTGCAGTCAGCAACAAGTTTAATTTCCAAGAAATAGTTAGAAAAATAACAAGCAGTTTGTAGTTTAGTTTTATGGGTATTTTTTAACAGATTTTGCAGTCAGCATTAAAAGGTATCATAAAGTTCTATTAAAAATAATATACTTTTTATGCTTTACATTACTGTGCAGAAGATGTTTTCTTTCTTTTTCATTTGTACATTTATTTTCATTTCATCTCTGAATGAAGCTGCTTACAGTGGCTTATCTGTCTATGATTCTTTAACTCTGCTAGTCTTCACTGTCTTCTGCTATTCCAGGAATCAACAGGTGTTTTGTTCAGCTGTCCTCAGCTGAAAACAGAAAATGTGCATCAAATTAACACTAACCAGGTTAATTAATTTAGGCAGATAAAGCATTTCTTTCAGTAGCAGCTTCAGATGAAGCAGTTTAGCCTTTCCTTCCTCTTTTTGTCAGCTTGTTCTTAATCTGCATCAATGCCTTGATGGTTCACCACACAGCCCAACAAACAGCATACCCAAAAGATTATTACTACAGTAAGGAAGCTGCCAACAGGCAGAGAAAAGTACGAAGATCCACTGCTGGGACTGATAGTAGTAGTCAGAATGCAAAAGACAATAAATGCATATATTTATTAGTAAATATATGGTAAACAATAAACCCATGGTAAGAGTGAAAGCCCATTATCCCTAAAAGGTACTGTTCTGGTTTATTTTTATGTGCATTTTATTTTACAGAAGTCATAGTCAAGTATTTGATTAAAAAAATGCAAGAAATATAGTTCTATACTTCTGTGCATTCATAACTAAAGAATAGTTTAGAATATCTAGTTTAGAAATCTAAAGAATAGTTTAGAACATTCAATGAAAGGAGAATGAATGTAGAAGCACACATAAGGCTTCAACATTTTTGGAAACATATCAGTTGGGGAAAAAAAGATCAGGTGTTTTATTGTCCTTTTATCCAGTATCTCTCCTTACTAGAATGCATTGTAGTTAACAGAGAAGCATCCTGGGAGACAGCAGTGAATGGTCATTACAATCTTATATTTAAAATATATCATAGCAGGAGCTGTGCTCAATAATAAATTAAGCAATCTTCCTGTGTGAGCAGTGTTATAAAATAGCCCAATCATTTCATTACGTGTATGCTTTCCCTGTGTAATGAACATCAGATCAGCTGTATCGGTATATTCAGTTGAATATATTATGGAGGTAGATTGGTAAGTTTAAGGGAGTTTACCCTTTGAAGTTATGTTGAGACATGCCTACTTTATTGAAAGTAGACATTTTTATTCTTACTATAAAAGTATTCATTGGAGTGATATTCAGCAGTAATTTTTATTATTCTTTAGCTTCTACTTTTCCAGCTTGAAGGTTTTACATGCTGCTGTTTATAGTTACACAAAACACAAAATTCAGATGAAAATTCATGTTTTCATCTACAAAAGATGCTAAAAAGAAGCTTAGTAATCAAACGCACTGCAGGTAAAAAGCAAATACAATTACTTATGAGTAGGCCAGAATAGATTTGTACTACCAAGACAACAGGATGTAAATGGAACAGCATGTGCTATCACCAACAACAGGCATTACAATACATGTAGAATACTCTGTTACGCCATCTTTTCAAAACAACTACCCTAAATCTGACAGCAGGTAGCAAGATGAAACTTGCCCTAACTAATAAATTCCTTGAAATAAAACCCTATTTTGATTTTAAGATTTTTGGAACCAGAAAATGATACCATATATTCCCTGTACATGGGGTGGAATGAAATGTCTTCATCTGGATATAATAACAATCCCGATCAATTTTTCTTTAACAACACATAGATTTGTAGAAATTTTTTTAAGTGGTTTTGTTTTTTGTTTTTTGGGGTTTTTTTTGTTTTTCTCTTTCACTGTATAGACAGAAAGTATATAGTGTACATGTTTACAGCAGGATTAGGAAGCAATTCACCTACTTAAAAATATGTATTCCTTTAAAGGTTGTCCTTTGAAGTTTTCCTGTCAGTGTCTGCAGTGAACATCCACAGTTCATTTGATTCTTTCAGCATCTTTCTCTGAATTCCTTTCTTTTCATGCATGCCAAAGGAACAGTGTTCTTTTGGTTCTTTCATGGCTATAAGTCAGAGACAGAGGTTTAGGAGAAAGGGAAATTAAGGGACACCTGTCTTGGCTGTGCAGCACATAACAGAAGAGAACTTTCATCTACATCCACTTTTTACTCTTAAGAGGAGCATACGCAGGGCACCTTCCTGCTCTGAGACAATGAGTCAAAATGACACTGCTGATCACCTTGACTTGTTCAGATTAGGCAGTTGGGGTTCAGAAAAATCCATTCTATTGCCTGTCTTTAGAGAGCAGCCATGTTTGCTCTTCCCTGACAGTAACTTATTTCCATTAGATAATAGAAGTAAAAGCATTTTTTCACAAGAATATTCCTATGAATTTCTATTAAGAAGTTCATAAACTGAAACAATGATGTACTTTTGTGATTTAAACAAATAAACTTTAGCTTAAAGTATTAACTTGATTTTACAGAGATCAATACACAACTCATCATTGGAGAGAAAAATAATATGGTTGCACTTGGTGTTCTTTATGAATACTCATCCACAGAAGCAGAAGACACATAGATAAATAATTAAAAATTGGAGCAAGACAAATTTATTATTGTAAATATTTAAGCTTTCCCTACTATACATTTTTAATGAATTTTATATTTTTAATGTATCATTACTAAGATAGCTGAACTCCACATTTCTATTTCAGGCTATTTCTGCTTTATGACATTTCATTCTGGGGACTTGATGTAATGCAAGTTGGAGTATTAAGTTTTGACATAACTGGTATATGTATTTTCAGAATGATGGATTTGAGGAAAAGCATATCTGCTCACCTACTGAAGTGTGGTGTATTTATAAAATCCAAAAACATAAATGTAATGATTTTTATTCATATTCTTTGAAGCTGAAGAGAGGATAGAGCTGACTATTAAATTAGATACATGCTGTTCAGGCCTGTGGTTCTCTCAAGCTATGTCTTCACCTTTAAATATATGTATTTAAAGGAAAAATAAACTAGGCTGTAAGTCAGTATGAGTTGGCAGTATTTTTCCACAAAGAGTAAAGAATAAGGCAAAAGGAGGGCTCATTAAGAAATCCTTTGAATGCATGCTAAGTGCATGTGGGCTAATTGTAAAGAAAACCAAAAGGATTTCTAATATATATATAAAATATAGTCAGAAGATAACTTTTTTTTCATTAATTCCAGTACTCCAGTACTTATCAAAACAGACATACTGAGGAAATATAGCTGAAGATAACCTCCATAAGTAAATTACCTGCAAAATTTAGAATATTTATCGCCATTTGTCCAAAGCAAAAGCATTTTCACGATCAAGCAGTCACATGGAATTAACGGTTTGATCAAATAGATTGAATGCCACCAGAAATACATTAACTGTCCTTGAAAAGTCACCTTGCAGTGAAGCTCCCTCAACTCCTTTCTACTAGGAAATAAATACCTTCCAGTGAATCATCCAACCTCTCTGTAAATGTTCCTAAATGTGTTACCTTCTTGCCTTTTGTTTTTTCCTTCTTCGCAGAAAAGGAGAGCATGAAATAGCTGATGGATGATACAGTGCTTCTTCAATTTGGTCTTCACTGGGAAGAACATTGATGCTGATACACTATGTGCTGTCTAGTAAACTCACTTTTCAATATTAAATGCACATATGACCATAACTTCAGTAATTCAGGAAAAAGCTAAGAAGTATTTTACTATTGACTCAGTTGTCATCAATGTCAAATACAGAAGTAGCAGGTTTAACTTCAAAATTAAGTAAAAGTCCAATGAAAAACCACACAGGTGCTACCTATTCCTTTGTAGATAGCTGCAAAAAATTGTTATTCTTAACTTAAAATAAAAATTTCTAAAATTCTTTTTTTCTGAATTTCTGAGCTTAGGAGAGTTAAACGTCATAAAGAATTGTCTCCTTTTAAGATCATGGTGAGATAATTTACAGAGCTTAATAAATATTTAGGTTTCTATTTAAATTTGTCATAAAATCTCTCAAGTAAATAAGCAGAATAAATGGTGTAGCATAAATCAGATGCTAAAAATTCTTCCAAGTTCAATCATTAAAATGACACTGATGCATCTCTATATATACATATGCAGACATTATTAATGCCATGCATGGTTTTGTTACTTGATTTTGATAAATTGATGTGCTATTTACTCAACTGGAAGCACTATTATAATAAGTGTTATTGTATAGATATATCTGTCTAACTTACTGTGTCTCCCTATGTAATTTCTCATAATCATATTGTGATATTTCAGAAAATATTTGTTTATGGTACACCATGAACATTGACTGAGGCACAGTAAATCAAAATTCAGGTTGCTTCCATGTGGAGCAAAAGAAAGAACCTATCTTAGAAGTGATCAGGGGACTGGCGACTAAAGTATTTCATGTCCACAATGGGTAGCTGGCTCTCTTTCTTTGACTATAATAGTACTATGAAAGTGTGAGAGATTTTTCCAGTTCACTATCTGAGAAAATTCTGTTTCTGATAAAGATTTCATTTTTCAGTGACAGGGAGCTTTTCTGAATGAAAGAAAATTTTTTATCTAAATTCTTGACCAGCTATACTTAACGTCACATGGATTCTGACTCTATCTCTGCCATTTACCTGATAGGTAAATGATAGATGCCTGTATTTCTCTTTGCTGTTCTTTCCGTTCCAGTCTTTCATTTTTCTGGTATAAGAGTCAGTACCCCTGAGCATTTACTTAGTGATTATTGATTTGCGATCTTCACTAGAATACTTAAGAGCTGCAGTAATATGAACACCATCAGAAATACTTTTTTATCTCACTAATATCACAGGTGTCATCTTTTGTTCAAAGAGTTTCCAAGCAGGAGGATTTTCTAAAAAGTATAGAAGTAAAGGAAGCCTTCTTCATTTCATACCATCTTTTGTATAATCGTTTGCGTGGTACATCCTATTACAACCTGTTCTTTTCTTGAGTCATTGCCATGTTTGAGACCGAGGCTACAGCTGCCATAATTGTTAGTGTATCTTTTGCTATACAGTGCAGTGTATTGTGTTTCTGATAAAAGAGTGTAAGTACACAGCAAAGAAAAATGTTAGCTGTAACTCTGAGCCAGATACAGCTTTCCAGATAAAAAAGGATATTGCATGACACACGTTGGTTATGTAAGGAGGAGTGTGGTCACATGGGAGAGTCTCCTGCAATTCATCCATGTTCAGCAGCAGTTTATGTGCTAACAGCTTAGAGACATCTAGTTATCACCCACTGCCTATAGTGAAAAGTACAAAACCAATTATTTACGACAGATGAGATGCAATGACTCTCACTGCACAAGTTCCTCCTCTGTGCCAGAAAGAAATCTCATAATTAACATACTTCATCTAAAAATACATTAATTGTAATTTAACAGTCTACAATATGAGCTGCTGTGAGTGAGCAGCAAGAATGGCTGCTACAGAAATGAAGGCAAGCCAGGAGCAACTGGTGACAGAAGGGCAATAACTGTAAGGCCAAGGGCAGAGCCCCACAGCATCCAAACAAGAAGAGCAAAGCAGGTCTGATGGCAGTAGCAAGGTGACCAGGGGTTGCCAATCAAGTCCGTACTGATGGAGTAGGTCCAAAGTCCAGCCTCAGGGGCAAGTCAGTAGGTCAGCATGGGGATTCACAGAGCATGTGATCAGGCACAGCTGCAATGTAGTTTAGGCAAGGCCCAAAAATAAAGGTCTGAGCTTGAAAGCAGCTCCCAAGTGGTGAGGGGCCACCTCCGACCTCTTTCACACATAGCAATTCCCCAGCAGCCAGTATCCAGACTATTGCACTGCATTAGAGCTGGTTTTGAGCATAAGCAGCTTAACCTGCAAAGGGTTCTGATCCCAGAGTCCTTAAGATTATCTGTAATCTTTTGCTGGGATTTTAAACAGAATTGTCTTGTCAGAATTAAACAGAGCTCAGGCAAAACAGTATTTAAATTAGCTAGCTAAACATTATTTTAAAATCCAAAGCCTCACACTCCACCTGGCTTCTTTGGTAACTTCAGTAGTCTCATTTCTTTCAGTGTAAAGTTTTTGGACATGGTCTGTAAATGGAAGAAAAACAGAAAATATGTAAGATGATGAAGATACTGGAAAACAGTCAAGCAAGGGTGACTATATAATCTAAAATTTGCTTGCAATGAATATTTGATTAATACTGATACTACTGAAAAGAAAAGCCTATTTATAACCTGAAAATAAGATTTTACCACTATTTTTTTCTTCTGTTCTCTTTAATCATGGATCAAAATATTGAATCTAAAATGCACCCAAGGTGCTTCTTTCTAATCGTTAAATCATTTCAGTAAAATCTGTTGGTAGAAACAGAGGTTTCAGAATCCTAAGCTCCTTGGAAATGTGCTTGTTATTTTTATCCACAGCTGACGTGCTAGGAAAGAAGAGCAATTTTGTTTACTCCCAGGTGGTTTAAATTTGATTTAAACTCACAGCTGAGTTTAGGCTGATGAATAGCTTTTTATTGAACATGAATAAATTGAGAAATTCAGATTAGTCAGCCACTTTTGCATCATAATTTAAATTCCAGAGAAGATGCATTTAGCAAAAATAGAGCAGAAAGGTATGCACAATTGATGAATTGTACCTGATGACTAGCTGGATTAATAATTAATGAATTTAATGCTGTTCTAGGTCTTTTCAGTATTGGTGTTCTTGTGAAAAAGAATACGTACAAAACAAAGGGAGAACAACTGCCATCAAAGATAAAAACAAGTGAATGCATAAACCAACCAATATGCAGACAAATACAGAGAGGTAGATTCCTGCTGGTAAGCAGACACATCAGGTCTTCTACACAGACTGAGTATCCTGTAACAAACATTTCGGTCATGTATAAAACCAGAAAAATCTCAACTGTCTAATACGGTCTTCAGAGAACTAGACAATATTGAGCACCTTTTCAGCATTCAGTTCAACCTGAGAGTCTGAAAGCTTTCTTACAAAAGAGAAGGTAATCCTAGCAATCACTTCTGAAGCCAAGTAGCATTATTCAATCATAAAAAATCAGAATCTGGCTGTCTGTTCACTAGTAAGACAAAGGCATAATTAAAGTTGCACAGTTTCTTTTATGTCTGTTTTTTTTCCCTGACAAAATGCTGAATGTTCTTCTATTTCTGCAGAAAAGTTGTGTGGATCTACTATATGTGTATGTTTGTGCTTATTTGGAAAATGTTTTGAGACCAAAAGATAACAAAGTCTACATATTATTATTTTATTCTGCTGAGGCACCTAGATAGCAGTAACATTTCCTTCTCATAAGAATGACAAATTGTGTGAGTCTGCTGTCTAGATAAAGAACAAAAGAACTGAACATGAGAGGATATATTGGAAAGACTCCTCTTGTATTTAGTGGAAAGTGGTTAGATCCCATTAGTCCTGCTAATTTGGCTTTTGGAGAGTTGTTGACAGACCATTAGAAAGAGCTGTCTGGAAATAGAATAGGCTGATACTATACCGGTTCATTTAAAGATGGTGTGCTGGGGTAGGGGTGTGTCGGTTTGTCTGTTTAAGATATGAAAATTAACACTGAAAAAAAATACATCTGAATAAATTTTAGCTTAATAATTTACAAATTTCATTTTAGCTTAATAATTTACAAATTTCACATAATAGCAACTTATCAGTGGAGAGTGTTTTCCTAAGCAGAGTTCCCTAAATAGCTGTTTGCATTACATTCTTATAAACATTGAGTAACTTGGTACTTATCTGTGTATCAGTGCTGTCTATCATAAATATGTTATATGCTTTTGTATGTCTTTATTTTATGTATAAAAATATTTCCCAGAAGTTGGACGGATCTTAAATGAAAAACATCTGCAAAGCAATCACAGGAGCTTTGTAAACCCAAGAGATAACTGCAGCCCTCTAACAAATAATACCATCTGTTGTCTGTTTAGTTAATGTATTTATAAATTCTAGTGGTTTCTTATTATTTGGTAGTTAGTAGTAAAATATTAAAAAAAATTATTGAAAAACACTTGGGTTTATACGTTCATTTAGGACACTAATCTTTTAACATCTGAGTGCACAGCTAAGCAGTATGATAAGCATATTTTCATTTACAGGGATTACATGCAAATCAATTTATTTACATCCCTAGTACACTAGTCTGATTCTAAAATGATTCCCACATCAGATTGAGAGAGTGGGAGTTTGATACCTTAAAACTGGTTCTAAAGTTGAAGATGAGTCACTTAACTCTCAGTACACTTTCTTTACCTTCTTCATTCCCTTATAAAGAGAGTGGGACATCTATTTGGAAGGTAGTGGTCCCAAAAAGGACAGAATGCATGTGTGGGGCATTATTTGATGAATGATAGTATGGTAATGTGCTTTGCAAAGTACTCTTGTCAATGAAAATATAAAATTGACAAGAGGTAGGATTATTCTAGAGTGTTTCACAGCTGTTTTGAAGCAAGTTTGGATTAGTTTAGTGTTATCAACAAATATAAGCAGGTTGGTGCAATGACATTGTTTACAAGCTGTCTGACTAAAGATTCAGTTCAGAAATTAAAAATTTTTAATAATTCTGAGTAGGAAAAAGAGTCATAATTACATAATGAAGGAAATTTTGCACTGAGAAATAGTGTCATATTCGAACTTCTGCCTCTTTCCCTGCATAGGTAGATTCTGTGCAAAATGTATTATACACCTGC
Source organism: Strix uralensis (assembly GCF_047716275.1). Lineage (NCBI taxonomy): Eukaryota > Metazoa > Chordata > Aves > Strigiformes > Strigidae > Strix > Strix uralensis. Next base: position 32,895,861 of record NC_134012.1, on the reverse strand, counting down.
ATATGCACATTATACTAAAAATGGTTGAAAGAGAAAAACGTAAAAGCAGTGAGCATGCATTTATGCCCAAAGCATTGTAATAAGAGACAGCAGCCATGATGTCAAAGACATCTAAAAACTACCATGAAAAGCAATCATTGATGGGAGTAAGTTGCATTAAAATAGAAGATTGCCCGTCCTTTATAAATAGGGTATATTTCTGTAATTAACACACACCAAGCACACATGATGTACAAACTTAATTTCTTACAGACATGTAACAGGAAAGAGTCTTGTGGTATTAGGAGGACATTTTATGTGAGTTGGTACTTCTGAAATATTTCTTTAATTTCACATGATTTTCATGTTTGTGTTGGTACTCTGTGTGTTATCTCACACAGAGTACCATGTGTCATTGGCTCTGTTGGACATAGGGGAAGCTTCTAGCAGTTTCTTACAGAAGACACCGCTGTAGCCCCCCTTCTAACAAAACCTTGCCATGCAGTCCCAATACACACACTTTTAATACTTCCTAAAATGAATTAGTTATATTATTCTGGAATTTGAACATGATCCTAGGAAGATGCTCAGAAAAAAATCACTAAGGTTGCTACGTTTGAACAATGAATTTAAGGATCTTAAGATTTCTTTGACTGAGATGAAACAGTTTTTTTTCTGGTTTTATGGCTGCTTGTGCTCAAGGCAAATTTTTCATTAGTCCATTAGGAATTTGTAGTCAATAGCTATTGCCCAAATGACAAAAACATGTCCTTCTCTCTTCAGCTATGTCTAGATCTAGATATCTAAAGCTTTATCAAATAGCTTTAACAAATTCTTCACCAGTGCTTAAATCTGCAAGGCATTCTGGATTGATACCTCAGCTATTTGGGGAAAGTTGAGTGTGGAAGTAATGAGGCTCACAAAGGATTAGGAAAAAGGATAACTCCTCAGTTTAAATGAGATTTCAAAAAATGAACATATATTGACAGAACTGAATGATTGTTTTCATGTTTGTAGTGTCAGTTTCCTCAGGAAAATTAAGATATGTTAGGTTTATTCAGTCTTTCTTGAACTTCTTGTCTGAGATGGGAGGAGCCCATCTCTTTCCCTGTACTTAGATTCTTTCTTTCGTATCTCACGCCAGAGTCAAGAAGGTCATCTCTTCTGAAAAAGCATGACTTATGTCAGTTACTATCTTCCTGGCAGAGAACTCTTCCTCCAGAATTTAGAGTCTGCTTTCTTTATTCTCCAGATCTTTTTGGCAGGTGATATTCTTCCCTGCTTTGTAGGGAATCCAAGTCTGCCATGTTGACTGACAGGTTAAACTGATAATTAGATAATATCCAATTAGATAGGATCAAATTAGCTCCTTGATTTGCATGTAATGGGTGAGAACAGAACTGTTAAAACAGTGGCTTTGATCTGTTGACATAGACCACAAACATTGTTAAGCCTGACTTGACTGATATTAATAAAGGAAAATTTCCTTGATGGCAAATGTGATAAAGACTAAGATTATTTAATTTATTGGGATCTAAGCATCTGGCCTTGGTCAGCTCACATAAAAACTGCTGTCCAAAGCTGTCCTTTCACTGAATTGTACTCTGTTTTAATTTCCTATGCTTTGCTTTATGATTTACTTATTGGATTTTAAAACAATGCGTGACTTGAAAACACCTCCACAGCACACAGGAAATAGAAGTGCTTTTATTGGTATTGTGATCAAATGAACACAACATTGCTTCCTATAAGCGAGATGTATTTATCACATTGTGCATTTTCTTTTTACATCGCATACATTCTGTTTCATAAAGCAGACATCAACTGTCTCACTTTCCTGCTGAAATTAAGTGTATGGGAGTCAATACATTTGTACAAGAAAACTACCTTATCCCTGTTTTGTATCAAAGGTACAAAACTGGTAAGGTAACAGAGTTGTTATTTCTCCCTCCTTAAAAAATAGGAAAGCCACAAAAAGCAAAGAGCAAAATTTTCACAGCTGGCTATGAAGGCTGGATATTTAGCTCCTGCTAAAATCTCACAGACAATTTTGAAAATTTTGGGCTAGGTATGTATTTTTCAGCTTACAGATGGTTTTAGTTATTTATACAAGGCCTGTTAGATTATTCATTCCTTAATGATCTGGTTTTAGTGGTTCACATATCAAATAACAGCTTTTCAGTTGTGTTGGTGTTTCTTTGGCATGTGCCAAAATTATTGCATAGCTATTTATTGGTGATGTGAGCCACTCCTTTTTTTTGCTATTTTACAGTACAATCAATGGGTGACTGATGCCCTACATCATGAAAAGAATTATTCTCAAAGTTGGCTATGTCTTTTTCAGATAAAATATTTTGGTTTTCACATTATTGCATGGAATATTGCTATTGTTAAAAGGCAAACCATAAAGGATCTTCAGCAGAAGCTGCTGATGAAGCACTTTTATTCTAAGCCTTTTTCTGCTTAGTTATTTGCTGACTGCCCAACTTAGGCCAATAAGCAGTTTACCCAGCAAACTGCATTGATAACACAGATGGAGAGGAATATAAGAAACAAAAGAATAGGCAGGTATGGTGCCTCAGTCGTAATGTTGTTTCATTCTCCAGCTAGATTTCTACTTAACTTGTTCTTTATGTAAAGAAGAGGGGTTTTATATGACTGTTTTTACTTTGTGGTGTTCCAGGATCGCTGTAATCTGTTAAGGTGTTGAGTGTATCTATCTTTATTTGATCGATTTTTTTTTTTAACCTTTTGTGGGTTTTAAAACTAGAACTGTATCTTTTTTTCTGCTGAAGAGACGTGTCTGAATAAAGCATCTCGTTAATTCTTTGCCAGATTTGTGCGAACAAGTCTAAAAATCAAGTGAAATATTTTGTTTTGACACAAAAATAAAGGATTTCTGTATTTCAGTCAAAATTCCTTTCCATTTTAAAATTACCTTTTTTTCATTTAGTAGTGAAAACACTAAATCTTTTATGGTTAATAAAATGTTTTATTGAGCTGAAATAATACTTTCATTTTTTATTTTATACTAAAAACTTACAGTAAACCACAAAAATGGTTATCTAAAAGACATGCTACATTGATTTTTTAACTAGAAAAAGGATGTTTTAATTTTCTTTTTAGGCCTTCAATTTTTAAATATTTGAAAAATACATGTGTTAAATCATTTTAAGAACAAATATATTAAATGGGTGTGTCCAAAAAGTTAACTCAATCTTTACACTGTAATTGTAATAGTACTTAACCACTAGTTAGTAACATTAGTAAGTGACTAGTAGTGACTAGTAGGTTTTAGGTTTTTGCTGAATACAGGTGATCAGCTCAATTACAGACAAAAGCAATTAAGAACATGTCTATGTTAACATTTCTATTCTGATCACAGCTCTATTTTCTAAAAGCAAATCTCTTGGTTGGTTTAGGCCACTTTGAATTACGGTGCACTAGAAAGCACAAACTGGATTCCTCCCACATGATACTGTACTGAAAGACAGGCACCAGATCTGTACTTAATCCAAAGTGAAAATAGGCAGACGAAATACCTGAAATGCATCTAGTGTGAATTCCAGACCTTCAGCACCAAGTGTTTCTCTCTACAGATCAGAGCTTTTTGGCCTAGTTGGTAATGTAGATTTGGTCCAGTGTTACCATCTAATGTAGGCATGTAAACCTTCCAGTAGTCAGACAGCTAAGGAGACATTGTCAACAAAGGACTTTTTTTTTTTTTTTTTTAATAATTTTATTTTCCTGGATAGGTTCATTCTCCAAGTGGATTTGCCCCACAGTCATACAAACAGGTGTATGTAAAATGAGGTGAGGACAGGTTACTGCTTCTCCTGGTAGTAATCCAGGAAGACAGTTTATGAATCCACGCTTCTTATGTAGTCAATTGAGAGAGGCTGTTTGGGAATTAAAGTGCTTTCAATCATCTCCTGAAGTCTCCACTGAGTATATGAAGAGCTCATATTTTGCTCTATATATAGAAAGAATTTTTATGTATCTATACAAATAACTAATCCCAGAAGGGTCAGTGGTACAGAAGCCTTTTAAAGGAGAATAAAGCCTTCACAGGCACAATTTTAGGTGTTACGGGGCTCATACTGTGGTTCAGTTTTTTTAAGTAGTAGTTAAAATTTTGTTATCTTTATTTTTTAACAGTAGAGGGAAATATACAATGTTATGAATGTTGTTTCCTGTAATTAACTCCAATACTGGTAGTGGCTTGCTAGTTTTCTTTGCAGATTTTTCAGTGTGGTGGGAAGGGAAACTGGTAGGTAAGATAAAGGAAAAAGTAGTGAAAGAGACTGTTGGGTTACTTGAAGAAAGAAAAATTACAGGAAAAAGGCTTTGTTTTCTAAAAGGAAATATGGCTTTTTGTTTTCTATTTAGTTGTTCATAAAGCATATCTCATGTAAAACTTTCTTTTAAGGTTTTCCTGATTTTCTTTTTAAAATGCTATATGTGACACACTTTTAACAATTAGTACAAATGTGATGTAAAATGTGACTTGTGAGAGCTATGTAGAATAAGTTCAGAATATAATTTTCTTATACTGCTTCATTTAGGCATTGAGGAAGAAAGGTGTAACACTGTGTGGGAGATGCATAAATCTCACTAACGAATTCTGAAACAGTATTTCTATTGCTGCCGATTCTTTGTCGGTTTGACAACTCACTTATGTTTAGCATACACAGGACTGCTGGGCATATTTCTAAAGAAAATCCCATCATGAACCCTTACTAAAATAAGCACAAAAATAGCAACTATTTCTCTGTGCTATCATGTGTTCTTAATACACAGTAATATTTTGAAACAGAAAGGATATTTTCAGGCTTCTTTTTGTACAATAGATTTCAGTATTTACACTTAGTTACTTGGAAAAATTTCTTCCCCATTTTTAAAATTATATAAGGAGAGAGGGATAAAAATAGTTACTACTTGACTTCTTATTCATAACTAATATATAACCTAAATTGAATGATGTAATTACTATGCAAAGTTTACAGTGTATCTCAGAATATTAACACATCATTTGGGAAGTTCATGTTGTGTAGGCAAAAGCCTCTGCAATATCCTACACGATTATTTTTCCCCTTTTTTTCCTCTTTCCATCTTAAGGAGATCATCTTTTTAGGTAAAGCTGATGTGAGAAATGCCTGTTCACTTTAATGGATTCAGGATTTTCAATTTTAGTGGTTGGTTATGTATGTGTTCATATGAACACAACTGGATGGAATGATGGTGAGCACCGTTTAGAAACTACAACTGTGAAGTGATATTCTTGTTTTACCTTCAGGACAGATGCAACCTCTCAGTGCTTCCTTGCATATGTACAGTTAAAACCTAACTGTCTAGGAATCTTCTGTGTGCCAGGTACTTAGCTGTTTTTTGTTACCTGTCCACCCAAGAACATAAGATACATCAGCTATGGAGGTCTGGTTTAGATTTGTAATTACAGACCCCAAATGCAAGCCTACGCAGCACTTTTTGTTATCAATGCTTTTGCTATTCTTTTCAGAGGAGAATTGTAAAAGAAGGTTCTGCTGTGAAGTTCTGGCTGCCAGTAATTCATTCCTAATGCCTAGAAATTAATGCCTCCACTTGCACAAAATAAATACTGATACAGTGCAAAGGAAAATAAGGCAATGTAATCTTAATAATATGTCTGTAATAAATCAGGCTTAAGCTTTCAATCATGTTAATGTAATTTAATACTGTATACTAGTCTCTGAATAAAATTAACAATGTAGGACTGTGGCATTTAGTTTGTGTGTCAAGAGAAGTCTTCACATAATAGTAGGGGTTTGGCTTATAAAAAAGCTCCCTACCTTCTTCACCAAGCACACTCTTTCACCACCAGTTCACCCTAATTCAGAATTTTCTGCTTTCCTATGTAGAGGGGCTAACAAGTCTGCAAGCAATAGCGTAGATGTCCAGACTTTAAAAATGAGAGAACTGAAGTGACCTTCCGTCCCCGTTAAGCGCTGTGCAAAGAACGCCTATCAGTATCTTCACAGCTGAGTTCAAGAATTTAATAATGTAAATTTTACTTTGCATACAAAACGGTGCAAATCTGTAATACTGAATGAAAAGTTTACACTAAGTGGCTAATCATTGCTCCTTTGGTAGTTACTGTAATAATAATATTTCTGACAAATTCATTTGACATAACCGTATATGTAATGTAGCACAGCATGAGAGTCCCATTTTTATATTATATACCTTACTGGATATTTTTAAAAAATTGGGGGAAAGTCATCTGGAGACTGAACAAATAAGACATTTTTTGAATAAATTATGTACTACATTAATATTTTCAAATAAAAGAAATAATTTGTGTTATGACTTGAATAAGCACTGCTAGAATCAATGGGAAGAAAATGACATCAGTATGAGTAAAATAACAGCAAGATTTCGTGTATTGTAAACTGACTGAGTCATAGTAGTAGGACATAAAACTGATGTGTTTAGCAACAAAAGTGTTATCCTAAGGAGTAAGATAACATTTTTAGCTATTCTAGATTAATAACTTTACTGTCTTGCTATTCATGCATGCATTATTCAGATTACAGCTGTCCTTTTATCAGAGATTATTAACATAGTTTAAGGAAAAAGATACAGGTTTCCTGAGAGTAGAGAATATGGACCTTGAATTAATATTAAAAAGGAGTAATTGTAGACAAATTATTAAGATCTTCAGAAAATATTACGAGATTTGAGGGATGATATCTGAATGCTCAGTAAGAGCAAAATTATAATTGGTTTATTCATGCAAGTTGTTCTACTGAAATCAATAGGATTATTCATGTGAACCAGGTGGTGGCCAATTACCCTTGTCTTTATTAGATGAACATTGGACTGCTGACGTATTTTAATGTTTCATAGAACAATCTTTTTGCACAATGATTTGAGGTTAATTTTCTGGCATCTGGTACAATTTTCCTCCCCACCACTCCTCAATTTTGATTTGAAAATGAAACAGATGTATATGTTTTCCTCCTCCTTTATTTCCCAGTAAAATTTCTCTGCACCTACAGATTATCATGTGAATAGCACTGACTGGAGAGAAGTTACTTAGTAGATGCTATGGATCTGATTTTAGCTGGCTCCTTCTTATCGTTATTCTAAGCTCTAACCTGTTCTATCTGCTTCAAAGGTGCTCAAAGTCATGCTCAAAACATACCGTTTAACAGATCTTCTGTTGCTACAGGTTCAGATAGATTTGATTTACTTTGCCAGCCTGCCTCCCAGTTACTGACAGCCTTTTGCTTCTGTTGTGCTCACGGTCAGGTATGGAAGACCTGACTATGACATGCACTTTCACGTGGAGGTCCTCACTGAAAAACGCAGCCCTTTGTAGGTTATTTGCTGCCAAATTATGGCCTCTTCTCACAGCTCTGAGGGAGCAGAAACAGGCTAAAAAAAAAAAAAAAAAAAAAGTCTTTTTTGCAGGATTTAGGCTAGCAATTACTTGGAAATAAATGTTTTCCTCATGTGTATCTGTTTTTCTGTAATAACTTGCTCTTACAGAGGGCAATAAGGAAAACATGCAGAATTGTGAAAAGTATAGATTTGAAAAAAAGATCTGTTTCTGCATTTGTACTACATTTTCACTAAAAAAAGATGCATACAGTGTTTCAGCATTATCTATGGTATGAAAAAACTTGAGTTTTCCATGGCACTATAACACCAACCTGGCAAGATTTCCTTTTTAATTTTAACAAAAGAAGCATGTCACTATCATTCCCCAGCTGAAACTGGCAGGACATTAAACATTCTTAAAACTGTGCAATATGACTAGTTAGAATAATTTTGGAGAAAAATGAAGACTGACATATCTTCAACAAATATGACAAAAAGGGAATGGTTCTAAATAGAAAGATAAATTTTAAAAAAATGTTCTGGATGAAATTTATTTGGATTAAGAAAATTTTAGAACTAAGAATAAAAACAGATTGAAAATCCTGAGTGAGCAGGAGGTATCTATGAAAGGGTCTTCTCCCACAGAGATTTCTAACTGGGCTCAGTATGAGGACAAATTGCCCATCATCTTTTCTCTGCTTTTCGAATTTAAAAGTAGAATGCAACACCTTCTTTTTCCTTTTTCTAGAAACAGTCTGTGTATTTTTTAATAACCTTTCATATTAATTTTTTATTGCTTTGGTAGCATTCCATAATCTTATTTTGTACCTCTTTATTTCATGCCTATCTTTATTTTGACAGTAGGTCAAATATTCTTGAAATACCTATCTTATCTTTTTCTGTTGAACTGTCTGCATCCTCCTGAATTCTCTTTCATCTTTGAAAAATCTACAGATTTCTCCTTTCCTTGTTAAGGGAGAGAAAGTGTGTACACCTTTTATTTCAGAATTGTATGATCTGTATGAATATTACATTTCATGTAAGATTTGCAATGTGAATGCGTATTTCTTCCCAGTGATAATTGTTCAGACCACTTCATCTCACATTATTCCCTGATTTAGATCAAATACATCCTTTGCTTGTAGAGACAAGTAGAATTATTTCAGCTGATTTGTTGTCATGTAATAGTTCAGTGCCCAAAGGAGGAAGAAAGGACACCAATAACTACAGACCAACTGCAGCTCTTTATTGATGTCTGTTTTATATTATCACTTTAAAAAAATGCTTTTTCTGAAATATTGTATTTCCTTTACCTTTTATAACATTATGTAAACTGTTTATGACAAGCTGAATATATATATAAACATTTCCTTTTTCTTTCATCCAATAGTTCTGTCAAGGAATCACTAATTTGTTATACTGCTCATCTGACTTTGAGATATTACAAGATTTTTATTAAAAGATGGTCACTCAGACATCCATTGTCTCAGTTTTTTTTGTCATCACCCCAGAATATAAAGCTTTGGTTGCAGAGAAGCATATGAGGAATACAGACCTTTGGTGAATGTTTTGTCCAGTCTATGTGATTGCAATTTGAGGGTCAGAGATAAATAGGGGTAGGACATGCTTATGGGTAGGCCCTATAAAATTCTGAACATCACACCTGACTTTGGAAATAATAGAGTAAGAATGCTGTTTAAAATTAATATCTTTGTTTAAATTATGTTTTGACTCCTCAGGGTTGGAAGAGAATCTTAAACGTACTTTCAGATGTAAAATAACAAAGCGAGTTCATCTTGCAATGAACATATTCCAAGGTTCATTTTCTTCTTTACCATACCAATCTGACTTTAAAGCAGTGTTACAGAAGTATAGACTTATTCATCGATACTTGTATTAAAATGTCATGCTTACATTTCAGTTTAGACATATTTTTCATATTTATCGATAACGGTGTATCCACTTCTGCTTTTCTTTTTATTTAACATGCTATAATAATCCTAGTTCTTTATTCTGATACAATGTGTTCCCAAGTTTTTATATTATCATTCTGTTTTCATTACATATATGGTGTGAAAATTAATATTATATTATCTTTCTTAACTGTTTTTAGTCTTTCAATTTTACTCTTAATTAGTTACATTCTAATACTCAACTAAGCTCCATAATGTATTTTAGCCATCTTTGATTTATGAACTTTTAGCACTGTTACAAATAGGATTATCAAGTGAAAGACAGTTTGCACTGTTCTTAATTGTCTGTGTCTAAGGTTTCTAATACTGTGATTTTGGTTTTCTTTTTCTCTTTTTTGTATATTATGACATACTTTTAAATACTATGGAGTTTTTATGACTATGGGTTTTCAACTACTGGATAGGCAGTTTTGTTTGCTGCCTTTGTACACTTACTTCATTGTTTCATTTATTTGATTTATTTGATAGTTTGCTTTTGTTGTGTGTATTTTTTTAAATCTTACTCATCCTGGATCAGCTCTAGGGTTATTCTTTGTATCATGTTATTTATGTCTAGGCTTTCTTCGTGTTAGTTGATAAGAAATTCATCAACATCTGAATTGAAGATGCTGTGATACGTCTGATAGCTGTGCAGTGTGGGGGCTATCTTTGACCTCAGTTGAACTTCTCTGATTACAGTGATTACCAGATTGGATTTTAGTCCATTCACATTGCTGTCTAAAAGGTTTTACTTACTTTAATAACATGACATTGCAGGTTAGCGCTGGAAATACATAATATAATATGAAGCAGACCATAATAATGTTAGGATTATTAAAAAGATGGTGAAAGGAATCGCCAAAAGATTGGCATCCTCAATAAAGATACATTCTTCAGTACAATTTTTTTTTCATAGGAAATCATTTGAATGCATGCAAATTTTCAGAAGGAACATCTAGCTATTATTACCCAGGGAAATATCACCTTGCTGCTTCTGCTTAGTATGGGTTTGCACATAACTAATACATGTGTATGCATAAGGCCTGTGTGGGGATTTCTGAGCTTTATGAGATGATGAACTGCTTCTAACCTTGTTTTTTAAACCATATGTTCTTGATACTGCTTTGCTAATAAACCCCCCAAAAAAGCACTGATAGTATGAGTTTGACCTAAACCATGTCCTTGCCACAAGCCAAAAGACAGGCTATGAATTATTAGACTTTGAAGTTTTATTCAGTGAAGCATGCTTCTAGACAGACAGAAACCAAAGTCAGCCCCTATTTTTTTATAAAGCAAGGTAGAGAAATGTTTCTTTCCTGCTTATAAAATGTAAATGTGCAGAAGGTGCTGAAAATAGCTTGAGAAAAGTGCAGATAGTAGGTCAGTACTGTTTCTTTGAATATATATATTTTTCCCATCATTATAGAGCATCTTAAGCCAGTTCTAGTTTGAAAAAAATAAATACTCAGCATTTATATATGGAAACTGCAGTCCTATTCATTTTATTTCTGTAAGTAATGTCATTAAATCAATGGTGATAGTCACATAAGGTAAGCACAGTATGGCCCTTTCTGTGTCTTTTAAAAAAGATGCACATTTATCAGATAAATTCATTACTAAAATGTGATAGGGGAGAGATAAATCAGTGCTGTTTTTTAAAGGTTAGATCTGTTATAAGGGTCTTCAAGATGGGGAATTTTTATCATAATTAAGAGCTATTCTTAACAGATGTTTTTTTTCCTGCTTTAAACTCATATTTTAATGTTGGGTCTGATTTTATGGCTCCTGTATCCTATAAAAAGAGTGCTCTGGAGGATGAGTTTCCTCTGTCATGGCAGCTTTTGAGTTTTCACGACTTCTTGCCACATAAGCAAAACTCTTTGAGCATTTTTGGGAGACTAAATTGTGAAGTGAAGCTAAATCTTGTACTGCTTAACAGAGTAATATTGCCCAATAAATCCCACTAGAATACTTTTAAATTTAATTCTGTTGAAACTCAGGTAAATTGGGCAGGAAAAAGAAATGGCATAGAGGTCAAGTCTCTAATAAAGTCTAGTGATTAGCAAAATGGGAGATCTAAAAGCAGAACCTCGTTGTGCCTGATGCCATGTGATAGGATGTCAGGGACTTGCTCTGGCTCAGTCAGAGCAGGAAGTTGGTCTATGGTCTTATGAAGATTTTTTTTTTTTCCTTTTAAAGTAATTATCAGATTCTTCCTGTCCATATGACCAGAAAGGTAGTAATTTCATCAAACTGTTCTACTGAATCGTGCTTTTTGTACCTTCACTTCTTACCTAGACTACTAGAAATAAACATTAAAGAATAACACATAAACCATCTCAAAGACTTTATGTAGTTAAAAAATATGGAATGCAACAAAATGTATAGCAACTCTCATGCATTTCACATTGACTACTTCGGGCTCGTCTGATTTGAAGAAAAGCAGTCTGAGGGGCAACCTCATTGCTCTCTACAGCTTGCTGAGGAGGGAAAGTGAAGAGGCGGGTGCTGATAGGAAGCATAGGAATAGTTCACATCTGTGCTAGGGGAGGTTCAGAATGGACATGAGAAAACATTTTTTTACTGAGAGGGTGGTCAAATACTAGATCAGGCTTCCTAGAGAGGTGGTCAATGCCCCAAACCTGTCACTGTTTAAGAGGCATTTGGAAAATGCCCTTAATAATATGTTTTAACTTTTGGTCACAGAATCATCCAGGTTGGAAAAGACCTTGAAGATCACCTAGTCCAACCCTTAACCTAACATTGACAGTTCTCAACCTCACCATATCCCTAAGCGCTTTGTCAGCCCTGAAGTGGTTGGGCAGTTGGACTAGGTGATCACTGTAGGTCCCTTCCAACTGAAATATTCTATTCTATTCTATTCTATTCTATTCTATTCTATTCTATTCTATTCTATTCTATTCTATTCTATTCTATTCTATTCTATTCTATTCTATTCTATTCTATTCTATTCTATTCTATTCTATTCTATTCTATTCTATGCTATGCTATGCTATGCTATGCTATGCTATGCTACCTCTCATTCCGAATTCCTGCAGTTTCTTGATCTTCAATTATGTTTCAGCATGGTGCATAACATGAAAGGGAACACTGCATGAAAAATAAACTTTCAAACTGTCTTGAACAATTTGTTTTCATTAAGTCAAGCCACTAATAGCTCTGTTCAGTGATACCTATGGTAGGTGGGTAGATTGATTTTTAAACTTTCTATTCCTTAGTGCTTGGTTCATAAAAAAATAAGTGTGTCAAATAATACTTATGTTCTGTTTAAATTTTTTCAATAAAACATTAATATTAATTATGCCTAATTGATACATTGAAATTTAACTTATATTTGTGAAAATAATAATGGAAAATTGTAATTTAAATCAGACATTGCATAAATGTGATTTACAAAGTAATTAGTATTTACTCTAAACTAAAAACCCCTCAACAGAATAGTAAATAATCATATTGGTATGAGAGTATTCTGGCATACTATAAAATAAACCAAGTAAAATAATTGATAAAATGTTTCATATTGGCAGTACTGCTGAATTAATGAGTATCCCTAGGAATCCTTAGTATCCCTCCCTAGGAAAACAGAATCTGTGAGAAAAGTTTCTATGAAAATTAAATGTACATGATCTTTAAAATTAGGAATTGAAAATAGAATGGATACAGACAAAGACTGTTAGCTTTGCCCATTTTAAAAGAAAAAATAGAAAATCTTACTGAGTTAGCAGTATAAAAAAAACTGAAAGGGAACATAATTTTTTCTAGGTATGGGAGAAAGGAGTGGAGGACTAGAGAGAAAGGGTGAAGTGCATGTAAATATTAAAGAGAGAAAAAAGCTATTTAAACAACAAGACACTGTTAGTGTAAGAACAAAAATATTGTCCATTAATAGATTTTTCCTAGAAATACAAAGAATTTGATAAAATTCTGGAACAGCATTCTAATAAAAAGTAGTGCAATCCAAACCCCAGCCCTGTGTTAAGATGACAACAAATTCTGAGTTATATTTTGTGGTTGCTTTTGATCCTTGGGGACTGACTCTATGACCCAAAGATCCATTGCAGGCCTAAACTGTTTTGTTTTAGTTCATGTTTTTTATCCTAATTTATTTCTCCATTTGATTTTGATATTGTTCCAGAATGTCCAATTAATTTTGGCATTAGTGATCACAGTTAGTAAGTGCTAATTCCTGAGTTCATACATATTCTGCTTCTGAACAGCTTTTCAGCAAGACCTACCAAAATATTGACTCCCCCTTTTTTTTTTTTTTTCAAATTCAACTTTAATACTGATAATAATAAAACTGATATAATTTCCATGGTAATTATTACGAAGTTCTTCAAGTTTTATACATTGACCCCTTCTTCACATATCAGTACAAATGCTTTCTGAATTCTATTTTTGTTAACAGTTTGGGGTATTTTTCCTCTCACAAAGAAAATCTCATCAAATGTAACCCCAGGCTGCAACATATATTGACAGCTTATAGGAAGTTTTCAGATGAAGACCAGAATGTCTTTTTTCTTAGAGCAAACTAGTCATATAAATTGGGGAAGATAACAGAATTTTTTTAATCCTCTGGAAATATTCTCACAAATAGTAGCTGTAAGGTACATAAAGACTTCAAGTGGTTATACTTAAAAATGGCTTATGCTGCTCTGCAGCTTTGTATCATTTGATATGAAGGTGTAATTTAGACACATGAAGTTTGTCTTAAATGACAGGAAAGGGTGCCAGTAAGAATTTCAGATGAATCATTCTCACAATTTTCACTTTTATAGGTAAGCACTTAGACATCTATTAGTGATGAAACATCATCTCATACTAGCCAGATCCTGTTGATTCTCTTCCCATTATTGTAGTCTTAAATAGATAGAACTAAATCATATAATTTCTTTGTTGGGTGCTGTCATTGTGTATATCATCAATAAACTAATGTGTACCCTGTTTAAAAATAGAAGTTTCATTCAAATATGCTTTTTAGTAGTCAAGTTGCATAACATCTGTGGCCCAATACCCAAAACCAATCTAATCTATTGTCAACTACATCCCTTATTTATATATGAGTTACACTTACATCTAAGGTATACTTTGATTTCAGTATTGAAATAAGAATGAGAAACTTCTAATCAATTGTATTAAAATGAAAGCTAAAAAATTTGAAAAGATTGTTCATAACTGAAAATACACCAAAATTTTTTGATCAGCTTAAGGGGAAGAGGAGTTGATTTAAGACGTCAGCACATTTCTTAGAGTTTTAATAAAACATGTTTCATATTTGAAGGAGTAAATTTTTTGTGGCATTAAGAAGTGTGGGGTGAATCAATACTTCATACATCATGCTGCAGAACATAATGTTTCTCCACATTAGGGAAACTGTAACAAAAGGGCCCAAACTTACAATATACAAAAGAACTGGTTCGACACATTAGCTCCAAATGTATTTTATAAACACAGACAGTTTCTAAAACCAAACCCTCAAAACCATTGAGTGCACCTGAGCAATATACTGAAATTTAGGGTTAAACTTAAATATTCCTAAGCAGAACTGAACATCCAATTTTAAGGAATTTCGTTCAGCTACCACTAAATGGGGGAACAAATGAGTTGAAAGTCAGGAAATAGAAAGTGGGAGCTGATTTTCCATCAGTAAGCATTTTACGTGCACTGGAGTTCCAAATAAATGCAGGTAAGGGTAGTCATAGGAGGATGTACTGCAGGTATGAGATTGACTTAATGCGGGAAATGTGGGCTGACTGCTCAGTAATGTTCTGGATTGCTGCAAAGAGATGAGCTGCAGAACTTAATAGCAGGGATCATCAGTAGGTGTGAGATTTAGTAAAACGTTAAGATGAGCCTTAACTTTTGGTGTAGGCCTGAAATCAGTCAGACTATTTGCCTGATGAAAATTACAGTATCTCAGATTGTATATGGTATGTGGACACCTGTGTACACACTGAATAAATTATGTAGCAATTTGCAAAGAAATGTTACAAGTCCTTCCTGTTATTTAGTATGGGAGTACTTGAATATAAAGTCTTCACTGTATTTAACATTGAAGTGAATATAGAACTAAAGCAGGGCATTTTAAAAACCTGACAGTTCTTTGTAATTGAAAATAAATCAGGATTGCTAATTCCCCTTCATGTGAAGAAGTCCATGATTATGAAAGCTTAATAAAAAATTGTGACACTTTCTACGGAAGTGGAAGTGGCTTGAAAGCTTTCACTGTTAGTTGTCAAAACATTTTTTATATTCTCAAGCTTTGGAAATTATCTTACTGTCATCACAGCAGTCTGCTGCTGTGAGACCCATTATTTTAATTTCTAACTGTCATTCCTGTTGAGAAATCAGCTATGCAAACTCTTGTTTTACAAAACCCAAACATGATTATAGGTATCTTTTATAATGTGACAAGAATGACTAATATCAGAAATTGAAAATTACATTAAGATATCTTTGCGTCTTAGGACATTCAACCTATCATGGAAGGCAAAAGTCAGATTTTCTCTGAATGGATTTATTTGTTTCTGATTTAGTGTGAAATATTGTAAACTTCCTTGACTGAAGTCAAGCCCTGAATAATAATAAAAAAAAAAAAAAATAAAAAAAGGTGAGAAGGGAATCCTCATATTATGACAACTGTGTGGAGTATGGTACAGGAGTCAACCTGGCAAATACCAGCTCAGTTCAGTGATAGGTCTGTCATATTCTGGTGGCTTTTCCGATCCATTTGGGTATGTTCTTGCCTGCAGGGTTCTAAGTCATAAAGGAACTATTAGCTTGGACTCCATTTTGGGACGTGCATACTCTGCATGTTTGCTTAACACTACACCTAAGTACTAAGCTGTAGCTGAATTTTATCAGGCTTTATCAGACCAAAATGGTAATGCACCAAGTCAGTTACACACCACAGTTAGTCTGCAACCTATATAACTTTGCTGCAGGTAACTGGGAATTAAACACTCCTGTTTTATTTTACATTCCACTTATGCTGGAGTATACTGTATGTTACACAGCAAATTGATTTGTAAATGGTAACTTAAACTGGGGAATAAATATTCTTTTTTTATTTGTTCCCTAACAAGTGGTAAATATCATCATCATCTATTAGATGTTAGATTTTATGTAATTCTAATTTTTAAAAAATCACAGAATCACAGAACAGCCCAGGTCGGAAGGGACCTTGAAAGGTTGTCCAGTGCAACCTTTTGTGCGAAAGAGAGATTATCTAACTTCCTGCTTAATCACACCTTGAAAACCACCAGTGATGGAGACTCTACCACATCCCTGGGGAGCTTGCTCCACTGACTGATTGTTCTCACTGTAAACAATTTCTTTGTTATGTTGCTATGAAACGTCTCCCGGTGCAACTTGTACCTGTTGCCCCTTTTCTTCTCCATGTGACATCTTCACGAGGGAGCCTCTGTTGGTTTTGTAGCCACCCCTTAAGTACTGGAATACTGTGATGAGGTACCCCCTGAGCCTTCTATTCTCTAGGAAGAAAAGACCTAGCTGCTTCAGTCTTTCTTCATAGGGCAGATTCTCCAGCCCTTTGAACATTTTTGTGGCCCTCATTTGAACCCTTTCCAGTCTGTGCGCATTTTTCTTGAACTGTGGGGACTAGAATAGGACACTGTACAGACACAGGTACATCTTGACAAGCGCTGAGTAGAGTGGGTTGTTCATATCTCTACCTCTGCTAGTAATGGCCCTGGAGATGCAGCCCAGCATCCAATCTGCCTTTGTTACAGTTCACTGCAGACTACTGTTCAGCTCGTTGTCCACCAGCACACTCAGCTCCCTTTCAGCAAGGCTTCTCCCTGCCACATATTTCCTAGTCTGTACTGGATTCTTTGATTATGTCATCCCAGGACTTCGCATTTGTCTTTGTTAAACTTTGTTAAACTTCACACAGTTCTTGCTAGCTCACTCTTTCAGTCCAGGTGTCCCGATCCAATGTCGGGGGAGGTTTTAATATGATCCCAAGAGCGAGATTAAGACACAAACGAGGTCAAATGCCATATACCCCAAACAGCTTTTTATTATTAAAGAAAAAAAAGTGAAGAGGGGTAGCGGTAGGACAGAAAGGAAGGAAAAGACAGAAATAAAGCAAGGATGCGGGATAGGGCTGCAAGAACAGTCACCACCATGGATCCAGCGGTGTCCCATTGGTCCTCAGTCTTCAGTTCTTCGGTGGTGGGTGCACACGGATCTGGCTTCAATAGTGGATGCACACCCAGCAAAGTTTTCTGTTGCCTTTTTAAATTCATCGTATCTGCTGATGAACGTATCTGCTCACCTTTAGTTTTTTTTTTTCTCTGGTCCCACAGGTTTTGTTGCATCTGGTTTCTGGGCAGGAACGTTTGCCTCTTGTCAGTTCATTAGCAATGCAGGCATGGGGTCTGGCCTACACAATAGGGCCACAAATGGCTACGGGATGGGGCCAGCTCAGTACAGTGCCCCTTTGAGGCTTGTCTAAGGAGTCCAACAATGCAACGGCAAAGAATTGGGGGGGTGCATCCTTCAATACACTCCCGCTTCTCTGGGAGAGACTCCCCAGACCAATTCACAGGCCACAGCAGCTTCTCTTGGAGGTTTGCACAGACACAAGCAAGTTTTGAGACAGTCATATGACATTTCAGTCTCTCACACCAGGTCTCTGCAAGATGACTCTCCTTTCTGATATGTTCATCTCACCACCCAGTTTATTGTCTTCGGCTCTTAATTTTTAAAATCTGATGATCGCTTGTTTAAATTCTGAAAAGAGTCTAAACTAGTTAGTCTAAGAAGATAGCAGGAAAATAAATAAGGATAGGCCTCTGTGTGTTCAAGTACTATTTTCTAAGCATAAAAATTGATTCAAAATAATGTTGCCCCAGTGTGTTTCATGTGCAACTGACTACTACGAAAACCTGACTTTTCTGTTACTTTTTCATAGAAATATTTACATTTGACAAAAATATATTAAAGTTTTAACTCATTTCTGCTATGCCTCCAGTTCAGCACTCACAATATGATTCAGGAGTGTCTTATTACTTCCAGTACATGCTCACAGCTTACATTGCAAAAACTCCAAGAAGTGTTGGCAGGTAAAGTTATTACCTCCAAGATCCAAGCAGACAGAAATCGTTCCTTCAACTGCTTATAATGCTTTGACCTTCACTCTATAAGCAAAACTGTCCTGGTATAAGTGGAATTTTTGCTCATGTAAGGTCTATAGGTCTTGTATCCAGAGCTTTGCCTTTGGTGCTGATGTATAATGAGGAGTAACTAATGTATGATTTCCAAAGAAAGTCTTCATAAGACAAAAGTAATTAGGAATATAATGTTCATTGTACAAATAACATTGCTGTGTGACTCATAGGAATCGAAGGGAAAAGTTGGAATCAATGGTTATTAAAAGATTAGTAATAAAGAAATTAATCTATCTGAACATAAATTGAAACGATTAATATGGTGACTTAACTGAATAAATATTTAACTCTGCTGGTAAAGATATCTCTTTTTCATTCACATATAGAATTCCTGTTCTTTCTGAAATTGAAATATGAATACAATAAGAAATTTTGAAGTGATCTGAAAATAATTATAATCAGTTCTTGTGTTTTATTTAAATTCAATTACAATTCTGTTTCTTTCAAAAGAACATTGGGAAAATTGTCTGAAACATATTGTGTATGTCATGACTCACTTTTAAAACACTGTATGAAATCCCACAATATATTTTGTCCGTGGTAAGCACTTTCTGGGAAATCAACATGCTGGGGTGACTCTTGGAATTGCCCATACACCGATGCATGCAGCATGAGAAAGAAACATAGGAAATTAGCTATCTCTGTAGCGTTGCAGAACTTTGATTTGCTGGGATCATAGTGATGCAGTGGAATAGGTCACATGGTTGGAGTGCTGTAATGGAGGGACCTAAGCTTTTTAGGAAGCACAGAGCAGGCTGATTAGGAGGTACAGTTGCCCTTTATGTGAGAGGCAGTTGAAATGCATGGAGCTCTGCCTGGGGATGGATGATCAACCAACTGAGAGCTTTTGGATAAGGACTAAAGAGCAGACCATTATGGGTGAAATAATAGTGGGTGTCTACTGTAGACGACCTGATCAGGAAGAACAAGCAGGTGAAGCCTTCTACAGACAACTGGAAGGATCCTCACGTCTGCAGGTCCTAGTCCTGATGGGAGACCAACCGCCCCAATATCTGCTGTAACAAGGACAGCAGAAAAGAGCATAAACAATCCAGGATGTTTCTGGAGAGCTTCAGCGAAAGCTTTCTGACCCAAATGATAAAGGAACCAAGAGGTGCTCTGCTGGACCTGTACTCTCACATAAGGAAGGGCTTGTTGGGAATGCGAAAGCCAAAGGCAGCCTTGGCTGCCATTACCATGAGATGGTGGAGTTCAGGATCCTTAGAAGAAGGAGCAGAGTAAAAAGCAAGAGAAGAACCCTGAACTTCAAGAGAGCAGGTACTGGCCTCTTCAAGGCTCTGTATGAAATAATACCATTGGATAAAGCCTTCGTTGGAAGAAGACCCCAAGAAAAACGGTTGATGTTCAAGGCTCATGTCCTGCAATCTCAAGAGCAGTCCATCCCAACAAACAGGAAGTCAGGAAAAAAAAGTCAGGGGGCCTGCATGGAAGAAGAAAGTGCTCTTGGCAAAATTCAGACATGAAAAAGGAGTATATGAAAGGTGGAAAGAGCAACAACATTAGTATAATCTTTGACCTCCTCCTCCAAAGAAACCCATTTTTATGTCCAATGGGAATGTTGATCTGCTAGTCTTTGAATATTTTTTATTCAGGAACATAAAGGATTACATTTATGTTTCTAAAATTACAATTGTTTGGAAGGTTTTTTGTGTTACAGTGGTTAAAATCCTCTTTTTTTAGCAATAGTAGTTTATATATAAGTTCATTAACTATTAGTTGAATTAGGACATTTTACTATTCTCTTCAAATCCCCAGAGCTCTAGAGTATTTCAATATCAAAATTAATCATAAAAACATTAAAAATCTTGAACCCAGGGAACAGAACTCTAGTTATTGTAACCTAGAAAGATGTCTCTGATATTTAGTTTTAACTTGTGTTAAAAGGTAGTGCTGAACTAAAAAATACAGGGTACAATTTTAGTTATATAATCTTACCTGCATCAACATTTTTCAAATTGGCCTTGAGATCAGACATAGCTTCTTCTGAGTTTGCTGCTCATTAGCAGAATAAATCATTCCCTGTATCAAGCTATAGAAACAAGATATGATAAGCTGATCATTCACAAAAGAGAAATTCTCTTGTGAAACTATTGATAATATAAGCAACTTCAAAAAGCAGGACCTGTTAATTAAGAAAAAAGAAACTATGAAAAAATTTGGAGGAATTTTTTGGTTTGCTTTTGTCTAGTTATACAGATATTTTATATATCAACACAATGAATGGATTTACTGCGGTGTAAAGTACTAAAGATAATGCATTTTTAGATTTGACACTTGCTTCCTATTCAGTCAAGCTAGTAATTCAATGTGAGGTACAATGTTGCATCTCATTTTATCATGAATTAGATTATGGAGTCTTCCAGGTAGAGAAATTTTTGAGGGAGGGGAGGGGAGCAGAGAGGAGATGGGAGGGGAGGGGAGGGGAGGGGAGGGGAGGGGAGGGGAGGGGAGGGGAGGGGAGGGGAGGGGAGGGGAGGGGAGAGAGAAAAGTTAGGAATAGGGATAGAATTTAATTTAGTTATCTTGCTGTATTATTTTAAAAGAAGCTTCAAGGAAAAAAGTGACTTTTTTACTTTGCATAATAGGTGGATTATTATTTTTTTTACATAAACATAGAAAAAGACTGGTATGTAGAATTTCAGCTCACCATTTTTCCAAAAGTTTTTGTTTAAAGATAGTAGAAATGCATTTGCATTTTCTGTGAATTGCTCTCCTTTGTTTTTGTTTCATTTTGTTTTCATATTTTAGCATGATGTAAGAAGTAAAGTTACTGTCATTCAAGCACCTAATTTTGCAAGAAGTTTGGTTATGAAAGTGGTAGTACTTTATCATTTGATTTTAAAGTTAGTGAAACGTTTATCAATAAATGAGGTTTACTGCTGTAAATTATTTGCTCCCTATAAATCCTTTTGACTTCAACTAGTCATCCTGCAAAATTAAAGGGTATAGAACTGCTCTCCACGTACCTGTGCACCAAAGATGGGAAAAGTGTGCAGCTGTTCCTTTTCATATTAAACATCTTTGTTGAAGTGTTTGTACATGTTCATGCAGGATTAATTCTTCTCTTAGTGATATCTGTACATTTAAAATGTGACTCTCTTTGTAAACATAACAGAAATATGATTTTTTTCAGAATTAGATCAAGGGAGACTTTTGGTGTCAGTTAAATGAAGTCAGAATTTCAAATAAAATCAAAACTGTCATAAATCTGGAGAACATGATGCATACCATGATTTTGTTTCCACCTCTGCATTCAGACTACTGGTTGTTGAGCAATTTTGACTTTTTTTTTTTTTTTTTTTTCCACAGAGGAATTTATTGTTAGATACCAACTTCTACCAGTGCATTTATTATAAGCAGAACTGAAGTGACTAGTCTTTTAGGTAAATGGAGGTGAATCAAATCCTATTAAGTGATATGAAGTCACATCAGATTCTACAGCTAACATTATAACTGACTTCCTATATTATCTCATTTTTATATAGTTTTCTCTGGTTTAACTGAAATAAGACTATTATACCTGAACAGAATTGTAAATAGGTTAATTTTTACCTTGTTGTTTTTATGCCTGGAGGTAATCTGTCAAAGCATTGCTAAAGTTTTTTGCAGCTTTTAAATCTATTCAGCACTCCCTAGCTGCTTAGCATACAGTCTTTTCTAACGTTCTTAGCAGGAGCAGACATCTTTTCTAATTTTGTGCATCAAAGTTCCCTGAGCATGTCTGCTAAATCAAGAAATCCTATAGATATGGAGCAAGCTAAGAAAGCAAATAAGCTTTTCCAACCAGAGGTTGTGTCTTTTCCAACCTTTGTTGTGTCTTTCCTGGATTCATCGGGTCAGAGGCCAGAGGCAGGCACAAAACGGATTTATAAATCACTTCCCCACATCCTCCCTCACTCTTCCCAGACTGGATAGTCATTATCAACTCTGTTGACTTGGTGTGGTTGTCTGTTGTTGTCTTACAAAGGAGGGATATAGGGAGATGAGGTGTGTGCAAACAAGGAAGAATGGAGGTGGTTCTGCTGTGAAATAAGTTTGATCATTTCAAGGTCTCATGAAAGAGTACTCTCATAGAATACATTCTTATTAGGAATATGTAAAAGGTGTCGACCCAAGGGATTAAGAATATTTTGTTTCGTATGTTCTAATATAATCCTGGATTTACTACAGGTATGGGAGGTGTGACCTATAGAAAATTGCCACAAATTGTCTTGTGCCACCATCATTACCTAAAGTACAGTAAGGACAGTGAGGGTTAACGGTTATGGAAGTACTCTAAGCATAAAGCTGTTGAAGGTGTGCGTCTTCACAAAGCATTAAATGAATATTGGATGAATATAAATAGAAAGCATTCTGTGTATCTGTGTCTGTTTCTGTAGGAACAGTAAGAGTGCTGAGTGCTGTGATTTGAACTAAAGACATGGTACCTGTACCATTGTGTGTGCTGTCTGTATTGTTAATGGTAGCAGAAGATTCTCTTGTACTGAATAACCACAAAGGATAGTGGAGAAAAAAACCCAACCCTCAAAACCCCAGGAAATTAAGCAAATATGTCTACACATTGTGAAAATTCTGTTACACTTTGTAGGCAATGTATTGATCAGCAGCCTTTTTTTCCTGAGGTATAGGAGAGACAGAAATGGAGCCTTTCAACATGTACAGCTTTGAATCCCTTCAGTGATTTGCTGCAGAGAATGAGCAGCTTGAGTTGTTTCAAGTTCATGGAACTTTTGATGTTCCGCTAAGAGAAGAAAAGGAAAAAAACAGCTATAATATTTTCAGAAGCAATGACTTTCCATTGATGCCCTGAAAAGAGTAATCAGCTCATTTGGAAATACTTCTATGGGAGTATCCAACCACTGGTACATAGTGTTTTTACTGGATGTTTCTGACGCAACGGTTCCCACTTCAGTTACAAAGACATCAGTGGGCTATAAACAAAATAGGTGCTATTCATAACTTCTCATGCAAGTAAAACCAGGAAAGATCTGTCTGCTGAAATGCATATAGTCATGCTGAGAGGAAGCACAATCCTATTTACCATAAAAAGATTAAAATTGTCCAGAGTCCTTCAAAAGAACAAATAAGAATAACTTTATTCTAGTCCAAAACTGACCTGTCAAATGATCTGTTAAAACTGATTAAAGCATTGGGAACTATGTATCCCTCTTTAACAACCATTTTAATGGTAAACAACCATAATAAAAGTACTAATATTTTCACATGAACTGTAGAAATTAAACAATATCAGTTCAATTATATCCATGTTTTGATATAAATTACTGGGAAAAATACAGCAAAAGTCCAGCCAGACCTTAACAAGAGTTGTGAAGTTTTAGATTATTAGGATATTTCACAAAAGCAGATACATGAGTATAGATTTGGGCATTTTATCTGCTGTTAGACAGATGTGAAAAAACTAATTATTAGTAAAATTGATAGGGTTTTGTTTTTTTTTTTTTTTTTACTTTAAAGTGCTAGCCCAAAAGATATTTATATGAAATGTCTGATGGTAATAAAATGCTTAGGTGGTTCAGAACAAAGAAAGAGAGCCCATAATGCCTAAAATTTTTGACTGTTTTCTATTAAGGCCCTGGTAATGTCATCCAGTCTGATAAACATCAAGATTTAACAAAACAGAAAGGAAAATTATGAGTCTGCTGCATTGGCTGTTTGGAAGAGATCTGATTTATTTAGTAGCCCAAGTGTTAAATATTCGCACAGATGGTACACCTTCAAATTTTCCATCCTTGACTACTTAACTCTGGCATTTCACTGTCAGTCAGTTCCTGAGGCAATGCTGGAAGTATGAAGTTGGGTCTCCTTCCTTGTTCTACTTTCTGTAGGCCGACAGATGGGATTTTTTTATTCCTGCAATACCTGTCCTTTCTGATGTTGGTGATGACTGTTCTTTTTAAAGGTGTGATATTGTCATGATACTTTACTTTTGAGCTGAAACATCTGGAATATTACTGAGTGGGTTAGCTGCTGAGTATACCATCACCTCCTCTTCTGATACTTAAAGCAAAAGTGAGAAAATATCTTCACTCTTTTATTACTTTAAAGGAGATTATGGCTGCCTGCACGAGCTTTCCTTCTTCCACCCATTTTAACAGTTTAACAGTAGAAATAAATTGCCAGGATTTTTTTTTTTCTTTAATGTAGTGAAGGACAGAATTATTAAAACAAAGAAAATGGTCAAAATCTATGATATCAATAAAAAAATAATGATACAGGTTTCTAAACCTTCAACCTGTTTTAGGTTGTAGAATGTGCCAAAACAAAAGTTTACCCACAAGCAAATCAATCAACACCTGTGTATATATTCTGGAAGACAAAACCAGTTTATGTCATTTACACTGCCCTTGTGTACTAAAGACATATGCAAAAATTTCACTTAGGAGAGTGGATCCACAAAGTGGCATAATTTGGCCTTACATGTTGTTTTATTCTCCTGTGAAATTCTGTATGTCACTTTGTGAACATTTTACAACATGCTGAGAAATTAGCAGCTAGTTCTGCCTGGAAAAAAATTCTCCAGACTACCTCTAATACTGCAAGAACATTGCATGTTTCAGAATAATTTCTATTACTTGTTTAAAACTATAACTCTATTGGTGGTGAAATGTGCTTTTTTTTGCATTGTTAACATTCATAAATCTTGAATGAAGAAGGAAGTCTTCCCTACTTCCTCTGAAATTTATGGTATTTTGCAATATCACACATTTTAACCACTTTTCCTTTAAGTGGCTCTCCCATTAGCAAATATTTTTTCATCCAAATTGTCTTTTTAAAAAAATATTGGGCTAGATAAGAGTAACAGTAAAACCACTACATTCTTAGATCCATGTCTTCCATTCAATTTCAGTGTTGGTTTTGCTTAAATGAAAGCTAAAGAAGTGAACTTCCTGAAACTTCTTGGTGGTCTTTCAGTACTGCTGAAATATAATCCGCCTGGACAGATCCTTGTGCCCGCATAGCTACATACTGGATCAAAGGGATTGTTAAACAACCAAACACATAATAAGTAAACTGTTCTTCAATAACTTTTTGATGGAATCACATTTTTCTACTTGTCTTATTGTCCCAAGGCTCAGTGCACTTGCATCTTTCAAACAGCTAATTTTCTGAAAATAGCCCTTCCTCACAGAATTTTCTACACATACAGACTCCATAAGACTAAGCAAAATATAGACTGAGAATATTTTCCCACATATGGCTCAGAGTAGCTTTATGGAAAATTCAGATGATTTGAAGTATAAATTAAAATGTTATGGATGTTAAAAATATTTAGGAGAAATAGTACTACATAATAAAGCAATAAAGCATGTTCCTCTTCAGTGCTGACGTTTTCTCTACTTACACTTGAAACATTTTCACAATATGAGTATTCAGTTTAATGTTTGGGATTTTTCTTATCCTTGTGCTTAATAAAGTTATGAGTGTCCTCTGCCAGTACTCAGAGAGTCTGTCCAGTATATAGTAATTCTTTCACTCACCCACATCATCCTTTCAGGATGTGTGTTACACCAGCTTGCTTACATTTCAGTGTCTGTTTCTGGAGAATCCATAGCATTAAGTAACAGAAGTTATCTGAGATATAGTGTTCTGTTCCACAATGATGAATCTATATGAATTTTAAGGTAACTTGTTTGAGTAAACCAAATAGAAGGGAAAGAAAAGTAGAACTGATCTAACACATGTGGAGTATTGTGTCCAGTTTTGGGCACCTCAATATAAGAGAGATATCGAGGTGCTGGAGCGAGTGCAGAGGAGGACAACGAAGCTGGTGAAGGGCCTGGAGAACAAGTCCTATGAGGAGCGATTGAAGGGGCTGGGACTGTTTAGCTTGAGGAAGAGAAGGCTGAGGGGAGACCTCATCACACTCTACAACTACCTGAAAGGACATTGTAGAGAGGTTGGTGCTGGTCTCTTCTCACAGGTGATTAGTGACAGAACAAGACGGAATGGCTTTAAACTGCAACAGGGGAGGTTTAGACTGGACATTAGGAAAAAAAAATCACAGAAAGAGTGGTGAGACAGTGGAATAGGCTGCCCAGGGAGATGGTGGAGTCACCATCCCTGGATGTGTTTAAGGGTCATTTGGATGAGATCTTGGGGGATATGGTGTAGGGGAGAACTCTGTAGAGTAGGGCTGATGGTTGGACTTGATGATCCCAGGGGTCTTTTCCAACCTGAACGATTCTGTGATTCTGTGAAATTCTCTTTACAAAGATCTCATACTATTTTTAAAAATTATATGTCATTTTAAAGCAACATTATCAAACTTTGTAAATGGCAGCTAAAGAGGACGTTGTAATACATCTGGTATAAAGTCATGTTTTCATGGCTTTCTTCAGAATAGAAGAAAAAACATTGGAACCTATGATGAGGTGAAACATTTTGCTCTAAAGTGATTGTTCAAAATGTGCTTGGGAAACAGCATCTTTCAGCTATCAGAATCAAGGATGATATACTAAATATTAATATTATCTCTGTGATGTAACTTGGATACTGTGTTGGTTATGTGAATATCCTTGTAAAATGCAAAGTATTTAGGTAGTAGATCCTTCACTGGAGTAAATGCTGATCCTAAATAATCAGAGTTTATTACTTCAATTTTTATGTGATTTTTAAATATAATTATATCAGGTATCTGTGAAAAGCAGGCATGGCCTATATTTCTGCTCTCTGTAGAAAGATGTAACGTACATTCTAACTTTGCTCTAGAATTTATTTCAATTTTCACTCTATTCTTTACAGCTTATAACATAAGGCAGTGGCCCTACACATTGTTATAGTAAATCTTCAGATTTATATGGCTATGTTTTCTTTTTTTTTAACTTTTGTTTTCTTTCTTTTCCTCTTTTTTTTTTTTTTTTAGTTTGCATTCTCCTCAAGATTTTAACAGATGTTATTGATTTTGATTATTTTATTGAGTGGCAAATGACCATAGCATGACAAGATTTTTTTTTTATACAGGTAATTACTACTGATATTAAAAATAATAAAGCAGGAGAAGTAGTTATCATGGCATGACTTTGCAAGTTGTAGATAACTGGAGACTAGTTCAGGGTGCCTAAAAAAGGCATGATTTTGTAACAGTGAAGTAGATGAAAGTGAAATAGTACAACTGATATAGGAGAGTAAAGATGATAATAACTTGACATTTAGGGAAGGATTATGGAGTTTGTTATGTAGAAGTAATATGGTGTCTCTTGACATAAGGAAAGAAAATTGCAGTGTCACTGAGAGTGCAGAAAAGTGATTAAAATCTCTCAGTGTAACACAAGGATTGACTTACTCATTTCCAAGAAAAAAAGAACACAATGGAAAAGTTTGATTAAGACATCCACACTAATATTTTGTCTATAATATAATAATATGAAGTCAGTAGTGCATACTGACAGCAAAGTACAACAGTATACTGGGCTTTGTGAATATGGGCAGAACCAGGACATCAAGGGGAGGGATTATCCTATTCTACTCCACATTCATTAGACCTCATCTGGGTATTACGTTCAGTTTTGACCCTCAAATATGGGAAGGACATAGACAAACTAGAGTGTGTTCAGGTGATGCCACTGGGATGATGGGGCCCAGAGCCCTTGCACTGCGAGGAGAGGCTATGGGACTGGGGTTGCTTCAGCTTGGAGAACGGAGTTTCAGGGGCACCAAACAGCATCCCTAGCACCACTGGGAGGAGATGAAGAAGATGCAGCCTAGCTTGTCACAGCAATGTGTGGTAGGAGGTTGAAAGGCAACAGCATAAGCTGAAACAGGAGAGGCTCAGGCTGGAGATAAGGAGACGCCTTTTCTCCAGGATGACAGCTCAGGAGTGGAACAGGTTTCCCAGAGGCATTGTGCCATTTCCATCCTTCGAGGTTTTCAAGACCCAGCTGGACAAAGTCCTGAGCAACCTGGTCTGAATTAACAATCTAACCTGCTATTAACAGGAGGTGGGGCTAGAGACATCCCGAAGTCCCTTCCAACCAAAATTATTTTATCATTCTGAGACTGTTAACTAGGAAAATGATCATGGCTGTTTGTATTCTTCCATT
This sequence comes from Strix uralensis, assembly GCF_047716275.1. Classification (NCBI taxonomy): domain Eukaryota; kingdom Metazoa; phylum Chordata; class Aves; order Strigiformes; family Strigidae; genus Strix; species Strix uralensis. The sequence continues at coordinate 32,867,271 of NC_134012.1, read as the reverse complement.
ATTCCCTTCACAAAGCAAATGATTTTATATTAAGCATTCTTTAGCTGTGGTGTATGTGCTGGATAGTCTCTATCGACAAAGTAATCTTTGTAGATTTGTTATCAGGTCTTGTATATTCTGGGCACATAACATGTATTAGTAAGAAAGGGCAAGCATTCTTCACTACATTCTGATTAAAAGCAGTTAAAACAATATCTTAAGAAGCTGGAACAAATGGATAAAAAGGAGTCAAAGAGGGAAAAGGAATTAATATTGCAGGAGATTTAGAAGTCATTAACCACTAGACTCCAATACCGCAAATGTTACCAAGCCTTCAGCATTCAATGCTGTATCAGGTCTACACTGCACACGCAGCTACAACAGAAAAGAACACTAATGATAAAGGAAGAATTTAATCTTGATCTACCCTGTAGGGACCCAATCCACAGCAGAGTTTAATTACCACAAGTACAAGGTCAATTTCTATCTCCTGAGGATCTTTCTTAGTCCAAATTTTATTTAACCTGTGCAGAAAAATGAGAGCAATGTTTCTCTAATTAAAAAAAAAAAAAAAAAAAAAAAAAAAGGAAATAGCATAGAACATTGTAACATTGACATAATTTATTATGCTGCATAGAGCTGAAATAACAAACAAGATGTAGGTATTATATTACTGCCAACTATGTAACTGCTGCTTTGCACCTGTTCTGAGGGCTGGACAGGGTGCTGTTTCACTGTAGAGGCACAGCCACAGTTGGAAGGATGCATTTTCCTGATCTACCCAAGATAAACCTTTTTTTTTTGTTTTTGAGACATGCTGAACAACTGCAATGACACAAACATCTCCTGGCTCTAGGAGTTCAATCCTAAAACTGGGTCTGTCTGTTCTAGCTCCTGACACTGGAATTACACCTATCCTCCTATATCTCAGTCCTTTGGGGAAACCTTCATAACAGCAGCTTCCAGAAGGCAAATGTTGGAATCAGCCTCAGCAAAACATATAGTAGTTTTACCATTTGTCACTGAGGCCAGTATTTTATCTCCATTTCTGCCTTTCACCAATTTGAATTTTTCATCAATTTCCTGTTGCTGTGGTTCTCCCTATACATTTGTTTTCTTTTTCTGGATTATATTGTGATTACTATTTTAAACAAATATTACACCTTTGATGTCTAACGTTTGAGAAACCTTGTAAAATCTGTTACTTTGCAGAAATGGTTTTAATGCCTCTCTCTCACATCTGACTAATAACTAAAAATCTACTTTCTCATATTCATTTTTGTAACAAAACAAGGAGATAAAACATAGGATAATGGAGTGAGAGGTTCAGTGAAGATGGAGGATATCTTTTCATTGATGAGACTTGAGGACAGAGTACTGTAATAAGCTACATGTGTTCATCCTCATGGCCAGAAATGTATTTTTTTTTTTTTCCTGTTCTCTGCTCTTGGAGCATCATGAAAGACATAAACTAATTCTGAATATATTAAAAAAACCTGTTAAGCATTAGCAATTAGCCGTCAAGATCTGGAAACTAGCAGCAGGATACACAGAGGCATGCGTGTATCCAGAGGCATACCTATAACGGATTTGATACAAAAAGAGCAGTTTAGTAATGACATTATATGATATCTAGAGAAATAAGCAGATTAGTGTTGGAGTGAAAAAAAGCAATGCACAAAGCACCTTACACAGCATCATACCTGATGACAGAAAAATCTAGATACTGTTAGGTCACCTTATTATGCCACTGCATTATGGATTTCATTACTTCTCATTGCTAGTCATGAGTCTTGAAGGTCAAAAATCTGTAGTAAAAGAATTGTTAAAAGTGATGTTGTGGTCTCTTTCAGTAAAACACAATGTAAATTTCTGAAGACCCTGATTCTGTCTGTGCAGTGGGAAAGAGTCCTTGAACAGGAAAAGAAATGACTTGAGTCAGCCAGGAGAAATTCAACTGATGCAGGGTTGATTACTGACCCTCTGAATATGCTCTTTGTTTTTTAAATAGTTTGATGGCTAAGAAGTTCAGTTGAAATGTAACATTACTAATCTTCATTCAAGGAATATTAGCAAATGCCTGTCAGTCTCACTTTTATAGGTACAGAACGTGAGAAACTAATTTGTTACACTGGTTAGAAAATTCATGAAAATTAACACAGTGTATATATATATATTCACATTCTCTCTAAGTCACATAATTACTACCATAGACAATGTTCTGGGCTGCCTCTACATGAATTTTGACCTTTTTTGCAGACATATATCTTAAAATTAAGACTGTTGTCTTCAATGAATAAATTTTACTACCTCTAATAGCTGACATGTACATAATTGTCACATGACTTAAACTGTGACCAGTATATAGCAAACCTGTAACTGGTAAAAACTGCTTGGATAAAATCTGCCTGGGTTTTTGGCATATTTTTGCATGTAATACTTTATGATCATACAGTAGATTACTTAGAACCACACCTCTGTAATTAGTTTCATTTAGGATTACACAGATTGTCAATGCAAACAAAATTGGTGTTCTTATAACCAGTTCTTACTTTGCTTCACTACAACAGTGTAGGTCCTGACCTCATACAGAATTGAAAGCCTTATACTCTCATTTACTTCAGAGGAAACTGAGGGGTCTAAGACCTCAGTGTGCTGAGCCCTTAGAAACCCAGTAACTTCACACCTTATGAGTTTCCCATTCAATTACAGGTGTTAAAACTCTAGTGTTTAAGTCCTTCAAAAAGGGTATTAAACTAACATCTAAGCCCTTTAAAAAGGGTGGCTCTGTGTACAGTGTTCTGGGTTGACCTTGTCTGGATGCCAGGTGCTCACAAAAACAACTCTGTCACTCTTCCTCCTCACCTGGACAGGGGAGAGAATCTAACAAAAGGCTAGTGGGTTGAGATAAGGACAGGGAGATCACTCAGCAATTACCATCACAAGCAAAATAGACTCAGCTTGGGGAAATTAATTTAATTTATTGCCAATCAAATCAAAGCAGGGTAATGAGAAATAAAACCAAACCTTCAAAACACCTTCACCCACTCCTTCCTGGGCTTAACTTCACTCCCAATTTTCTCTACCTCCTCCTGTCAAGAGGTGCAAGGGCACAGGGAATGGGGGTTGCAGTCAGTTCATCACATGTTGTCTCTGCTGCTCCTTCCTTCTCACACTCTTCCCCTGCTCCAGCGTGGGGTCCCTCCCATGGGAGGCAGTTCTCCACAAACTTCTGTGGTGTCAATCCTTCCCATGGGCTGCAGTTCTTCATGAACTGCTCCAGTGTGGGTCCCTTCCATGGGGTGCAGTCCTTCAGGAACAGACTGCTCTGGCGTGGGTCCCCCACAGGATCACAAGTCCTGTCAGCAAACCTGCTCCAGTGTGGGCTCGTCTCTTCATGGTCCACAGGTCCTGCCAAGAGCCTGCTTCAATGTGGGTTCTCCATGGGGTCCCAGCCTGCTCCATTGTGGGGTCCTCCTCAGGCTGCAGGTGGATATCTGCTCCACTGTGGACCTCCATGGGCAGCAGGGGACAGCCTGCCTCACCATGGTCTTCACCGTGGGCTGCAGGGGAATCTCTGCTCCAATGCCTGGAGCACCTCCTTCCCCTCATTCACTGATCTTGGTGTCTGCAGAGTTGTTTCTTACATATTCTCACTCCTCTGCAGTGGCTGCTGCTGTGCAGCAGGTTTTTTCCCCCTTCTCGAATATGTCATCACAGAGGCACTACCACCATTGCTGATGGGCTCGGCCTTGGCCAGTGGCAGGTCTGCCTTGGAGCCAGCTGGCGTTGGCTCTATTGAAAATGGGGGAAGCTTCTAGCAGCTTCTCACAGAAGCCACCTCTGTAGCCCTGCTGCTACCAAAACCTTGCCATGCAAATCCAATACAGTATAGCTTGCATATTTGACAAAATAAAATACATTCCTTGATGATGAAGAATTCAATTCATGGACATCTTCTTATCACCAGTTTGCCATTTTTCCATAATACCAGAGTACATATTTCTATAAGCCGTGACCACATGTATATGCACATGAAAGTGAAGATAAAGGAGACTGTCCCCAGGACTAGCTTCACTAATGTAAACAGTTTACTTTTGAGACTAAGCAAGTCAGAATCCAAGCCATCAAAATTTTTTAGCTTTCATAGAATGCGGTGTGCAGACTTGGCCTTCTCCCTACATCATCTGAAACTTTTTCATTTACCTTTTTGCCCCATTGCAGCATCACTCCAGTGATGGACTTGACTTTCCTCATAGTGAGCTACAACAGCATGTTTATTCCATGTCACACTTATAAAATAAATAATTTGAAAAATTGTTAAAAATTAACAATTGAAAAAACTAACAATTAAACTAGCTAAATGACAGCAAAGAACATTCTAATCAATGCAATATCCAATTTTATCTATTTAATTTTGAAAATACTTTTTTTAAAAATAAAAAAATATGCTCTACATTTGTAATAACACACTTGTGTTCAGAAGTGTACGCCAGGATTACAGTTCAGAAATCCAATTTATTTCAATAGAATTTGTAGGGATAAAGGACTGTGAATGCTGCCTTGCAAACCTGGGAGTTGAGTCTTCCACACACGCGTGACTAGACCATATATGCAGGAATTCAAGGTAGATAGAGAATGTTTCCAGCATGACACATTTAAAGTTAATGGGCCTCATGTAGCTAAACCTCCCTATGCATTAACATTTCTCCTTGATGTCCTGAATTGGATGTGGAATATGTATAGACTGTGGAATTCCTGCCATAAAATTGATGCAGGGCAAGAAATAGGTTGGGAGTTGTGCTTTTGACTTCTGCATTAGACTCTCTGTATCAATTAAAACCTTAATGCCTGTAATGCTTGTTTTTTATAATAAATAAATTTGAAATTCAGTCCTGTGAATGGTATCTATAATTATAATCTAGAATTAAGCACATAGAAGAAAATCATGGATTGCTTAATTTTAGATTTTTTGGAATTGAAGTGCACTTCCTATATGTGCAGTATGTGAGTAAAGCTGCTGAATAGCTGATGGTATCCAAATTATATGCCAGTTGAGTTGGTGCTGACACACTCAAAGTCAATTGCTGCTATACAATGATTAAACACTTCTCCAGCTCATGCCACATTCAGCAATATACGGGTAGCAAAACATCCATGGAAACAAACTGTCCATGGATATTTAAAACTGAATTACCCATTTACATGAATATTTGATCTGCATATTACCTGCAAAATGCTTCAGATTAGTTACCTGTAATTTGAGTTTATTAAAGTGCTAAAGGCAAGGCTTTGTGTGACAGGAAGAGCTGTAGTTCTGGCGAAAAAGAAAATGTATAGTGTATAAAATTTAACTAGAAAGTCCACGATTATAGACTGACTGTGATATATTTCTGTGACACATGAATGAAAATGTTAATGTGACAGAAAAGTCTAATTGTCCTGCTGAATTGGCATACATCTGATCAGCACACATATTTGCTAGGATTACTATCTTAAAGGTTATATTTAATTCTGATTCTTTCAAAACTAAAAATTAAAATATAAATAAAATACTTCTGTTATACTCTAAGAATTATATTCTTCACAGACAAAGGTAATTTACAGGGGACTTAGAAATGGCTATAGAGTATAAATATTGTAGACACAAGATCCACTGCATCAAGAAAGGATTATCTTTATTTGCTGATTGAGTGGAGGAGATAATAATAGAAAACAGCTGCAGGTCATCCCTTTTGTGAAGTTGCTTACAGTTGTCGTTGCCAGAGATTTTACCTTATGGTAGAATGTAAAATTTATGGTTTTAGATGGAAAGAAGAAAATTTATTTCTGATTTATAACTTTTTATGGTGCCTTGTTTTCTAATACAGATAATATAACTCCATATGGAAAAAGAATAAAGCCAAAAGTCACATGAACAAAAATATTCTGTAGTATCCATTATAAATCTCTTGTTAAATTGCAGCAAGAATCAGTTTAAAGTTTTTGAAAAGGCAAAAACAAAAAATCTCTTACCAATATGCTATTACTATAAAGGTATCAGTAATGTTTTTAGCTCTGGTATGAGGTTGATCCCATTAAAATGTACTAGGCATATCCTTCAGGGATTTTTTTTCCCCTGCCCCTGAAAACATCTGTATTATAGTGGAAGATAATTTCCAAATAGTATTAACACCCTTTCAAAGCTTTAGCTTAATCCTTATCCATAATCATTAAGTAGTCTACAAGGAGTACTTAAGTGTAGACTGCATATAACATTCACAAACAAATTAGTTCTGTTAGTAGTTGCTCACTCTTTTTTTTTTTTTCCCTTTCTTCTACATTAACATCTATATTAGAAATAAAATATTTTTTCTATTGCATATTTTAATTGTCAGAGGGAGTACCTAGGTCTTGAAAGCTTAAGATTTAATACCTCAGCCTAATACAATTTTTTATTTCTAGTAAAAGATCAAAGGAGAGCTAAAACATGTTTGATGCTTTGAATATGATACACTTTCTAATCCAAGATTGTCATGATATAGCAGATGCTGGGAAAATAAAAGCTAAAACTTAATTCAGACCCCAAATATTTAGTAGCTATTATTTAATAGTACAAACAATGCTTATAAAAACAAATACAACTGTATTTTTAAGAAATTGTCTATAATATAGATTTCTTATACAACAGCACAGACTAGTGGCATTAGCAATTCAGCAAGTTTGCCTTGTTCTGTTAAGCAATATTAAAAGAAGATGGTGAATATCAGAGCGTATAGAAAATCAAGTGTAAGCAGAAGTTACTTTACAGAGGCAAGTATTACAAAATACTTCTTCTACTATATTAAGAAGCCCAGGACACTGAAAGATATGCTTTTTAGAGATGCATCTCCTTTAGGGGAAGACAGAAGTCATGAGTAAAAACATTATTTTTTTCCTTTTTTTTTTTTTTTAATTTAAGGAAAACATCCATTTTGTTAACAGACTAATATTATATGGTATTTTTTGTTTGTTTGTTTTTCTTTTTTCTAATTCATGCATGTCTTCTAACAGGTCTGGGCACTTTGCAGAGAAGATTGGACACAGGAACTAAATGAAAAGTTATTTTACAAAGTGACAAGTTATTTATACAATAGTAGATTGAACCTGCCTTGCACAGTTTTTACATTTATTTACAAGGAATGACTTTGTCCACTCTGGTTCTGTGAGTTTCTCAATTTCTTGCAAAAGTGTGTCATAGATTTACTACAATGTTACATAAAATTACAAAGAAGATATTTTTCAAAAGTTGTTGATCATTTGACATTTCTAGACAAAAAGTTTGTATAAGATTTGTCTATGCATATGTTGAATCTGAGTGTACCTCTGACATTTACTCTCAGATCTAGACTTCAGAAAAATATAGTCACAATTAAGGTTGACAACTTATCCTGAATGTAGGAGTTTTGATCATAAAGGCTACACACAGGTTTCTTTACCTCATTTCTCACTTATCTTCCTATTCTCCCCTGATACAGGTTATCTCTGCTTTTCACATCTTTCTCTCTAGTTAGCCAAGCACAGTATCACACTGACATCAGTGTAATTCCTTCAGGTAGCTTGTATACTCCCTGAACATTATTGTCCTACATTTCTTCCCATTAAGATGCATCCCACTTTTTGAGAAGTGCTTTGCTCTGCAATTTTCCAAATAATACCTAGAAAAGCTAGTGTGGCCCTGTAGATGTATAACAATATGGTAATTATACATTCAGTACACAGGAAGCTACCAACCATGGAAAAATAACTGCAAATTTTTGACTTTTCAGAACCTAGTTCATGCAGAATGAAAACATTGCTCTTCCTCATCAGAATAAATCAACAAAATGGGAGGAGGTGTGTCTCTGTGTTTACATTTAAAAAGAGATGTCCAAGACATCTTGTCTGTGTTGGTCACTTTAAAGCTGTTGGTACCAGGGTAATGAATGCTTGACCTAAAAACAGTTAAAGTTAGGGCTCCATAAATAATCACTGTGATTGAAATTCCAGTGTGCTGAATTTAACAACTGCTATTTACAGCTTAGAAATGGTCAATGTGATGAGATGGAAAAGACATGAAATGTAAACCCCCAGACCAGAAGGAAATAAATGCTTCACCATGAAGTTTGAATTATGATATAATTTGGTGCAAGTTTTCTTGGTACAGCAAATATTTCAGGCACGATAGCCTGAAATCAATCTATCATTTGACTGTAATCATAGTTTCCTCTCACCACACTCCTCAACTGTGTATTTATATTCTTCCTTCTTTAGCTAGCCAACCATTACACACTGCAGCTCTTTATCCCATCTCAATGTTTTCAAGTGGTTCAACTAGCTTGGTTTCCTCATCCTAGATGGTCCCATTTCCACTCCATCCTTCACTGCACTTTCTTTCCAGTTTCATTAATTTCTAAGCAGATAAATAGGTTAAAATAATGACAATATAGACAGAGTTCTGCTAGCCTCAAGACAGCAAATAGAGACTAACCATGAATATATATGCCTACAGACGTTCTGGTTTAAACTTGCAAATGTGTGAGCCTGAGTACCGATGTCCTCATCACAGTTCAAGTCTGAAGCATTCAACATCTAACTTGGTTGTCTTGAAACCTTCAGCAGGCTGATATAAAATTAATGTTTAAAGGCCTTTAGCTGGCCTTTATTTTTACACATTTTTTATATATATACATATATTTTCTTACTCATATTCATGAATGAAACAGTAGTATTGAAATTTATGCTATAAAACTTTGAAAATGGTTGTCCACAGAGACCTCTTTGTCTTTAATTTTCCCTTCCCTTTGCATCTTCTCATCTCCCACTTTTGAAAGGATTTATGCCCTCTAGTTCATATTTATCAATCTGGCTTAGTTACCCCATCTCCTTGCAATTGGATTGTAAGGATATTTAGGTTCATACTGTCATAATTTTACAGTCTTGATGCCATTAGAATAATGAGCATTTAGATTGTTACACAGATGTTATGCAGTTAAATTTCATCAATGGTAAGAGTGTTAATCTTTCGTTTTACTCACAAAAAACCATTCACTTTTGTTTAATTTATAGTTGAGGAAAGGAATCCTTCCAGCAGATGGCAGTAACTCTCCACCTACCCCAGCTATGACTAAAAATCATCCAAAGCAAAAACTCCTGATTTTTTTTTTTTTTTCCAGCTGATGGCTGAATTACTTACACAGGCTATTATTTTTCAGTTTTAATTTTAAAGAAGACCAAGCACAACAGGTATCATTAAGTCATCTGAAAGTAGCCAAGACAAGAGGCTTCTAAATCCTACATCATCATTAGTTCACTGTATTGATAATTCAGATAAATGAAGGTGGATCAAAATTGTAGTTAAATCTGTATTTAGGTGACAGGGCTTCGCTGATTAAGTTAACTTTGCAGCTGCAAGAACCTGAAGGTAGTCTGGCTTTTGCTCAGCATCTGTAAGGATTTGCTTGCATTGGACTTCTCATTCCTAGCTATTCTGCTTACCTGAAACATTTGTAGTATAAGTGGTACTGGAAATGATACACACATTTTCCCTAAAGGAGAGTCTTGCTCAGACATTCTTCTCTAGTCATAAAAGATCACAATATCTTCTTGTTCAAGGGATACTGTCAAATAGAATATTTAGAAAGCCAATTAACTCCCATTCAGTGTATGCTGCAGCTTCCTATAAAGGACAGATTTTATTTTAAATCTGCCTTAAAAAAGTGGTATAGTGACTTCTTTTCTCCTCCTGCTGAGAAATCAGTGCAACTACTGAGACAGCAATTGCCTGTGGCTCTGTCCTACAGCTTTTTCAGCTATGCATAGACTTAACTTCATCGTGCAAATAATCGCTCTGCAGTGGAATTCCTCGTTTAACTATACCTTAATACATGAATAAGCCTTTTTAGGATCCAGATGTAGCTGACTACAGTTAAATTATTGTCATACATAAGAAGCATGATCAAAAATACTTACATAGTCAAGGGATTATATAGATAATGCTGCTGCTGCCACCAATTTCCCTGTTATTTGATATTTAAAGAACTTGTAAGTAAAGCTGGCTAATGAAACAGAAGTCTAAGAGAATCCTAACTTAGTTTGCATTTTTTTAGTGACAAACATGAGAGATAAAAAAATGCTGTGCTTACTTTAAACCAATGCAACTATAATCCAGATTTCAACATGACAGTTAATACTACAAAGCATTTTATCTTCTGAAGACTTTTTTATTTGCTTCCAGTCTAAAAGGATATTACATCTTTTTACCAAATATGATTAAAGGACTTACATCAGAAAACATAAATTTGTATGAAAGTACTATGAAAGGGCTTTTCACCTACCTGATGACAGGTGATTTCTTAACTATGTTGTATGCAGACTAGATGTACCAGGGAAGAGAAATCTCTAAAAGTGCACTGGCAACGACAGAAAAATATTTTCTAACTTTATACTTTTTCTAACATAAACATTACACTTTAATTTGTTTTTTCTTATTATATTATTTTATTTTTACTTATAATTTACATAAAGAACAATATGTTTTGCTTGCCACATCTGTTCAGAAGACTTTGGAGGATTCCTGGCCCTTTTGCTTTTAACTGCCATTTGCTATTGCTTATGGTCTAAGATGACCTGTACCAACTGCCTGTAGAAATCTGTTACATTAAGAAAGTGTTAGACAGACAGGATGCTGTTGTGAGATTATGTGAGAAGACAGGAATAGGTAGAGGAAAACTTTGGCTTTTCTTTTGTAAACCTGTCCTTGGGAACTTTGGCTTCAATCAGCCAGTCCTGAACTACATGATGGCTTCAAAGGACTTGAAGTGGGGATCCCATCCAGAATTTTTGTGGTGGGGAATTTTGTTCATATATATGAATGTGTATGTATTTTCTACAGAGCATAACTTTCTGTATATAGACATATCTGACATTTTTTGTAGTATGTCAGATGTTTTATTTAGACCATAGTTCTTGACTTACAGAAAAATTAGCATCATAGCACAAAGGGAAAGGTTTACTGCAGGCCTGCTCCAGAGTGCATTTTATAACTCATTCTTAATGTATGACCAGAAGAAATAATTGCAAAATTTTCAGGGTTTTTTAATGACTTTTCAGCTTACCAATGCATGTTTTGTAGCATTTGGGTGACATACCTTTTGACCCATTAGTAGATTTTCCTTATCATTTTATAAGAATTGCTGAACAATTTCTATGTGGTAATATGCTATTTTCATAAATGCCAAATGCTATCGAGTACTATTTGCAGTCGTTAGATATATAGAGGACCCAATGTCGTGGTTTAAGCCCAGAGGCCAACTGAGCACCACGCAGGCACTTGCTCACTCCTGCCCTGCGGTGGGATGGGGAGAAGAAGTAAAACACTCAGGGGTCAAGCCAAGGAGGGGGAGGGATGACTCACCAATTATGGTCACGGGCAAAAGACAGACTTTATTTGGGAACAAAAGAACATAAATTTAATTTGAATACCACCACCAAATTTACCAATCAAATCAACATAGGATAGTGAGAAAATACAACCACATCTTAAAAACTCCTCCCCCTCACCCCTCCCTTCTTCCCAGACCCAGCTTTGCTCCTGATTTCTCCACCTCCTCCCTCTCAGTGGTGCAGGAGGATGGAGAGTGGGGGTTGCAGTCAGTTCATTACCTGTTGTTTCTGTTACTCTGTCCTCCTTCTCAGGGGGACGACTCCTCACACTCTTCCCCCTGCTCCAGTGTGGGGTCTCTCCCATGGGAGTCGGTCCTCCACAAATTCCTCTGATATGAGTCCTTCCCACAGGGCTGCAGCTCTTCATGAACTGCTCCAGTGTGAGTCTCTCCCACAGGCTGCGACTTTTCACAAACTAGTCCAGCATGGGTCCCTTTTGTGGGCTGCAGTCCTCCCAGCAACCGACTGTTCCAGCATGGGCTTCCCTCAGAGTCACTGTCTTCTTTGGGTGCAGCCTCCTGCTCTGGCATGGGGTCTTCCACAGGCTGCAGGTGGGCATCTGCTCCACTGTTGACCTCCACGGACTGCAGGGGGGTAGCCTGCCCTCTCACCATGGGCTGCAGAGAAGTCCCTCCTGCATCATACCTTTCCCCCCACTCCTTTCTTCAGCTGACCTTGGTGTTTGCATAGGTGTCTCCCTTACCACTCCTCCTCCTCTCAGGTTCCCCTTCTTAAATATGTTATCAGAGAAGTGCAACCACTATTGCTGATGGGCTCAGTGTTGGCCAGAAGAGGGTCTGACTTGGAGCTGGGGGAGCTTCGAGAAGCTTCTCACAGGAATACTACCTCTGTGGCCCCCTCCCCTGCTACAAAGAACCCTGCCACACACAAACCCAATACAACCAATAAGAGAACAGAATCAGAAAGCCATAGAAACAAATTATTTTTATATGAAAAAAAAAAAAAATTAGTAACAGAAGGCAATTTGTATATGCATTTCATTTACCAGATTCTTAATTATACTGAGAAGATGGGTGGGTTTTATAAAATAATACCTTTTAACTTCATTGCAAATACAGAGCATTGCCACTACTGTAGTTGTCTCCACAATAAATTAGCTCTACATGAGAAAGTTAGTCTTGCTGTGATGTCTTCTGGGCCTGATACTCTGAGAAAAAAACGTGTCAACAGTTTCTACCTTAGAAAGTTTACAGATTAGACAGTATATTAATTTAGAGGCTTTGTAAAGTTATAAAGTTAATATGGTAATTAATTCAGTAGTGTTTTGATAATAGAATAATTAAGAGATAAGTTGATGATAATAAAATATTTTTTCCCCCAATATTATGTGATATTTTTCCAAATATGAGAAATACCTGAACAAAAAGTCTGAGGTAAATTATTTACTGCAGAGGCAAGACCATGATCAAACTTTTAACACCATAAAAAATTCAACTTCTTTCAAAAGGATCTAGTAACTGAAATTTTTAGCAAGAAGGAAATAGTTTTTCACTTCAACAAAGAATGAACAACACTTTAAAATTTGTTCTGTTTTGGAGCGGGGCCTGGAGCCAGAGGGCTGTGGCAAAGTCACAGAGCCAGGGCAGGTATATCAAACTAAGGTAAAGCACAGGGGCAAGATGATGTCCCAGAGGTGGCAGAGGTGGAGGCAGAAGGCTCAGCCCAGAGATTCCAGATGGCAGGGACCAGGGGGAAGGATGAGATTGATGACCTTCAGCTCAGCTGTAGCTGTGCACACAGCCCCAGGCCCCTGGTAAGGCCCCACTGCACCTGGCTTTAGAGAATCACAAGGGAAAATATTGGCACAGCTGTGGAGTAAGGCCCCATAGTGTCTGACTCTGGCCTCTAGCACTGCTGTGAGTCCTGGCCCCATGGCACCCAGCCGGTAGGGCTGTGGGGCAGCCTCTGGCACAGCTGTGGGGGCCTATCCACCCTGGCTTGGCCTTAGGAACCAGCCTTTACCTGCAGCCTGGAGCCGAGGAAGGTGCTGCAGGAGTGGGGCCACCCCTGGGTGGACCAGCCAGGAGCTGGGGACACACCATGTTGGGCAGAGCCCTTCCTGTGGGGTGCAGCCCCCTGGGGGGTGAAGAGCCAAGGGGACAGGGGAGCCTGGCCAGTCTGCACCAGTGCAGCAAGTTGATGGTGGGGATGGGTGTGGCCTGGGCCTCTCAGGGGCAGTAGGTGGTGGGGAGGGCTCTGTCCTCTGTGGCCCTGAGCAGGGACAGGGACCTGCACCTGGCCCGCCTTTAACGGCTACCCCAGGCCCTGACATCCTGGGCTGGCCCTGGCTGCTGCTTTCACCTCAGCCCATGATGAGTCTGCCAGGAACTTGTGTCTCATGAAGGACAAATGCTAACATTTATATTAATATTACTAACACTTACATTAAGAGGAGCACTGTACTATCTATCTGCTCTACAGTTTTTTTTCCCCTATGATTTAGGAGCTCTTTTTACAGCTTGGGTTTGCAGCAACATTGGAATAGAAATTGGCAGACTTTTTTAAATGCCAGGTAAAACAATTCTGATGCCATTCTAATAGGTGAAAATGGGTTAAACACACTTTATCACTCTGCAGGGGCCTGTTTACTAGAGCTTAAATCTCTACCAAACATCAGCCTGAAACCCCTCTATTTGCTTCCTGTGCTACTACATTCCCACTGGGGCAATGCCATGTTTCTTGATATTATTGCCGTTGTGCTGCCTCTAAATAGCGATACTACTGAGACTGACTTTACAGGAGGAGAAACACTGATTTACTTGGCTGTAAAGTCATTCCTGGAAGGCTGCCTGCTTGTTCCATACCCTAAGAGAGAGACTGTGTTTCAGTCTGTTGGCGAAAATGAGATTAAGCAAGTGAGAGATCTTAATAGACTGTACCCACATCTCCATATGCAAATGCAAGTCAGCTTCATCATCTGCTGCTAGCTTTCTGGACTGATACACAGGTGACCTGGAATGGCCTGGGTTGACTGTGAATGGTATTCAGAGAAATCTGTATCTTTTATTCTTATAAAACATATTAGATACAGAAGCCTAAATCAACCTATTTCAGTGTTCTTCTTGCACATTTATATTATGAGCTCCTTCCCACTGTTTCTAGAAATGGGAAATACTCTCTGGCCACTTCAGATCAAATGTCTTTCTCCTTGGCTTATCTAGCATTTTTGCAGAACTTTGCATTCTTGTTCTCTAAGGAAAGAGATTGAGCTAAATTAGACCTCAGATTTGCTATATGTTAAAATTCCTGATTTTGATATAAGTACTCACACTTACATGTTTTAATTTGAGGAAGGGTATTTTTCCTCCTCTTGGACATTACTCCTTGGAACCAAAGACGCATCTCTTGGTGTTTCTTGAATAAAAGCAAATGGTTAGATAAGGATTATTACACTATAAACTTCATTTGTGCAATACATATTTCTCACACTCTCTATGTTGCTTCTTACTTTGAATTTCAGCATCTTTCTAAAGATGCCAGTAAATACTCTATATGTACTCACATTTCTTGAAAATGGTTATCAGATATTGTCAATGGTGAGCATTGTATCAGCAAGGAAATTTCATTCTTAATAAGCAAGTAACTTTTGACAATACAATCTCTTTGTCAAATAAATTTTCTAAATAAAAATCACATTTTCCAATTATATGGAGAAAAAAATCACTATAAAGGGAGAATTCTAGACAGTCTTTCTTACCTTTAAACATTTTTTTTTAGTGAAATGATAGAAGTGTTGAGCCTTCTCTCTGACATTTTAATTCAGACTAAATACCTCCAGTCTGGAGAAGATTGAACTTTTAGTTCCCTTACCCTGCTTATAATGAAACCAATATTCTCAATTTTTAGTGCTTCCATTTTTAGAGGTTTTCTACATTTTTTTTAGTCTAAATCTGAAGATAGCTAATGTTATGGACAGTGTTATGTTGATGCAATTAAACAGTGTCCAGCATCTAAATGAAATTACTCAGATCTAGGATGTCTCAGCATGACAGTTGTACCATGTTGAATATCAGCCAGAGTTACTTGATCTCATTACTTTTTGATTTGGATGTAGATGTGACTTTCTTTTTTCTAGAGCATGCAAGTAGTTTCTTGTTCATGAGTCCTAAGTCCATATAGGACCTTATCTGCTACCCTGTGCCATATTCATGTGCACAACCACACTGTTTAAAGAGATTCCCTTGGAAAAAATTTGGCTTGGCTACAATCCCATTTGACTGATACATTGTTCAGTTGTTAAAGAACACTCTTGTCTGTCCCTGGCTGTGACTTCCAAACACCCGTGAATGCTTTTTGGCATTTTGGAAAAAAAAATCTATAGTCTAGTTACCATTGAAACAAAAGTCCCAAATCATGTGCTTCTGCCCCTTTCCCTGTGCTGGTGTGACATTCATCACACTGTCATCAAAGAGGTAAACTTGCAGAAAATGAGACCCTTGTTTTTTAAGTACCAGTTCTGAGCTTTCTAGATTCATTAACTGTGTGTCAGGGGTGTGACAATGGTGAAGGAAGAATAACATGACAGGAGGACATACTCTCTTTTCTCTGGTAACTGTTAGTTTTGCATACCTAAGGCATGGAATACAATAAATGTCAATTTCCATCATTTCAATACAAGAGTGATTATAAAGAAGACTAAAGGACAACCACAAGAGAATTAGCCCTGATGAGGTCAAATTGAAATGAGTAACATTCATTCACATAGACTCACATGCTTTCACAGTATTCTTCAATGAATTTATTTACATGGTATGTCAGTGACATAGCAGAAGACTGTCATCCCCATTTACCAGTGACAAACCCAAGAGAGGCCTGGCCATGGTCACACACAGAGTCTAACAGAACAGTCTCTCTCAAAAATCCGGTCAGCCACTCATTATGGTCCATGTTTTTTCTGTCCAGAGCTTGTAACACTGTGTGACACAGACTTAGAAACAAGGTTTGGGGGCTGTGACATTCTATTTCATATATTTTATACTCAGAGGCAGGAAATAAATGTTCTGGAGACACCAGAGGTTTTTTTGGGGAGAATATTTTTGTAAAAAATATCTCAGGCATTTTGTAAGTAATTTTCTTCTGAAGCAGGAACCAACCTATTGATCCTTGGAGGGTGCATTGTAATATCATCCTCTTGATATTTATAACACTGTAATCCACCGTTCTCTTCCTGAGAAGGGTTTTGTGGGGTTTTTTTCTTTTAAATAAACAACAGCCACTTATTAAGTATTGCAGATTTTTCTGTGTCTTCAAGTTTAGGAAACAAAATAGAGGAGTTTCCAGAGGTACCCTATGATATTCAGCTGCACTGCTGATCTTGGCGATTTCTGAGGTTTTATCGTCTGTGATTTAGACTCATAGCTATGCTTATATACTGATAACCTTAATGATACTGGGATGAGAATTAAATGAGCCCTAACAGTGAAATTACTAAAAGAAATTGAGTAAGAATAGAAAAGAACCATGGAATGGTAGGTAGAAAAAAATAGTGTGGGGCAGGGGTGGGATAAAAGGCACGCATGCCCCCAAATATAGGAAAAAGTTAATCTTACCAAACTTCTGTCTCACCACCACAGCTTTGCAATGGTTCAAACTGATTTTTTTTTTTCTTCTGATTTCTCTTTTTAGGACTCAGTCCTATAACTCTTCTTCTCTATTTTTTTTTCCATCTTTCTTTTAAGTGTACACAGATTGTCTTTATTACTTTTCAAGAAAATGACAAGAAATGAATCTATTTAAAGCAGGCTGTTCTTATGCTTAGTAAATAAACTATTTAAAATATATTTTATGTATTAGTTTTACTTGCTTTGGTTGGAAGTACTGCTTATTTTAAAGAATACTTAAAGAAAAATACCATTATTAACTGAAAAGGAAATTATACTGAACATGCACCCCAGGATGTGGTTTGTCCTCTTGTCTGCCAGGACACACTGTTGGCTCATATTGAGACTGCTGTCAACCAGCACCCCCAGATCCCTTTCTGCAGGGCTGCTCTCCAGCCACTCCTCCCTCAATTTAGACTTGTGCCTGGTGATACTCTAGGTGCAGAATTTGGCATTTTGACTTGTTAAATTTCATCCCATTTATCATTACCCAGTGCTCCAATCGATATCTATATCCTTCTGCAAGGCCTCTCGTCCCTCAAGAGAGTCAGCAGAACCTCCCAGTTTGGTATCATCAGCAAACTTGATAATAGTGCATTCAACTCCTGCATCCAGATTGTTAATGAATATATTGAACAGAACTGACCCTAGAATTGAGCCCTGAGGAACACTGGTGGTTAGACATAGCCCCATTCACTACAGTCCTTTGAGCCCTACCCTCAGCCAGTTCCTCACCCAGTGCACCATGAACCCACTCATCCCACAGTTGGACAACTTGTCCAGAAGGATGCTGTGAGCAACAGTATCAAAAGCCTTACTAAAATCCAGAAAAACTACATTCACTGCCTTCCTGTCATCCACTAGGCTGGTGACCTTATCATAGAAGGTTATCAAACTAGTTAAACAGGACATTCCTTTTGTGAACCCACACTAACTGTGCCTGATAATTGCATTGTCCTTGAGATGTCTTTCAATAGTACCAAGTATGATTTTCTCCATAATTTTTCCAGTAACTGAGGTTAGACTACCAGGTCTGTAGTTTCCAGGGTCTTCCCTCATGCCCTTCTTATAAACTGGAATAACATTAGATAGCTTCTAGTCAGCGGGAACCTCCCTAGACTCCCAAGACTTTTGGTACATGATGGAGAAGTATAATTAATAATTATTAATAATTGATTAATTATCTGGTTTCTCTTTTTAAACCATCTTGTACTTGCTTCTGCATGGAAAGCATGTAATGGGAGTTGGAAGTGAGGTGGCATAAAGGTTTGTCAGTTCAGAATTGCTTCCTTCTCTATTTGTTTCCAGAAATGGAAAAGAGAAGGAATTTAAAGTGGCTAGGCTGTCAGGATCAAAATGCAGCCTGTTAAACAGTGCTTAAAAAACACTATATGTATAAACATGATTTACCATGCATAGCAATGTAGCAGATTTCTTACAAAAGACCTCAAATTGTAACTTCTTTGTTAGCCTTTGTGCTCAGTACCCAAAGTCTGATGCACATTCCAGAGACCCAGTTATGGGAAATGTTGACTAGGAAATGTTGACTGACCAGTAACTGGAAAAATGACTTGTTGGCAGTTGCCTATTTCTACCTTCCCACTTTCACCTCCTTAGATTGTAAACACTAGAAAAGAAGCCTTTTTATTCTTTTGTAAAGCTCACTCTGGAAAAAAGATTGTACATGGTCAGAAGTTTTCCAGTCCATATTCCTTTACAGTGTTCTAGTACTTCTAAAATGGCAACATGTATAATTTCCTTGTAATCTAGTTTACTTTCAGTTTTGTAGTAGATCTGGGTGAGATTTTCCACTGAAAAATCCAGATTTAGTTTGACCAATTTATTGAGTAATATATATATATATTTTATATATATACCTCACAATTTATTTTGCTGTTCGGAAAGTAGAGAAATCTGATTTTAAAATCCTGAAGCTTGCAAAAATATATTTTGTTTCATTAAGTTGTGATTAGCTGGGATACAATTGAGAGTTCTTAGTCTATAGTGATACTTTGGGTCTTCATTCATGTGCTTCATTAAGTTGTTAGTCTGAAAGGCCAGGTCAAAGCCTAATCAGATCATTGGACGATTCCTGTTGATTTCAATGGGGTTTGCATCAAGGCTATGTTGTACCTTCTATTAATATTCAGAAAACTTGGTGATGAGTTTTTTATGTCTCTGCATCTTTGGGTACTTAGAGGTCATAGATGCCTAAATCCATGATCATTCTTAAATTTAAATCCAGGAGAAAAAGACCATTTTAAAGCCATGCCATTTATTTTGCTGGCATTTTCTTGAATTATTTCCTATTTTAGGAGATAGCCTTTTTTCAGTATCTTTTAGCTGTACTTTCCCTCATAAAAAAAGAATCTGAGGAACCAATAAGCTTTGCTCTAAATTCATCATTTCCTTTAATGTCACTGAGTCTTAACATAGTTATGATTTTTAGGGGAAAAAAGTTCTCTATATGCATATTTTCAACAACTTTCTTTGTGTTGCATGTGCAGTGCATTTCAAAAAATATTTTTCTCTGAAACTGCTATGGTATTATGACAAAAATAGTTTCCCCTAAGATTTAGGGGAAAAGAGTTTTAAGGGTGAAACATTCTTGATTGTGATTTGCCATCTATTGCTATTTACCTCCCTTTTATTTTATCCTGAATCATTGGGAATATTGTGGCTTCTGAATGTCACTAATGAGATATAGAAAAAGGTGGAAGGTGGTTATCAATCACAGTCTGCCTAAGCAGGTGTAAGAAGACCAAACTCTGCCATGAATAAAATAGCACAGAATCACAGAATGGTTGAGGTTGGATCGGGACCAGTCTCCCTGCTCAAGCAGAGCTACTGAGAGCAGGTTGTCCACGACCATGTCCAGGTGGCTTTTTAACATTTCCAAGGACAGAGATTCCACAGCCGTTTCTGAGCAAACTGCTCCAGTGTTCAGTCACCCTCACAGTAAAAAGCTGTTTCTTGCTCTTCGGCCAGACCCTTTTGTGTTTCCTTGTTCCCATTGCCTCTTGTCCTTTCAATGGACACCAAAGAAAAGAGCCTGATGCCATCTTCTTTGCACCCTCCCTTCAGGTATTTATATACATTGATGAATTTCCCCTTGAGCCTTGTCTTCTTCAGGCTGAACATTCCCAGCTCTCTCAGCCTTTCCTTATTGGAGAGATGCTCCAGTCCCTTCAATAACTTCATGGCATTTCATTCTTTCTTTCCAGTGTGTCCATATCTCTTTTGTACTGGGCAGCCCAAAAATGGACACAGTACTCCAGGTGGGGCCTCACCAGTTCTGAATAAAAGGGAAGAATCACTTCCCTTTACCTGCTGGCAATACTCCTTCTACTGCAGCCCAGGAAGGTGTTGGTCTTCTTTGTGGCAAATGTGCATTGCTGACTCATGTGCAACTTGGTGTCCACAACAACCCACAGGGCCATTTGTGCAAAGCTGCTTTCCACTTCTGCTTGTTAATCTTCATGATGTTGCCACTCCTCCCATTTCTCCAGCCTGTTCAGGTCCCTTTGGATGACAGCACAAACCTCTAGTGTATCAGCCACTCCTCCCAGTTCTGTGTCAACTGCAAAATTGCTGAGGCTACACTCTGCCCCATCCCCATCATTACTGGAGGCATTGAAAGTAGTATTACTTAATATTGTACCCTGGAGCACACGGCTAGTTACTGGCCTCCAAGTAGACTTTTTATTGCCGATGCCCTGAACTCAGCCATTTAGCCCATTTTCAATCAACCTCATTTTCTGTTCATCCAGCCCATACTTTGTCATCATCTCTATGAGGGAATTACTGGGGACTGTGTCAAAAGCCATATGGAAGGCTAGGTAGGCAGTATCCATTGCTCTCACCTTATCTACCAAGACTGTCATGTCACCATAGAAGGTTATCAGGTTCGTCAAACATGACTCCCCCCTGGTGAATTCATGCTGACTACTCCTGTGTTTTTCTTGTCGGTCATCTGCCTGGAAATGGTTTCCAGGATTAGCTGCTTCATCATCTTCCCAGGTAAGGTCTGATGGTCCTGTAGCACTAAACTGTTCCCCTGGTCTCTGGGATTCCTGAAGGGTGGTCTTACTTAAGACCAAGGCAAAAAAGGCATTCAGTATCTCAGCCTTTTTCATGTCCTGCTTCACCAGCACCCCTGCCACATTCAGCATTGGGTCCACATTTTCCCTAGTCTTTCCTTACCTGTTGATATACTTACAGAGGCCTTTCTTGTTGCCTTTGACATCCCTCACCAGATTCTATTCCTGGGTTTTGATTTTCGTACCTGCACCTCTGCATGCTTAGACAGTGTCTCTATATTCCTCCCAGGTTACCTGTCCCTGTTTCCACCTTTTGTATACTCTCTTTTTATGTTCAAGTTTTGCAAAGAGTGCCTTGTTTATCCATGAAGGCCCCCTGTCATTTTTGTCTGACTTCCTGCTTGTTGGGATGGACTGCTCTTGTGCTTGCAGGATATGATCCTTGAATATGAAAAGCATTGCAGACAACAATCATATTCAATATCATCATTGAATCATAGAATCATTCAGGTTGGAAAAGACCCTTGGGATCATCGAGTCCAACCATCAGCCCTACTCTACAAAGTTCTCCCCTACACAATATCCCCCAACATCTCATCTAAACAACCCTTAAACACATCCAGGGACGGTGACTCCACCACCTCCCTGGGCAGCCTATTCCACTGTCTGACCACTCTTTCTGTGAAAACTTTTTTCCTAATGTCCAGTCTAAACCTCCCCTGTTGAAGTTTAAAACCATTCCCTCTTGTTCTGTCAATGATCACCTGTGAGAAGAGACCAGCACCAACCTCTCTACAATGTCCTTTCAGGTAGCTGTAGAGAGTAATGAGGTCTCCCCTCAGCCTTCTCTTCCTCAAACTGAACAGTCCCAGCTCCTTTAATCGCTCCTCATAGGATCTGTTCTGCAGACCCTTCACCAGCTTCGTTGCCCTCCTCTGCACTCGCTCCAGCACCTCGAGACCTCTCTCATGTTGAGTTGCCCAAAACTGGACACAATACTCCAGGTGTGGCCTCACCAGTGCAGAGTACAGGGGGACTATCACCTCCCTACTTCTGCTGGTCACAGTATTTCTAATACAAGCCAGGACGCCGTTGGTTTTCTTGGCCACCTGGGCACACTGCCAGCTCATGTTCAGCTGCTTGTCATTTAGAACCCCGAGATCCTTCTCTTCCACACAGCTCTCCAGCCACACCTCCCCAAGCCTGTAGCGATGCATGGGGTTGTTGTGGCCCAAGTGCAGGACCTGGCACTTGGCCTTGTTGAAGTTCATCCCATTGATGTTGGCCCACCGATCCAATCTATCCAAGTCTCTCTGTAGAGCCTCCCTATCTTCATGCAGATCGACACTCCCACTTAACTTGGTGTCATCTGCGAACTTACTGATGATACACTCTGTGTCCTTATCAAGATCATCAGTAAAGATGTTGAACAGAAATGGTCCCCACACTGAGCCCTGAGGAACACCACTTGTGACTGGCCACCAGCTGGATTTATCTCCTTTGACCATCATTCTCTGGGACCGTCCATCCAGCCAGTGCTTGACCCAGCAGACCGTTCGTTCATCCAGGCCATGGGCAGCCAGTTTTTGTATGAGAATCCTATGGGGAACTGTGTCGAATGCTCTTCGAAAATCCAGGTAGACAATATCCACAGCTTTTCCCGCATCCAATAGTCAGGTCATCTTGTCATAGAAGGAGATCAGGTTTGTCAGACAGGACCTGCCTTTCATAAACCCATGCTGACTAGGCCTGATCCTCTGGTTGTCCATTATATGACTTTTAATGGCACTCAAGATGACCTGCTCCATGACTTTCCCTGGTACAGAGGTCAGACAGACAGGTCTGTAGTTTCCTGGATCCTCCTTTCTGCCTTTCTTGTAGATGGGTGTCACAGTTGCCACCCTCCAGTCCAATGGGACTTCCCCAGTTAGCCATGACTTCAGGTAAATCATGGAAAGCGGCTTGGTGAGCACATCTGCCAACTCTTTCAGCACCCTTGGGTGTAACCCATCCAGTCCCACAGACTTGTGTGCATCCAAGAGGTGTAGCAGGTCTCTGACCACTTCCTCTTTAATTGTGATGACCTCATTCCGCTTCCTCTCCCCATCTCCTAGCTCATGAGGCTGGGTGTCCAGGGAACAGCCAGTTCCGCTGCTAAAGACTGAGGCAAAGTAGGCGTTGAGCACCTCAGCCTTTTCCTCATCCTTTGTTACCATGCTTCCCTCTGCATCCAATAAAGGAGGGAGATTTTCCCTAATCCTCCTTTTGTTGTTAATGAATTTATAGAAACATTTTTTATTTTCTTTAACAGCTGTAGCCAAGTTGAGCTCTAGCTGCGCTTTGGCTTTCCTAATATTCTCCCTGCATAGCTTCACTACATCTTTATAGTCTTCATGAGAGACCTGCCCCCTCTTCCAAAGGTCCTGTGCCATTAAGACTTCTCTCTTGAAGGATGTCCAGCCTTCTTGGACTCCCATATCCTTCAAGGCAGTCTCCCAAGTGATTTTGTCAAACAGTCTTTTGAACAGGTCAAAGTTTGCCCTGTGGAAGTCTAAGATGGCAGTTTTACTAATCCCTCCCTCTGTTTCTCCAAGGATTGAAAACTCAATCATCTCATGCACCCTGGATGGCCTCCAACTTTTACTTCCCCCACAAGCTCTTCCCTGTGCACAAGAAGCAGGTCCAGGAGGGCACCTTCCCTGGTCTGCTCACTCACCAGCTGTGTGAGGAAGTTATCCTCCACACATTCCAGGAACCTCCTGGATTGTTCCCTCTCTGCTGTGCTGTGATCCCAGGAGATACCCGGGAGGTTAAAGTCCCCCACAAGAACAACGGCAAGTGACTGTGACATTTTTTCCAAGTGTTTATAGAAAGCTTCATGCACCTCACTGCTTTGGTTGGGAGGTCTATAGCAGACTCCCACAGCAAGATCTGCTTTATTGGCCCTTAACCTAATCCAAACACTCTCAACCCCGTTATCACTATACTTGATTTCTGAACTCTCATAACATTCTCTAACACACAGGGCCACTACACCGTTGTGAATGACAGAAAGTACTTCTACTGAGAGTACAGAACTCTTGGCAGTGACAGTTATGCTTTCGTACTTTTGGGTAACATAAAATGTTTCTTTTATATTCTTTTCTTAGTGGAAGGTTAACTTTTCAATAGCAGTTAACTTCTTTGTGGACATCTTGCACATATGAAAAGTGTGATGCGTGTCCACTGTATATAAGAGGGGAGCAAAAGATTAAAAAGCTGACATTCTTTGTGCATCTACATTATTACCTCATTCTTACTGTCACAATATACATGTCAGTTATATTTTTGGGAGGGGTTTTTTTAGAACAAAGAGAGGAGTCTGTCAGGATAAAGTCTACAAGACCTACAGAATAACAGCATAAAGACCAAAATCTGCTTCCTCTGTTTTTTTTTCATGATTGTAATTTAGGTGGAACATGTATTCCAGAGACAAAAGAAGGGAAAAGGAAGTACCAAAAGTGAAGATGTCATCAAGGCCCATAGAAGATAGCACAAGAAGGATGAGAAGAAAAGTAGAGTATCTCTGGTCAGGCTAAGCCAGCTGCTATTCACTACAAGAGACAAGCATGAAAAATGAAACAATTAGATATTTATGGAAGACAGTGGGAAGGTGGGAGCATGAAAAGTATTAAGGTACATAAAATTCAAGAAGGGAATGATGGATAAGACAGGTAGGCAAGCTAAAGCTAGAAAACAAGGAGGGAGAAAGGACAAAACCATAATGTTATAGAGAAGTCCTATGATGATGACACAGGTGAAGCAATAAACAAATTAATACAGCATGAAAATACCAACCTCAGCCCCACCAAAAAGCAGAAATTTCCTGCTTGATACAATAATGAGAAAACAATTGGAGTTTGGAGTTTTTTTAATTTGCTTTTTTCCCCTGCTAACAATCTTTTATTATGGAAGAAAAGGTAGATAATAATTTGTCTAGACTATTCAAATGTGATGAAATAACTTAAGAATATTTGGGAGCCAAGATAGGCTGCTTGCCTGTAGGGTCAGCAGGCCAATGCATTCCACAAAAGCAGAAAGGGAATAACGTGTGAATAAGATGAAGAAGAAACAAAAGAAAAAGGCAGTTTAGAAAGGAATATCTTTGCATGATAGAAATGCTGTTGTCACAAAAGCATTTATCTTTTACTCTCAAGCTATAAATAATATGAAATCAGACCAGTGTGGAAGTAGGGGACAATTAGCAAAGTATGAATATACTCACAACTGAAATGAAAGGTGCTTTTTAATTGTATGTCCCTATAGTGACATTCAAATGTAGGCTCTAAAGGTGATTCCTGCATTCAGTGTGTACTTGACACCCATCAGTTTTGACTGAGTAGTTTATAGAACCTCTATAAGCCTGACTTCTGGTGAGAAAGAGTTGAGTAAGTTAGAATGGACATCTATATGGTAGAGATTGACATTGGTTTGTGATATGTGAACAGGTAGCTTTACTATTGGCAAGGCTATAGTTCTGTGTTCACAAATTGTGAAGGTAATTTACTGATTAACATACTGCCTGTGCAAGTACTGCAGGCTTTGGTAATACCTCTGGTGTACTTAATGAGCTAATAGCATAAGTTTCAGTTAAGAAACTACATCTTTGCGCCAAAAATAATACACTGAAAAAGAGTTGGTCTAGTACAATGACATAGCAAGGAAGTGTTTATAATTAAGACAATGTGGTTGCAAACACAATTGCAATTTCATGAACACTTCAATCAGAAAATATCAAGTTCAAATAATTTAATATATGACCATTTATGATCTAGACTGTTTCACGTCAGAATTACTCTAGAAATTCCACTTCATTTTGCTGTCTTTCAATGATAGGAGTTTGCAGAAGTTAATTATTGCCAGTATACTAACTTCTTCTGATGCTTGAACCCTTCAGAATTTATTGTTGTTACTGTAGAAATGCAAATAAAAGATGTTTTATTTTCTCTTTCAGGGAAATCTTGAAGAGTCTTACACTTTTAATCCTCCAGTCATTGATTGCACTGTAAGGACATTGTGGTGAGGTGGTAAGTTGGTATAGATCTATTACTTTGATGAGCTAAATTGTCATTTCAGATTTAACTGTTAAAACAATATCCTTCAGTGTTGTGTCTGTGTGACAAAACTTGAGAAATGTCTTCCTGGATCTCTTGGCAAATTTCCAAAATTTTAAGTCTATGATTGATTTCATCTGTAGGAAGTCTGAATCACAGAGGCATCAGATTTGTTCTGTATTTACAGGTTAACTTTATATCATATGAACAGAACAGTTGATTCATACATGTTCAGTGCCTATTTTCCAGAAATCCTAGGTTCCTATACATCTAATAAACCAGGTGATTATTGTAGTTAGTTCAGTAGAGAATTAATAACTCAGCAATGTTTGATATTGTCAGCTTTTCAAATTTCAGAGGTCTATTTGTCAGTCTTTTTCCAGAATTGACTCTTCCCCCTCCCACTGAAGTATGAAAAATCTGTAGAGGCTTTTCTTTTCCTGGCTACAGGGAGGGCTGATAGATTTCAGAGGTCACTGTGTCCTGTCAATGTTCCCTGGATAAGCAACTTTTATGAAGCTCTAATAAATTACATCATGACTTCTGTTGATCTTAGCAGTACTCTGGTAACTCTTATATAACAGTCCCTGACTAGGAATTTGTATCTGAAATAAGTTTATTTTTAATTTTTACTTTTAGACCCTGAGCAGAGACAACAGGAGTGATGGTCACATATTTCTAGGTGTTAGAACAGTTCTGAATAATGAAGGGTCCAGTGATTGTAAGTTACAGTTCAGAGAATCATGACTGGTGGCTCTCCATATTTCTGACCTCCAACTGCTTGACCAATCAGCGTTAATAAACCATGCTCATTCTTTTTTTTTTTTTTTTTTTTCCTTATAAACTGAAAGCTTATGTTACTGCTGGAGCTTGAGTGCTAAGAAATACAAATTCATCTTTCAATGGAAATTATATGGTTTTTGTTAAGCTAGATATCATTTTGTGGTATTTTTCCATATTTCTATCTATCCATTAATAAAGCTAGAAGAATAGTTTTACAATTCCATTATACATCCTTGTTATATGAAAAACTCCATTATACATCCTTGTTATATGTTATACATAACATATATGTATGTTATATACATCCTTGTTATATGTTTAATGTTCCAGAATTTAATGAGTACAAGAAAACCTTTCAAAGTACTAGATACTGAGAAGAATAAAGTTTTATGCTATTTCATTTTCTATGGACATAGAAATGGACTTTATATGATGTACATCAATTGCAGAGTTAGAACCACTGACATAGCATAGATTCTTATTCTTGATTTTGTTCTATTCTTGTTGATAAATGGAAAATTTACAAAGTAAACAGGCTAAATAATTTCTGACTTTAATATATAAAAATCAACCAATCCAAAGTCTGTTACTTTTTAGACCAGGCAGATATTTATTCTGATCAGTCTTCTGAGTGACTGTTTTTTTGTGATATCATTGGAGTATAGTGTCACCTACTACATCTTGGTCTGAAAGCAGAAGTCATTTCACACAAGCAGTGCCTATGTATTTGAGTGAATGTTAACAACAAAATTCCATTTTGATACAGTTTCCTTTTGAAGAATTTTTTTCTTACCTTTTCAAATCAGTAACAGCTTAAAGTGTGATCTAAATCATGTAATTTGGTCTTCCTTTTATTTAATTTAGTTAGCTAAAATATAAATTGTTTTTACTGGAAGTAATAAAATTATCCCCTTGACCTGGTTATTCTTACTGTAAAAGTACAAGTAGTTTCCATGCAGTAGTGTATTCTACCCAAATCAATAAACGTATTCTCAGAAATTCTTAAAGTGAAATATAATAAATAAAAATCTAATATATTTATGCCTTCTCTTCCAGTAGTGTCTTTTTTTAATTAAATATTAAGTTAATATTAATACTGATATTTCACAGTTAAAGAAGCCTTCATTGACTGCAGTTAGGTTGCTGCCAATTTTTTAGGATGCAAATCTTGCATAAAGGTATATTCTTATAATTTCCTAGGCTAAAACCCTGTCACCTTATCACATGTAAGAAATTGCCCCGAAGGAATCAATAGCAATGAAAAGCCAATGGGAAATAAAAAATGGAAAAAAATAAAAAAGGTAGAACTTATACCAAAGTTTGAGTTGTTTAAGATTTATATCAGTTTTATAATTCTGGATCTATGTCAGATATACCATGTTATACAATTCTCAACTTCCATACATTTTCTATTTCAGATGTTATGGAAAAAATAAATGCAAATTGTGCAAACTTTATCTCCTACAGAAATTCATTTAGCAAAATTTCATAATAATGAAAAAGGCCTATTTTCAAAGTTGAATGGAGGTTGCTTCTCTTACATATCAATTTCTTTTAATAAGAAATTCAGTTCTTTGCTTTTCTCTGCTTGCTGAGAAGTTTCAGTCCTGAAAATGTCAACATGCAATTCTTTTTAAGGGTGAAATTTTGGTAGTGCTGAAATATAAAACATATCCCTCAGGCTTCACTGTGTCTCAGATTCCATGTGTAAACTTGGATGAACAGGATATGTCTGCACAAATTTCAATTATAACTAAGATACATACAGAAGAGACAATAGGTCTTCGTTATTTAGAATTGATTTGTTGTGGTTTATGAAAAAGATGGAAAATATAGATATAGGCAACTAGTATGCAATATTTTAATTTTGTGATCATAAAGGTGGTGATTGTTAAAGCTTTCTTGATGAACCTGTCCCAGAGGGGGAAAAGGATATTGGGGCAGGAGTTAGCTGGGCTCATTGACAGAGTTTTAAACTAGATTTGAAGGGGGAAGGGGGCAAAACATCAGCCCATCTGAAGTGCATGTATACCAACGCACACAGCATGGGTAACAAACAGGAGGAGCTTGAAGCCATGATGCAACAGGAAAATTATGATGTGGTGGCTATTACAGAAACATGGTGGGATGTCTCCCATGACTGGAGTGTGCCACTGATGTCTACAAGCTCTTTAGGAGGGATAGACAAGGAAGGAGAGGTGGTGGGGTGGTGCTGCATGTTGAGGACTGTTATGATTGCTTTGAGTACAAGTGTAGTGAAGACAGGGTGGAGTGTCTGTGCGTTAGAATCAGGGGGAAGGCCAACAGGGCAGATGTTGTAGTAGGAGTGTACTATAGGCCATCCACTCAGGACAGAGAGGTGGATGAAACATTCTATAGGCATTTAGGAGAAATCTCACGATCGCTTGCCCTTGTTCTTGTGGGAGACTTCAACTTCCCAGACGTCTGCTGGAAATACAACACAGCAGAGCGGGACCAGTCCCGGAGATTCCTAGAATGTGTGGGAGATAACTTCGTGACGCAGCTGGTGAGTGAACTGACCAGAGAAGGTGCCCTGCTGGATCTCCTCTTTGTGAACAGAGAAGGACTGGTGGATGATGTGGAGGTCGGAGGCTGACTAGGGCACAGCGATCATGAAATAATAGAGTTCTCTATTCTTAGAGAGGCCAGGAGAGGACGCAGCAGAACTGATATCCTGGACTTCCAAAGGGATGACTTTGACTTGTTTGGGCACCTGCTTGACAGGATACCTTGGGAGACGATCCTGAAGGGTATAGGGGTCCAGGAAGGCTGGGCACTCTTTAAGACGGAAGTGTTAGTGGCACAGGAGAAGGCTGACCCCAGGTGCTGTAAGAAAAGCTGGCAGCAGAGAAGGCCACCCTCGCTGAACAGGGAGCTTTGGCTGCAACTCAGGGGGAAAAGGAGATTATACGGCTTTTGGAAGAAGGGGCTAGCCACTCACAATGATTACAAAGAGGCTGTGAGGATGTGCAGGGCGGAAATCAGGAGGTCTAAAGCCCAGCTGGAAATTACTCTGGCTTCAGCAATCAAGAACAAGAAATGTTTCTATAAGTATGTCAACAGCAAAAGAAAGACCAGGGAGAGCCTCCATCCCCTGCTAGAAATGAAAACATGGTAATAAGTGATGAGGAAAAGTCTGAGGTCCTTAATGCCTTCTTTGCCTCAGTCTTTAATAACAAGACTAGTTGTTTTGAGGGAATCCAGCCTCCTCAGCCAGAAGACAGAGACTGCGAGAATAACCCCCCCACAATCCAGGAGGAGATAGTCAGTGACCTGCTGCATCACATAGACATACACAAGTCTATGGGACCGGATGGGATACACCCGAGGGTGCTGGGAGCTGGCTGGGGTGCTCGCCAAGCCGCTTTCCATCATTTACCAGCAGTCCTGGCTGACCGGGGAGCTCCCGACAGATTGGAAATTGGCCAATGTGACGCCCATCTATAAGAAGGGTCGGAGCGATGATCCGGGAAATTACAGGCCTGTCAGCTTGACTCGGTGCCTGGGAAGCTGATGGAGCAGCTCATCCTGAGTGCCCTCACACAACACGTGCGGGACAACCAGATGATCAGGCCCAGCCAGCATGGGTTTATGAAAGGCAGGTCCTGCTTGACAAACCTGATCTCCTTCTACGACAGGGCAACCTGCTTATTGGATGAGGGAAAGGCTGTGGATGTAGTTTACCTTGACTTCAGTAAGGCCTTTGACACCGTTTCCCACAGCATTCTCCTGGCAAAACTGGCTGCTCACAGCTTGGATGGGCACAAGCTTTGCTGGGTAAAAAACTGTCTGGCTGGCCGGGCCCAAAGAGTTGTGGTGAACAGAGTTCAATCCGTTTGGCGGCCGGTCATTAGTGTTGTCCCCAGGGCTCGGTTTTGGGGCCACTCCTGTTGAACATCTTTATTGATGATCTAGACAAGGGGATCGAGTGCAGCCTCAGTAAGTTTGCAGATGACACCAAGTTGGGTGGGAGTGTTGATCTGCTCGAGGGTAGGGGGGTCTACAGAGAGATCTGGACAGGCTGGAGCGATGGGCTAAGGCCAACTGGAGGAGTTTCAATAAGGCCAAATGCCGGGTGCTGCACTTTGCTCAAAACAACCCCCAGCAGCACTACAGGCTTGGGGAGGAGTGGCTGGAGAGCTGCCAGTCAGAGAGGGACCTGGGGGTGTTGATTGACAGCCGGCTGAACATGAGCCAGCAGTGTGCCCAGGTGGCCAAGAAGGCCAATGGCATTCTGGCTTGTATCAGAAATAGCGTGGCCAGCAGGAACAGGGAAGTGATTTTACCCCTGTGCTCGGCACTGGTGAGGCCGCACCTTGGTTACTGTGTTCAGTTTTGGGCCCCTCACTACAAAAAGGACATTGAATTACTCGAGCGTGTCCAGAGAAGGGCAACGAAGCTGGTGAAGGGTCTGGAGCACATGTCGTACGAGGAGCGGCTGAGGGAACTGGGGTTGTTTAGTCTGGAGAAGAGGAGGCTGAGGGGAGACCTCGTCACCCTCTACAGCTACCTGAAAGGAGGCTGCAGAGAGCTGGGGATGAGTCTCTTTAATGAAGTAACAAGTGGTAGGACAAGAGGGAATGGCCTCAATTTGCACCAGGGAAGGTTTAGACTGGATATTAGGAAGCATTTCTTTTCAGAAGGGGTTGTTAGGCGTTGGAATGGGCTGCCCAGGGCAGTGGTGGCGTCCCCATCCCTGGAGGTGTTTAAGAGTTGGGTTGACATAGCGCTTAGAGATATGGTGTAGTTGGGAACTGTCAGTGTTAGGTTAATGGTTGGACTAGATGATCTTCAAGGTCTTTTCCAACCTAGATGATTCTGTGATTCTGTGAACTCCATGTCATGAATAAGAATACATGAGTGTATTAAAATTCTTAGCACTAACTGCCAGCTCAATAGCCCGGCAAGCTAAAATTAGAATATTAAAGCTTTAACCTCTAGGCCATATTTTTGAAACCAGTTTAGATTGGTTGAGTTTGAACATTCTTTTAACTTGACAGTTATTTGGCTCCCTGAAATGTGATGGTGGAGTGAGTTCAAATGGTGAGGATAAAGAACAACATTACAAAACAAACACATGGTATAACAATAAAGGGATGATATGACAATAGTTCACATCTTGCATTCACAACATAAGGGTCAAAGCTCAGATGTGTATGCAGAGTCAGCTGCACCTCAAGTCAGAAAGATGGTCTTGTGGCTCAAAACTGATGAGGCGCCCTGTGAAAAAAGTGAACTTCCACCCCCCACTCTACCCCTCCCCAGGCAGTATTGCAGTTGTTGGTAAAAAATTTGAATTCATTTAACCACTTGCCATCATCACAAAATTCACTTTGCCTCTTAATCAAGCTTAAAACTAGGATAAAAAAGAACCTCCTTCTTTTGATAAAATCTGCATCGTTCCTAAAAATATCCTTACTGAAAATGAGAATAGCATAAGTCAAGCAGTCATTTCTACAGAAGGAATAGTGGTTAAGAAAGCAGCCCTAATGGAACTGCAAAAGGTCTTGGTACAGCATAGAAACATTACTAATGAAAAAGCTTTTGTCCCCCAAAATAGAGATGCTTCAAGCAGTTTAGTTCTTCTGGAGTGCTGTCATTCTTTGGATAGAAACCTGAATCAAGCAAATCTTCACAGAATGGTTAGGCATTTTGAAAATGCATCTGTTGAAAATATAAAATTTTTTCCTTCTTAATGATCTAGTACAAATACAATAGAAACCATTCATTATCTGTATTTTTTTTCAGATAAATATTGGTATTGCTCCCAAATATGCAACACACAGCAAACAGAAGTATAAGGAAATATATAATGCAGTTCAATATTTCTCGGGAGCTGTATGCTGACCATAGTAGTTGAGTCACAAAAGGTAACCTGTAGAGTTGTAAATCAGAGAAGGTTATAATATAGTCTGAAAGTAAGAAACTGTTACATCTCTATAAGTATATTTTTACTTTTCACAAACAGGTAATTCTGAACTCATGCAACAAAGGATCTGTGGGCTAATTGTGACATATTAATAGCATTTTCTCTCTTATTGTAAATGAATGCATTCAGGACCAGAACTTTTTAAAGAGCATTTTTAATATGACCTGTTGTTACAGATATATGTCAGCCTTCTCTTATAAATATCTTATGTGTACCTTATAATCCCATGTTCAAAAATAAGTGAATGTATTCACCAGTTTTCCTAAATGTTAGGATCATTTTAAAAAAATATTATTTCAGAAATGCCATTTTAAAGACCTTGTACAGTTTTGAGAGACCTTATTGCCTGGTGAGGGTGTGTACGCCTAAAAAGTAATTCATTATTCACAGATAACAGCTTTTTATCTGAGTCATGATATGTTTTGTGGAACTGAACAAAACCTTGTAGTGAAAAAGCTTATTCTCCCTCAGAGTATTCTTGGTAGAGAACTTTAGAAACATTTTAAAATGAAATGATAACTTGCCAAAATCCTTTTGCGTGGTAAGTTTGAATGTTTTTTGTTCTGGTTTTAATCTTTTCATCTTTATACTACATCCTGATTCTTACATCAACAATATTTAATTGCCTGAAAATAACAGCGATTACATGTAATAAAGTGTAAAATTAACATCCTTTTAAATCAAGACAATTATTGTGCGTATATATGTGTATGTATAATTTTAATAACTAATAATGTATTTCCTTTTTAGAGAATAGTACAGTTGACTTTGGTAAATGTGGTCTTTATGTGTAAAACTAAGACTAATTAATTACCATGTGATCTAGGATGATAATAGTCTCTCCAGAATAGACAGCGGTTGAAGATCTGTTGTATTTTATAAAAGTTATGAGGATATAGGATATATAGGATATCAGACTTCTGAAGACAAGACACCCAAAGTGATTTTTTTAAATATATTTTTTCCATTTTGAATTCAAATGCAGTTTCACTACTTCTCAAATACTCAATATTGTTCCTTTGATTCTTCAAAGCATTGCAAGTATTGATGTACCTACTCTTAGCTAGTGAACACAATGATTGTGCAGTTACTTTCACTCATGTTCCTCTTTTGTTATTTCCTGGTCAGATCCTGGAAGACAGTTGGCTTCCTTGCCAAACCCAAATGTTACTAAATAATCATTCAGACTGATTGTGTTCTACATGCATATTTGGACTTTAGAGGCAGCCATTCCATAATAGAAAAGTGTGAAAATTATGTTCAGTGTTACTGCACTTGTTAAACTTAGACATTGTTTTATAGATTTAAGTATTAGAATAGTATAGTATATACAATTCTGAAATGTCATAATGAAAAATACTGTGTATTATTTCTTCTCTCTTTATGTTAGGAAATCTTTGATAAATTTAATCAACTTTTCTGTTTTATAAACCACTCAAAAAACTTTGAAGACTACCACCTTTTTTATTTATTCTTTCATTAAACTTGAGCACTGACGTTGAGTGACCCAGTAGATGACAGTGTTATGTTAAAGTAGATGACAGACATGTGTTAAAAGGATACCTCAGGTTTGACTTTTTCGTGAAGTCCCATATGAAAAAGCCATACTTAATATTTTAACAATTGACTTAACATTCAAGATTCCAAAAAGGCAAAAATCCTTTACTTTGCTTGCTTTGTGCTTTTAACAACTTTTGATTTTATAAATAACTAGTTTCTCTAGTTTGGCTGATTCATGATTACACTCCTACAGTAATATGGATGATAGCTTCCAAGTATGAAAATGCCTTTTTCCCTGCCTAAAACTAGACAGGTAACTGTTACAGGGCTGCTAAAGTACATCTGAATCTCCTGAGGATACCCCACTGATATTCTACTAGAAATCTTAAGAGGTGAATAGTGGATTTGTCTGGTTTTACCTGGTTTTGGGTGATGAGTAAAATCAAGTACTTGGCAAAAGTAATTTATTAGAAGTGTTTATCTTCACACACTTTGACCTTTACTGTCTCTCTTTAGAATGAATGGAAATGTGTTTCTGATAAGCAACATACTCTCATATAGAAAGAAGAGATTTGCATTAAATGTGTCACTGTGATGTATGACATGACTTGTGTCATGAGTTCCACAGCCATAGTGTAAAATAAGCCCCTGATAGGTTGATGTTATACCATCATGACACTTGGCTTCCTGCACAGGTTTTTAAAATCTGTAGTTTCCTAATTTTCATCATACATCCGTTACGGTAGAGATTTTTGAAAACACGTGTACAGTAGATACTGTTTGTTTATAAAGACTGTAATGCAAGGTGCACCATGGAAATATATTGGATAAATATTCTTTTTAATTGTGGATTTCTTAAAAACATTTTAAAATTTCCCATTTATCTAAAATGCTTGCATAAGAATTGCAGCAAAGAATATAATGGTCTTAACTTTTTATTTGGATTATTAATAGTTTTTCTAATCACAGGATCAGATTTCTGCTGCTTTGCCATATTTGCTCTTCATGTCTTAAAAAATCTTTTGACAAATTGCTTATGTCTATGAGCAGCACAAGATCATCTCAGCTATGCTGTTTTCTTACTTATTTGTCCACTAGCAAAAAAAAAAAAAAAAAGCAGATGTCTTGGATACTTAGAGAAAAATCTCTTTTCATACATAAACTTTTATTTTATAGGCAATAGCATATAATCCTATGTCCCTGAAGTAGAATGTTTTCTATTTAAATTAGGAGAAATTGGATATAAGAGATGTTAACAAGGCTTATGACAGTTCTACACAGGAATACAATACTTTTTTCTCTCCACGGGTTGAAATGTGTTTATCTAATTTATTACAAATATTAATTAAAATAGAAGATTTGTAATTTCAGAAACATTAGAGAAGATCCATGACTTTGGATGTACATTTCTTCTCTGAAATATTTGTCATTTGTTGTTTCACACTTCATATAGTTCATTCATACAGACTAGTACAACCATTAAACTGCTTCCTTCAGAGGAGGCTGATTGGTACTTAGATTTTTTTTTTTTATGCCTCTGATAAATCCCACATTATCCAAACAGTGTTAAATGTTCTGAATAGTATATAGTGCTTTTATGTCTCGATAACCGGATGTAAACTATTCATTAAGTTCCAAAGTGAAGAGCTCCAGTATTGACAACAGGAAAAAGAATCCTATCTAGAAAATAAGAAGGCCTAATCCTGGTGTGTGAGTTGGAATTGCAGATAATGTCACATGCATTCTATCCACTAGGTTAATAAGAAGTGATATGTTTTCCTCAAAGTGATTTTTTTTTTTTCTTTTTTTAGCAATGACGTAGAACCTGTGAACATTTTCCTTTAATTCGATGGGAAGAAATTAGACAGAACCCATTTAAAAAAAAACCTACAAAAAGGTTTTCCAAATAGGGTGAAAGAAGCAGTGTGTTCAAAAGAAACTGCTGTTTATTCTCCAAAAATTCTTTGTTTAAATCTAGAAGACAGTGACACATTTCATTATTTCTCTCTTTGCCATGTGATTTAATGACACTATGATACTTTTGTAAACAAACAAACAAAAGCCAAGATTCCCCTCCTCACAAAATCAGTGCAAAATTATATAGTTTTTCAATAGCAAGAAATGAGAACTGAATTATTTGGAAGTGAATTTCATTTTTTATATAATGTTTTTCTATGTAAATTCAGCACTCTGGTTGCTTAATCCTATTTTAATTAGAGAGTTCAGAGTATCTCTTTAACAACAACAACAACAAATTATTCCTGTGCACAAAGAAGAAGTCTGTATTTGAGCTTTTTGGGGGCTGGTGAGCAGCAGTCAGGCTTTGCAGAATTTGAGCCTGAATTTTCGAGTAATTTTTCTGATGGTACTATGAAGCTCTGGCTAAGGAAATAACAGTATTTAGTCATTATTTCTGCACATCCTCTCATGTATAACTTGTAATTTTTTTCACTAAATGACAAAAGTGTGTTGTGACTTCTGCTAATTCAGAAATGTATTTCTAAAGAAACAACCTCTCCATTGAGATGTTCCCTTCGTGCTAGTGTAGGTGACTTTGTTCTACTCCCACTCTTTCTTCACCTGCTTAAATATTTATCTAAGGTAATGCAATAATTATAAAATGTAAGTCAGCAGCTGTTAGCACACATATTTTTGTTGCTGACAAATTCAATTAAAGACATTGCTAGCTAAACCAATCAAATAACAGGTAGCTTAGAAAAGGTCAACTCTGAATTATTGTTTCCCATAGTAATTTCCCAAACCATTAAGTCTGTAAAATTCATTTGAAACTGAAGCTCGTAAAAGTAAATTATGGAAAATGCCTTAGTAGTTTGTGGGTATTCTAGAGCATAAAGCTGTGTGTCTCCCATGCGTAATGCTCCTGCTAACATTGTCCAGGTTGCAGCACAACTACAGATAGGCTCTAGCAGTATTTTCATTACAAATGCCTTTTTCCAGGAATGCTAACTATAGTCAGAAAGCTTTTTTTCCCCCCTGAGTACAAGCCTAACATTTTTCTTTTTATTTTTTTGCTTTTGAACTCTGTTTTGGGGTGTTTATGAACAATGGGAGAGAAAACTTGATCACAGTAATAAATAAATTTATTGTAATAACAGCAGTAGTTTTTGAACTTCAAAAGGGAATTATATTTCCAAAATTCTAGTGTGAATTTGAACTTTGCCATGAATAAAAATACAAATGATTATTAAAAAAACCCCACCAAAACCAAGAGATCTTAAGACTAAGATAGGATGAAGCAGTAATTTATACGGCTACATTAAGCTTTTAGTTACTCTATGATCAAGACCCGTTAAAAGTAATATTTGTCAACAATTCCACACAACTGAGGTTTTCATGGTCCCTGATTTGGCTCTTCTAACAACTGCAACAGTTTATGGAAGTCAGACAGGAGCCTAAACTGAGTAGCTGCAGAAGTAGGGAATTTAATGTGATCACAGTTGTTTCTTAAGCAAAGTATTTTATCAAGGAATGTTGGTTTAACAGAGAATAAGGTTTTTCATGAGAACAACAACTACCACAACAAGTTTTTAAAAACTAGTGAAAAAGAGGGAGAAAACAATATCCATCCAGGGATCATAAGGGGAAAAACTGTTAAGCACCAGAGGTGAGATTGGTAGGCACCCTCAACAGTTGTAATGGTCATTCATCTGCAGTTAAAATATCTTTCTTCGCTGTATTGCACATGAAGAAGTTGAACATATGTGTGCTAAAATACATCATAGAGAGCTCATATGTCCTAAATCTAA
Organism: Strix uralensis; assembly: GCF_047716275.1. Taxonomy (NCBI): domain Eukaryota; kingdom Metazoa; phylum Chordata; class Aves; order Strigiformes; family Strigidae; genus Strix; species Strix uralensis. The sequence goes on along the minus strand of NC_134012.1, from coordinate 32,829,096 downwards.
AAAAAAAGAAATAAATAAAATACATCAGGTCTTACTCAATTCTTATGAATAGCTGTTAGGAAAAAAGGGAAAAAAAGAGTGCTATAGAATCAACAGGTGCTGCCAAAGTAGTTTTCACCTTCCCTGCTTCTACACAAATATGGAAACATCTGATTTATAATTACTCCAGAACAGTAGTTTAACTCACTTTAGCCAAAACAACTTCACAGTCCGCTACAGATGTTTATTAAAGTGAAGAACAGTGTAATTCTATGACCTTTTACAACAAAGGCAGGCATTCATACTGTTTTAACAGACTTAAATAATACTATTTTGCTTACCCTTGGCTACAGCTTCCTTTATAAAAGCTTCTTTTTAGTAGAATAAAATGCTTAGTCAGGTTTTCTTTTCTAAAATGCAACATTTGTTTGATTAATAAGTAACTGAAAGGGAATAAAAGTTACTTGCATGTTGAAGCCACCATCTACTTAAATAATACAGCACTGAGATCACAGGACTTGAATTTGAATGTATTATATATATTGTTCCAGAATATAACTGGAATTTTAGTTTTAATTTTTATTCTGAGTAGTTGTGATTTATTTTGTTTCCTTTTTAGACAGAAATGAATTTTTCACCAACTTGCAGCACTGTCAGACTCCTAAGAACAAGAGTTCATGTTACTTTTTTCCTATTCTGTAAGCATTATTCTTTTCCAAATCATAGCTGCAAGTTAGATTAACTTAGAAAAGAGATCGCTTGCAATTCTTTTTCTTATAGGAAGCTAGAAACATTTTGATTTGGGATTGAGAAAAGGATTTTTCCATTTTCTACCTACTGGGAAGACACTTTGATACTGCTTTAAAAGTGTTTAGATTGTTCTGTTGGAGTTTCATGGCTAAACTAGTGAAATCAATTGTCTTCACTATTTGGAGTTACCGTGTTTGTACTCATAGTGTATTACTTTGATAGGGAAAAACCTGAGGGTGATTATTTCCACATGCCATGCCCACTGTCCCTGCCCTATAGTTTGTAGTTTGTTGTTTGCAGAGGAATGTGATGTTCACCACAATCTGCATTTTGTGGGCTCTTTTCCACTCTCAACTTCTTTACTGTCTGCAGTGTTAGAACATCCTCATCTTTCCATCATCTTCAATCTCTGGGTGACTTCCTCTGCTTTGCAAGCTCTGCTTCCTCTGTCAATAACCAAGAGTTTCTTTTCTTTCTGACTGAGAATTTTGCCCAGTTTGCAATCTTATCATGAACTCAGCTATCCCCAGATTTCTTTTGTAATTTTCACTTTTTTAAATTTATTTTTTATTTCAGAATGCAATGCTTGTGCATTAAGTACGATAATCATCAAGGTCCTGCAGTAGTTTGCTAGTGTCTCTAACTTGCCTGATTTAATTGACGACTGTTAAAAATACCACATCTCTGAAATGTCAGAAATAAACCTGCTCAATGGCTACCCCTTGCTACCACTTCTTTGCAAGTATATAATAAAGTACTGTTTAGGTCTTCTTTATCTATTATTTTCAGAGAATTTTTTACACTGCTGCAGCTTGCCCATATCTCTTTCCTGTTGCTGTCTGAGGCATGTTTTACCATGCTCCAACATGGTGATACATCTGTGTCATGCCCTGCACAGTACCGGTTCCGTGCCACAGACTGCTCAACGGACAGCTGTATACAAGATGACACAAGATTATATGCATCAACATGGAAAACCCTATTTCATTCAGAGAATTCCACCATCATTCCACACAAATCCCAGCCCAATCCCAAAGTTACCCTAGTTTTAAATCTTTTATCAGGGGAGCAAAGGATCTGTAGGGAAAAAAAAAAAAGTAAATCCAGCATTTACACCAGATTTAATATGTTTGCACTTGGGAAGGGAAAAAAAATGTAACACTCCATTAGACAATTTTCTTTAAAGCTGTGAGAGTTCTGGTTTGTGATAAAGTTACATAAAGAAAATGTGCTATCTTGAGTCCATTTTGCATCTGCTGTTCACACTTTAATTTTCTGTTTGGTGCAAATTACAATGTAAAATAGATGTTTATATGACATTATAAAATAAACCTCCTATCTCATGTACAATAGTTCCAGTACAAACTGAGAAAAACAAAGTTCACCACAGTTTTAGTACATGAAACAGGTGGTATATAATATTTCTTCCACTTCCAGGAACAATAAAATTGGAAACAAGCTAAAAATATTCAACTCAAACAAGAATTTGTTTGCAATTATATGCCTCTTAGTGGTTAGCTTCTTGCCTTCAGGATGTAAAATCAAAGCTAACAAATTGAAATACTGTCACTGATCAGTTTACCCTTTACTAAAACAAACCAAAACAAACAAAACAAAATAAAACAACAGAGAGCAAACCAAGCAAAATAAAACCTAATCTATATTGTTTCTGCTATGTAGTATTATCTAGACTTCTGATTAAGTTTTTATCTATGTTTTTAATAGACTGTTTTCAAGGAATATATCATTCAGCTTGGTTACTATTTTTTTTTTTTTTCATTAGAATTCACATTAATCTTAGGAAGCCTACTGTACTTTAGCACAGAATATTCTTTTGTAATTTATTTTTGATCACCTATCAGTGTTGTATAAAAATTAAATTTTCTGAACTTATAAACATTTTGAACTGGAGCTTTTCAAATTTAAAGCACATTTGCCACATTTCTTACTATGTGCCTTCCTCTTACACCCTGTCCTCTTACCTGCAGGACTCAGGATAACACTACCTGGGTCCCAATACCCTATTGTCCCCAGAGCTCTGTAGTCACATATGTTATCCTCTAGGTTGCCCCTTGTGATATAATTGATTCCAACATGAAAAAACAGCAGGGGCTAATAGTCAGAGGGTCAGTCAAGCTTTGACTGTCTCACCATAACATCCTGGATCTGAGCCCCCATCAAGCAGCTAACTTCTCTAGACAAATCAGATCACCACTTGAGTGCCTCCAATCCCACAGTAGGGAGTGACCCACTAGTATCACTTGCTGTTTCCTTTTGGTGCTCCTGGGTCAGAGTCAATCATCCTGGATGCTTCACTTGAAATTAAACTGTAATGGGTGTTTAAAAATAGATCAGTTTCAAGGGTACCACAATCAAAAAGAAATTTGGAAATATTTGAGATGTTTGCTTTTTTCTCAAACATATGGACCTGCCCTAAAGGAAGCAGCAAGCTGTTGAGGCAACAATGACATAAAAAAATGAAGTTTAAAAAGACACAGTAAATTAAGCTGGCTACCTAGAATGTCCTTTGCTTTGAAAGACACAGTGGACAGTAGAAAAGAGAGTCGTACTGTTTATGGAAGCTACAAATAATCTACTTCCATCCTGGTGTTAGAGCACATGTTCTTCTGGAGATTGGTGTGAATAAATAAGATTATATTAATTTTCTATGTGGAAGAGAGGTTTATCTCAAGTGAGAGACACATACATAGTTACCATGTGAAATATTATAAGATTTTTAGGTCTTTCATAACAGTGATCAGGTAATATTTGTTGAAAGGTCAATCAAGACCAGAACAGAATTTCCTTAAGAATTTAGGAAGACAGATTGTTACAACTTTCCTTACAACTTAAGGAAAAAAAAAAATCTTTTTAATAAGAAGATGACAAATGCTAAAATGTCATGAAAGAAGAGGCAGTAATGTACAGGGGAAGTGGAAGAGAGAAATAGACATCATCATAACATTAGTGCTAAAAGAAAGTAGAATTGTACTTGTTGAGTTTTTCATATGTGTAAAGTGCCAGTTGCCTTCCTGACATACTTTTTTCTTCTGCTTCTTCTCAGGAAAAACAAACCAAGGTATAATACAGTCTTATAAAGAACTAAAAGAAAAATGTGTTATATTTACAGAACACTTAAATCCAACATCCATGTACATAAACTTGCCAGATAATGTACATGGCATAGACAACAAAGCCTAAGCACAATGCAACACACTGTACTGTAAAAAGGGAATCAAAGGAAAATTACCTAGAACAGCTCCCGTTTTCGGTGTTCTGAAAAGCTGCTGCCTTCAGGACAAGAAGCTCTTGGGCCTTAAATTTATTTCAGTAGTTGGTAAGTCTTGAGTTGCCTGAAGATGGGGACTGCTAGTTTTCTAGGTTTGATTCTGATATCTTTGCACTGATTTAGCAGCTGCCTTCTAAATTACATTTGGCTAAACTTCCAGACATTAAAATATGAGGTAGACCAAAGACATTGAAATACCTCCATATATTCATATTGCATGCACAACCTTTATCACTTTTAACACAGCACATTTCATATCTGTGTTGCATAAAGGCAAGTAATTCATTTCACTGAAATCAATCCAGATAAAGTTTCTCCTAGTGTTAATAAGGTGCATTATTGACAGCTTCTGGGCTGCGTGGATTATTTCACTCTAATAAACTCAGTTTCACAGGCGATGATTGTTGCTCTCAGTTTGCTACTGATAATTATGCTTAGGAGTAGTGGAGTGCTTTCTGAGAGTGTCACAAGTGTGTCCTCAAAAGAACACAGACTGTTGTTTTAAGGGATCCTTCTGTTTAGTGCTACAGTTATATTTTGCAACTGTTCTAAAGAGAAAGCCACACCATCTTTTTAGACATTGTGTCTGTTTAATCTCTTCTTTAGGTAAACAAATATCTGAGTCAGTATGCAGATTAGAATAGTGTTTCTGGGACAAATTAACACATAATAATATGCAAAGATATTTGAAGAAATGGTACATACCCTTCTTTCTTCTAGCTGAAGATATTACACGTTTATGGAGATATCATCAAGTAAGCTCTAAGTCTGTAAAGAGTATGTGTTGGGAGGGCCCTAATTTCCACCTTGAGAACAGCTGGTTCATCTTGTATTAAAACTCCTTCCCCACTGAGTCCCCTTCATTTATGCAACTTTTATTCTTTGCCTAAGAACTATCCCCCTGTTGTGACTTGAACTGTATCTGAAAGAAGCACACCATAGATCCAAAGTTACTGATTTTTTTATCACTGCTGTTTGTGTGTGTGTTTGTGTGTCTCTGTGTGTGCTGCGTTTTTCAGCTCTTACAGGTAGTTACAGGAATATATAACAGAATAACGCAGTGCAAGTATGGCTGTTTTAAAGTTATTTTCTTTCATAGTTTCTTACAGACTTTATATATATTTTCGCTTTATGGAATAAGGTTCAGACCAGAAAAATGACCAACTGTAAAACTTAACTGATTATTTTATATCTATTGAAATTTATTTATATCTTTCTCACACACACAAGTTATAATTCCTATTATGATAGACTTTGTTTTTCATTGTACATCTTTACCATTATTTCCATCCTGGACAAATCCATAGATTTGAACAGGTTTACTGTGATGTAAAATTGATGGATTAGGATGAAAAATGAGGTTATAATCATCAAAAAAAGGTTTTGTTTTGCTGTTAAATAGATATTATTACTATTATCAGTAAACACCATTAAGAAAAAGTAGCTTATTATTCACTAGCTGGCTGGTTTACTTTTTTGTGTGCCTTTAATCATGTATAAAAATCAGTGTAATAATGTATTATTTTTTAGAAACTCATAGTTATCAGTAAGAAGGTTATTTAATTTTATTTGTTTCATAAGAAAAAAATATAAGGAAAATGACACAAAATGCTTCTGATAAGAAGTATCTGGCCCTGCTTAGCTGTAAATATTGTATTCAGAAAAGACATGTAAGTACAAATCAAATATGTTTAAGCTGGAATAAAAATACAGGTATACACGTATTTTTATTTGGTAGAAATATAGCTAGCTATATTATAGCTGGAGATAAATCTTTATTTTACAAACCCAGATTCAAAGTTGTCACTTGCTCAACTGGTTTCATCCTTTAAGTGTTAAGAACAAGAAAATGTATGCTAAGGTCCTGAATGACCCCCATCGTTCAGAGAGTGTGAATTGGTTTTGGCAGTAGAGTATGTTAAAGACAATTGTTTATAGAGAATTACAACTGACAACAGGAGGATAGCCAGTGTCAATAAGTCAACTATGCCAAGTCAGTTTTCCCCACTGTAATATGAAATTATCCAGTTCCTTGGAATTACACACTGATGTAGACTGTGTCTTTGATTATCATGAATGAGCAGAAGGCATTGATTAAATTTCTCTCAGTTAATCTGCATTTTTAAAAATGGATTATGCTGCTGCTATGTGTGTAAATACCATCCTACTTCTTTTCTGTATCTTCTTTTTGCACATCTGTGTCTCTCCAACAGTTACTGTGATTTCTGTATATGCAGGAAAACTGGTAATGACACATTTCCTTTTTGCTGGTGATCAGGACAGAAGATGTGAAAGGGAAAGCAAAAATTATCAAAGCAGTAGGGATGGTAAGAATTGATGGATCTGCAATTCTATGTATCCGGGAGTTTTCCTCTCAGAATATGTAGCAACAGTTAGTATAGCTCAAGTACAGAGATGCAATTTATTCTGTAGAAGCTGGAGTTGTTCATATTAATGTTCCCAGGTTTTGATTGGTTAAAATTAATTGAGGTCATGATGTCTACATGTTCTCTAGCTGAAATATCAGCAGGCTTCTGTTGATCCTGGAAAAAAAAGATCCTGTAAAAAAAGAAGGCCATTTTTTTTTACTTCTGTAACTCCCTGGGTCTTGATGCTGTGAATCTTGATGCTGTGTATCAGATGAAAGTCTAAGATCTAGTGGCAAAACCTTCTGCAGTATTTGATTTAAAAAAAAAAAAAAAAAAAAAAAAAATTATAAGCAATTGGTTTGGATAAAAGCTTTCCCTGAAAGCTGTGTTGTGAGGCAACAGAGTTTTTGATAAAAATTCTTGTCAGACTGAGAGATGGCCAAAATCCCAATGTGCTGGGGTTTTCACAGTCCTCCCTTCAAGGGATGTAAATTCAAAACTACACTGTTACTAATACAAGGCCTAGAGCCAATTTCCCCCTGACCTAATGATTAAGACTATGAAACAGAACTGTTTCCAACAATGCATAAGTGACTTCTTGGTGTTTTTTTTTTTTTTTCCCCTCATCAATCTGTGGTTAGGGCAAGTGCTACACATACTCTGTGTAAGCAAAAGATATCTCCAGTGCCCTATGTGACTATTCTAACAACTAAGAAAATTGTTATTCTTGAAGAGGATGGTACTCCCCTGAGATTGGGATTTTTATTTGTTTTCTTGGATAGTTCTTTCTTGTGCATGAACAAAATTACTTATGTCATTTTTTGTTTTTTAATACATTTTTTGCTTTTTAATAAGAAAGATTTAAAGTCAAAACCATTTATTTTTCCAGGAAATGGAACTTCTGTTCCCTAGCTGGTGTCCAAAAGTGTTGTCATACCATGTGGGACATCAATAATTAAGAATAATTAGTAGAACTCGGTTTTTTTTTCATAGAGAATACAGTAGTGCATTGGAAGATGAGACATTTTCGAGCCTTTAATTGTCCATTTTGATGATACAGCTCTGTAGAATACTGATATAATAACCATGATATCAGATGCTTGAATTCTGCACAACATTCAGTAGCAGTGGCAAAACATCATATTGACTGGGTTTGAGAAGGCATTATATTAATATGATTGGGAGCAGAGAGGAGACAGAATATCTCAGTGCCTGTTTATACTATGAAAGCAGTATAGATCAAGATGCTATTTCCATACAATGCAGTGCACTGAACAAAAATCTTGGTCAGGTCCTGATGTAGCTCTATGTTAATAAACTTTGCCTTTTTTTTTTTTTTTTTTTTCCTTTTTATGCCAACAGGAGTTATTAGTTTGGGTGCACAGCTGTGTAAGTATGGATATGTTAGTTTTAGAAAATTGTAGGGTGCCATTAATTCAGTGATCTCCACACTGTGTTGCAGAGGTTTCAAAATGAGATGCATGGTGTTGCAAACAAGTAACCATATTAAAAAAACCCAAAACATATAAAAAACCCAACAAACCAAAAAATTATAAACTAACATCAAAAAAACCTTACCCTGAGCACCTCATTGTCTTGTTTTAGTTTCCTGCAGGAAAGCAAGATAACTGAGCCTAAATATACATAGGTTCCATTTTGTGAAGGGTAAAAACTGTGGTTACTTGTCTACTGACTGATATCCTTATAAAGATCACACTAGACTCTCACACAAATCAGTTTTAAAATACGGATAATAGGTATCAGAGAAAATTCTCAAATTGTCAAAAAATCTTTGTATATTATTTAAGTTTGTAATCATATTTGTAAGCTTTGTAAATATTTAAATTACAACAAATTTAATACATTTTCAGTGAATTGCATTTTAACGTTACTTGGATTTGCTTGGTTTTATTTTTACATGCTTTGGTGTCATTTTATAGCAAGTTCAGTTAAAATGCAAGGTAGGTTTCCACCTCTTTGGAAAGACACTGTTTTTTGAAAGACTGCTTCCATGATAGCGTTTCAGAACAGTATACTGTCAGAACCGTTGTGTAGTCTTACAAAGCAACTCTGTGTCAGTGATACAGCATTGATTATTGAGTTGATGTTCAGCAATAAGGCTATGTAGCTCATACAATATCATGAATGACAAAAATTTGACAATTAACCAAGTTTTTTAACACTGATTTTTTTTTTGAGCTTCAAAGGCAAATATTTTATACAGCTAATTTTCATAGCTACTTGTATTCTGAAGAAGTGCTAATGTAAGCCTAAAACTTGAGTTAATGTGTTGCAGAACAAGTATGTCTGAAAGCAATTTATGTCCCATAGGCCAACTGAGTTAAAAGATTAAAAGAATGCGAAGAAGAATTTGTTTTGATATATCCATGAATGATTTAATAAATGACTTGCAATTTCCTTGAAATTAACTTGCTTTAAATATTTACTTCCTAGTTTAAAAGGCAGGCAAACAGTAACAAAGTATGCAATGCAACAGTACCATTTTCTTTTTTTACACAGATAACTGTAGTAAGAATAGTAACATTTACAACCATATAAATAGTAACATTTAAATCTAAAAGATGTTTTTTCTGAAAGTAAATTCGCACAAATCTAGTGAATCTGTGATTGATGGGTAAATTTTGTATGAATTCTCTCATGACAAGTACACTGTCTGAATTTACCATTATCTTGTTTTCTGTAACCATTATTGTTGACCTAAACCACTGTTTGTAACAAGAAAAAACAAAACCTAAATCAATAACAATCAAACCCTCCCAATCAAACAAATTCCAAAAGCTGAAACATTAAGCTTTTAAATAAATGTCCTGAGTTATAGTGTTGACAGATTTCTACAATTCCAATTAGATCCCAAAAAAAAGTCATAGAAAAAGTCATACCAAAGCACCACAAAAAAATCTGGTTCTTGTTATGTGTTTGTAAATAAGTTTTGTGCTTGTCACAAAATGCTTTTTAGAGAAGCCTAGTAGGACAATCTGCTGTTAACAGAAGTTACTGGTTAAGAGATAAACTGATTCTGTACAGCAGTTTCTAATAAGACAAGATGATCTTTTACTCATATGAACGGTGGGGTTTAGATGTGAATAAATTATTAGCGTAAATGAAATGTGATCTAAATGTCATCACAAAAACAACAATAAAATGTATTTTTGAAAATTATCTTCATCAATAATTTCATGTGTAAAGTAAATTGCTTTAGATGAACATCTACAATTGATGGAGGACATTCTGAAACCAAAGCCTAAATCTGCACTCTGTTAATTACAAAAGTTTATCTCTGAAATCTGCCTTTAATATAACAACATATTACAATAATACCTTTAATAATCTATGTGTGAGCATACTCATACAATGTATGAATGTGCCTTTGACTTTTATTTTAAAAGGGTTTTTTTTAATATTATCAATATTTTAATATAATGCTATCCATTATTAATAATATTGTATTATTAATATTTTAATAATTTCTTTGTGCTAGAAAATCTTTTGTGACATTCAATTTTTAGGTTCAGTTTAGCTTTCTGTCACTGGTCAAACTGGAAAGAGAAGAGTCTTCAAAAAAGAAACATCCAGAAACATCCAATGTCAAAATGTCATGATAGTGTCCTCCCACTAGTTTTCTGGTCTAATTTTTCAAACGTGGGAATTGAGGTGTACAAATGAATGTTGTATCTCTTGCTTACTATTGAAATTGACTTTATGAATCTTTAAAGGTTTCACCATCATTAGCTGTCTTCAAAGCTTTCAAAAGTTGCAACACAATAAACACGGTTAATGATCCTTATTGTAAACAGCTGTCTAGGGTATGTACATATTTTTCATAATGACTAAGATCTGGAGGAATGCTTCTGAAACATGGGTGACCCTCACTTTCCTCTCCACATCCCTTACCAAATCTGGCTTTTTTCCTTGCAAAAATGGAAAATTTTTATGTAATAAAATCATAGGTAATGTTGTGTAGTTGGTTATTTTCAAGTGTCTGATTTCTTAAAAGATTAGGTTGCCAAAGATATCATCACTAAATGTTCAGATTACACTGGAAGGAACAAACTCATCTAACATTTGGAGCCAATTTTTGAACAAATAATTTAAATATTAAAGACAAGATTTAAAAAAAAATATATAACTGAAGCACTTCGATGCAGTTGCTGGAACCTAATAGGAGGGGAAAAGTGGAACAGAAATGCTGAGCTACTTTTCAACAACATCTGAACTTTAGCTTGACAAGATGCAACTTCTGAATGCCCAACAGTTGCAGAAATGACAGTGCTATAGGTAAAAAAGTATACTATTATAAAAAGACTGGTTTAAGAGTTCTGTGCTTTCGAATATGAATATTAATTTCTATTTGTCATTTGAAGACATTGATTGAAAATGTCATCTATAATTTCACATACGGAAACATAACAATATATATCAGAATAATTATTGTACCTCAAACAACATATTTTCAGAATTCCCATGTAGCGGTCTTTCTTTTATTCTTTCCATTGAAGTAATCTGTCCCCTATATTCCCAGTTATCAAATTCATACTAAAAGGGCTGGAAGGAAAGGGAGGAAAAAATTTCTTTTTCAAACAGAGAAATGCTCAGAAAGGAGAGATTTAAATGCAGTGGGAGCATATATTACGCATGCACTTCTCTATGACAGATAATAGAGTATAAAATAGAAAGAGCATAGAGTATAAAATAGAAAAGAGAGGAGGGAAATATTGTCAGTTCTTATCTGGACTGAGAATGGGAAATAGAAATGAAAAAGACACAGGAGACTGTGTCTTCCCTGTCTGCAATAAGGGAGAATATGACTCAGTAATTCAGTAGTGGTGCTTTTTCTGTCATCTTCATTAGCATGTAATTGTTTTACACTTAGGTCATGTAACTTTTTTTTTTTTTTTTTTTCCTGTCAGCTAGAGGCACAGATTCACTAAAATTATTATTCCTTTCCCATCTTTTCTACCCTATCAGATATTTTGTCTTCCTGGCTTGTATATACATATTTTTCTTGGTTTTTAATGTAGTGGTAAAGCAAGAGCAAACACCAATCTATTTATGTACATGTTGAGAGTTCAAAAAATATTTTCCTTGTTTCCTTGGTGCGGAGGTCAGGGATAGTTCTATGTTTACGAAGAATAGCTGAAGAAAGGAACCCTTCCTTTTGCCCAATAATCAGTTCTCTTAAGGCACTCATCAGTACAGAAACAAGCAAGATGCCTAATATTCTGAGAACATGTTTCTGTGTTCTCTCCTTTTGAAGCTCTTTGGGAAATCAACAGATCTGTTTATAGATCCCTGTGCATGAAAAATTACTTTATAATTTAATGGGTGTAGTACTCCTGTAAGAGTACCCCAGATTAATATTTTAATATTTTCTGTGAAGTGAAACATCCCATTCACATACAAGTTGTTGACCATTACAATAGCACAGTTTTCTTTAGAAGTGTTACATTTAATATTAAATCTTGTGAGACAAAAATGTAAACAAACCAAACCTGAATACCTTTTACCCAGAAACTCTTGAGTTTGTTTCTCACACTTTACATGGGTTGTCAAAAAATTGTGCTGTTGAATTAAAAATAAAAAAGAAAAAAAAGAAAAAAAGAAAAAAAGAGTCCACCAAATTATTTTCTTGGTAATTTTGTTGAATGATATCTGAATCTGCAAGTTTGTTTTCCTTGATCTACTTTTATTAACAATGAATTAAATTCTTTTAGGAGGATGAATAAAATATTTATCATGACATTTTTCTTTCATCTTTCACTTCAGTTTTCTTTCAGGTTTTTTTGGGTTGCTCTGAATTTTTACTGCTTTGGTAACCTAAAATTCACTTACTAAAACATTTTCTATGATTTTTGAGACAAAATCTACATAAGAATGATTAAAAAATGGCAGGTGAGATCACTGTTTAATCTTAGTCTAGTACATAACGTAGTGTAAAAGTTTGGAGGTGTATTTATATAACTGAATTCTCTTGGAATTAGTAATATTGAAGGATTTAAAATCTTGTAATTTAATTATCTTTGTTTTCATTTAGTAACATGAAAAATCATGAATGTTTTATATGATTTCCTTTGTAATATATCTCTACCATTTAAGCTTCTTAGATTTCTTAAATTATCGTTGAAGGACACTTTTCAAGGCTATAAGTATAGCTACTTTCAAAACACATTCCATCATTTTTCAGATGCATCATAAAAATTGATTAATTTTATTACCCTGGCTGTTATCTATTTTTGAGAAACACATAATTGGCTGCAGATGCTTGAATTGCAATAGAATAAGAAAGGTTATGCAGGTGAATAATATTTTTGTCAATATCATTACATTTTATTTGTACAGAAAAACAGTAATATCTTACATAAGAAAACAATGTATTTGTGATAACTTTAAAAATTATTTATAAAGTATTTGGACTATCTTATTCTATCACTATCATTCATATACAGTGAAGTCACTGTTCTAAATAGATAGCATGGGTGAGGAGCCAAGGACAATATCAGTAAACCACATAGTAGTATTTCGAATGTTCAGGTATTGAAGCATTTCTGGGATACTCAAGTTTGCTCAGAAAACCTTTCAAAATTGCTGTTGAACCAGCATCATCATCTCCACTGAAAACATATAACTTAGTCTTCCATAGCTGGGAACACAATCCTGTGATACTGTAACAGTGAAAATTTGCAATTAACAGTTGAAACCTTACTGAGAAAAAAATCAGGATACTTTTAGGATTCTTTAGGTAGAAAATCTCTGCCTCAGATGATCAACAATTTAAGTTATCCCATTCTATGATTGCTAGTAGTAAGACCCACATTCTCAAAAAAGTTCCATGTATTTCTTTCTGTCTATTTTTTATTTCCTCTTTTTAGTTAAAAAACACATAATATAAAAATTCAGAAGCTAATTTACCAGAACATCAGATACTGGAATGTAACCAGATGGATTCCAAGAGCATAGTTGCTAGACTTGATAAATGAAAAATGGGTCTCCTCTGCTTTCTATCTTAATCAACTCATGCTTTTGGAACATAAGTTGATGTTTTGAATTCTTAACAGCTTCACAGAAGTGACCTGTTGTAAAATATATCTATAAGATTACTCTGTGATAGTTTTTAGAGAAACATTTTTTAAAGCTAGCATTGAAGCTATTGGCATGTAAGAGTTCTTTGTAATGGACAGAGAACATGACTGTAAGCTTCAGGTGACAACTGGTCCTCCTGGGGGATTCAAACACCCTGATGTCTGCTGGAGGGATGACACAGAAGGACACAAGCAATCCAGGAGGTTCCTGGAATGCAATGATGGTAACTTCCTTCTCCAAGTGACAGAGGAGCCAAAGAAGAGAGGTGCTATGCTGGGCCTTGTTCTCATCAACAAGGAGGGGCTGGTGGGGAGTGCGAAGGGCAAGGACAGCCTTAGCTGCAGTGACCATGAAATGGTGGAGTTCAAGATCCTCAGGGCAGTGAGGAGGGTGCACAGCAAGCCCTGGACTTCAGGAGAGCAGATTTCGGTCTCTTCAGGGATCTGCTTGGTAGAGTAACCTTGGAGGGAAGAGGGGCCCAAGAAAGCTGGTTAATATTCAAGGATCATCTCCTCCAAGCTCAGGAGCAATGCATCCCAACAAAGAGCAAGTCAGGTCAGAACACAAGGAGGCCTGCATGGATGAACAAGCTGCTCCTGGACAAACTCAAACACAAAAAGGAAGCCTGCAGAGGGAGGAAACAAAGACAGGTGGCCTGAGAGGAATACAGAGAAATTGTCCAAGCAGCCAGGGATAGTGTTAGGAAGTCCAGAGCCCTGATAGAATTAAATCTGGCTAAGGATGTCAAGGACAGCAAGAAAAGCTTCTGTAGTTACGTTGGTGACAAAAAGAAGACTAGGGAAAATGTGAGCCCTCTCTGGAAGGAAACAGGAGACCTGGTTACTGGGGATATGGAGAAGGCTGAAGTACTCAGTGACTTTTTTGCCTCAGTCTTAACTGGAAAGTGCTCCAGACCAAGAGGTAGGGACTGGGAGAATGACGAACTGCCCACTGTAGGAGAAGATCAGGTTTGAAACCATCTAAGGAACCTGAAGGTGCACAAGTCCATGGGACCTGATGAAATGCATCCGCAAGTCCTGAGGGAACTGACAGATGAAGTGGCTAAATCACTGTACCTCATATTTGAGAAGTCCTGGCAATCCAGTAAAGTTCCCCCTGACTGGAATAGGGGAAACATAATGCCCATTTTTAAAAAGGGGAAAAAAGAGTACCCGGGGAACTACAGACCAGTCAGTCTCACCTCTGTGCCTGGAAAGATCATGGAGCAGATCCTCCTAGGAACTGTGCTAGGGCACATAGAAATAAGGAGGTGATTGGTTACAGTCAACATGGCTTCACTAAGGGCAAATCGTGCCTGACAAATTTGGTGGCCTTGTACGATGGGATTACAGCCTTGGTGGATATGGGAAGAGCAACTGACCTCATCTACCTGGACTTGTGCAAAATATTTGACACTGTCCCACACGACATCCTTGTGTCTAAATTGGAGAGACATAGATTTGATGGATGGAGCACTTGGTGGATAAGGAATTGACTGGATGGTTGCACTCAAAGTGTTGTGGTCAATGGCTCGATGTCAAAGTGGAGAGCAGTGATGAGTGGTGTTCCTCAGGGATCAGTATTGGCACAGTGCTGTTGAACATCTTTGTTGGTGACATGGACAATGGGATTGAGTGCACCCTCAACAGGTTTGCTGATGACACCAAGCTGTGAGGTACAGTCAACAAACTGGAGGGAAGGGATGCCATTCAGAGGGACCTTGAGATGCCTGAGGGGTGGGTCCGTGCAATCTTCATGAAGTTAAAAAAGGCCAAGTGCATTGAGTGGATTGGGAGCAGGCCTGCAGAGAAGGACTTGGTAGTAGTGGATGAAAAACTGACTATGAGCCAGCAATGTGTGCTCACAGCCCAGAAAGCCAATCCCGTCTTTGGCTGCATCAAGAGAAGTGTGGCCAGCAGGTCGAGGGAGTTGATCCTTCCCCTCCACTTGTCACTATTGAGATGGACACGACAAACACCAAATTGTGCAAAATGGCTAGTTTATTTTTCTGACAAGCCTTTTTATAACTTTATTAAGAGTATGTGTCCATATATGATTGGTTTAATTAGAGACTAACAGTTCATGACTGGATGACCTCTTCTCTGTTGCAACCTCAATAACCTTCCTTTCCTTGTGGTCAGGCAGTTCCGGTCTGGTAGTTCCTTAATCTTGTTTACTGAGCTCTTCTCAGGACTTTCAAGTCTCTTAAGGGTATACGGGTGTCTGCTCAAGGTCAATATCAAACTTACATTCTGATCCCTTGGACTAGCCGTGGTCTCCCATAATTCCCCCTTTTTGTATTTGTGCTACAAAAATTGCCTGTGCCATCCGCTGCAAGGCCGTTTGCAACAGAGACACAAGACATGGCAACATTAGTAACACAACTACAATGACAAACAAAAGCAACAACCCAGTTTTTACAAAGATAACAACCACCCTGACAGTCCGCATCCTTTAAACAAGTTATTCAACCAATCCCATCCATCATCTTCCTGTAACTTCTTCACTCCTTCTTTCAGAAGCTGGATACTTTTATGTATTGATTCTGAGTGACCTGACAAATTTATACAACGCATTCCCTCAAAGTCTTCACAACCATGTCCTTGGGCTAATAACAAAAATCTACTGTGGCTCTATTTTGTAACGTATCATGCCTGACACTATCAACATCAGTCAACAAGCCATAACAGGCCAAATACAACGGGCAGGGTACCAACGCCACCCATGTTCTGTGGAGACACAGGCATAACCGCTGCCCCAGGTGATTAGGTTATAAGGTTGAGACAATTGCCCCATCTGTAAATCCTTAACATGCACCAAGGCAGTTCCCCGTACCTCCTGAGTTGTAGAAAAAGAGGCAAAATGTCTCTCAATGGGAGGGACCAACCCTTGCTCTGACATGGTTAAAAAGTTTAATACATAAATGGCCTTTGCCAACCGGGCCTCTGGGGGCTCCCCTTCCATTCGCCCTTTTTGTTTTTGAAGCAGGCATTTTAGGGTACCATGGGCACGTTCAACAATTGCCTGTCCCATAGGGCAATGTGGGATGCCAGTAATATGTTGAATCCCCCATCTGTGTAGAAATTCCCGAACCAGTCTGGAGACATATGAAGGTCTGTTGTCAGTTTTTACTGTTACAGGGAGATCCAAAACAGAAAACGCCTTTCGCCAATGTCGAATGGCATCTCTGACTTTTTCCCCTGTATGTGCGGAAGCAAACATTGCATGTAAAAGAGTATCGACGGAAACATGTACATACTTCAACCTTCCAAATTCTGCAATGTGTGTAACGTCTGTTTGCCAGATTTGCAACCCGTTTGTAACCCTCTGGGGTTCACCCCATAATAATACGGCACTTGCTGTCCCCGACAATCAGGACATGATGCTACAATGGCTCTTGCCTCTGTAGCTGTAAGATGAAACTGTCTGTAATGGTCTGGGACCTTGATGAAAAAATTCATGTGATGATTGGGTTTGTTGCAGAGTATTTGGCACCACAGCTGTAGACACAAGCCTGTCAGCCCGTGCATTGCCTTCTACTAAAAATCCTGGTAGGGTACTGTGACTACGAATGTGCAACAGATAGTAGGGCTTCTCATGTTTTTGGATCAATTCCCACAAGAACTGTAACAAATTAAACAATTTTTCATTATCCACCCGTTTGATGATTGCTTTTTCTAACTGCTGGACCAATCCTGCAACATAAGCAGAATCTGTAACCAAATTAAAAGGTTCTGTAAATCTGTGGAAGGCCTCAGTTACTGCTCTAAATTCTACAGTCTGTGGCAACCCTTGCTGTTCTGTGACAGTATTGTGCCACTCACCATTCACAAACCACATTACAGCTGCCTTTCCTGTTTTTCCTGATCCATCTGTAAACACAGTTGACCCCTCCACTGGCTTCGTGGAATGTAGCCGTTTGTTCCCAATTGAAATTTCGTGCACCACTTTCAAGATTGGGTGGCTGGGGAGG
The DNA here is from genome assembly GCF_047716275.1 of Strix uralensis. Lineage (NCBI taxonomy): Eukaryota > Metazoa > Chordata > Aves > Strigiformes > Strigidae > Strix > Strix uralensis. The sequence continues at coordinate 32,811,638 of NC_134012.1, read as the reverse complement.
TGGTATTTTATTTTATCCTTGAAAGTCTGCCAATGCAGATTGCAGTACCATGTTATTTGCTAGGCACCACTCAAAATATTCAGCTTGAATTGGAATAACAATGGTTGCTGGATCCCATCCCATAGGTTCAAGGCAATGGGTCCGTGTTTTAATTATCAAGTGAGCCACCAATTCAAAAATACCAGGTGCTGTCTTTTTGAATCGATAGAGTAAAAACATCCATTCCAGCACATGTAAGGGATACACCCAGGTTTCATTCCATTGACAAAGTAATGCATACGGAATCGTGTGATCTGTTAAAACAAAAACTTGCACAACTTCTGTTAGTTCCAGGAGATAAACATATTTGTTCTGTATTGCTTTTTCTACCTCATTGAGTACCTGATGTGCTTCCTTGGTTAACCATCTTGGTGCACAAATATCAGAATCTTCTTTCAATAATTCCATTAGGGGGCTCAATTGAGAAGATGTCAATCCTAAATAGGACCTAACCCAGTTAATTGCTCCCAATAGATTTTGGATGTCATTGAGATTTTTTACTTCCCTATTCAGCATTACTGGCTGTGGAGCTACAGTCTGATCCAATATTTTTGCACCTAGGTATAACCAAGGACTTGTACACTGAACCTTTTCTGGAGCCACAACCAACCCATATTGTTGAAGATGATATAATGCTGATCGTTCCATGCCATCCAAGTGGGTCGGGTCAGATACTGCAAGAAGAATATCATCCATATAGTGATAAAAATAAGAATCAGGGTATTGTTCTTGCAGGCCTGAGAGCACTTGAGCTACAAACCATTGACAAATTGTGGGAGAATTTTTCATGCCTTAAGGTAACACTTTCCACTGACAGCGTTTCACGGGCTCTGCGTGGTTGATGACAGGAATTGAAAAAGCAAATTTGTTTTTATCTTGTTCTGCTAATGGAATGGTAAAAAAAAACAAAAAAACAAAAAAACAAAAAAAAAACAAAAAACCCAAAAACCAACAACAAAAAAAACCCCAAACAAAACAGTCTTTCAGATCCACAATTAAGATATTTCACCTTGCTGGGGTCATAGTAGGTGATGGTAGTCCTGGTTGCAATGTGTCCATACTAGCCATAACAGCATTGATTTGTCGTAAATCATGTAACAATCGCCATTTTCCTGATTTCTTTTTTTTTATTACAAACACAGGTGTATTCCTGGGACTGTGAGAGGATTCAATATGACCAGCCTGTAGTTGTTCTTCTACCAAGCTCTGGAGGGCATCTAACCTCTTTGAGTTGAGGGGCCACTGATTTACCCAAATAGGTGTATCAGTCAACCATGTTAAAGCCAGGGTAGGTTGTTGCACACCCTCAAGCACAGTGGCCCCTGTTAAAAATCCTCACACCCCATGCTCCCAGGACATCTCTTCCCCATAAATTCAGAGGAGCAGCAGTAACGTATGGTCGTACTGTGGTAACCTGTCCTTCAGGATTCCAAATTGTTACAGGTTTAGCTGCCATTAAACTTTGGGTCACGCCTCCCAGCCCCAATACCCTGGTGTCCATCATAACAACTGGCCGACTCTGAGGCCAGTGGAGTTGGGAGACTGTGGTAACATCAGCCCCCGTGTCTAATAGCCCAGATACCTTCACCTGTGAGGGGATGGCGCCATCCATCGCGAGGATGCAAGTCATTTGAGGCCATTTCTCTGAGATGTTTTGTGTCCACATGACTTATGGGACGCCAGTAGATCCAAATCCACCATCTCCATGCTCTGTTGGGTGTGACCTGGGAACACAACTCTTGAAAGGGACAAGCTGAGCAATACGAATATCTTTTGGAATTGTCAAGGGTGGCGTTGGAGTAGAAACCATAGCACCTATCTGTCCAGTATAATCAGTATCAATAACACCAACATGTACATTGATACCTTGTAAGGTAGCACTTGAACGTACTATTAACAATGCACTCAGACCTCTGCCATTTGGTCCGTGCACCAAAAGGGGCACCTTTTGTACAGAATGCAAAGACATAGTTACTTGCTCAGCAGTGGATACATCCATTCCTGCTGCCCCACTGGTTTGTCCTGTGAGTCGTTCGCAGAGAATAGGCTTGATGGAAATTGCAGGGCCATTGAAGGGAATACTTGTGTCGGCGTGCGTCCCTTCGCACTCGACTTCCTGTTTCCCGACAGTAGTTGTCCATTAATATGGTATTTAGATTTACACTATTTCACAAAATGTCCCACTTTCCCGCATCAGTGACAATGTGTTACTACAGGACCAGGTGCTTTTATCCCTTTCTTCTCAGGACAGTTGGCTTTTAAATGTCCTGTGTGACTGCAGTGATTTTTTATTCTTTTATTCCTTTACTCGGACAGCTGCCATAGCACTGGTTAGGGCTGCCATCTTATGTTCCACTGACCCAAACTTAGCACAAGCAGTAACCGTGGTTTCCAGGGTTGGATCCCCTGGCAATGCATCAATTATCTTTCTACAACATTCATTAGCAATTGTCCCTAGCTAACTGTGTTGTTAATGTCAATCTTAAATTGGCATCATAGACCTGTTTCTCTCTGGCTGCTTGTAATTTCTCCACAAATGGCAGAAATGGTTCTTTTGGCCCTTGTCGGGTTTCACTGCTAATAATTAAAGCATATGACTAAGTATTACAAAACAAGGAAGATACAGAATAGCACACTTACTTAATGGGGTACTAATATTCAGATCCGCGATTGCTGGGGAACCCTGGTTGCAGTGAGGATTTAGAGTACCTTTCCTTGCAAGTTGGAAGTCCTACGCGATTCATCCATCCGTAGGTGAGGCATCCAAAGTCGCTGCAAGCAGGTCCAGCCTCTAAATCAACAGGCCAAAATAACTGGCAATTTTCTTTGAGCAGAAACATCTGATTTCATCTTTCTGTTGGGTTCCACCCAGAGCCTGGCCACCACTCAATGGGGAAAACCAAGGGAGTTTCTAATAATGTTAAACAATTGGATTCTTAATTCTGAATATTGCTAAACAAAGGAAGTTGAATACACAATACAGATTTTACTAATCAAAGCAAAATTATTTCTGTTTAAGAAAATTACAATTGCTAAATCATAAAAGTCATAAATCAAAGCCAAAAGCATAAATCCTATACCATAAGCCGTTTGCCATTTACTACAGATCCACACCTGATCAATATCGACTAAATTATAGAGAGCTCCACACTCCACAGCTCCAGCTGGGCTGCGTCTCACACACGCAAAACAATCATACAAAGGGGCCCCTTACACTTATTACTCACACAACATAAAACGACAAATACTACAAACATCAAAACACTATTAAAATTATATAAAGCCAGTGCCAGTTGATTATGTGATGTATCCAGAGAATTCCTCAACCGCCCTCAACCGCGGTCTACGTTTAGGACGGGCTCCCCCCGCTAGGTCCGTATCTTGACCTCTCACTGCCGAGACCCGGACCGTGGATGCCCCTGGATTATAAGGGGTTTCCCCTGAGCTTTCTTTCTCCGCCTTAAAGTCATTTAACATCTCTTTTAACAACCTCCAGGTTGTAAGGAGGTCGGTTGCATTCTTATTACCCTGAGAGGTACACTCAAGCAATTTCTGTCCCAATTCTTCCCATTTTCTCTACACTAAATGCAGTGGCAGTGCTAGCTTCATATCCTTGCGCTTTGCTCCACAGCAACATTTTTCAGAGCACTATGTCATCCAATTTGACTCCCCTGCACTGAAGCAGCAACTTCCACATTGTCATAATCATACCCTCCTCCTTAGTGAGACTAGCAACCATCATTGTGTTCCCAGCCGCTCATCTGCACGGTATCAAATTCCAAAAGGTTGTCCAGACTATGCAGCTCTCCCCGCCGCTATGCTTGACTGGGGTCCGTCTCTGCAGCTCTTCCCGCTGTAGTTATTTATTTCCTTGGTGTTGGGATCACGCCGGGGTCACCATTTGTTGCTGTTGAGATGGACACGACAAACACCAAATTGTGCAAAATGGCTAGTTTATTTTTCTGACAAGCCTTTTTATAACTTTATTAAGAGTATGTGTCCATATGTGATTGGTTTAATTAGAGACTAACAGTTCATGATTGGATGACCTCTTCTCTGTTGCAACCTCAATAACCTTCCTTTCCTTGTGGTCAGGCAGTTCCGGTCTGGTAGTTCCTTAATCTTGTTTACTCAGCTCTTCTCAGGACTTTCAAGTCTCTTAAGGGTATACAGGTATCTGCTCAAGGTCAATATCAAACTTACATTCTGATCCCTTGGACTAGCTGAGGTCTCCCATATCCACTCTATTCTCATGAGACCCCACCTAGAGTAGTATGTCCAGCTCTGGGGCCCCCAGTGTAAGAAAGACATGGGCCTGTTAGAGCGGGTCTAGAGGAGGGCCACAAAGGTGATCAGGGAACTGGAGCACCTCCTTTATGAGGACAGGGTGATAGAGCTGGGTTTTTTCAGCTTAGAGAAGAAAAGGGTCTGGAGAGACCTTAGAGTATCCTTCCAGTACTTAAAGGGGGCCTATAAGAAAGATGGGGAGCAGCTCTTTGTCAGGGAGTGTAGTGACGTGATGAGGAGCAACAGTTTTAAGCTGAAATAGGATAGATTTAAGGGAGATACAAGGAAGAAATTCTTCACTGTGAGGGTGGTGAGACACTGGAACAGGTTGCCCAGAGAAGTTGTGGATGCCCCCTCCCTGGAAGTGTTCAAGGCCAGGTTGGACAAAGCATTGAGCAACCAGATCTAGTGGAAGGTGCCCATGGCAGGGGGATTGAAACTAGATGATCTTTAAGGTCCCTTCCAACCCAAATCATTCTATGATTATGATCTGCTTTCATATCAAATACAATTCAAATATTTAGTACAAAAATCACAGGAAACAATGAGTAAAGTCTTCCTTTCTATCACTGAATATCACCCGCCTCTTTGTTTGCTAAATGCCACCTGTGAAATTTTGGTAGCTGGTATAATTTTTTTTGTTGCTAGATTTTTTTGGGGTATGTTTTGTTTTGCTTTTGGAAAAGTTCTTCAGTATATCTGCTCTTTTTTAACTTAGACGCTGTCAACACCAAAAGGTGCTTGCTCATAAGTTACGTGGATAGTTTACAATATCTCTGGTTGTGTCCTTCTTCTGATAGTGATTCATGGGTTGATATTTGTGCAAAATAAGGGTCTGACAAGTTGTGTCATCTCAGATGCCTAACAGTCATTGACCGTTATTTTGGAGAATAAGTATCATGGTGTCCTTTGGAAACTGAAATACAGGTAATTAGACTAAAAAAAGACTAAATTTCAAGAGGATATAAGACAAGCATCAAACTCTGATGAGCATCAAAGCATCAAACTCTCATTTGGAATGCAAATTTATTTATGCAAACTTCTTTTTATATTTTTGAAAGGGAGGAGTATCTTATCTAATGAAAAATCTCTGCTGTATTATTCTGCCTAATTATTATCAGTACAGTAGTAGGGGCATGCAACATAAGAAAACATTCTGTAGGGATCTCAAACATCTATTCATATCTCTTGTGAAAAGATTGCTTCAATTTCTAAACTGCAAATGGCAAAAAAGTACTATATCTTATTATAGCATGTATTTTCATAGCATTTAAATTATTTAATTCTGATAAAGAAACCCATAACATTTTTAGAGTTTCATCACAGGAACATCAGCACTATTTTTCATACAGTGACAAAATCCTCCTGCTTTGATTTCTCATTCCTAAAAATGTATATATTTTTTTCTTTATCTCTTTTTTACGTTTAGGAGACAATATATTTTCTGATTACTTAATATAATAAAACCCCCATGGGATTTTTCTGAAATGTTGGTTGGAGAAGATATAGTGCATAACAAAGTAACCGTTGAACTCAATACAAATTCAAACAATGTGATCTTGTTTGTGTTAAATTGTTGTGGAAAGAGCATAATTCAGAGATTAAGTCAGAATCAAATAATATGAAGGATTGAATATATTAATAGCAGCTTTATTTCACTGCAACACAAAATTCTGGATGTGTAAGCAAAGACTTACTTAAGGAAGTGAAATGTGTGATTTCTGTCTTTCTTATGTCACCATAAGTGAAAACAATAAAATTTATGGCAAATATTTCATCTTGTGTAGACTGGCCTTCTCCAGACTGTGCGTGTTTTAACATCTGGATCTTGGATGGAGAGTGCCATCATACAAAATATAACAGTTATTTTTCATTTTACAAGAGAAATGAATTGAATTCCTGAACCTTTTTTTCCTGGGAAACACTCTTTTATTTCAAAAAAAACCCAACCCAAAACCAACCAAAAAAACCCCCAAAAAAAGTCGTAGGTTACTTTTTAAGGGAAAAGAAATTAACAGTTAATGAATAAAGAGTTTTGTTTAAATGTCAACAAACCATTTACATTTTTTCCTCTGTGAATTCTAACATTATTTTCAACTATACTGTAATTTTTTAAAATTTCTTATCCCTAAAACTATGTAGTGCTACTTCCTAGTAGTAAAGCAACCCTTCACCCTAGAGTTGGCTACATTTCATTCCTGGATGATGTAAATACTAAATGTTATGATTTCTAAAGTAATTATAGACAATAAGTTCTATAGAAATAAAAAGGCTTCTCACAAAATTAATCTCCACATCTACCTCTTATGGGCTTTTTTCTGCTTGAATGGCAGGGGGCACAGTAAAAGCATATGTACATTTGTTAATAACTGCAAGTGTCCTCTTACAGGAAAAATATATAAGCACCAAGGTGTTATGAGGCAATTTTTGAAAAGCAAATACCTACTTTTGCAAACTACTTTTCTGTGTGACTGTTTCTAGATTCTAATTGCTCATTGTTCAAATGAAGATCAATGTTCCTAGAAAACAGATGAAACTTTTTAGGATATAGGCACAAACAGTTCTATATTTATGACTGGCAGGCTCAGAAATTGCATTTACTAACCCTTAGAAATATGTTCTTCATGGACCTATTAATGTAACTTGAAAAATGTAGACTCTTATCTCTAACATAATTGAATTTTTTTTTATCAACTGCTCTCAGCAAAACAGCTTGACCTGCATCTTTGCAGGGTCAGTGATTTTTGAACTTAGTGATTCAATAAAGATTATACAGTAGGAATGTGTAATAGCAGTACTCACCTAAGATTTACTTTCTGACACTGTTAGTGGGAAAAAAGATTAAACATATTTGCATTAAAAAGATTTTTCAGTTAGATCAATGTCAAATAACTTCATAAACTATTTCCTGATCTATTATTCATTCCACAGACTATATTTTCATGTTGTTTTAATCATGTGAAGTGAAATTTCATTGTTTGTTCTCCCTAGAGCACATTATAGAAGTTATATGTAGCTATGGAAATAATCAGTCAAGCTTTATTTGTAAAAATATACCAAATGTTATTAAGAACAGCAAATATATTATAAGCAGAGATATTTTCAAAATTCCAAGAAGGGCTGGTAAAAGCAGGTGATTGTTGTTTTTTGCTGTTGATGTCTCTTGTAAGAAATAAAGTGTTGACACTTCTATAATGAAAATGCTGTTACTGCATATCTGTCAGTTTAATGGTACGCCAGAGCTGCATTGTTGGATTTCATTACGTATTGCAGTACATAACATTTACTGTGAAAAAGTGAAAAATGAATTTCAGTGGAGTGGTTATCTTCCACTTAGCAATTGGTATATTAAAGAAAGATTCTATAGGGAAGATAAGATTTATTTCACATACTGGTATAGACCTAAATAATCCATGCATGAAAAAGGAAATGGAACCAAAAGTTAAAGATTTACTGAATTGATTATAGCAATGGTATGATTAAAGCAATGGAGTGTTTGATATGGGAAGTTAGAGCTGTTCAGAGTAAAATTTCAGGACTAATTTAAGACAGCAAGTTACAGAACTTATAATTCTTTTCTGTGTATTCTGAATATATTTGACCTTGGTATCTCCACTGCACGTGAACTACTTTTATACATGAAGACTTCGGCTATGTTTGGCATCTTACACATTTAAACTAAATCCATTTTTTATAGATCACCCACACCAGTCATATTTAAAATAGATACATAAATTAACATACACTGATAATGACCTCAACCTGACATTTCCAGTCAATAAAGACTGCAACAAACAGGTGACCTTGAATGCATTGCCACACATCATGCTATATTGCTTCAGGAGACAGGCCAAGGGACATGTTCAATTTAGTGAAGACTCTTGTTTGACATCCAGTAAATCCTTACAGGTACAATCATTTATTGTCTTTGGTGCTGCAATCTTTACAAATAAAAGTGTCTACTTTCATTCCTGTAGTTAATTGAAAACTTTCAGGTTTATTCTTTTCCCTTCAAGATGTTTTCCTGTAATGTCAACATATCTTCATGTCAGTGATGAGTGAAAGAATAGATCTCTCTCATTGTCTTTTCTTTTGGTACTGTTATTCTAAGGAAACTGTAATGAGAGGATGGTTGTCAAGACTGTTGCTGAAGCTGTCACTAGAGAAACTTACTACTATTGCTTCCGCTTTAGTAGGTGCTTTTCAGAGGAAGCAAACTGCCATTAGATCTTTTTCTAAAGATAACCTTGGATTCAAGTGGTAAGAGTTTTCCATTGTTACTACTAGGTATATCTGTAAGTTTTCTTGCTGGAAGCTATTGCCTAAAAAGGGATTTGAACTGGAACGTATGAAGGATGTGGGACATAAATCAAGCTCAAACAGCTTGATCTATTATTAGGCAAACAGGATAAACACCTAGCGTCAAGTCTTATATGATGATGTTCTTGCATTTCCTCCTTTCCTCTTGGATAGGATCAACAATTAATGAGTTCGCCCTTAAAAATACTTTAAAATACATGATCCTTGACCCATTTATAGCATGGTTGAGCTGGATAACCAGTTCTACAGCTCTAATTATCAAAAAACACAAAGGAAGAAAAAAAACTAAACCAAAATGTGCAAAGCATAGCCACTTTTTTTCTTGGAGAAAAAAGTGTCCACTCTCCTTTTTCTTCTTTTTGTTTTTTTGGTTTTTTTTTGGGGGGGGGGGGGTTGACAAAGAAAACATCTGAGTATGTTAAAGAGAAAAAGGTGCTTTCCTTTACTGCAGCAGTTCCATTACTGCAGCACTGCAAGCCAATATTTCTTATGCCAGGTGATCAGTGTTACTACTGGCAAGATAGTGACTGTACACTAGGAACTCTGATTGGGAAAAGATACTGATAGGCCTTTTTTTTGGTGATAAACTACATAACACTGTGTTAAATAGTTGTTATTGGACTTTAAAATAGTGTGTTTCTTATGTGGAAGGAATAGAAAGCAAGAACACTCTTCTCTGTTTCTCCTATCAATGTTCCATCCTCTTCTATTTCCTTCCAACTGGAACACACACAGAAAAGTCAGGCTTATTTCCTGCACTATTTCTAAGCTTTAATGAAACAGGTTGTTTGTATCTTCACTTCTCCTTCTATTTCCCAATCATTGTAGAATTTACTCTTGAGAATATGATATAGATAGAGTTGCATGATTAATCAATTTTACCATTCACTGGATGAAATGCAAGTAGTAAATTTTTATTTCCATGTGATTTGGAATAACTGAAAAATATTTTCCATCCCACACTGTGGTTTGGATTTAATAGACCATTTTAATTTAAAGTAGAATGTCTAATTTAGTTTTCCATGTTTGTTTTTTGACTCTAAAAAATTACTGGTTTATGTAGATTAAATAGTCATGTCAAAATAAAATTACAAAAAATTTTTAGAAATTTTGTTGAAATGAAAATTTTACTCTTGGCAAAGTAGGAAGAATTGACATATTATCAGTAGTAAAAAGTAGTCTGGAAAATGTAATCTATTTGTACTCATAAATCTTATGGATTAATAGTTTCTTTGGGAACTGTCACATGTCAGGCATTTTGACTAAACCAAAAATACATCTAAAAAAAAAAAACTTCTTCTGAAGTCTATGTTATCCTGTAAGAGTATTCTTTTTATTGTACAGTATTGGTAATAGCTTGTTTACAGCATATGAAAAATGATGAATGAAAAAGTAATTTTTATCTTGGGATCTGGGAATGTTGTGTAAATTTAGAATTAGACAGTGTGGTGGTTTAGCCTCTGCTGGGGTCTGAGACCACGCGGCCGCTGCCCCTCCCCCACAAAGGGAGTGAAATACAAAGCCCCAAGACTGAAATAAGGAAAGGTTTAATACAACAATGCAATAGCAACACAACAAACAACAGCAATAACAATAACAGTAATAGTGATAGCAATGAACAGAGCAAAATAGCTACCAAATACAGCAGTTTGAAGCACGATGTACAAAACCACGAGTGCACCGCGCTCCGCGCCAGGAAAATGTCCAGGATGTGACGTCCGCATGGTATCTGAATAACCCGGCTAGAGCTCCCCCCCCCCACTGCTGGGGAAACTTAACCCTATCCTGGTTAAACCAGGACAGACAGATTCAATAAGCTTTAAACTTTAGATAAACAAGTTTTGGTCCACAGTAACAGTTACTTATCCTGGATAATCATTATTTATTGAGGGATATGAAGAAAACAAAGAACGCTGTACCATCTTCTCCTGTATGTGTCTATGAAAAGTTCAGGTGAGTTCTGCTGCAACTTCTGAGTCAGTAACAGAAGCAACAGAGTAGTTTCTCAGATATTAAGCCCTTTAGGCATAACAGGTTATTCTGGCCATGTCACTGCAGGACATATGAGATACAGAGGTGAATGACATAGAGCAACTATAAGACATTCAGTTTCCTCTGTACCAGAGGATATCCCTGAGGAGGTTGCTGGTGAAGCTGGACTTTCTGTAAAGGAAAATGTCTTCTGAAAGGGCATACAAAAGATGACAGCATGAAAGAGGCAAAAGCTTTTGTGTAAGTAGACTGAAGGGCAGAAATCTTACAAGAAAGACTAGTTTTTCTTTTACACAAAGTCAGTTGAATGATAGCCCTTGTTTCAACTGTTCAGAATATCACATTATATCTTCTGCTACTGAAGAGAAAAATTTCTAATTTTTGGAAATAAGAATGCTAATTTTCACAGTTCAGTATTTTTGCTTTAGTATTCCCATAAACATTTAAGATTTATATTTTAGCAACTGATGCTTATTATTTTAGGCTTCCCTCAATGATCTTCTCTTTTTTATGTAACAATAAAACATCTAAATCACCAAAAAAGCTGAAAAAAAAAAAAAAAAAGAGAACTATTTGTGCTAACACATAATTTCCCTCTTAATTCCCCTTTTTCATGTGAATTATGAGATTGGTTTGATCATAACAGTAATACTTAAGTACAAAAATTATGTTGTACAGAAGGTAAAAGAGTTTATGTTTTAGACAATCATGCCCTTGTGATCTTAGAAAGGAAATTCTGCCTACATTCATTTCACTGCAATAACTATGAAATTCAAAATTCTTTCTAAGCATGAGAAAGCATTATCAACAAATCTTAACAGGAAGACGTTCTCACTCTGTATGTTACAGTCAAAACAACGAGACATTTATCCACATTTTCCATTAGATAAGACTTTCATAAAAGTCTATGGGAGTTGTACCAAGAAAAGGACTGCTGAATTCACCAGTCCTTACCATATCTTAATAGTATAGTGAGAGCATTATTTAGAACACATTCAGTAGATTTTTCCTAGGTGTCCTATGAAAATTTCCTTGGCTTAGTTCCCCAAAAACCTAACCATATATCAAATGCCAAGAATGTGTTGGCCTGTCTCCCAGTTACTAGTTTCAAACAATTGACTAACCTCCCTGACTAACACAAAGCTTAGACACTGTGCTTTCCCACATGTTCTCATCTGGAAGGCAGCCCACACAGATGATGGCAGACCGAGCAACTGAACATGTTTGTAGGAAACACTGAAATGTAGCATAGCTGTCTCCAACGATTCTCTGACAGGGAAGCATGCAGATAAGTATTTCTTCCTTTGTTTAATATGTACTTCGCATTTTCCTTGCTTATCTAATTTTTAGGCATGATAACAAGTCATTTCTTAGAATTTTTTTTAAGAGAGTTTTCCTTGAAAGTTTCAGATTTTGATCTTCTATCTTGTCCAAGAAATTATCCAACCCCCAGCAAAGTTAAATAACGAGATTTATTTAAACAACTATCTAATTCTCAAGAGGAGTTACAGTATGTAAAGTCATTCTGCATCAGGCATATCTGCTACATAGAAAGAATATTGTGGACTCCAAGATGGTCAGCTATCATGCTGAGAAGTCAGGCCCCTTCACCAGAAAAGATGGCTTCAAGACTACATTAGCTATAGGCTTTTTCAGTGAATTGTTCTGCATTAATAAAAGCCCTGTTTCCAAAGCTGATACTTTCCAAGAATGCTTATTTCAGTGTATTTCTTTATGTTGCGGGAGGATATTGGACCTGCACAACTCTATGAGAGTTATAACAAGCAAAGCCATTTATTCTTCCAATAGTACATACTTATGCTCTCGCCAAAGCTCTTACTTCATAATTAGCAAATCAGCAATTAGACAGTTATCAACCTTTTCTCCTATCAGCATAAGACCACTCTAACACGCGCTGTGCAGACCAATCAACTTCTTGTTCATGCGCTTTTCACGCGGCGGTAACTTCTCGTAGTTCTGTACTTTTCCACAGTTTAGTGTTGCAGCTGTCCGTTGTTTTCTGCCACCTTGGCACAACTCAGCAGTTTCTTATCTTTCTCCCAAGGTCTGTTTCTCTTCAAAGCCTAGCTGTTGATTCAGAGGCTGTGCAGGGCTGACAGGCTGATGCCTCCCACATCTTTAAGAATACTTTTTTTGGAAAAAGAGAAATATCAAACTATTCCATTTCATTGTTTCATATATGAAAGACTAGTTCTAACTTTTTGGCTTCTAAAGACTACATTTCAAACTTAAACTACTTATGCACCATTTTCAAAATTATGAAATCATTTAAACATAAACCTTTTAAAAGCTTATATTGAAATGGGTTATTTAAGCCTTACCCAAAATCTGATCTTTGTTTGCAAACCATTATTGGGAATTCAGCTTTTTGTCACAAGCTGGGAAAAACAGTGTCGTGCTTGGCATCATTCAGAATACTGTGATGACATTGAATGACTTCTATCTGAGAAAATGTTTTTAATTTATAAATGAGTACTTCCTTTTTGTTATTTCAACTCAATCTCCTTCACTCACAAGGTAAATACAATGTTCTCCAGGCCATTCAAATCTAATTTTGGGTTTTAGGCACATATTTATTTACATCATCTCTTCCAAGAGTGAGCAAAACCAGGCTAAACAACCTTTCAGGAATGATGTCCCAGGTCTCTGCTTTGTTGGCTGCTGGTCCTTATTTTCCCTCCTCCATTTTTTTTCCAGTGAAAGGAATTTGTCGCACTGCATACAAAGCAAGCTATGCCTTCCCTATTTTAAGACCACATACACAGACTTGTATGGCAGACAACGTTCATTTACACTCCAATTCCACCTTCTTGAACTAGTTCCTACTTCCTTTTTTTCTTTCCCATAACTCCTTGTTAGGGACTCCTACATTTTTCTGTTTTATATTCTTTCAATTCATGTCCCAGTCCGCTCTGACACCTTTCTTCTTCTAACAGCGTTACTGTTACAGACTTATTATACTTAAGGGCTCTGTACTTTGTAGATATGCATGTGCATCCAAGTATTTTTCAATCCAAAATGTCTGGGTTATAGAAGACAATTTAAGTTTTGCTGTAATGTGCTGTTGTGCTGCTTCCATAGTTTTTAGAAAAATAGTTCTGTGTTTTCTCTATTTAGGAACCTGGGAAATAAGACTTCTATTTTTTAAAAAATGAAATCCTAATCGGCTAGAGAATTTTATTGACTATTTAGTTCACTTGCAGACCTCAGAAGCAAAGCAAGAGATTAAAAGCATATTTGCATATGAAACTGATTAATTTTAAAATCAGCCAAAACTGATTTGAATCAGTAAAGAACATCATAATTCTAACAAAGAAAATGCTCTTAATATCAGTAGCAATCAATTTCCATGGATTACAGTAGTTCTCAGTGAAGATGAGGTATTCCAATACAAGTAATAAATAATCATGGACTCAGTATATAGGAATTTGTTTGTTTATTTTTTTTTCTCCTAGTCCTAGATAAGAATATGTCAATTCAAACAACATTAATTCATTCAAACAAAAAGGCAAAGCTGGTGGACTCTGACATTTTGTTTGCTACCAAATGTGATGGGCACCACTGATAAGAATGAAATGAAGTATCAGGAAAGATCTATAAATGCAGGGAAATTCATATCCAGAGGCAAAACTCCTTACTTTGTTCTTATATATTTTATTAAACTGAGCCTAAAACCCAAATCACTACTGCAATTTAGATCAAAATTGGCCCTTCACAGATCAAGACAGTCCACTGAGCTAGTGCTGTTTGTCATGGCAGTCCGTGCTGAAAAACATAGCCAAGATATCCAAGAAGTCTGTGGGAAATACAAATAAAATATGAGTGTCCTACACTGGTCTGTGATTGGCATGACTGCATGGAATAACACTCTCCTCATCCTTGAGTGAAATTTTTCAGTTAGTAAGATACTTTTCATTCATAACTATGTGAATTAGTGGCAAAGATAAAGTTATTTCCCTACAGAGACTGGCTGGCATACTACTTTGCTATAATTACTAAATATAATACTAGTTCTCTGAATTTTCCCATCTGCTTCTTTTGGCCCTTCTACCTTATTAATTGTTTACCTGTTTGGGAGAAAAATATCCTTTCCCTAGTCCAGAAGGTTATCTACTTCTTCCAGCAGTGAGTTTTTCTTGTAGGTCACAAGCTTACAGAATGGTAACATTCCCAAAACATCTAGGAATAAATTTCACCTGTGCCTCCTAAGAGAGACATGGATCTTCTTGAGGCTGAATCCTGTACAATCAGTTTGTGCTGTCAGAGTTTAATTTTTTTCCGTATTGATTTTATTGTTGGGAGAAAGTGTTGTATTGACAGCCCTTATTACTGAATCTCCTACTTGTTCATGCATCAGCTTTGTGTATCACCAGAAGTGATAAATTCTCCTTGCAGCCTTACCCATGTATCAGCCATTTCAGGCTTCTCAGACATTTTATCTTTGACTGCCCTTTAATAATTTAGCTAAAAACGTTGCTGGTGGAAAAATACTAATCATATGATGAATATGATTTTGTACTTGCAACCTGTGGTCATTCACGGTTTCTGAAGTTGTCACAAAGCAATTACTCAATTACTAACTTATTTCAAGTCTGTAGTGCTTTAGTCTTATAGCCCTCTATCTGTCTGTGCTCAGTCTTTTCCAAACCATAACCTATAGCCACAATTTTGAGAGTGTAGGATGAACTTTGAATTCTGTTTCTTTACATCATGACACTGTTCAACAAAGCACTCAGTTATCAGTACACTAGAACACATAAACTAGTTTCTAGAATGGCATAGTGGGGCCATAGATGTCAGCTACCTCTCTCATTTGTTTATGTAAGATTTGGAAAAGGCATAAAATTTTACAAGACTATATTCAAATAAGTTTTGTGAGGAATAAATCTCAGGAGATGCTAAGTAACCTCTTCATGGATTTTAAGGCATCCTGTCTCATTTCACAGAAGCACATAATATAGGTCTTTATACAGAATCTCAATACAGACCTGTAACATAAGCAAAAGAGTAACAATATAATCTACTGTTCAAAATCAGCTACAAGTTCTTAGTATTTTGAAGACCTTGCTATGAATCTTGAAATAAGCTCAAAGCTATATTTCACAATGCTCTCTCAATTTTGGCTTTTGGCAGAAACAGAATTTTTACATAGGGCAATAGAAGGAAAAAAAAAGAGAAAAACATTCCTGAAATCATAAGTTAAGCTAATAATGGATACAGGAGAAAATATTTAAAGGATATAATAAACAAACAAGTCCAGATTTCAAATGTATTTCTATAAACATGTATATGTATTTGTGTAGTCCTTTTTAGCTTTGTATCTTAAATTTTGTAGATGAAAATCGTGGACATCACTTTCTACAGTGGGAAACTGAACATGTCAATGAGGTTTTGCAGAATTAGGATACAGTTGAATGAATAAGCATGGATAAACTATACAGTATTTCTGAAGATGACAGAGGGAATGACTGGTTTAAAAGAGAAGGAATAAGTATTAATAATCCAATGGCACAAATTGCATTCCTTAGTTTTGGTACATGTTCTTCAAGTCCAGTGTCACAATCCCATAAATAAACTCAGTCCTTACCATAATCTTGAACTGTAACTAGTTAAAATAACATTCAGGTAAGATTTCTCATAAGGTGGGAGAAATTAAAAGAGCTACAGCTTTTATTGGAAATGACTGACACATGGCATTTTCTTCTTGCCCATGCTGTCAGGATCCTGACCACAGCCTGCTTCCTACATGTTCAGTGAACTGAGTTAAGGTGTTCAGTGCGCTGAGTTAAGGTGCTCAGTGGGATGAGTGAAGACATTTAGTCAAAGGTTACCTCCATCGCTGATGAGAATCCAGAAGCCCTCCTTACCTGGGAAGTTGCTTTTCAGCAGAGGCTGTCCCCGCTGCCCCTTCCTGGACCTTGTTGCAGCTGCTCAGCAGCCATATCTGTGCCCAGGCTCATACCACTTCAATCCTACACAACCTGGACCCATCCATATGGCTTTCTGGCTTGGTCTCAGACTTACCTTGCCCCAGTGGATTTACCACGTTATCACTGCACTGAGGCTGTCCCTGGCCACTGTCTCTGGGCCTGATTCTGACCCTAACTTGCTGTCTCAGTGCCCTGGCTCCTCATCAGGGGAGGGCTTTAACCTGTCTGCCTTCCATTCATCCTTGTTCCTGACTCCCTCCCCACGGTAAGCAGCCAGAACTTGCTTCTCTGTGACATCTTCATTCAAAGTCTAGGCTAACATTTATCAAAATTATTTACCTACTAAACATGCAATGAACTTAGCTTCATCCCGGGAATTTAACAATGCTGTTAGGAAGGTGGTGCAATTGCAATTTCTTATGAATAAGTAGAATTCACAAGAACAACTTGATTGATTCCTTTAAGCTGGTGGCCTAATTTCAGTAGATAACAGTAGATTAACCATTTTGCATGCTAGGATTCTGAAAGATGTAAGTGAGATTCTGAAAATATATGATTAAGTTTAAAAAGTCCTGGCTAACTTCTTTCATTTCAGTGGTACAACTCTGTAGGTACATTATACTGATCTGACAATAGTTTTATAACAGTGCGAAGAAGGAAATTGCGTGGGAAACCTGATTTATGATGAAAATTTGAGTGATTCCTTTATTTGTGAGTATTGAGATTTTGAGATTAAGAGATGTGAGCTTTGAGATTAAGAGCCTGTTTTGCTGATTAAGGATACCAATTAAACTCGGACACCAGAGTGAAAAGAGTAGGTGTATTTTACTGGTGATAACCAAATAATGTAACAGTGTAATACAGAAAACATGCAGTAAGAAAAAAGCAGAATAGTGCACTTAAAGCAACAAACAGGAAAATACAGGGTAATGCATCAAATCATTACTACACGAGAGAGAGAATAGTGATTAAGAGAGATCCATCACCACTTGCATACATTACCATCACCCAGATCCGCAGACACTGGGGAGCCCCGGTTACAGCGAGGATTTGGAGAGCCAGTCCCGGCAAGTGGGAAGTCCTACGCCATGCATCCACCCATAGGTGAGATATCCAAAGTTGCTGCAAACAGGTCCAGCCTTATATACTAGAGATCGGCAAGCCAGAATAGCTGGCACCTTTGTTTTGAGCGGAAAATTTCTGGTTTCATTCTCCTGTTGGATTCCACCCAAAGCCTGGCCAGGGCTCGGGGGGGACACCAAGGGAGTTTCTAACAAGGCCAAATACTTGAGTTCTCAGCCTTGAACAAGGCTGCGAAAGGAAAGTTGGATACATTCTCTCCTCACTACTGATTATATTTTGTCTAAGCTGCATCTTTCACTAGTGAGCTTACATACTTTGTTAAGGATTACATACTAAGTTAGCAGCTTCAGCTTGGGGCCTGTTGTTCAGGCTTTAGTATTTCAATGCTTTAGCACTTTTTACACCAACATAAGTGGGCTGTTATAACTTAGTACAATACCTACTAGCACAATGGTTATCTGTTATAAAATATACAGGATTCATCTATAGGTCAACTCTGGCTTGGGCCTGTTGTACAAGCCTCAGCACTTCAGACCCTGAGGAATATTTGATTCTTTAGTTTGTGTAGTGAAGCAGATTTGAACTGTACTTAACAAGCAGAATTGCATTTGAATTGCTTTGGGAAAAAAGTCAGTTTTGATGTCTTTATTACGTATAATTTAATGTGTTCAGAAGTGAAACTGGTCAAGAACAACACAGAAAACTGAATTTTGCATTGTATAAGACACAGGATTTACACATTGTGGGAAAGCCTAAGGCAAGCACGCTTTCTAAGATCTGATTTGCTGCAACATAGTCCAGGCTTCTTTGATGAAAATCTGCGTTTAGTCATAACACAGCACTTACTTTTTGGTTTATGATTATGTAAGTAGAACAAATTTTCAATACATAACCATGACCTTCAAATACATTACAACTTTATACTGGATTTACACCAATCTTCTACATTAAGGAAACGGAATAAAAAGATTGCAGATTTATATATCTGCTACTTTGATTACTGAGAATAAATTATTATATGTGAGAAATGCCTGAATTTATAGAATCAACATTCAGCTTTTTTATTAAGTTACCAAGTTCAAATGCAAATATATTTAATAACATAGCCATGATAACATTAATAATTGGATTATGCATTAAAAATACTCCTGAAGAATTCCATTTTTTACAGAACTACATTTAGTACAGAATTCTAATAACTAAGTGCCTGCAAGCATCTGTTGACTAAAATATATTATGGCTGACAACAGATTTTTATCTCCTTTTTGTTCCCTCATCTGTTATTAAAAATAAAATAAAATTTTTAAATCTTTTCTTTTTCTTTAGATTATTTCTTTGCTTAGTAAACCTTTATTAAGAATGTCAGTCTGACACAAACAACAAACCAGATTATCTGGACTCCATATATGTAAAAAGCTAATCTCCCATCTTCCAAATCAAACCATGAAAATATCTCAAGACTTTTTGTTGTATGCTTCTGAACACTGAGCAGTACCTGAGAACAGTATGAAGCACCTGGTGTTTGTGGCTATTCCTCTGATGTACTGAGCATAACAGTCTGCATCATAACAGATTCTGCCCTTGCTACATAAAAGGCTTCAATTACTTTTTATTGGCTTATTCCCAATAGAAGCCACAAAGAAGATTTTTAAAACAGTCCATTACATCTACCATATTAGGAGGACTATAAGGTTGAAAACTAGCTTTTCCTTTAGGACAGAAGAAGGCAAGGCAATGAATGGGAGGTATGACATCCAAAACTGTTGCTGCCTAGTCAGGATTCAGCAGGCAGCCATACAGAAAAGTTGAAGTTGGAAAGGACCTCTGGAGGTCATCTAGTCCAAACCACCTGCTCAAGCAGGGTCACCTAGGGCAGATTGCTAAGGCCTATGTCCAGATGACTTTTGAAAATCTTCAAGGATGGAGACCCAACAGCCTCTCTGGGCAATCTTTTCCAGTGTTTGGTCACCTGCACAGTGAGAAGGGGCTTTCTTATGTTCGGGAGGACCTTCCTGTGTTTCAGTTTGTGCCCATTGCCTCTGGTCTTGTCACTAGGCACTACTGAAAGAATCTGACTCTATCTTCTTTGAACCCTCCCTTCAGATGTTTATATACATTGATGGGATATGCCCTGAGTCTTCTCTTCACTAGGCTAGACAATTCTACTTTATCATCTAGATAATTAATAAAGGTGTTGAATGTGACCTACCTCATGTTCCTATGACATAACTTTCCATGATATATTTCAGGGTGCCATGTGGAATAGGGGCTCCCTTGGGGCCAGGAGAGGTGGGGACTCCCTTGGGACTGGTAGGGCAGGGCCTCAGCCAGAGCCTGTACTGCTGCCCCCATCCAGGAAGCATGGTAGGCTGGAGGGATGGTCAAGGATAGCCTCAGAGCACGACTTCAGGCTCTTCTGTAGGCATAAGGACAGGCCAAGTCCAGGCTGCAATGTCAGCCTACAGGTGGATGTTGGGACTGGACCTGGTGAGTGGACCCAGGGTCAAGCACAGCCCCAGGATGACTGAAACAACTTCATCAAAAATTTACCATTGACACTGATGAAAGTGGCCCTTGAGTACATCTGTTCTTCATGTAGTAATGTAAGATAAGCTTTTGTTTAGGAGAAAATTATCTTTTTGAGCATAATTTTTATATTAAAGTTAAAACCTGGCATGTTAAGGTAATTATCAAGGGCTACATGCAAAGTACGTGTATTTTTATTTCCCTGATGAGAGAGTAAATGTATCTGAACAGGTGTTTCTCCAGATCATAGCTTCCATGTGCCTTGTGCATGGGTAACACATTCACCATTCCCCAGTTCCTGAAAACAGATAGCAGCTGTACTGGTTCCTGATATAAAGTACTGTAGCTTTTGACAGTCTTTGCATGTGTTGTCAATAGTCACTTTAGATTCCTGGATTCATTCACAAAAACAGAGACAGTAAGATATCTGATATCAAAAAATTCTAGAAATCAACCAGAGACAATTATCCCTAAGGTTATTGAATAAATTAGAATTTTTCCAGCTATACCTATTACTAAAATAGGTCTGCTTCAGCAGGAAAGATAAGGAAGACAGCCTTAAAGTTTTAAAATGCAGATCTTTTATGTGGCTTTATGTATTGTTACTGGAGCTGTAAAAAAAAAAAAAAAATCAGTGTTGTATGAAGCTTAAAAATGAGATCCACCTATATGGTTTTTGAAAACTGATCTATGCCACTCTTTATGTGGGAATTCCAAGAATTGTTTTAATAGCACAACCGTTTTTTAACCATGGACTATTTATGCACAGTTAAGAATTTCTGAAATCAAATCAGAATGGATCAGTAATTACATCCTTTCCTAATAACATAACTTCCTTTTCTTCTGAACAATATTGGTCCAAACAAACAGGAAGTTAGAACATGCCTATATCTGGCAGATTTCACTAGCACATATGGAGAGCATACTTAGTGTACTGAAGAGAGCAGTAAACAGACTGTACTGAATTTGCTAGGATGAATAGTGCATGGATGATGAACAATGTATTTAGAAGTATGAGCAATGTTTTTAATGAGTGTTGTCCTTGCACAATAAACTTGGGCCCTTTCCCTGACTAAGGTTGGTCATTAGGATTATCTTCGCATATGTTTACAGAAGCATGGTAGCTGAATTTCACGTAAAATTTTAAGCACAATCCATATGAAAGCCCAGAAAATCCAAACATTATTTGTTTGAAGCCAAATAAACCAAAACGAATAAATTGAATAAATTGAGAGTCTAGTACTTCTAAAAGCTAAAGCACTTTTTCTTCAGATCCCAAAGCCTAGTAAATATCATCTTTGCCACTGTTAGTTGACAGAAAGTTTTACATCAATCTGACAGTACAGTTTCAGGACCTGACGGGACTTGCCTTGACCTAGGCTGATTTTATCTTGCTTTAACAAATGTCTAGAGTCCAAGTGATTATTACCAAACATGTTGGAGCTGCAGCTCTGTGAGTTCCATCAGGCCAAGACCTGATGATTTATATCACCATCATAACTTGAATTTCTGAAATTTTGGCATATTTGATGTGTTATATCTTCATTTAGGTCATAACATTTCAAAAATGTTGGTTATCTAAAGCATCCAGCTTAATCTTATCTAACCAAATTTGAGATAACTTTATCTAGCTGGATATGCTCATCAACTGACTGCTTTTTGAGACTGAACAGAATCATTGTTATGTCAGAAAGAGTGAGCAGGGATATTTACTGAGATTATTTTTTAAATCGTCTTACTTGGCTTACAATTACTGCATCCTTCTCTGTCAATGTCTGGCTGCTGCCTTAAACCAAAAATTTTAAATAGCAGTATTCCCATGCGGTAATACATAGCCTATTTTTTTAAATCTTATTGCTCCTTAATTAACATTCCTTTCTGCTTGTTGTACATATCCCTCAAAAGAACCATGTACTCGTATATCCTTTGCTTCACATACAAGAGGTTGTAGAGGAAAAAGAATAACTTATATATGCATGTGTTGTATTTGATAGCAGAAGAAATAGAAAACTGCGATTCTCTTTCCAAAAAGCAGCCTGGATTGCAGGCTTGAAATTTGGAGGGGTGGTAGATCATTCCATTTTCAAATCAAAGCTGAAACTGTAGAAACTCCCTATGTTTAAATAGAGGAAAATTCTGCTTTCAAAGTTTAAAATCAAATTAAAGTTTGGTAGTACCTCAATCTCCCTTGTTAAGCTGTGGTTGCTAGGGTTTACAGGGTAACAGCTTCTAGTAAAGATCTAAGAAACCTTACTTAAATCCAATGTTTTCCTGGTAATCTGGCTCTGTGAACTGGAATTCCTGGACTTCCTTGTTTCAATTTAATTTTAATTCAAAACTCGACTAGAAAAACAACATGCAATCCAGTGTAAGTTGTCTCTGCTTTGAACTGGACTAAAAGAACCACTCCCAGGTTCCCTTCCAACCTAAATTATTTATGATTCTGTGGCTAGAAAACCATTTACAGTGACAGTCAGTTTTGTCTGAGAATTCCTTGCCAGCTATACTTGACTCATGTCATGATACTGCATACCAACACATCAGAAGACATTTCGTTCAGCCAGTTCCTCCAGGTGCATTATTATTTCTTTTTTTCCACTTCCGTAATGAACTTACATGTATTTTAGTTATATGTAATGAACATCATCTTAAAAAAAGCTCTCTCAAATTAGTAAATAAGTAAGATCTATGTAGGGATTTGGCAGTATGCTGAAACTGTATATGCAGTTATATTTCTTATATTTTCTTTTATTTTTCTTTCTTCCCCCCTCTCACTTGAAAGGATCTGTGATCTCTGCAGCTATCTTACCTACTGTATCCTTCACAGACTTTGTTGCTTATAAACTCTGAAGCTGGCCTTAGGGTTACAGTTTAAGATTGCTACAGAAATTGCTGGATTTGCTCTTTCTTACCCTCAAAAGTAATTATAAGCAATTTGGTCACCATTATGATTATAATAATAAGGGTCTGTAGTACCAAAATGAAGTAAAATTGTATTTTATGTTAATAGCTGCCCAAGCAGTTTCTGGTCATTTCAGTTATTTTCATGCCATATGCATTAACTTTTACATGTCTCCATATTAAAAATTAGAACAATTTATTTAAGAAATTACTCGGTACCCAACTGCAGCGTACATGAATGATGATTATTCACTCAGCCATGAGGTTTAAGGATGAAACTGTTTGTCAGAATGGAAGACAGAGCTTTCATTCTGAAAATAGAATCAAGCCAACCTTAAAATGCAAGACCTCTAAAGATTAAGTTGTCTAGCTTAATCAGAGGGAAGATTGAGGGATGAATTCTACATGAATATATATGTATATGCACAAAAATATAATAGGAAGGAGAGGACAGCCGGTTAACTTTGAAGACAAAATGGCGACATAAATCCAGTTATTGAGAGCCAACTTTTAGACAAATATAATATTAGAATTAGAAATAAACTTTCTAGTTGTGAGATATTTTTGTCAGAGTAGTGCAACTTTCAATCATTTGATAACACAACTATTTCAAAGGTATACTTCACTCCATAAAATTTTATAACCTCTGTGTACGGTTTTAATGAATATAGGACTGCTTTGGCTCATTCGGACCTTGAAATCTTTTAATCTCTGATTTCCCATTTTCATGATCATCTTTCAAGACTACTGGGGAAAACAAAATTTAATGCATTGACATTTTAATGTTCTTTGTACTTCCATCTATACATTAAACTAGTAACAAAATCAAATTTCATGCTTCAGAGCTTTAGCCAGTCATCAGCAAAGTGGAGTACATTGTCTTGATGCGCAATTGGTTAGATATATATTTTCTCATCTTTCTCTGAAGAATCAGAAGCTAGCTGCAACTGTAGACTAGAAGAAAAGATAGATGCAAAGACAAAAAATACTTCTTCAGTGTATCTGCTGACACGTTCAAGGTCATGCTGATCACTAGATTTTTATTCAAGTAGGAAATTTTCCCTGCTCATTCTGATGGGGAGTTTGGAAGTTTTTTGCAAACTTCTTAATTTTCTTTACAGCAAAATGAGTAGATGGAGTTCCTGAAGTGTCATAATATGAATATTATTTTTCAGCTTCTAAATTTTATGGTCATAATAACTCACATCTTGACTAGAAGTGTCAAAACTGAACTCAGCTGGTTTTGGATTATCTGGGTATATTTCAGATAATAAAATCCTACCACTAAAACCTGGAGTACATGGAGCCCTCCCTTGATGCCATGACCTACTCAGGGAGAAATGTGTACAGTCATTACACCTAAGGGCTGTAAGAAAGTGAAGTTATTGACCCTTGCAGCACTCAGACCAAAAGGCTGGCAGCTGTAGTGGTTGAGCTTGGAGAGCTGCCAGATCCCCACCCACCTGCTCTCTCACTCCCTCTCCTTAACAGGACAGGGGGAGAAAATAAGATTGAAAAGCTTGTCATCTGTTAATATCTCTACACTGTTTATGGGAACAGAACTAATACCACATTGGAAAATGTGGTATACCACTGGTTAAAATTAGGTGGAAGAAATAACCTAGCAAAGTCCTCGCTATTGATTATCTGTTTAGGATGAAAAAAAAAAAAAAAACAATGTGAGAAATCTGTACCTTCTTAAATAACATTGTATGTGAGGTTGAATAAATTAATTTATAGCTCTAGTTAAATAAGAACATGATGAACCTCAAGGAAATCTAAGTTCTTCACTAATCCCCCATTTACGTCTTTTTCTTATGGAACAAGATAACAGTCATATTTTCTTTTCCTAAAAATGAGATGTTTCTGTGGTGAGTTAACCTTGACTGACTTCCAGATGCCCACCAAGCCGCTCTCTCACTCCTCCTTCTCAACATAACTGGGGAAAAATAAGATGGAAGAGCTCATGGGTTGAGATAAAGACAGGGAGATCACTCACCAGTTACTGTCAACAGGCAAAACAGACTTGACTTGGAGAAAATTAATTTAATTCATTGCCAGATAAAAATAGAGCAAGATAGAAAAAAAGACAAAACTAAAACCACTTTTCTCCCACCCCCACCTTCTTCTCAGACTTAACTTCACTCCTGATTCTTCTACGACCTTCCACCCTGAGTGGTGCAAAAAGATGGGAGATGGGGGTTAAGGACAGTTCATGACACTTCATCTCTGCCTCTCCTTCCTTCACACACTTTTCCCCACTCCAGCATGGGGTTCTTCCCATGGTATACCACCCTTCATGAACTGCTCCAATGTGGGTCCTTTCCATGGCTTCAGTCCTTCCAGAACTGCTACAGCATGGGTTCTTTCCGTGGGGTACAGCCCTTCAGGAACAGACTGCTACAGCCTGAGTCCCCCATGGATTGCAGGTCCTGCCAGAACACCTGCTCCCACATGGGTTCCTCTCCACAGGCTCCTGTGTCGCCTCTTCACAGTCTGGAGCTTCCTTTAGGGCTTGTTTACGTGCTGTGGCATGGGGTCCTCCATGGCGTACACTGTGGATATCTGCTCCAATGTAGTCCTCCATGGACTGCAGGGGCAAAACCTATTTTATCACAATCTTCTGTGTGGGCTGCAGAGAAACATCTGTTCCAGCACCTAGAGCATCAATTCCTCCTCCTTGTCCTCCACTGTCCTTACTGTTTGTAGGGCTGTTTCACATTTTTCTCACATCTCTCTCTCACAACTGCTACACAGTATATTTTGCCCTTTCTTAAATACATTATCACAGAAGTGCCATCATCTTGGCTGAGGGACTCAGCTGTGTCCTGTGGTGGTAACATTTTGGAGATGGCTGGAACCAGCTCTGTCTCATGTGGTGGAAGTCTCTGTTCTCACAGAAACCGCCCCTGCAGCATTCTTCCTGCCTCCAGTCTTGCCACATAAACCTAATATAGTTCCCCATACAGGAAAAAAATACTAATTTATGATTTAAGAGTTTCTTCATTGCAAAGGCTTTACCAGATTACCATTATAAACTTTACTTCATCTTCCATCCACTCAAAAATACAAAACAAAGTAAACCAAAGAATCACACTGACCCCAAATTATAAATGGATGGATTACATCCAAAGTAAAGTTTGGGGGCAGCAGAAGACTAATAATCTCATGCTCTCTTGAAGACATGCTACAGTAAAAGAGATTCCTTATGATTCTTTCCACAAACAGAATAGAGAACATAGTATATGACTTTCTGCTGTTAAATATAAATTCTTGTAAAGGGATACTGGCTGGTAATATAAAGAGGTAACAGAAAAGCCTGTCATGGATTACCATACTCTATATTTTATGCTGTTGTTATTAATAAAAATTCTTAAATTCATGTTACATATAAAGATAGGGTTTTGTCATATTTTTTTTCTTTTGGTATTGTCAGTTTAAAAGATATGTTGTACACTTAGAAACAGGACCATGATGTTCAAGTCCTGACAGAAATTAAATGCATTTTAATATTTTTATTACTTCTGTAATTGTTCAGTGCCATGCTTGTGGTGTAGTTACATTATTGATAAAAACTCATCAACTTAGTCTGCATAACCCTTTAAGTACTAAAAAAGCTTTATTTGAGATCATGCTTTTGTTTTGGTTTTTGTTTGGTTTTATTTTTAAATTGTATGACTATGTCTGTAAGAAATGACTCAATGGCAAATTTTTTAATACTTTTTACCAAAGAGAGAAGTACAGCTCTCAAATACACAAAAAGTAACAAATATTCTGTCACTGGGAAAGAAAAAATTACTCTTAAAGGGTGTCACTTCCAGGGATAGTAACTAAAGATAAGATGTATATTCGTATTATTTGTTTTATTAATTTGACATTATTTGTTCTATTAATTTGATATTGTTTGCCTATGCATAATGAAAGATAATAGAATCATGAACATGTATGAATGAAGAGAAATAGAACAGGGAT
This sequence comes from Strix uralensis, assembly GCF_047716275.1. Classification (NCBI taxonomy): domain Eukaryota; kingdom Metazoa; phylum Chordata; class Aves; order Strigiformes; family Strigidae; genus Strix; species Strix uralensis. Next base: position 32,784,567 of record NC_134012.1, on the reverse strand, counting down.
TTCATTTTTTTAAAGGGAAGTCATCAACAGCACATATAGCCACTCTTTCTGTCCAAAGAAATCAGCAAAGGCTGAACTCTGTTATTGCCACTACATATAGAAGCTGAAAGAATATCATGTCGTTTTTACAAATAATTTTCCTTTTAATTTGTTTTACACTATTAAGATGAACTGAAGAAGTATTTTCCCATCTTCAGAAATCATGAGTATCATGTAAACGTTCCTTAGTTGGGAATGATCACTGGTGTATTTTTCCTGTGATGGCTGAGGCAGGATTTCAGATTATGTCTTGTGATTTTAATAAGTAATTTTCAAACAAACTGTAATATCAGTGTCCCATGTTATATCGAGCATAACTGAATTCTTCTTCCCTACATTCTTTTGATCTGAACAAGGACTTTTGTACCAGCATTTCGTCATTTTTTTCCAGTTCTATCAACAGATCCAGTAAGACATATTACTTCTCCTCAAAATCCTCCCTTTAGTGTCTAGCTTCTGTCTTTGTGCAGCAGCATTGTTAAGTCTGAATTTAATACATTGGAATTCATTGTGGCCAGAAGCATATATGTAAATGTCAATGCTGAATCTTAACCTTTTTCTAATATTGTCAACTATTTATTGGCATCTGGCTTTTTCAGCCCATTTTCTGAGAACATGTAAATGTTTCAGCCCTCCTGGCAGGCAATTTCAGCATACATAATTGAAGAGACAATAATACACAGTGCTCCTGTAGTGGCTAACAGAAGCAGACAGCCCAAAGCTTCATGCTTATCTTCGGCTTTCATTCAGGAACCAAAGTGATGTTTCCTTCTGTTCCCAACTGATAACAAGTGCAAAATACAGGCGAAAATAACTTTGGGCCAACTGCATCCCTATCAGAAAAGGGAAAAACAAATTTCTGGGCTGATTGGCAAGAAAGTGGTGAAAGTAGGTTTGCTGAGTCTGAAATGTGTAAAGCTGGAGGCTAACAGAAAGGGAAACTGAGCTCTAGGAAACAAGAAGAGGAGAAAAGCCAAGAAAGGGCATAGGAAAAGATGAAGTACTTTGAAAGAAAACATAAGAATTCAAGATGAAAAAAAAAAAAAATTCTGAGATAAAGGGGTTATTTGCTTCACTGGAATGGAAAATGTGCACCCAGTTTGTTTTCCTACAGCAGTGTAAGTGTGGGATAAAAATCTCATGGTGTTGCTGCTGCACAAGTTTGTTTTCCAATTTCAAGTTAAGAGTAATAAAAGAGATTTCTACCCCTTAGCCTGTGCTGATGATTCAGTATTTAGTTAATCGTCATGTGTATCCTGTGTTCCTCTGCCTTGGCGAATTCTAGGCTAAAGCTGTTTGGAAATTTACCATTAGAATAATTTCTCATAAGAAAATATTAATTAGTTGCAAAATTGAACTAGTGAGGGCATATACAATAAAGAGAGGTTTTGGCTGAAGCACTTCAGAGGGATTTAATTCTGTCTTCCACATTCCACCTATTTGCCTTCCCAGTCTAAACATATCAGGAAGACATACTTAGATTTGCCTGTTCACTTCTTTTGGAAAGGTTGCTGCATTTCTGACAAAGTGTCCAGACACTTTTGGAATACTCCCTGTGGAAAAAAATGTTTTGAAACTCAAAAACTTTACAACAGTTGGAAAAAAAGTTCTAGTTCTGTTCTAGATAGCTATTTATGGTCAAATCTGTAAGCTTATTGAATTAAATTTGTCCTTAAGGGGATTTATGTGTATGAATAACTTCCACTAAAACTTGTACTGAAGGAAAGAGTAAAAAAAGGTTTCTGAGAGAGCAAATTTACTAATTGTGTCAGTCTGCAACTGCAGAGTGTTCAGGGAATAATTAGACTTTGCATTCCATGGAATTACATTAACTTCCTGTGTCTAAGATGAGGAATTTGGTTCTTATGTTAGAATTATAACACAGTAGAACAAGCTTTTAGCTGTTAGGAAATTGCATTTTATTAATTTTATAGGATTATTTTAATTGATTATAATGAATCAATTATTTGGACAGCTAGAGGGCAGGAGAAGTGTTACTGAATTTTTTTAGTGTTTAGGTCACAATTATTTTTATGAAGAAATAAAATGTGCCATTTACCTTCAAGAAAAAAGAATACATAAAATAACATTAGTACATAACATAGTTTAGTTCTCCTAGATGGTTACACTGAAAATTAAAGGTCACAAATTTGCCAGATGTGCAGTGCCTCTCCACCCAATGTTTGTATACAGAATTAAGGAAATAATTAATACTATTAATCATTCTTCTTGTCTGGCCTTATTATAACTGATCATTGATTCATAACTTGTATACCCTGTACAACAAGACTGTTGATGGATAATGATCTGAAACTTCTACAAATCAGCTGTGATTTTCTGAACATTGCTGTCCTGTCCACAGTGTTAGCATAGCATACAAGTTCACTATAAAGTTGTTTTAAGCCAGTGAGTTTGTGAAAAATTATGCCCACTGTAGAAATCCATTCATTGTGTTGTAATACAGCTGAGAACTATAATATGATGATAATTTCTCTTCATGATTGTTTGGTGCTCTTTTAGTTTGAACAACAGATGTATCATGTGGTCAAGAAGACATACAAAATTACTGAATATTTTAATGTTATAGATATAATGAATGACAATTTTTTCCCACTGTGTTTTTTCACATATGCATATCTTCATAGATGTCTCAGTCCTTTCTGATATACAGTGATATGGAAGCTGTGAATCTCAGTATGTATAATTAGAACAGATATTTAAGAAATACACAGTTTTCTATTTCCTCATTAATGTTATTAACTTTTATTGTGATGCTTGAGAAAATACATAGATCTCACAGCTCTCACTGTATTGTAATAATGCAAAGCAATCAGTTTGGTCAAGAAGAGTTTAACCTGGTAAAGATGTGTTGGCTTTTTGTAGAATAGAATAGAATAGTTCCAGTTGGAAGGGACCTACAATGACGACCTAGTCCAACTGTCTGACCAATGCAGGGCTGACCCAAAGTTAAAGCATGTTATTAAGGGCATTGTTCAAATGCCTCTTAAAAGCTGACAGGCTTGGGGCATAAACCACCTCTCTAGGAAGCCTGTTCCAATGTTTAACCACCCTCATAGTAAAGAAATACTTCCAAATGTCCAGCCCAAATCTCCCCCGGCACAACTTTGAACCATTCCTATGCTTTCTATCACTGGAACCCAGGGAGAAGAGATCAGCACCTCACTCTCCACTTCCCCTCGTCAGGAAGCTGAAGAGAGCAATGAGGTCACCCCTCAGCCTACCTTTCTCCAAATTAGACAAGCCCAAAATCCTTACAGTTCCTCACAGAACATGTTTTCCAGCTCTTTCACCATCTTTGCTGACCTCCACTTGATACATTAGAGGACGTTCACAACCTTCTTAAATTCTGGGGCCCAGAGCTGCACACAGTACTCTAGGTGAGGCTGCACCAACGCTAAATACAGCTCTTTTGACCAGCTGGTTATTCTGTGTTTGAATCCAGCATTTGGACTTGTGAAATTTCATCCTATTAATCATTACCCAATGTTCCAATCTATCCAGATCCCTCTGCAAGGCCTCTTGTCCCTCAAGAGAGTCAGCAGCACCTCCCAGTTTGGTATCATCAGCAAACTTGATAATAGTGCATTCAACTCCTGCATCCAGATTGTTAATGAATATATTGAACAGAACTGGCCCTAGAATTGAGCCCTGAGGAACACTGCTGGTGATTAGTTGCCAGCCAGATGTAGCCTCATTCACTATAACCCTTTGACCTCTGCCCTCAGCCAGTTCTTCACGCAGTGCACCATGAACCCACTCATCCCACAGTTGGACAACTTGTCCAGAAGGATGCTGTGAGGAACAGTATCAAAAGCCTTACTAAAATCCAAAAAATCTACATTTATTGCCTTCCCTTCATCCACTAGGCCGGTGACCTTATCACAGAAGGATGTCAAATTAGTTAACAGGACGTTCCCTTTGTGAACCTATGTTGACTGTGCCTGATGATTGCATTGTCCTTGAAATGTCTTTCAATAGAACTGAGTATAATCTTCTCCATAATTTTTCCAGTAACTGAGGTTAAACTAACAGGTCTGTAGTTTCCAGGGTCTTCTCTCATGCCCTTTTTGTAACATTAGCTAGCTTCCACTCAGCAGGGACCTCCCTAGACTCCCAAGACCTTTCGTAGATGATCAAGATGGGTCCTGACATAACATCTGCTAGCTCTTTCAGTACTCTGGGTTGAATCCCATCAGGCCCCATGGACTTGTGGACATTCACCTGGTACAGCTGGTCCCTTACAGTTTCAGTGTCCACAAATGGAAAGTCAGTGTTCCCACACTTGTGATCCTCCAGCTCAGGGGACTGGGCAGCCCAAGGTCTGTCGCCATTATTACAGGCAAAAAACGCATTGCGTGCCTCCACTTTTTCTTCATTCCTATTAGTCAGATAACCATCTTCAACAAGTATCAGTCCAATGTTTTCTTTAGTTCTCCTCTTGCTATTAACATACTTTAAAAAGACCTTCTTGTTATCTGATACAGCACTGGTCAGTTTCAACTCTCAATGAGCTTTGGCCTTTTACATCATCCTTCTGCCTATACGGACCACAGCTCTGTAATCTTCCTGTGAAGCCTGACCTTATTTCCAGAGATCATACAACTTCTTTTTCCTCTTGAGCTCCACAAGGAGTTCCCTGTTTAGCCAAGTTGTTTTTCTGCCCTGCTTACTTGACTTATGACATAGTGGAATTGCATGCTCCTGTGCTTCTAAAAGGGGATCCTTAAAAACTGACCAGCATGTAGGAACTCCTAAGGGGTACCCTCAAAAGCAGATTCCCAAGGTACCCTGAGAAGTAGGTACCTGAACAGCTTAAAGTTTTCTCTCCTGAGGTTCAGGGTAGCAACTCTGCTGACCTTTTTTCTCATTACACTAAAAATTTTTAACTCAACTCTTTTGTGACCTGTGTGGCCAAGACAGCCACCTGCCATCACATCTCCCATGAGTCCTTCTCTATTCACAAATAGCAAGTGTAGGAGGACATCTTTCCTAGCTGGCTCACTGAGTACTTGTGACAAGAAGTTATCTTTTGCAAACTCCAGGAATTTCCAAGACCTATTCATCACAGCAGTATGATGTTCCCAGCTGACATCTAGGAAGTTGAAATCCATAAGGACAAGGGCTACAGATCCAGAAATTTCTCCTAATTGCCTATGGAATAATTCATCAGTGCTTACATCCTGGCTGGGTGACCAGTAATAGACACCAGTACAACATCTCCTTTGTTTTCCATGCCCTTAATCCCCACCCAGAAGCTCTCAACCACATCATCATTAACTGTAAGAGCTGTACAATCAAACCTCTTCCTTATATATAGCACAACACCTCCACCTCTCCTGCCCTGTATATCCCTCCTGAAACAGCCTATAATGCTCCATCCTAGCACTCCAGTTGTGAGACTCATTCCATCAAGTCTCACTAATACCAATGATATCACAGTTCTGGGTACTAACCAGTGCTTCCAGTTCATCCTGTTTTTTTCTCATACTGTGTTTGTTGGTATACAAGCATTTCAGATAACGCTCTGAGTTCTCCTTGCTCCCAGGAGCAGTGTAACTGTTCCCACTAGCATTGCCACTCTCAGGCAATAACACATCAATGCTTGGCTTACGTACTGCAATCCTGTTGCTATCCTCTTCCCCCATCATTTCTACTTTAAAGCTCTCTTGATCAGTCCCACCAGCTTACACCGAAAGATGCTTTTTCCCCATCAGGGCAGATAGATCCCATCAGGACCCAGCATACTTTGTGTCTTCCATGGTTTAAAAAAACAAGGTTTTGATGGAAGCACCAGTCCTGGAACCACGTATTGATACACTGGGCTCATCTATTTCTTCCAAAGTCTCCCTCCATTACTGGGAAGACCGAGGAAAACACTACCTGTGCTCCTGAATTTTTTTAGCATTCTTCCTAAGGCTCTGTAATCTCTTTTTAGCAACCTTAGACTTTTTGTTGCAACAGCATTAGTACCCACAGGAAAGAGCAGGAATGGATAGTAGTCTGAAGGTTATACTAAGCTTTTCAGTCTTGTGGTGATCTACCTAATTTGAGCCTCAGGGAGGGAGCAAGCTCCCTGAAAAGTCTGCAAAAAGTTGTTTCTGTTCTGCACAGGAGGGAATCGCTAATGACCATAACTCACTGTTGCTTCTTGTCACTGGTCTTAATGCAGGTTTTGTTGTGAGGGTTGGTGTCTCTGACCATGGCAAGACTGCTTCCATAGGTTCCTCCTCTATCTCATTATGTTCTTCATCCACTGTACCCAGGGCCTCATGCCTATTCTGTAAAGGTATCTTAGAGGATAAGGAGGAGTTTCTCTTATGGCTCCATGCTGTAACCTTCTTCCACTTCTTAACCCATTTAACACTGTTTTCTTCCTGGCACAAACCAGATCCTGGACCTGCCTCCCTAGTGGCCCTGCCTGAGCTGGCTTGCATGCATCGGAGATGGCAGAGTGTGACTCCATTGATCAATCTGCTTCTCAGACTCTTAAATACTCCTCAGTCTGCCCACCTCTTCCTGCAGCTCGGCTGCCAAGCAGAGCAGTTCATCTATCTGGTCACACTTCCCCCAGGCTTGTTGGCAATCACTCTCCAACTTCAGGAATATCCCGTTACACATCCCGTAGCTGGAAACCTGGGTGCTTGCATGCTTGGACAGGAGCTCTACATGTGTGGCTGCATTGGTTCTACCAGGTGCTAGAGGCTCAGGAGAAGCAGAGAACACTGCTTTTTGTCAGGTGGTCACCATGCCACCACACACCTGCCTGCTGTCACTGATTGCTCTTTTTGTGCCTGCAAATAACTTTCATGAGGACCTGTCCTGTAATTTTTCCCAGGAACTAAAGTGAAACTGATTGGACTATGGTTTTCTGAATCTTCCTTTTGCCTGCTTTTGTAGATGGATATCATATTTGTCACTTTTTTAGTCAGTTGGGTCTTCTTTTTATCTTCATGACCTTTCAAAGGTTATAGAGAGCAGTTTAAAATTGAGAGACTTTATTAACCTTCTGTTTTAAAAATAATTTGTCATAATTTTGAAGACTCTAGTCCGTAATAAGGGGAAGAAATCTGGAAAAAATAAACAGTACTCTAAGATAAAAATAAATGTTCATCTTTGTTATTTAGATACCTGTAATAAATTACTTTGCTCCGAAACACTTCTATTTTCTACTGCTAAATATTTTGGTTTTACTTTCTTCAGTATCACATTTAGAAACGCATATTTTATATGAATAAATATTTTATTTAAATTTAACAATTACAAATAAATATAACAGTAAATTTTATAAGAAATTTTTATAGCAAAATAATTATTTATAGCATTTGTTTATGCACATATTGGATCACATATTTGAGAAATTAAGAGAGTGTAATAGTTTATGCTTCCATCCTTTGTATGAATGTTCTGATGAACCCTTAATGTGACAGGAAAATATAATGTAATGAATATCTTCTTGCACTTGGAAGACCATGAAAAAAAGTAACTGACACAATATTTTGTTCCAGGTGGGAGTAAAAAGCAACTGCTTTCCTGGCCCTTTACAACCTAGTTAAGAATTTGACTGATAGAATGTTGGCACCAGCTGTGGAAGAGCTGATCAGCCTCACCTCCAAGTAAGTGAAATCTTATGCATGCGGATGTTCATTTCAGATTAAATTGACAAAGCTTGTTGATTTCTAAGAACAAACATAAATTAAAAATGCCGTTTCTGAGACACTGTAGAGCACATTGGTTTCCCATGCTGTGGAATTCAATTTCTCGTTTAAACACATCTTTAAATCAGTATGTAACTTCATCTCTTCATAATGTTATTTTGCAAACTTAATGACATCATATTCTGATAACACTTCCTTTCTAGACAATTGAAAATATTCACTTAAAATAATTATAACTTCTTATAAAACATAAATATAAAACATGAACATATATTCAGTGATCATGAAAATAAAGAGAAACAGTAATCTATTTAATGTAAAAGACAAACTGGTGAAAAAAATGTAAGGTACATTATCTGGGTTCTAAATAAATGGACCTTCTTCCGTATTGCATTTCTCATGGAAGAAAACATGGGAGACAATTGTGGATGAAGGACAGAGTCAGAAGTCTTGGTTATCTGAAGATGATCTCTGAGAGAGTCTCACAAGTTATCACTTACATGCTAGGAGCTAAGGTGACAGCAGTGCTAAAACCACAAAGTAAGGAATTATACACACACATAAAAAAATCTGCAGAGGACTTCGTGATCGAAATATGTGGAAGGCAACAGCTGTATTAAAGCACACCTCTCATTCTTGCAGTCTTAGTTTTTTATTATTCATGGACTCCAGTACCTCGGTTTAACTTACAATAATTTACTTTCCCTTATATTCTTTCCTAGTAAATGTTAAAAAACAAAACCTACTTTTCTATAGCTAGTAGGAGCTCACAGAGAAGATAAAGGCAGGATGATTTTCAATTTGTCAGATATGCTTTTTACTCACAGTATAACACAGTAAAATTTATCAGTGAAAGTCTGTTTTCCTCTTTGAACAACTGCTAAGAAACCTGGAGGATACTAGCCTGGGAAAAGGAGAAAAAGGAGAGAAGGAGAAGAAGAAAGAAAGAAAGATGGTGAGGGTGGAGTATCAATAAAAGATGTTCATGCATCAGAGAGAGGCAAGATATGGTATTGTAAAAAAAAAAAAAAAAAAAGAATCTTTGAAAATGTGCTAGTGTTACCACAAAATAAACTATTAACTCATACCATTACAATACTTGACAGGTTGGAAATATCTAGAACTAGAAATGTTTATTTTTAGAGCTATTTGCACAGACACAGACTAATAGAGGAACCAAATTCCTCTCAGTGACTGTGTTAATCTTGGATCACCAACTGCTTTACTGAATATTAGAAATGCTGATAAAGTTGAATGGATGCTTTGTCTTCTTTGTCCACCGTTAGACAAACAAAACTAGGTTATGACTCATATACAGTATTTGCTACATGAAACAAAAGAACTAGGACTCTTCACAGGGTCTTAAATATATCAAATGTGTGAATCTTAAAGAGTTCTTTTTAGATCAGGCATAGAGGGGAAAGAAACTTAAGGTACCATATTCTTGATTTAAGCTGAGAATAATGTTTATGTGAGGAGCTATTTTTCATTTAAAACTTTCAACTACCAATTTTACTCTTTATTAGTGTTTGATGTGTGACTCAAAATTTTCTGGAAGGGTGAGAACATTCCTTCAGCAATTTGGTGATTGATAGCTGCATTTAGGAAACACCTCTATTAATTATCAGCAGCTTATTTGCTTCAAATCTCTATTACCCTTTGAAAGCAAAAGACCCTGTGGCCTAAAGGGAGTGTATTAGTGGTTACTGATAAAGATGAAGCCCAGTCATGCTTTAAACTAAAAAAATCCTGAGACTTTGAGAAGGGGAGTTCTTTGTTATTATCCAATTGCTAGTGAGAGGGAGCAACTAATAAGCAAGATCCCATCTGCTTTAGACATATTGTGGCATTTTAGATAACACCTGAGTAAAGTTTAGGTGCGGTAAAGAGAATATACCTTGAGCCTTACGAAATCTTAATTCTGATATGACTTTCTATCACATCCTAGAAGAAACTAGAAAGGGCAAAGGTCTTGGAGTTATCTTCTAACAGTAATTCCCCTTTTGTGGCAAGACCTCTGTGAAAAGCTCCATTTGCCACCACTCTTTATGTGTAATGCAGGCCTTCTGATATAAGCAACATGTAGCAGACAGAAACAGCTGAAAAATGGATTACAGTCATCAGGTTTCTTGGGATGAACCTCCTGAAATGCATGTGACAGTAAGAGCCAGCCTATAACAAAAGATCATGTTTATATACAGTATGCAGTAGAGTTGCCTTGATTTCTGCATGAAGTCTAGAACAGCTCCTAAGTGTTAACAGTAATTCCCAATTTTATTTTTTTTTTTTTTATATCTTTGCTAACAGCCAATCATGAATTGGGTACATACCTAGACAGGGGAAATCTCAGGCAGATCTCAGGCTAGAAAATAGTTACCTTGTGAGCCCTACACGGTCTGAAGAGGATGACTCTAACTATTGCCTAGGTATCCTGGAGACTGATAGGCTTAATTACTATACACAGATTTTCCAGTTGCCAGTTTTTTGGGTTTTGTTAACCTTTTGTTGTTGCTTGTGAATAAAGCAGGTTTTCTTATGTTAAAAGTGAACAATTAGAGACAATTTTTTTTCTGTTTTCTGACACAAATAAGTAATCTTTAGATTTTCAGAAGGCAACCCTAAATTACTAAACCTGGAAATGCTCACTACTGACAACAGTTTGTGGAAGAATATTCCTTTTAAATTCGTGGTCTTATTATCTATTTAATGCAGGATACTTTATATAACTGTTTACTGAATATTTCAATATTATGTGGTCAGACAAAGAAATCAAGAGTTATTCTAATTCTCAAGCAGAAAAAAAGTTCCACTTCATAGATATTTGTATATTAAGCAGAAGCAATGTGGAGATGTATTGCAGGTTGTCTATTTCTTCAAGCACATGCAAGATTAAATTAGCACCAGTACCAATGTGTTTACACACCACATTTTACTGGATGTTTCATCTATTCTGTTTATAACATCATGTTACAATTCTGTGTCTCACAAACTCATCTCAAGATCAAAGAAGCTATCTAAGCTAGTGGCATACAAGCAATTTCAAGCTTCTGCTCAACAGTGTTGAACACTCTGCTGTGTTTTATGCAACATGAGAAGCTAAAGAAATATTCCAGTAATGTTTGAAGAAGGAAAAATCTTTTGTCAACAAATTTCACATTAAAAGGAGACAATCATAGGCAGTGGACATGTTTAAATTGTTTAGTTGTTTGACACTTGTTTGACACTTTACAAATTGAGAACTGTCTTCTCATCTAAGACATTGATATGACATATCAGATGACCAATATTTATGAGGTGGGAAAGGGTCATCTGAAATTATCAGAGGTAATAAGCATAGTAATGGAAAAAAACAGACCTCAACATTGTGATGTGGAATGTGAATGTTGAGCACATCCCTCTGAGGTCTAGTCATTTATAGTAGTTTTATTTTAGTTATTTCTTAATTAAAAGTGAAATTGTAAATTTAGAAATACCACAATAATCATGTAAGGCAGGTAAGTAACATCTTGTCTTTTTAACAGCTGCTACATAAACTGTAGCACAGAGGTTGTTCTAGATCATAGGCTCAGTATTTAACAAGTTCAGGAAAATCCAGGTCCATGCAAATCATGCCTATCCAATCGATGTGTATACTTGATCACCCCAATTTTAGAAAGTCCTTTAATGCATTTTTCATAATATCTTTGTTTCTAGATTGGTGATATATGAACCAGATAAGCAGTCATCCATGTGGGTTGAAAATGGCCCAGGCTCCTGGGCTTATTGTGTTGTGATACATAATACAAAGCCCAGCTAGTGACCAGAAGGCAGTAGTTTCTCTTAGAGAGCAATACCAGGAACAATTCTATTTAATGTTCTTCATTAATGGACTGATTGATGGTACAGATTTCACTCTCATTGTGCTTGTAGATGACACAAACTGTTCATGGAGTGGTCAATCTGCTAGAGGGCAGGGCCACTGCTCAGAGTAATTATCTGACAGGAACCCCATGAAGGTGAACACAAAGTCCTGCATCTGGGAGGTAATAGCAGAGGTTGAGGCTGACCAGCTGGGGAGCAGCTCTGCAGTAATGGCTCTGGGAGCTCTGGGAGACACTAGTCTGGCCCCAAGGCAGTGGTACACCCAGGCACAGCAATCCCACATCCTGGACTGTGTTAGCAAGGGTGCAGGCAGCAGGTCTGAGGAAATGATCCTGCACTGCTGTTCAGTACCTGTTAGATAGCACCTGGCATGCTGTGCACAGCTTTGGACACTCCAGTGTGAGAAAGACATTGATGGAATGGACAAAGTCCTGACCAGTGTGGTCTGGGGATGGAGGACAGTGTATCCAAGGACAGGCTGAAGGGATTAGGCTTATTGAGCCTGGCGAAGGGACAGTTTTTGGGGGGAGAAGGGGACTTACTAGTATATACAGCTACTTGATCGTAGGATGTAGAGGAGGCAGAGCCAGACTCTCCCCAGAGGTGCACAGAGGAAGGACAAGAGACAACAAGCACAAGCCGATACACAGAATTTTGATTAGAAATAATGAAAAATTATTACTGTGATGGTAGGCAGGTTACTCAGAAGGACTGCGGAATCTCCATTCTTGAAAATACTCAAAACCTGACTGGACATCATCTGGAGCAATATGCTTTAATTGGATGTGCTTTGCACAGAGCGGTTGGACTAGATGACATAGAGATGTCTTCTCTAGAGATTAAATCATTCTCTAGTTTTGTGGCTGAAAACACTACATAAAACACCAAAAGAACAGATATTCATATGCCTGACCTCTATTCAAGAAGTGCATGTCCATGAGAATCTGTCAACTAGTCTCTGTTCCCTCTGATTTTCAGATACTAATCCCAGATTAGAGGTATGGAATTTAGCCGTTGAAAAAGCAATAGAGTTAGTTTATTTAGAGAAACATCCTTACTCTAAAATATGGACCTCTTTTTATTCTGAATGTCAGGATAACCTTCATGAGGAAAAGTATGAAAGTAAGTGAAATCAGAAATTTAGACTAGAATGTGGACATGCTTCATATTGTTACAGACTGCAGCTAGGTGTACCCCAGATTGATCTTTACATTGATATATATTCAGTACATACCTTTCAAACACTTCCCTAACATGTGGTGAAAAACTTTTACAGAACAGAGTGGGCAGACCAAATTGTTTAAGACTTGGAAATTTTTTATAACCTCTGCAATACAAAAAAATCAGATGAAGAGTGAGCATGTTAACTTATATATTTCATAAGTATTTCCAGTGAGGAAAGTGCAAGATTTAAAGAAAAAAATATTATTTTAGATTAAAAATAAAATCTGTGTATATTAATGAATTTAGCTTAATACTTGCAATCTCAGTAACAACAAATAAATCCAAGTAAAATGAAAGATATAAACCCAGGAACTATTACTGTTCATGTTACAACAGTTTGAAATACCCTGACACCAGAATGCTTTTTTGCTGGTGTCTTTCTAGGTCATCTTTGTCCCAGTGCTAGCAAATAAAAAGCGAGGGAAGGAGACACTACTGTATTCATTTTACATTTGGGAACCAAGCCACAGCAAAGTGAGCATTTGACACCAGGAGAGTGGTGTTAAGCCAGAAATGGAACATGTTTATCTTGACCCCTGCTCCAGGGCTTCAGCTTTCATCTCTAAGAAAGGTTAAAGCTTTGCATCTGTATAACATCGGGATCAGATTTGCACAAGATTTTAGTAACCCCTTTGGATGAGGTCTTCTTTCTCCAGAGACCACTTACCTGATTATCAACTGATTATCCCTGATTTTAATACATACTGAAGGTCAAGGTTAATATTTGCGTAGCCTTCCTGAAGTCCTGTGTGATGGCAAAATTTGACAAGGTAGAATTGGTTATGATTTGTCTCTTAATCTTATAATCTCTTATAATTGTTTAATTTACGTGTGTGAAGATAGACTTTAGAGACACACTGAACCGACAATTCCTTTAGACACAGGAAAAGAGAAACCCTGTATGCACTGATGAGTTCTCTCTGGATTGATTAAGGTTGTAAACAAGGACAAGAAAGAAGCTTAACCCTTCTGTCTCCCTGGTTTTTTGTCCTTTGAAAATACAGGTAATGAGTATGGGCAATACCTCCTGTTGCCAGTTTTGGAGCTGTTACTTACGTGATATTCTCTGCAGGATAGGAATTTCTATTTCCTATTTGGTCATCAACAACAATTTTTAAAGTTATATATAGACAAAACAGCAAACTGTTTCCCATTAATCATGATGAAAATCCTGTCTGCAGTTCTTAAACTAAGGTCTGGTAATGTATTAAAATTGAGACTTGATAGCATTTTACATAACTTTTAAAGAATCTTCTGAATAGTAGTGTGTTTATGCAAATAATGTGTTCTTGAAAGTGTTTGAAACCAGAACATCTACAAAGATAGAATTTTAAGTACTTTTGCATATTTATAAGTGCAAAATTTGCTGATGGTTAATAGTAACTATATTGTGTGACGGACATACAAACTACTAAATAAATGAGTCAATCTAAGAGCAGACTAAACAGCAATGTTATGTGAATATAATCACAGAATCATTCAGGTTGGAAAAGACCCTTGGGATCATCGAGTCCAACCATCAGCCCTACTGTAATGGTTTAGCCCCTGCCGGGGTCTGAGACCACACAGTCGCTGCCCCTCCCCCACAAAGGGAGTGAAATACAAAGCCCCAATCTGAGATAAGGACAGGTTTAATACAGCAGTGCAATAGCAACACAACAAACAACAACAATAACAATAAGAATAATAGTAATAACAATGAACAGGGCAAAATATCTACCAATATAGCAGTGAGAGAAAACCCAGCGGCGCGAACCCCACGCGATCACCGATTCTTCCCGCGCTCCCGCGCCAGGAAAATGTGACGCGCGCCAGGATGCGACGTCCGCATGGTATCTGAATAACCCGGCTAGAGCTCCCCCCGCCCACTGCTGGGGAAACTTAACCCTATCCTGGTTAAACCAGGACATAATCCACCCCTTTATTCTATACCATGTGCATCACATCCAGCTGCCACTTAGCAATTAGCATTGACAAAGAAAAATTAACAAAAGTGCAGTATAACTCACGGTGTGTTTTCACCCACAATCAAGTCCCCTTGTGGTACGCATCGGACCTCTCCATCCTTCTGCATCACCCACCAGGTGCACCCAGGTCCTTGAGCAAAAACAATCCCGTGGATGGGTTTGCCTTTGCCCGGCACAGGACTAACCGAGACCATTTTTCCCAGCAGGTCCCTCATGCGCACCACAGGGACTTTATCCCTTTCTACAACACGTGGAAGTTTTGACTGAGCCGGGCCAGCTCGATTGGCAGATCCTCTTGTGTTCACTAACCAAGTGGCCTTTGTCAGATGTGTGTCCCAGTGTTTGAAGGTTCCACCCCCCATTGCTTTCAATGTAGTTTTTAACAGTCCATTGTAGCGCTCGATCTTCCCGGAGGCTGGTGCGTGGTAGGGGATGTGGTGGACCCACTCGATGCCGTGTTCTTCTGCCCAGGCAACTATGAGGTTATTTTGGAAGTGAGTCCCATTGTCCGACTCAATCCTCTCTGGGGTGCCGTGTCGCCACAGGACTCGCTCTTCAAGGCCCAGGATGGTATTTCGGGCGGTGGCGTGGGACACTGGATAAGTTTCGAGCCACCCAGTGGTTGCTTCCACCATTGTGAGCATGTGGCACTTGCTCGGCGGGTCTGTGGCAGTGTGATGTAGTCGATCTGCCAGGCCTCTCCATATTTATATTTCGTCCATCGATGTTCATTCCGCTGGGGCTTCACCCCCTTGGCTTGTTTGATTGCAGTACACGTCTCACATCCATGGATGATCTCTGCAATGGTGTCAATGGTGAGGTCCACCCCTCGATCTCGAGCCCACCTATATGTTGCATCTCTGCCTTGGTGGCCTGAGGTCTCATGGGCCCACCGGGCTATGAACAGTTCACCTTTACGCTGCCAGTCCAAGTCCACCTGAGCCACCTCAATCTTAGCAGCTTGGTCCGCCTGCTGGTTGTGTTGATGTTCATCAGTGGCTCGACTCTTGGGTATATGGGGGTCCACATGGCACACCTTCACAACAAGGTTCTCCACCCGGGCTGCAATATCCTGCCATACTTCAGCGGCCCAGACAGGTCTGCCCTTGCGTTGCCAGTTGTTCTGTTTCCATTGCTGCAACCACATCCACAGGGCACTTGCCATCACCCACGAGTCAGTGTAGATATAGAGCCTCGGCCACTTTTCTTGCTCAGCAGTATCCAAAGCCAATTGGATGGCTTTCACCTCTGCGAACTGGCTCGATTCACCTTGTCCCTCAACAGCTTCAGTGGTTTCTCGTGTGGGATTCCACACTGCAGCCTTCCATCATCGATGTTTTCCCACAATGCGGCAAGACCCATCAGTGAATAGGGCATATTGTTTTTCTTCCTCTGGCAGCTTGCTATATGGTTGGGGCCTCCTCAGCACGTTTCACCTCTTGTTCTGGTGACATCCCAGCATCTTTGGTCTCTGGCCAGTTCATGATCATTTCCACTAATCCTGGGGGGTCGAGGTTCCCTATTCGAGCCTGTTGTGTTATCAATGCAACCCATTTACTCCACGTGGCATCTGTTGCATGATGTGTGGAGGGAACCTTTCCTTTGAACATCCATCCCAGCACCGGCAGTCGAGGTGCCAGGAGGAGCTGTGTCTCAGTGCCGACCACTTCTAAGGCAGCTCGAATTCCTTTGTACACTGCCAGTATCTCCTTCTCAGTCAGGGTATAGTTAGCTTCAGAGCCTTTGTATCCCTGGCTCCAAAAGCCTAGAGGTCGGCCTCGGGTTTCCCCATCTGCTCTCTGCCAAAGGCTCCAGGAAGGGCCATTCTCCCCGGCTGCGGTGTAGAGCACGTTCTTAATCTCCTGCCCTGTCCGGACTGGCCCGAGAGCCACTGCCTGGGTAATCTCCTACTTAATTTGTTCAAAGGCTTGTTGTTGCTCTCGGCCCCATTTAAAATCCTTCTTGCGGGTTACGTGGTAGAGAGGGCTCACAATCAGGCTGTAGTTTGGGATGTGCGTCCTCCAGAACCCCACAGCGCCCAGGAAAGATTGAGTCTCTTTTTTGGTGGTTGGTGGGGCCATGGCTGTTACCTTGTTTATCACCTCCATTGGGATGTGGCGACGCCCATCTTGCCATTTTATTCCTAGGAACTGAATCTCCCTTCCAGGTCCCTTAACTTTCTGTCGCTTGATGGCAAAACCAACCTTCAGAAGGATTTCAATTACCTCCTTTCCTTTCTCAAAGACTTCCTCAGCTGTGTCCCCCCATACAATGATATCATCAATAAACTGCAGGTATTCTGGAGCCCCACCTTTCTCCAGTGCAGTATGGACCAGTCTATGGCAAATGGTGGAGCTGTGTTTCCACCCCTGGGGCAATCGATTCCAGGTGTACTGGATACCCCTCCAAGTGAACGCAAACTGTGGCCTGCACTCTGGTGCTATTGGAATGGAGAAAAACGCGTTAGCGATGTCAATCGTGGCGTACCACTTGGCTGCCTTCAACTCCAGCTCATACTGGAGCTCTAGCATGTCCGGCACTGCAGCACTCATCGCTGGCGTAACTTCATTCAGGCCACGGTAGTCCACGGTCAGTCTCCATTCACCATTAGGTTTTCTCACTGGCCATATAGGGCTGTTGAAAGGTGAGTGAGTCTTGCTGATCACCTTCTGGCTTTCTAGTCGACAGATCAGCTGATGGATGGGGACCAGGGAATCTCGGTTAGTACGGTACTGCCGCCGGTGCACCGTCTTGGTAGCAATTGGCACTCGCTGCTCTTCAACCTTAAGCGACCCCACCACCGAGGGGTCCTCTGAGAGGCCGGGTAAGGTGGACAATTGCTCAACCTCCTCCAGAGCAGCTATACCAAAGGCCCACTGGTACCCTTTTGGGTCTTTAAAGTACCCTCTCCTGAGGTAATCTATACCTAGGATGCACGGGGCATCTGGGCCAGTCACAATGGGGTGCTTATGCCAGTCCTTCCCAGTTAAGCTTACTTCAGCTTCTAATAGGGTCAGCTGTTGGGACCCCCCTGTCACTCCGGAGATGCAGATGGATTCAACCCCACTGTGGCTTGATGGCATCAGGGTGCACTGTGTGCCAGTGTCTACCAAGGCCTTATATTCTTGTGGTTCTGATGTGCCAGGCCATCGGATCCACACCTTCCAGTAAATCCGATTATCCCTTTCCTCCACCTGGCTGGAGGCAGGGCCCCTCTAATCCTGCTCACCATCACTCACTTGATCTAAGAGTAACTCCTACAGGAATGACTTCCTTGTCCCCTCAAGAGGGTCAAGAATACTGTTGGCCATTCTATTCTGTCTGGGGGATTTCTGACTAGACACTGGAGCTGCACCTCTTTTGGAAGACTCCCCTTTCATGGTGGTCTTCCCTTTCAGTTGCTGTACTCATGCAGCTAGGGCGGGAGTGGGCTGTCCATGCCACCTTCTTATGTTTTCCCCATTGTCGCGGAGGAAGAACCACAGGGTGCCCCATGGTGTGTACCTTCCACTGCCCTTCTCTTGGGTGGGGAAACGCCTTCTTCTAATAGCTGAGACATCGGCCCATGCAGGTGGAATGTAGGACATGTCCTGTTCCACTTTCTGGAGCCTCTGAGACAGTTCCTCTACAGCTGAAACCAAAGCATGTTAGGAGGAAGGGAGACTTCCCTCATAGTGCCGGAGCTGCATAGTCACTTCATCCACTGTCTGAGTGTCTCGCCACCAGGATGCTACTGCTAATGCTTTGGAATGTCCCTCTGGTCCACTTTGCAGGAACTTCCGCCACATCAGCTGTGTACAAGGGACCTGATCTGGATCCATTGGTGACTGCTCATCATTCAGATCACCATAGATCATGTCAAACACAGACATTTCCCTGAGGTTTTGGATGCCTTTCTCCATGTCGGTCCACTTGCCTAACCGACATAGAGCATCATCCTTGTAGGGGTACCTCTCCCTCACAGCAAGCAGGAGTCGCTTCCAAAGGCTGAGGGTTTGAGCCTGTTTCCCTATTGCCTTGTCAATACCAGCCTGCTTGGCTAAAGGTCCCACCTGCTTGGCCTCTCTCCCCTCCAATTCCAAACCAGCAGCTCCAGTATCCCAGCACCGGAGCAACCAGGTGCAAATTTGCTCACCTGGACTGCGGCCGAAATCCTTCCGCATATCTCGCAACTCACTGAGGGATAGAGATCGGATTATTACCTCCAGCTCTTCCTCCTGCTCTCGTGATGGGCCTGGTTCATTATCACCCTGTGCACTGTGAGGGGATTTTTTGGTATATTTGGTTTTCCGTATCGGGGCAACTGATACTGGCACTGCTTGTCCCTCCGGCTCAGCTGCTGTGCTGGTGGAGGCGACTGGTACTGGTGCTGCCTGTCCCCCTGGCCCAGCTGCTGTACCAGCAGGCTCACTTTCAGACCCTGCAGCTCTTTCTCCCCCTTGAGGGCAGTGATCAGTGTTAAGGGCGATGCGGTAAGCATGGGCAAGCCCCCAGCACATCGCAGCGAGCTGCATCTCCTGGGGTTTGTCAGATTGGCAGCACACCTTTTCCAAACACTCCACCAGTTTATCAGGACTCTGCACTTGTTCGGGAGTAAAATCCCAGAACGTTGGGGGTGACCACTCACTCAGGTACTTGCCCATCTTCTCCCACACACCTTGCCATTTATAGCTATCTGCCCTCAGGGCAGGTTTCCGGGTGGTGCTATTGTTGGAGAAGTACCGCATGGCCCAAAACAAGATCTGACAGACATTTAGAAAGCACAGTGCCGCAAGCACACTGGTCTGAGTGCTCCAGGGATAGCTGAAACTCTCAAAAACCGAGAGAATCTCTTCCCCTGGCTCACCCACAGAGGGGGTGAGACCCCAAACAAAAGACCAGGCAGCAAACAGGTATTGGTTCACCCCCACAAGCAGCGAAACGAGCCCATTATAAGCAGACAGTAACCAGTAGATCAGAGCAAGACCCTTGATACATTTTCCACTGAGAACAAACACCAGCACTGGGAACACACAGGGGATATAAGGATTAATCCAGCCCCACCAGGCAAGCAAATTGATCAGCATTGCAAACGTTTCTTATTAAACAAATACAAATAAAACTAGAAAAAAATTACATCTAACAGATTGATCTAACACACCTTCTCCTTTCGTCCTTATTTCAGTCTTCTCCAGCCTCACGTTGGAGTGCCAAAGTTGTAATGGTTTAGCCCCTGCCAGGGTCTGAGACCACGCGGCCGCTGCCCCTCCCCCACAAAGGGAGTGAAATACAAAGCCCCAATCTGAGATAAGGACAGGTTTAATACAGCAGTGCAATAGCAACACAACAAACAACAACAATAACAATAAGAATAATAGTAATAACAATGAACAGGGCAAAATATCTACCAATATCGCAGTGAGAGAAAACCCAGCAGTGTGAACCCCACGCGATCACCGATTCTTCCCGCGCTCCCGCGCCAGGAAAATGTGACTCGCACCAGGATGTGATGTCCGCATGGTATCTGAATAACCTGGCTAGAGCTCCCCCCCCCACTGCTGGGGAAACTTAACCCTATCCTGGTTAAACCAGGACACCTAGTCTACAAAGTTCTCCCCTACACCATATCCCCCAACATCTCATCTAAACGACTCCACCATCTCCCTGGGCAGCCTATTTCACTGTCTGACCACTCTTTCTGTGAAAATTCTTTTCCTCATATCCAGTCTAAACCTCCCCTGTTAGAGTTTAAAACCATTCGCTCTTGTTCTGTCAATGATCACCTGTGAGAAGAGACCAGCACAACCTCTCCACATGTCCTTTCAGGTAGTTGTAGAGAGTGATGAGGTCTTCCCTCAGCGTTCTCCTCCTGAAACTGAACTGTTCCAGCTCCTTCAATCGCTCCTCATAGGATCTGTTCTGCAGGTCCTTCACCAGCTTCGTTGCACTCCTCTGCACTCGCTCCACCACCTCGATATCTGTTGTATTGAAGTGTCCAAAACTGGACACAATACTCCAGGTGTGGCCTCACCAGTGCAGAGTACAGAGGGACTATCACCTCTCTACTTCTGCTGGTCAGAAATAATATAAGCCAGGATGCCGTTGACTTTCTTGACCACCTGGGCACACTGCCAGCTCATGTTCTGCTGCTTGTCAGTTAGAACCACCAGATCTTTTTCCTCCACACAGCTCTCCAGCCACACCTCCCCAAGCCTGTAGCGATGCATGGGGTTGTTGTGGCCCAAGTGCAGGACCTGGCACTTGGTCTTGTTGAAGCTCATCCCGTTGACATTGGCGCACCGATCCAATCTATCCAAGTCTCTCTGTAGAGCCTCCCTATCTTCATGCAGATCGACACTCCCGCTTCACTTGGTGTTATCTGCAAACTTACTGATGATACACTCTATGTCCTTATCAAGATCATCAATAAAGATGTTAAACAGAAATGGTCCCAACACTGAGACCTGAGGAACACCACTTGTGACCACTCTCCAGCTGGATTTAGCTCCATTGACCACCACTCTCTGGGACTGTCCATCCAGCCAGTGCTTGACCCAGCAGACCTTTCGCTCATCCAGGCCATGGGCAGCCAGTTTTTGTATGAGAATCCTATGGGGAACTGTGTTGCATGCTTTTCGAAAATCCAGGTAGACAATATCCACAGCTTTTCCCGCATCCAATAGTCGGGTCATCTTGTCATAGAAGGAGATCAGGTTTGTCAGGCAGGACCTGCCTTTCATAAACCCATGCTGACTAGGCCTGATCCCCTGGTTGTCCATTATATGACTTTTAATGGCACTCAAGATGACCTGCTCCATGACTTTCCCTGGTACAGAGGACAGACTGACAGGTCTATAGTTTCCTGGATCCTCTTTTCTGCCTCTCTTGTAGATGGGTGTTACATTTGCCACCCTCCAGTCCAATGGGACCTCCCCAGTTAGCCATGACTTCAGGTAAATCATGGAAAGCGTCTTGGCGAGCACATCTGCCAACTCTTTCAGCACTCTTGGGTGTAACCCATCCAGTCCCACAGACTTGTGTGCATCCAAGTGGTGTAGCAGGTCTCTGACCACGTCCTCTTTAATTGTGATGACCTCATTCCGCTTCCCCTCCGCATCTCCTAGCTCATGAGGCTGGGTGTCCAGGGAACAGCCAGTTCCACTGCTAAAGACTGAGGCAAAGTAGGCGTTGAGCACCTCAGCCTTTTCCTCATCTTTTGTTGCTATGTTTCCCTCTGCATCCAATAAAGCAGGGAGATTTTCTCTAACCTTGCTTTTGTTGTTAATGAATTTATAGAAACATTTTTTATTTTCTTTAACAGCTGTAGCCAAGTTGAGCTCTAGCTGTGCTTTGGCTCTCCTAATGTTCTCCCTGCATAACTTCACTACATCTTTATAGTCTTCATGAGAGATCTGCTTCCTCTTCCAAAGGCAATAGATTCTCCTTTTGTTCTTGAGATCCAGCCAAAGGTCCCTGTTTAGCCAGGCCAGTCTCCTTCCCCGCCTGTTTGTTTTTCGGCACGCGGGAACAGCCTGCTCCTGTGTCCTTAAGACTTCTCTCTTGAAGGATGTCCAGTCTTCCTGGACTCTCGTATCATTCAGGGCAGCCTCCCAAGGGATTTTGTCAGTCAGTCTTTTGAACAGGTCAAAGTTTACCCTGCGGAAGTCTAAGGTGGCAGTTTTACTAACCCCTCTCTTTGTTTCTCCAAGGATTGAAAACTCAATCATCTCATGATCACTGCACCCTAGACGGCCTCCAACCTTTACTTCCCCCACAAGCTCTTCCCTGTGCACAAGAAGCAGGTCCAGGAGGGCACCTTCCCTGGTCGGCTCACTCACCAGCTGTGTGAGGATGTCATCCTCCACACATTCCAGGAACCTCCTGGATGTTCCCTCTCTGCTGTGCTGTGATCCCAGGAGATACCCAGGACGTTAAAGTCCCCCCACAAGAACAACGACAAGTGACTGTGAGATTTCTCCCAACTGTTTATAGAAAGCTTCATGCACCTCACTGCTTTGGTTGGGAGGTCTATAGCAGACTCCCACAGCAAGATCTGCTTTATTGGCCCTTAACCTAATCCAAACACTCTCAAACCTGTCAGCACTATACTTGATTTCCGAGCTTTCACAGCATTCTCTAACATACAGGGCCACTCCACTGCCTCTCCTTCCCCGTCTATCCCTCCTGAAGAGCTTGTAGTCATCGATTGCAGCACTCCAGTCGTGTGAGGCATCCCACCACGTTTCTGTGATAGCTACTATGTCATAGTTCTCATCACGTATTCAAGCTCCCCCTGTTTGTTGCTCATACTGCGTGCATTGGTGTAGATGCACTTGAGATGAGCTAATGAATCCAACACCTTTTTGTAATAATCTTTCCTAGAATAGTGTTATGATTACCAAACATGTAGGAGCCTGACAGCTTCTATTTTCATAAGTCCTGTGGAGTGGAATTACTCCTCTCTTTATGTCAGTAGGAAATTGATGCACAGAAAGAGAAATTAATTACCCTGATGTTATATAGGGAATATGTGGAAAGCTAGGGAGGTGTTTTCCCAAATCCTAGGTTAAGGTCTTGAAAATGAAGCTGTCCTTTGAGAAGGGCTATCTGTAGTACAGAAAACAAGTAGTCCAAGATTATTACTTTAAATTTCACATGCAAACTTTTGTATTTATAAAGGGCAAAATACCTTTGGAAATAATTTATTGAAATGGGAATATAGTTTCTTTGTCATATTGTACATCATTACAAGGTTGTGTCTGTGTTTCATATGATACATGTCACAAGAGGATTACTGAGGAATTTTCTGTATATTTTAAGTCAGGTAATATTCCTGACTGCTTGTTTTTTGTTTTGTTTTGTTTTGTTTTGTTTTGTTTAAATTTGGGCGGATCTATATCTGCTCACATTAAGTTGATTTCAGAAGAACTTTGTGCAGACATGGCAGTCCCCTTGCATGAAAATCTCCTCCATCAAGAAAGAAACACTCCATTTTGAAATTGTGTACTCAGTTTAATAGGGTGAATAGTATGAACATCGCTCCTAATTTGAAACAATATGCAGTACAGAGACAAGAGCTATATTATTTGTCTTTTAAGTATACTGATATGTATAATAATCTCTCATAGAGAACATGCAAAGCACGTCAGCTAAACTAACATAAAAGTAATTGTGTTTTTGTTTTAGGATTGCAGCCTAGAAAGTATTTTCTACATGTAATATATAAGGGTTGTTCCAATTTTCATCTTATAAAACACTGATTTCAGGCACTTTTCACTTGTCAAACTTAAGCATTCAAGCTGACAGATTTCATACAAAGTTACTTGCCTTGAGTCAGATATTAAAGTTTCAGCTAAAACTGTTCAGTCATTTCCTAGGTGAAACTTAGACAAAATATATTGGTTTGTCCATGATTTTTAAAAAATACACAGATTTTCCTTGAGATAAGCTATTGCTTCTGTCACTGGAAAACAGAGTGATATTTGACAAGGTCATTGTTTGGTGTTCCTTCAATTCCTAGCAAAGGCTGACACATTCTGCAAAGTGATTTGCTTCTGAAAATCTCTGTGCACATGTTCTCTCTAAAAACTTAAGATCTGCATGGAGGATACCCCAATATCCAACTGCTGCTATATGTGGCAATGCAGTCTTTATGCCTGTGTGCTATGTTGAGGTTGAAAAAGTAACACACTGTATTTGTAGAGCCAATAATTTATTGTTAGTATAATTGAAATATGGACAGTCTAAATAAAATACTATTCTTACTCCAGACCTAATTATTACATAGAAGAAACAACCCTAAGTTTGCTAATGATACCAAACTGGGAGGTGCTGTTGACTCTCTTGAAGGACAAGAGGCCTTGCAGAGTGATCTAGATAGACTGGATTAGGTAATGACTAATGGGATGAAATTTCACATGTCCAAATGCCAGACTCTGCACCTAGTATGGAGTAATGCCAAACACAAGTGTCCTGATTTCGACCAGGATGGAATTAACTATCACTGGAGTATTTCATACCCTGTGATGTCATGTCCAGGGATATAGGGGGGTGGGCTCTCTCAGGCGGGCGCGGGATTTTCGGGTCTGGCCTGGGTGTGTGTTGCTGTGGGGGCAGTCGCTACTGCTGCTATTCTACCCGTTTCTTTTTTTGGACTCACTAATTTTACTGTTGTTCTCTTGTTATATTTAGCAAATTGTTTCTTTTTATTCAACCACGAATTCTCTTCTTTTTGTCCCTCCCCTATTTCACCAGAGGTGGGGCGGGGAGGTGAACAGCCGCCATGTGGCGTCTAGCTGCTGGCTGAGTTCAAACCTCCACAACAAGTCTAAACTGTGAGAGGACTGACTGAAGACCAACTCTGCAGAAAGGGATCTGGGAGTGCTGGCTGACAGCAGTCTCAATACGAGCCAGCAGTGTGCCCTGACAGTCAAGAAGGCAAACCACATCCTGGGGTGCATCACACACAGCATAACCAGCCAGTCAAAAGAGGTGAATATCCCACTGTATGTAGCATTAGTGCAGCCTCACCTGGAGTACTGTGTGCAGCTCTGGGCCCCAGAATTTATGAAGATGTGAAAGTCCTCTAATGTGTCGAGAGGAGGTCAACAAAACTGGTGAAAGAGCTGGAAAACATGTTCTGTGAGGAACTGTAAGGATTTTGGGCTTGTCTAATTTGGAGAAAGGTAGGCTGAGGGGTGACCTCATTGCTCTCTTCAGCTTCCTGACGAGGGGAAGTGGAGAGTGAGGTGCTGATCTCTTCTCCCTGGGATCCAGTGATAGAAAGTGTGGGAATGGTTCAAAGCTGTGCTGAGGGAGGTTTGGGCTGGACATTTGGAAGCATTTATTTACAGAGAGGGTGGTCAAACACTGGAAAAGACTTCCTAGAGAGGTGGACGATGCCCCAAGCCTGTCAGTTTTTAAGAAACTTAATAACATGGTCAGGCAATTAGACTAGGTGATCACTGTAGGACCCTTCCAACTGGAACTATTCTATTCTATTCTATTCTATTCTATTCTATTCTATTCTATTCTATTCTATTCTATTCTATTCTATTCTATTCTATTCTATTCTATTCTATTCTATTCTATTCTATTCCATTCTATTCAGCTAAAACTGCTACACATACACTCCTAGTATCTACCCTTTTTCTTTTTCACTGCTCCTGTGGGTTCTGACTGGTGATTTCAATCTGGAGTACGGGGGAAGGTACAGTTAGCAGTCAGCATCCTGACCCCTTTGGTGGAATGAGTATGATATTGAGGTAGAAGATTTCTTCCTACTCAATCTACGATTTATTTGGCATAATTTCTGTATTCCCTAAAATTCTTTACACTTTGACATTTCTTCATTGGCCTGCTAGTCTGTATTACAACTGAACCGACTGTACGGAGTGTGCTATCTGTATATTGAGCATATGTTCTTAAGGCTCTTTGCAACTCATGACTGGTACAGGTCTGCACTTCTTTATCTGAACATTGGTGAGTTGTTCATAATTGTAGGGTCTCCAATACCATACTGGGCTTGTTGTAATTTACTGCCTGTACTCCTCTACACTCCATCATGTACCCCATTTCCAAGACCTATGCTTTTGTACCAGAAAACTCTCTTGACCAAATCATTATGCTAAAGCCATAGACATTTCTATAGTGAATACCTACTTGTTACTACTACCTATTTAAAATTATGGTTATACATTACAAAAAGAAAGCCAAAAATAATACCAAACCAAAACCTCAAAGTAAAACAAGTCAGGTGTAGTCAGGTGGTCATAAGTATAAATTATATCTAAACAAGTTAAAATACAGCTTCAGGCAGGTCAAGGCCGTTTCAGAAAAAGAGAAGCAAACTTCCGTTCTGAAAGGTTGCAAAATGAGCAGAAAGCCTGTGATCTGCTACTAGTAACAGTGAAACTCTTATTTACTGCATTACTGTGAGCAGTGCTTGATCTTTCAGTACTTGTCCTAGTTACTAAAGACTGATACAACATTAGCGCTGAAACAGAGAGAAATGGTCTTCTCTGTGTTGCCAATGTTCTCCATCTGGTTTGTAGATAATGTAGAGGAGGAGTTAGTAACAAAATTCTGT
Source organism: Strix uralensis (assembly GCF_047716275.1). Lineage (NCBI taxonomy): Eukaryota > Metazoa > Chordata > Aves > Strigiformes > Strigidae > Strix > Strix uralensis. The sequence goes on along the minus strand of NC_134012.1, from coordinate 32,757,733 downwards.
CATAAAATGTTAGCTATTCATTAAATTATTATTATCTCTTCCATTAATTGCTTACATGTGAGGCCTAAAAATGTCAGAACTGAGTCAATTAACAAAATGAACTCCTTTAAAGCATTTTTAAAAGTTTTACTTTGTCAATTTATCCACATTTACTGTGGGAATGACGCTTTCCTTTATCTCTGCAGAACTCTGTTTATCTGCGATTAGGTTTTATATTTTGCATATACTCTCCAGTAACTTTTCTGTAATGTGCTTTATCCAAATTCACTTGCACTTGTACTTCACATGTCACTTCTACCATAATTATTTCAATTTTTTGGAACAGAAAATAAGAGGAAACATTCTTGTCTCAGTACCTCACCTTTCTCCAGCTCTTTTGACACAAAATTAAAATAAATAGATAATGAAATTAAAATTTACACTCTCCTAAAGCTACTTCTTTCCTTTCTGGTATTGATTCTTATTTCCATATATAAATAAATATATTATCCATAGAAGTATATCTGATGATTGAATTCTTTCTAAAGAAAAGTTTAGTTAGCTTCCTTTGCTGAGGAATGTTTGCAGTGATTCATGGGAAAGAACTTCTGAGTTCATTGTTAATACATCAAACAATCAAATATGCAAGCAAACATTGTACAAGAAATGTTTTATCTCAGATCAGTTTTAAAAAATCCCAGACCACTGTAGTTTGATGGTGTGTTTCTTCTTCTAAAGCAATTAAAATCTGATTTACTGTTCACTAATAAATCATTAGCATTCAAATAGTGTCAGTCAGATTAGCAAGCAGCCTACACACACACAAAACCATCATTGTTTACTACAGCAAAAATCACATTTAAACATTCACTGCTTCAAAGCATATTAGCAGTAAATATGACACCTGATCCCTCTCCAGTCTCAACACATTTAGTGAGGTTGTGAAAAGCTCAGCAATATTCCAAGAGGTCAGCTAATGCATCTGTTTTGTTTTGTCTGTCTTTGGAGGTCCTTTCTGAAGCCTGTATGAAACTTGATCTGGACCTGATGGGTTTCAGGTTTCCCTGTGAAAATCAGTTGTTCTAAGACAGTTAAGCTCAGTGGTGACCTATTCCATCATCACTGAAAGGTCTTATGCAGATTGAATTTTTAGTTTGTTTTGGACCACAGTGTCATGTCCTGCTCAGATGAGGGAGACAAGTGACTCAGATTCACAAATCCCCAATGGAGCAGACAACAAGTCTCCAAGTCCAAACATTTATTAACTACCCACAATGTACTAATTGAACATACGATAGTTGGCTAAGTATGTAGCAAGTTGTGGCAAGCAATATAATATGCCTTGCATTTCTTAATAGGAAAGGGAGAAGAGGGAGATAGAGGGAATGGGGAAATACAGATCACCGGTCTGGGTTTCTGTGCTGATCCCGCCGGCGAGGGTTCCAGGAGGCACAGGAGGCATCCGTCTTCTTCACTGACATCCATCTTCTTCGCTTCACTGCACTCTTCTGCCCCCCCCCCCCCCCCTTCCTCCCCCCGCCCTTGATTTATACACACTTTCCTTGGGTCTGTCCCCTAGGTCAACACACATACCTACGTATCCTATGTATGGGGAGGGGTAAGGTGTTTCATGGGATGATGTAATTAGCATGATCATGTTAGCCTTTGTTAGCATATTGAGGGGTGTTAACTTTAATATGCATTTCGTGGATAATGAAGCAAAGGTCATTCACTGGACAGATGGCCCTTGAAATTTGACCAGAGCAGAGCCGTCCTGTCTCCAGAGGGCTCCCTCCTCCAGCTGCATCTTGTGTTATTTGGTCACCCTTATCAGTTTCGACCTCCACACTATCCACCCTGTGACTCATAGTTTTGTCTTGCGAGTGTTTGAGGCATTTCTTCGATCAGCCTCAACTTTTGCTTTCTCAGGCTGTTTTTCTTAGTTTCTCACAGGCCTGGTTTCTCATCTCTCTCATACAGTACAGTTCTTAGACAGCTATATGGGTATTTACTTCAAATTCCAAATGTGGGGACTCACATTGTCCAGCAAAGAGGAGACTGAGGGGTGATGATTATCAAATAGATTCATAGATTACATCCTTATCCATAGATTTTGGTTCCACTGTCTGTAACCAACTCTTCAGACCGAAACTATAGTTTTCTCTCTTTCCTACAGCTCCTAATCTTCTGCTCCTCGGGGCTGCAAAGGACACGTGGCCTGGAACCACCATGCATGGCTGTTCAACTTAGACTCTATGTGTTAAGTAGGTCTAATCAAACTGTAAAAAAAGAGTTATTAGTGTATGTCCCTCTCCTGTCTGACCAGAAAGGTTGTGCACTGCTAACTGGAAGGATAACAGCTGTTCACACAAAATAATTAATGAAATATTTAATATTTGCTGATTCTTTGGAAACTGCAATTGACACTTTAAACGTAAAGTTGCCTTTTTAGTAGGGAAGAGCCAGAAAAGAATATTCTTCCTCAAAACATGGTTGAACTAGAAGAGAAGCAGTCCTAGCCAGCTGTAACTAATTTGCAGGAATTTCCCCAGTTTATTTATATTTTCTTTGAAGTCTTTAAGGTAGTCCTTGTAGAAAGCTGGAGAATTAGTAGGGACAGAAAACTGGCACTCTTCCTGTGGTAATGGACTGCTGGATCATGATGGACAGATTTCCTGCAGTAGTATGACATTTCTGGAGGATTTGTGTGTGACAGATGCGACACCACCTGCTGAGAAATCAAAGGGGCTATGTTAAAATTATCGAAATTATGAAACTATGAAACATGAGTAAATTAGGGGTGTCACATCTTTTATCTCTGTAATATGTTGGGGAGTATCAAGATTTAGAAAAAGGTGAAAGAACAGAAGACAATTGACTAGTTTGAAACTTCTTCCATAGTTCTGAATACATAGAAAGTAAAGGACATTGGAGGCGTCTGGGGATTATTAGCTTGAACAAAGGTCTTAAAGACCACATTTACCATGGCTGTCACTATTAAATCTAATACGGATATACCTGGCTGTGTTACATTCATAGAAGAGTATCTCCCGTGCTGCTTTTGCAGTGGGTAACTATATTACTACCTTTTTCATCTGTCATGCAGGAGAATTTCTGTGCCTTTTATTTTCAGTTGTTATGTGAACACATCCAGTGTAGACTTACTTCAAGCAACAGACTAAATTAATCTTAACCAAACTTTGGCCATTTGTTTTCTGAATAACTGTAGAGGAATTAGATGCACTTTAAATTTACTTTTTAGGAGAATTTTTAGTTATTTTTAAGTGTGTTTATATAGAAAAGCTCCATCAGAATGATTGTGAAAGGCAAAAGAATATACACACATACTTTGGTCATGTAAAGCATAGGTCTAACTAATAAGAATTTCCATCTTTCAGGTATGATCACTGTTTTCTTTTATTAAAGGTGTAGAAAATAAAATTTTCCTTTAAATTAGTAATACAGTTAGGTGAGGAACTTACAGCAGCAGGTAACCCCTAAAAATGGAGACACTATAAATATGAGCAGAGAGCAGCCCATATGGAAGAAAAAAAGAAGATGTTCTACTTGCTTGCATAGGCTTTGGAACTTATAGTCCTATGCAATATAAAAGTAATTAGGAAGATACTCCTTTTGCCAGAGAGATAGACAGTTTACAGTATAAAATTACTGTTTCCTACAATGGAAAGTTCTAAAATAATTTTAAGCTTCGAGAACCACATGGCAAACTACCTCTTATTCTAATTTTTTTCTGTATTCAAAAGGCAAAATCTGTTCACTACTGAGTAGTTCTGTAGTTTCACATTTTGCCTCTATTATTCATATTGAATGCATCTGAGAGAATGCATCTGAGAGAATTTTCACTGAAGTCAGTGTGATCAAAGCACTTGTCAACATGAGAAAGTATGTGTAAATTCTCTTCTTTAATGTTTAGAAGAATATTATATTCCTTTAAGGCTCCCTGCCCATGGAAGATGGGGCAAGTAGTGGACCCATTAAACAGCAAAGAGAAGCCTTGTTTTAAGAACTAAGTCCTGCCTCTTGAAAGATTTTAGGGCTCTTAAATTTTTTACCAGACTTAACTGTAAGCAGTCTCTTATCTCACATTTGTCAAAGTGCTAGTAATTAAAAATCTCTTTCCTTTCCTTTGCTTTACCTTATTTTTCCTGGTAACTTTGTATTAAAAATGGAACTTTGTTTTAGAAGGCATCGAGATTAATCCAAGTACTATCCCTTGTAGTGCAAAGATCAGAAGTGTTCTCTTCTGTTTTGTATTATTTACTTATTTGTCTGTTGCTCTGAATAATTAAGATGTGTGAAAAATATAGCCACATAAACAATAGTTCACAAACTACTGGCTAATTCATTGATTACTGCTGCTTTGAAATATGACTACAATTTGTGCTGACACAAGTAACATGTTTTAGGGACAACACTTTCCCAATTAACATTATAATGTATAACTTTATTTAAAAATCATATTACTATGTAAAACCTATTAAATAGTCAATAGAATTCCTATTGCTATTGCCCAGATATTTATGTTATAGAAATTTACAGTTATTTAAATATTTATAAAATGAGAGTTTTGAGAAGCACTTTTGAAAAGCAGTTAATAATGAACAGATATCAAGGGAGCTATCGTTATAACAGCAAAGTGCTTTGCAACTCCAGTAACTTCACTGGTGCAGAAGCAAGCCATCAAATTTAATTAAAAGCAGTCAAAAATAAACTGAAAAATTGAACTGCAAGAGTCTATCCTTTGTCAACAGCTGAAGGCAAAGAGAAAGAGAGAACAGAGAACCTTGAAAGTAGTAATGAATTGATAAGCCTTCCTGCCTGTAACTTGTAATTCATTCTGTCATATTTTAGTATCAGTTAAACTAGATTAATAGAACAATCACTGATTCTTTATCTTAAATCTTTGTGCACAGTCCCTCTATGATGGGTTTCGATGATAAATGAAAGTCTGAGAGAGTCAAAATTTAAATTAATTTCCTTGATTGCTCATTTCTTTCGAATTATTCTGACAAGTACATTTGCCGGACACAGGCAAATTCTTCAAAACAATATAGAGACAGAAATAAACATTTTTACTGATTGGGTTTTTTGGTTCTTGCAGGGAGGTTTAAAATCTTCTTACCTAACAAAGGTAAATATTACATGGAACATGAAGTATTGACATCTCCATCTGCCACTAGAGGTTCCCATGGTGAAATGAAAGATAAGGAGATTCATTTGTAATCTAATAGGACTAACAAATTTATTGCTGCTTTATATGCTCAGATTAATGTGGATATATGCAAACTGTACCACAAGGACGAAACCAATTTACCCTAGATCATTCTATTTTTTATAATAATGTGCTTTAATGAATCTAAAGCTTCCCTGCTGTGACCTTATTATGTTTTCCAACATCAGTGGGAAATGGATTGTGTTGAATCGTAACAGAGCTCATGAAACAGCAGGAATTTTGAGGCAGAAGATCAATTATATTTTAGTGGTCAATATAAAAATAGGAAAGGCAAAAAACAAGCAGATTCTGGGAAATAGACTAGTTGAAAACAAAAGATAAAAAAATTTCCTGTCAATTAACATTACAGCATACAGTTCTTATAGGAGTTATTAAACACATAGTTCCCCAAGATGGAAATTTACACTCTAGTAGAGGTTTTAGGAGAATTGATACTATTTATAAAACAAACTATTTATAAAAAAAAAGACTTCCCAAGAGATTGGAAATTGGCCAATGTGATGCCCATCTATAAGAAGGGTCTGAAGGATGATCCGGGAAATTACAGGCCTGTCAGCTTGACGTCGGTGCCCAGGAAGCTGATGGAGCAGCTCATCCTGAGTACCATCACACAACACGTGTGGGACAACGAGATGATCAGGCCCAGTCAGCATGGGTTTATGAAAGGCAGGTCCTGCTTGACAAACCTGATCTCCTTCTACAACAGGGTGACCTGCTCATTGGATGAGGGAAAGGCTGTGGATGTAGTTTACCTTGACTTCAGTAAGGCCTTTGACACCGTTTCCCACAGCATTCTCCTGGCAAAACTGGCTGCTCACAGCTTGGATGGGCACATGCTTTGCTGGGTAAAAAACTGGCTGGATGGCCGGGCCCAAAGAGTTGTGGTGAATGGAGTTAAATCCGTTTGGCGGCCGGTCACGAGTGGTGTCCCCCAGGGCTCGGTTTTGGGGCCACTCCTGTTTAACATCTTTATTGATGATCTAGACAAGGGCATCGAGTGCAGCCTCAGTTAGTTTGCAGACTACACCAAGTCGGGTGGGAGTGTGGATCTGCTCGAGGGTAGGGAGGCTCTGCAGAGAGATCTGGACAGGCTGGAGCGATGGGCTAAGGCCAACTGCAGGAGTTTCAATAAAGCCAAATGCCGGGTTCTGCACTTGGGCCACAACAACCCCCAGCAGCGCTACAGGCTTGGGGAGGAGTGGCTGGAGAGCTGCCAGTCAGAGAGGGACCTGGGGGTGTTGATTGACAGCCGGCTGAACATGAGCCAGCAGTGTGCCCAGGTGGCCAAGAAGGCCAATGGCATCCTGGCTTGTATCAGCAATAGCGTGGCCAGCAGGGACAGGGAAGTGATTTTACCCCTGTGCTTGACACTGGTGAGGCCGCACCTCGATTCCTGTGTTCAGTTTTGGGCCCCTCACTACAAAAAGGACATTGAATTACTCGAGCATGTCCAGAGAAGGGCAACGAAGCTGGTGCATGGTCTGGAGCACATGTTGTATGAGGAGCGGCTGAGGGAACTGGGATTGTTTAGTTTGGAGAAGAGGAGGCTGAGGGGAGACCTCATTGCCCTCTACAGCTACCTGAAAGGAGGTTGCAGAGAGCTGGGGATGAGTGTCTTTAACCAAGTAATGAGTGATAAGACAAGAGGGAATGGCCTCAATTTGCACCAGGGAAGGTTTAGACTGGATATTAGTAAGCATTTCTTTCTATAAGGGGTTGTTAGGCATTGGAATAGACTGCCCAGGGCCGTGGTGGAGTCCCCATCCCTGGAGGTGTTTAAGAGTCGGGTTGACATAGCGCTGAGGGATATGGTGTAGTTGGGAACTGTCAGTGTTAGGTTAATGGTTGGACTAGGTGATCTTCAAGGTCTTTTCCAACCTAGATGATTCTGTGATTCTGTGAAATAGGAAGTGTGGTGTTGAAGGATTGAATAAAATTCATAGCAATATAAATTATTATTAATTTATTCTTTAGTAAGGAATCAGTCCTTATGAAATTAAAAGAAGTGGTCTCAGTTAGGAAACCTTTGATTTATTGCCTGCCATTCAATTTCCATCAGTTATCAGAAACTGAAGATAAAGAATAATTAATTTAGAATGGAAATCAAACTTCTCCCCTGCTCTAATTTCTTCTCCAACAATTGAAGCTAGTGCCCTTGAGTTCAGGAGAAAGCAAACTTTCTGAAAGATTTGCTTATAATCTACTAGCTACTAAGAAAGATGCTCCTAAGTTCATTCATTCTTGCTGAAATTCCCAGTTACTTTCTGTGTTGTTATATTCAATCTTATATACCCTTAATATTAAAGTGCTGCTTAAAAAAAAAAAAAAAAAAAAAAGAGAGAACAAAGTCTGCTACCCTCACTTATATTAAGAATCTTAGTTTATGTATTATGTAGGATGACTTTCTTGGATATTAAGCAAAGCAATAGAAGCTAATATGATAGAATTCCTTGTACTGCTGATAAGCACAAGGCCTGCATGCTGTTAATAGATATTAACTTTGACTTTTTAAGTTATTTTTACATAGTTCATAGCCAGTCAGAAAATGCATATGGACACATGGTAGATACTAAACAAGTGTGTGGAAAGGATGAATTGGTTTCTAAACCTTGCAGGCATTCTTTGTAATGAGACTAGGGTGTGTCCAGTGCTCTAACAGACAGATGTGGACAGATTTGTGATTGCTATGGTGCAGTCAGACGGTAGGATAATCAAAAGTCTTGGGAATAAATATAAGAAACTTATTATGATAACTTCACTCAGTCTGAATAGCATTTATCAGTTGAGGTACTCAGACTGAAGAGCTACCCAGCATGATGTTAGAACCAAATCTGAAGCAAATATGTGCCAAGGTCTCTAATATTCTTTGCATTCCCACTGGCCCACCTGTGAAACAATGCATGGAGAACATGAAAGTCTCCATATGTCAGCCACCTAAGTCAAGAGACTTGAGTTCTAAAGCAGAAAGTAAAGTGGGTACAATATGCCAGTAATCAGTCTCTTCACAGTCAGGAGGATCTGGACCTCTCCAATCCACTGTCAGTGTGCATTTTTTTACTACACCTTTAAAGAGAAGGTCATCTTGCTTTTCCCTCATCTACAACAGTGAAGTAAGGATAGGTGGAGAAAATCTCTTACATGACTAAATGAAGCAGCCTTGGCTACATCAGTGTCTGCTCTATTTCTAGAAGGTTATCAAGAAATGGTTTGAGAAGTGACTGTTGAGTGTACTTTCAGACTATTGTGAGGTCCCTGCTCTTATCACAAGTCATTTCTTTCCAGGAATGCAGAGCCAGATTGTGACACAGAGATGTAGTCACATTCAACCTGGAAAATAGAATGAAATAAACAGACTTTAAAGGCCCCTCACCTCTTAGAGAATAGAATTCTAAATATTAACTTGGTATCCTTTGGCCTGGAGTGATCATGCAAATGCCTTTTCAGATGGTGCAAGCTAGGATATGAAAGGATAAAACAGGATTGCATCTACCATTCTGCTGTAAAACAAAGGTCTTTATTTTTTTCCAACTCTGTTGGTAGTTCTAAAAAAATAGTTTCTCCTTACAGAAGTCTTAAAATACTTTTAAACTGAAGTCTGAATAAAACAGAAAAATATGTTGCTTACATTTGAAAATCAATTAACTTAAATCAATGGTCAATACCTGGTGCAAGTATTTTGTCTTGTTAAATGAATTTCAGTCTTAAGTGGGTACTTTGGTTTTGTTTCAAAGAAAATGATCAACAACCAGATAATCTTGGGGATAAAACAAAGTTAAAGATAATGGAGCTCTGCTTTCTAATATCATACCTGAAGGAAGTATTTATAATTCGAAAGCCCTTTGGTTTTTATTTGCTTTTCCTGTTCCTCCTTCCTTTTCTTCTTTAAATAAAATCTTCTTTTTATGCATAAATTTGAAATTAAATTAGCTTTTTCCCCCAAGTCTCTGTAGTGCAAATCTGTGTCCAGAACAGCATAAAATCAATCACATGTAGATACAACTCATAGAGGACATGCTAACTATATCTTCCAGCTTTGTTATCAGTGGGGTGCTGCCTCTAACACAATTAAATTGAATATTAGCAAATATTCTTTAATCAAAATAGCTTTTAAGTAACTTACCAGTCAGTGTGGTTTCGTTCTTTCTTTGATCTTCTGCTTAATCAAGGGAACTTCTTCAGTGGTACCTCAAAGTTAACTGAGTTTGGATCAGCTTTTTTAATGTGATTTAATTAAAAGATATGGCTGTGTCTAAGATGTTATTTTTTTACATTAATATACTGAAGTATCGCAAAAAAAAAAAAAAAATCCAGCATTTCCAAATGAATTTTAAAGTGTCTGGGGAAGAAACAGTCCTTTAAAAATCACTTATTACATGCATATTTTAGGACTTTAAAGCCTAGTTCAGTAGTGTAGTAATAAGAATGGAGATTGATAGGATTTTTTCCCTGTAATATCAAAATACTAAAAGTATTAATAATTTACAGAGGAAGGAAGAAAAAACTGAATGTTAACAAAGTTACAAGGATAGTGATACCTGACAGTTCTGAGTTGATTCTAAGCAGTTCTGACTTTACAAACACTAGCTAATCCTTCCTCCTCCCTTGATAAGAAATGTTTGGCCCATTAATTAACATATAAATACAAAATTATGTTCAGGATTTTTCCATTGATGTTTCTATTTCTGTAAATGTTGAGCTTTTACTGTACTTTACATACTGTTAAAGCCTGTGTCACTTCAGTATGAAGTATGCTATTTTCAACTGAAAAATTGTCCTGTTTTTGTTGAGCTAGTGCTGAAGACTGTCATTCAACCTGTACCTTTGAATTCTAATTTGAAGCCTACATATACCATGATTAATGTGTGTTACCATATTGTTTTATTTGCTTTGTCCACCACATTGGAGATATATTGCTGAGTCTTCAAGTCATTAACTGATCATTTGTCTTGCCCCTCTCTTTACACACACTTCTTAGAAAGCTTCAAGTGTTTTTATTTTCTGTGTTGAAATAATCAGTGTATGATAGTTTAACAAAGTTGATTTGATGCATGACCAAATGTACAGATGCATAGAACAGTATGCATTCTAAATTCTGTCTAGGATATTTAAAACATAATTTAAATTGGATTTGCAATTGCACTATTGTAAAATGTTAATACCCTAGGAAATAATGAAATTGACATATAACTTAGAATATGTTTTTAAAAGGTTTAAAAATACCTAAATATCTAGAAAGATAATTAAATTATTAAAATTTATTTTCTTATTATTTTAGGCTGTATTTTGGGGGGGGAAAGAAAAAAGATTATTTGATGTTTATTGTAATAAAGTGTGTAGCTAGCATGAAATTTCAGCTACTGGTGCTCTTCCAGGAAAAAGTATGCTTTTGTCAGTGTATGTGTTTTTTGTTGCATTGGCTAATATTTTCAAGTTGTGACATTTCTCCATTTATGGAAAGGTATGAAATATCATTTCTTATGCTTAAGAATTATCTATGCTCTCCCAGGTAAGAATTATAATTTACTACATGTCTAGGCTTCCTATTCTGTGTTCCCAAACACTTTGTCTATTCCTAATCCAAAACAGAGCAAGGTACTAAATTGTTCTCAGTGGTGAGGAGAGGTGATTTCCAGTTTAAGAACTGTGCACAAGAAGAAAGTATTCCCCAGCTGTGAGGCAGTAAATTCTTGAAAGTACTTGTTTCCAACCATTCTACTATGGTCCCTCAGCAGGCTTATTTTCAATGCCTGATGCAGAGTTCCTTGTAATTAAAACACCCCATCAAATTACCATTGTCTCCTCAGTCTTGAAATGTTCTCTTAATAAGCAGTGATTTCTTATTAGAATGGTTTAAGTATTTTCTGTCAATACAGTTATTCAGAGTTTTCAGTCTCTTCTTTCATAGGATTTGTAAATCAAAACTAGGAATCAGATAAATTAGGCTTATATTAATAACTTAAGAGCAATTAAATGAACTGTAAATACATTGGTAGTAAGAGGAAAAGTAAGAAGAATATTAATTAAGTCACAGTGGAAGTATAAAGCTGTTAACACACAATGGTGAGAGGACAGAATCATTCACTACCTTTGTCCTTCTAAAAGTCCACTGCATGAGATAAGCATGTATAAGATCTCAGGGTACAATGGAAAGAGAACAGTTGGAGACTACTTAGAAGAAATAGACATTTTCAAATATCTGACACATTCATGCATTCATTAACACTTATCTTTGAGAACATGTAGAGAACAGACAAGGTCCCAGAAGACTGAAAAATTATTAATATATTTTCAGGCTTTTACAAGGAGCAGCTGAAGAATTATAGACATGCCACAATAGCCACTTTTCAGAAAAACACTGGGACATATAATAAAATAAACCTTATTTGCACACCTGGAAGAAATCAAGTAGACGAAAAGCAGCCAACGTGTATTTATTCTAAGCATATAATGTTAAACCAAATTAATTTCCTTCTAGATTAGACTAACAAAACTTTCAGAGAAAGAAAAAAGTATATGTCAGTATCATGACTGTACTAAGACTTTTTCACTGTCCCGTGTGATATTTTCATAAGCTAAACTGGGAAGCATGGTGGTTTAAGTGAAAATTTCATAAAGACAAAAAATTGTTTGGGTAACCTTACTGAAAGAACAGGTATTAGTGGCTTACTGTCAAAGCAGATATCAACTGTTATTCACTGTGAAGTTGCCATAGATCAAACAATCTACTACAGTTACCCAACCATTAGGAAGAAAAAAACATTTTTATGTGTTTCACCATGCTTGGAGGGGTTTCAGTAATGGTGGGTGGTGTAGCAAATGTTGGGCTTAGCCTATGTATTGTTGCACTTCAACATAAACACACTTTTAAAAAATTATATTTAGGAATAAAAAGTTCCAGAAATACATAGTAAGGAATAGCTGTCTCGATAGATGAAGTGCACACATAACCTCTGGAAATTGACCTCTAGGGAAAAGGTGAGACATTTGAAAAGCCTAGAGAAGCACAAGAAAGAGTTTAGAACTCTGGAAAACCCCTGAAAACTTAATCAATGAGAACAGATTGAAACACCTGGAGTTGCATTAACTGAGGAAGAGTTGAATAGGATCTGATAACACTCTTGAGAAACCTGGTAGCCTGCTCCAAAAAGAAAAAGGTGATTTTCCCTGTCCATTGTGGCTAGTAGAAGTAATGAGATTACATGTGAGATTTTGATTAGACAATAAATATAGTTTCGATGGTGACTATATATTGTGCAGGTTGTAGAAACTCCATAATTTAAGACTTGTAACAAAAAGATTTTAAAGCAAAGGATTACGTAATTATTACTGTCCTATGGTGAGGAGTGTAGGACAGTAAGAGGAGTGTAGGACAGAGTGAGGAGTCCCTTCCAGACTTGTTTTTTGTTATTGGTCCTATAACATGCACTAAAATGTCCTAATTATCCTTTGTTGATAATTTCTGGTGGATAGTCAAGCAGCCTTTTGTTCCTTCTTGTTCTTTAAAGACTTTTATGTGCTAACACTATTACATAATACTATAATATCAAATAGTAAATTTTTAAAAATAATTCAAGGTTATTGTAACTCATCAGACAAACAGGCTTTCATTTTTGTATGGGACTTTAAGACTGTCATTTATGTAGTGTCATATTTGCATGCATAATGAATTAAAAGATAATGCATTTTGAGTGAGTGGGTCATGAAATGTATTTAATTTAATGCTAGACTACTTTCTGTAGCAGTTGTCATTTATTAATATACCAACTCTAAATAAATGTGCATACATTTTCAGGAGGAAAAAATCTTTATGATTTTGTGGTTGCTAAATTGGAAAAAGTACTTATCCTTCAAAACTGCAAACTTGTCTTTAAAATCCATTAATCAGCATGTTAGCCATCCATAGCAGAATTTTATGAAAAATACCATGCTAACCACACATTTGATAGACATGCTTCCTCAGGTAGAAATCTGTCTCCCTTGTTTAATTTATAATGAGCAGAGTACATGCATCAGCAATCAAAAACTATTAAAGTCTGTAAAAGCAGAAGCTGAACTTTGCATGTGGGTCTGCTGTTTATTTCTGAAAGAAGGCTAAAGAAGAAAATTTTTGTTCCCAGGATGTAGGCTGTAAAAAATGGTGTCAGAATAGGCCTTTCTTCTTCAAAAGTTCAGTAGTGTGTTGACTGTGTGGTTTACAGGATATCAACTTACCTGAGCCAGGTTTTAATTCCTGTTATGGAGACTGGACTGCCAACTGATGTAGGCAAGTTATTTTCCATCTCTTTGGAAGAGTTTCTACAGCTGTTAAATGCAGATAATTTTCCTTTCCGTTTCTTTACAGTTACAAAGCATTCATGCTTTCATTTTGACATTTATCTGTCTAGATGTAAATATAATACTGACCACTGGGTTAATATCTTGTTAATTTGATGAGGCAGCCAGCCAAACAAGCTATACAATACCTTCTGAAATGTTATGATGCTTATAAGTTGTTGTATCTTGATACCAGCTGAACAACCAGTTTGCAGTAATTTCTAGACTTTTCTTACAATATGATTTGTATATATTAACAGCAGAAGAAATACAGTATCTTCTATTTCCACTTTTATTTATCTCAAAGCTGTTCCTAAAACAGATCCTGTTCAGTGTCTGAATTGGAAGATAGCTGGATTTTAAAAACGGACTTCTATGTAAATTGTATGTTTCAACAGGCAATCTGGTATCTAGATCATCTGAAAAACAATTTGATAGATATTAGCCCCATTTTCAAAAAAGAGTTAGATAATACATGCAAAAATGTCAATATAAGTACAGAAGGAAAAAAATGAGTAAAGCATTTGGCATGTTTCGAAGGATCTTATTTTTCTTGTACTGATGTGAAGTCCTCATATGATTTGTACATATTGTAAGACAAAACCACAGGAATCAGTTCCAGGAAACAAAAATTTTGAGATGTTCAAAAGAAAAACCAAGGACAATATATACTTTGAAAAGCTTTAAATTTAGTTACTTTTACAAGCACTGAATGTTTTAAACCGTAACTTTAAACTTTTTAAATGTACTTTAAAGAAACTTTGGGGAATAAACCTAAACTGAATTACTTTCTATGGGAGTAAAATTATGTAGAAATCTAAAATACTGATTTTGAGGTGGCATAGTTTTTCTGTGCACATCCATGTTAGTTTCATTGCTTTTAACTTGTGGAAGAATATTCTTTAATGGATATACACTAATAATGGCAAAAAGGTTGATATATTGGGTACAAGACATTAGATTTCAAAGTTACTGATTCTATATTGTAGTTTGAATGTTTACAATAAAATATTTCACTGAATTTGTACTTAGCTAAATGATGTGGCCTGAGTTTTTGAAGTTTGGAGTACTGAAGGTCTTAAAATGAAGTCAGTCTGCCTGTCTGTGGGGGAAAAAAAAAAGAGAAAAGTTATCAACAGGTCATATGTCTAAAGACCAGAATATGGTCAGTACGTAGCTCTCTCTGCCACTCCTTCCTCCTCTTCCCCTGCTGTATCATGGGGAACAGCAAAATTTCTCATTTTCTGAATGGAGACAACCTCTACAATTGAAGAGAGATAAGTACTACCTTCTGAAAGTACAAAAAAAAAAAAAAAAAAAAAAAAAGATAATTAAAAATAATTCAGTGTTAGTTATTCTAACTTATTTGGGCACTAAGTATCTTCAAAGTTTCAAAATGCTTAAAGAAAGAGAAAACAACATTAAGAGATTTGAACATGATATGATGTTGGTAATACTGAATTGCAATTCAGCTGGATAAAGCCAGAATCCATATGCAGGATACAGGTTCAGTTAATGTTTCCCCACCTTTGTAATATTTTTCCACGCACACTACTGAAAAATGTCACTAATAGAGTGAAATTTTTGCTTTTATCATTTCCTCATTTCAGACCATGTTGCTGACTTAGTATTTCTTTTCTATCTATGTTACAAGAGTTAGATCTTGTAATATGGAGGCAAATATATTTTGCTGATGGAAAGATTTTGCTCAATACCACTTAGGGAAAATCAAAAAGTAAAAGCTGTTCTGGGCTGAAACACAGCTACTAAAAGCTATAGATTGGAGGGGGGTATACAGAATAAACTGATTTAGGTATTTATATATAAAATTTATACATGCTGTTCTCTTTTTTCCAAAAGCAGTTTGGAAAATTTTATTTTGAAAAGTAAGGTGTAGTATGCAGACTGTTGAAAAATATTAATGAATTATGATTTGTAAAGAAATCATCCTGTATCTGGCCTTGAGGTTCTGATTCTGCCCGTAGGTCAGTCAGTAAACACTTTAACTGTTTCTATTGACTTAATTACTCAACATTTATGTTCAGATTTCATTTTCATTTCAAAATTACATTAATTTAATGCCTAACTTCATAAGCAAGTCATAAGTAAGTGTAGCTGTGTTAATTTGTTCCTTCCATTGGATTCTGCTAATCAGATGTGATTTACTGCATTAAATGACACATTGCTTTATCTATATTAGCAAATGAAATTAAAAATTTGTTTTAGAGGAACAGGAATGAAAGAGAAAAGAAAGTTGTAATTTTAAAATTTGTTTCTATTCACTTGCATGGGTGTATTTTTCATGTGTGCCTAGGGTTTAGATTTCCTCCGAATCATCATGGCACAAACAGATACCACAATGATTTATAAGTCTTTATCACTGTATAAAACCAATGGGAGTTAGGTATCAAACACTTTAAAAGTCTTTATAAAAACTGCATTGTTAGGCACCCAAGCACATTTTAGAATCTGCTCACTGTATCTATGGCACTTTTAAAAATGAAATTTGGTTGCATACGTTTAGTCAGGGGTTTTGTTTGTGCATACACTAGGCCGTAGTTAACAAGATGCTGAAACCCATCTTTAGTGACTTCAATGTTCTGTTAGAAAAAATTATATCAAAACTATTTAGGATCAGTATTGATGATTTTTGTCATAGCATGTTACTGCACTTATTTTTTTATTCCAAACATACACCACCATATGATATTTTCTATGCTAGTTTCTTTAAATTCTCCATACAAATGCAGATTTTAAACCACAGATTTTTTATTCAATCCATAATAGTTTTGTCATTTTTCTTCTAAATATATATCCAGTATGACTGACTATAATTAAGACTTTTAAAAGATTATGAGTTAGAATTGCATATGACACTTTCCTTATGCTTTAGCATTTTACGACATATTATGTTTTATGGCGGTAAAGATTTTTGCAGTAGTGGACAACATAACAAACAGAAAAAAACCTACTATGTTGGTGTAGACTATTTCTGTCATCTTGAAAAAAGTTCAGCAGCCATCTCACATAACATAGCATGACATGATCAAAATCACTGCTTCATAAAGGTCTGCAAGAGCCAATTTATGTTGCATATACAATGATTGGTGGACTCAAACAAAAACTTCTACTTAGAAATATATTGATATATGGTCCAGATTTGTGTGTTAATATCCTAATGATAAATTGCAGAACAATGTGAAAAACTGCATTTGTCATGTAACTTTACCTTTAACTACGATTTACAAATTACATCAACTTTCCAGACTTCAGAACGTCTTTGAGTAATCACTATTTTACTGTATCTTTGGGTTAAGGAAGGAAAATTATGGTAAATGAAGTGGAAGACAAACATTCTACGGCTGTGTCTGAGGGACAAGCTGAATGTTCAGGGTCTTGCTAACTTGAAATACCTTAATTCTTCTTGAAGACATTTTTGTGAACTGTATGAGTACTCACACTTGTACCAGAAATATACAGGATACAAGGAGACAGAGATATCAATCCTGAATTTTAATATTATCATAGACGACACAATAAAAAGTTATCTTATTTGAAAAACTCAATTATGATCTGATTAAAAAAAAGAATTTTATTGCACATTAAAAAATAGGAAAGCTGAATTGTATGTTCTGACATAAGAAAACAAAATATTAATAATTGTCTGCATAATTTCTTAACTATGATTTCTATTAAACATGTAATAAAATACATTACTTTTATTATTACCCACTTGTGTTATGGTGACAATAAGAGGTCCCAAGTGTAAGATCAGAGTCACATTTTGTTAAGTACAGAACAAAAACACATTAAGAAGCAGCCCATATGGAAATAACATGAATTTCAAATGAACATTGCAGATAATAGATAACATGACATATCTAGTACTAGGGATCTGAGCACAATAAAGACTGACTTAAAAAGATAAAGGTAGTAGAATTAGTAAATGAGTCAGTATCTTCAGCTTCCAGCTTCAAGATCATCCACCCTTAAGATGTGTTTATGACAAAGCTTTTGAAACCTGTTTAATAATGATCTAAGTCTACCTGTGAATTCAGCTGCTCTCTTCTCTCGTTTTTCAGTGTCTCAAAAAAAACACCACCATCGAGGATCATATAGAAAGATGTTTGGACTAATCTGCCTATACCAATTTGTTATCAGATGCTCAAATATATGAAAATATAGGTAGATCACTGCACATAGGTTCACTGTAATATGAAAAGGATGTCTTGGATATCTGGAAATAGAAGCGACTTTTCAAAGAACTCCTCCTTATCAAGACACTAAGCTTTACAAATGTGTGTAGGTAGAGCACTTTCTTCGCTGAAGGACATGTTTCTTTTATTTAAGTTGTTGGAGAGTCATAATACAAACAGAGCCCATGTATGCTTTATCTTCACCTTTGTGTATATAGGAATAAGAGGTTGATTATGGATGGGAAGGCTGTGTAGAGCTGAGTACTTTGATCACACTACCTGAAACTTTGACACAGAATAATCAAAATACAATGCATTCTTTTGATACATTAAAATGGAAACATTGGAAATATTGTTTTATATCTGTACCCTTTTTTCCAAAAGTTTATTATAGCACCTGGCCTATGTGTTTAGTTTTCCTCAACTGGGATGAACTGCATAATGATTTGACAACATACAAAACTACTATTTTTCAGAATATATGGTGGCTACAGAACAGTCACTAAATAAGTGGAAGAAATAAGGACACATTTCTACCTCTATCCTTTAGAGAACCAAAATTAAAACTGTCTCAGGCTGATATTAATTCCTAAATTTAATATTGTTACAAATGATTGTAGGTCCTGCAAAAATATAACCATAGTGTCATTCCCATTAAATCATGTGAATCTTGAATTTCATTTCATTTTCTTCTTCATACTGCATGTGTATCTAATTTTTTTAAAGATGTATTTACTGATAGTTGATGAAAAGCTTCAGCCTTTTAGATGATAATCATTAATAGATTTCACAGAATCACAGAATCATCTAGGTTGGAAAGGACCTGGAAGATCATCTAGTCCAACCTTTAACCTCGCACTGACAGTTCTCAACTACACCATATCCCTCAGCGCTATGTCAACCCGACTCTTAAACACCTACAGGGATGGGGACTCCACCACTGCCCTGGGCAGACCATTCCAATGCCTAACAACCCCTTCTGGAAAGAAATACTTCCTAATATCCAGTCTAAACCTTCCCTGGTGCAAATTGAGGCCATTCCCTCTTGTCTTATCACTCATTACTTGGTTAAAGACACTCATCCCCAGCTCTCTGCAACCTCCTTTCAGGTAGCTGTAGAGGGCAATGAGGTCTCCCCTCAGCCTCCTCTTCTCCAGACTAAACAACCCCAGTTCCCTCAGCCGCTCCTCATACAACATGTGCTCCAGACCATGCACCAGCTTCGTTGCCCTTCTCTGGACATGCTCGAGTAATTCAATGTCCTTTTTGTAGTGAGGGGCCCAAAACTGAACACAGGAATCGAGGTGCGGCCTCACCAGTGCCAAGCACAGGGGTAAAATCACTTCCCTGTCCCTGCTGGCCACGCTATTGCTGATACAAGCCAGGATGCCATTGGCCTTCTTGGCCACCTGGGCACACTGCTGGCTCATGTTCAGCCGGCTGTCAATCAACACCCCCAGGTCCCTCTCTGACTGGCAGCTCTCCAGCCACTCCTCCCCAAGCCTGTAGCGCTGCTGGGGGTTGTTGTGGCCCAAGTGCAGAACCCAGCATTTGGCCTTATTGAAGCTCATGCAGTTGGCCTTAGCCCATCGCTCCAGCCTGTCCAGATCTCTCTGCAGAGCCTCCCTACCCTTGAGCAGATCCACACTCCCACCCGACTTGGTGTAGTCTGCAAACTAACTGAGGCTGCACTCGATGCCCTTGTCTAGATCATCAATAAAGATGTTAAACAGGAGTGGCCCCAAAACCGAGCCCTGGGGGACACCACTCATGACCGGCCACCAACTGGATTTAACTCCATTCACCACAACTCTTTGGGCCCGGCCATCCAGCCAGTTTTTTACCCAGCAAAGCATGTGCCCATCCAAGCTGTGAGCAGCCAGTTTTGCCAGGAGAATGCTGTGGGAAACGGTGTCAAAGGCCTTACTGAAGTCAAGGTAAACTACATCCACAGCCTTTCCCTCATCCAATGAGCAGGTCACCCTGTCGTAGAAGGAGATCAGGTTTGTCAAGCAGGACCTGCCTTTCATAAACCCATGCTGGCTGGGCCTGATCATCTGGTTGTCCCGCATGTGATGTGTGATGGTACTCAGGATGAGCTGCTCCATCAGCTTCCTGGGCACCGACGTCAAGCTGACAGGCCTGTAATTTCCTGGATCATCCTTCCAACCCTTCTTATAGATGGGCGTCACATTGGCCAATTTCCAATCTGTTGGGACCTCCCCAGTCAGCCAGGACTGCTGGTAAATGATGGAAAGCGGCTTGGTGAGCACCCCAGCCAGCTCCTTCAGCACCCTTGGGTGTATCCCATCAGGTCCCATAGACTTGTGTGTGTCTATGTGATGCAGTAGGTCACTGACTATCTCCTCCTGGATTGTGAGGGTGTTGTTCTCGCAGTCTCTGTCTTCTGGCTGAGGAGGCTGGATTCCCTCAGTACAACTAGTCTTGTTATTAAAGACTGAGGCAAAGAAGGCATTAAGGACCTCAGCCTTCTCCTCATCACTTGTTACCATGTTTCCTCCTGCATCCAGCAGGGGATGGATACTCTCCCTGGTCTTTCTTTTGATGTTGACATACTTATAGAAACATTACTTGTTCTCCTTGATTGCTGAAGGCAGGGTAATTTCCAGCTGGGCTTTAGACCTCCTGATTTCTGCCCTGCATAGACTCACAGCCTCTTTGTAATCACTGTGAGTGGCTAGTCCCTCTTCCAAAGGCTGTAAACTTTCCTTTTCTCCCTGAGTTGCAACCAAGCTCCCTGTTCAGCCAGGGTGGTCTTCTCTGTCACCGGCTTCACTTACAGCACCTGGGGACTGCCTTCTCCTGTGCCACTAACACTTCCGTCTTAAAGAGTGCCCAGCATTCCTGGACCCCTATACCCTTCAGGATCGTCTCCCAAGGTATCCTGTCAAGCAGGTGCCTAAACAAGACAAAGTCAGCCCTTTTGAAGTCCAGGATGTCAGTTCTGCTTAGCCCTCTCCTGGCCTCTCTAAGAATTGAGAACTCTATTATTTCATGATCGCTGTGCCCTAGTCGGCCTCCAACTGCCACATCATCCACCAGTCCTTCTCTGTTCACAAAGAGGAGATCCAGCAGGGCACCTTTTCTGGTAGGTTCTCTCACCAGCTGCATCAGGAAGTTGTCTCCAACACATTCCAGGAATCTCTGGGACTAGTCTCGCTCTTCTGTTTTGTATTTCCAGCAGATGTCTGGGAAGTTAAATCTCCCACAAGAACAAGGGCAAGTGATCGTGAAATTTCTCCTAAATGCCTATAGAATGTTTCATCCACCTCTCTGTCCTGGGTGGGTGGCCTATAGTAGACTCCTACTACAACATCTGCCCTGTTGGCCTTCCCCCTGATTCTAATGCAAAGACACTCCACCCTGTCTTCGCTACACTTGTGCTCAAGGCAATCATAACAGTCCCTAACATACAGCGCCACCCCACCACCTCTCCTTCCTTGTCTGTCCCTTCTAAAGAGCTTGTAGCCCTCAACAGGCGCACTCCAGTCATGGGAGACATCCCACCATGTTTCTGTAATAGCCACTACATCATAATTTTCCTGTTGCATCATGGCTTCAAGCTCCTCCTGTTTGTTACCCATGCTGTGTGCATTGGTATACATGCACTTCAGATGGGCTGATGTTTTTCCCCCTTCCCCCTTCAAATCTAGTTTAAAGCTCTCTCAATGAGCCCAGCTAACTCCTGCCCCAAGATCCTTTTTCCCCTCTGGGACAGGTGCATCCCATCCAATGCCAAAAGGTCTGGTGCCCTGTATACCAACCCATGATTGAAAAATCCAAATCCCTCACGGTAACACCAGTCTTGGAGCCACAAGTTCATCTGTTGAGTTCTCCTGTATTCTTTTTCATCCATCCCCCCAACTGAAGGGATGGAGGAGAACACAATTTGTGCCCCCGACCCCTTAATCACTTTCCCCAAGGACCTGAACTCTCTCTTAATTGTTTTAGGACTTCTCCTAGTAATGTCGTCACTACCTACTTGAAAAAACAGGAGAGGGTAGTAGTCCTTGGGTCTCACTAGAGCGGGGAGTTTTGCCTTGAGGTCCTTGACGTGGGCCCCAGGGTGGCAGCAGACTTCCCTATGAAACGGGTCCGGTCTGCATATGGGGCCTTTGGTACCCCTCAGAATGGAGTCACCCACTACAATGACTCTTCTGGGGTTCTTTTTAGAACTGGTTTTAATACCTGGTCTAGAATGACCCGGCCTTGGTGGACCTTGGTCTTCCTCCTTGTTTGACTCATTTCCTTCCTCCTTCTCTTCCTCACTCAAAAGTTCCAGGGCCCCATATCTATTGTGAAGGGACACCATGGAGGGTGAGGGAGGTTGGGAGAGGATTTTCCTGCCTCCCCGAGCAGGGACCTGTTTCCAGCCTCCCCCATCTCTTAGGTACCCTCCTTCTGCCTGGTGGCAAGAGGTTGAGGGATTACCTACCTCCTTTGGAGCCTCCATTTGCTCCTGTTGCTTTAGGGGTGCTAGGGTGTTACTCTACCAGTCAAGTTCCCTTTCACACTCCCTAATACTTCTTAATCTCTCAACTCTTCTTTGAGTTCCACCACCAGGCTGAGCAGGTCACCCAGCTGATCACAGCGCACACAGGTGTTATCACTGCTGCCTTCCGACAGGACTGACAGTCTCAGACACTCCCTGCAGCCTGGGACCTGGACCGCTGCATGTTTGCGTGGCAGTTCCGTCTGGGTTGCCACGTTCTTTCTGGTGGTGGTTTTGACCCGAGTGGAGACCATGGTTCAGTCTACTCGTGGAGGACGATAAGAGAAACTAGCTCAGATAGTCTCTAGAGCCCGGAGATACACTGCGCCCTGTCCGCTCGCCCTGCCTGCGTGAACTGCCGTGCAAACAGTGAATGCCTCAGCGTATTTAGCAAAGTCATATGATTCCATTGTATTGCCAGTTTTCTGAAAATATGGTGGTTCTCTTTTAATTAAACCAGTATTTTAACAGAGTGTTCTTCATCTTGGAAAATGAAAATCAAAGCATCTCAGAACAGAATACATTTGAGTTTGGTAGATAAGCAGACTCCCTGTTACATACACAGCCACCTGAACCTGGCAGATTCTAAATTAAGGGTATTCAGCATCTCACAGAATCAAAGCTCCTCAAAGAGCATGTTTTGTCAGTATGATAGCTATGAGATATGTAGGTAAAAATATCTGATTGAATGACACCAAGTTAGTCTCAAATAGAGCTTTCATCATGCTTTTGCAAAGATATTAGCAAAAATAAAAACATTCACAACACTCAACATTGAGACTGTTGAGATTATTTATAGTTTGGTAATTTTGTGAATAAATTAAAAACGCTTCATATTAATGCATTGTATATACAGGTCTGCTGAAACAGGTTTTAATAAATGAAATATTCAAACATAATCTATAATTTAAAGTTAGTTTTCCAGATCAGACCACAGTGCTCAGCACCTTGTTGAATTATCTGTTACGTTTATGATTACCAAGAAGAAAACTAGATATAGCCACACACAGAAGAACACTTAGAATCAGCTTTGTTAGTTCCAGTGGCTCCAATCACAGGCATATAGGCAAAGGCAAATCAAATATTGTCCTTTATTTGGAAGTAAATAAAGACAGAATGAAAATACAGTTTTGTAATTTAAATACATGATGGTATATCTGGTCATTATCATATTACATGTAATTCTCTCCCCCCCCCCTACCCTATGTATCGAAAATCTAGAAAAAGGAGAGAGGATGATCAAAGACATTTCTGTAGGAACTAATGAGAGAATAAATACATTACATCATGCAAGTTAAAACAAGATAACGGAGGGAATTATGATAGAAATCTACATAAATGTATGTGGTATGGAAAAAGGGAATAAGGTACTATTAGTCACTACTTTTATTCATATAAAAGACAGATTTTTTTTAAAGGAAGGTTTTTTGAAATTAAAGTGGGGAACTCATTCCCACACAATGTTATGGAAGCTGAAATTGTAAATGCATCCAAGCAGCTTTAGGCAGTTTGAAAAAAAAGGACTTTAGGCAGTTTGGAAAAAGTGATTCTTATAATTTTTAAAACAAGAGAATAGAAAAAGGACAATGAACACTTCAAACTGTCAGTTAGGGTTCAAAATTTAGCACAAATGGAAGTGTCATTCTCACTAGATACCATGGATGTGTCCAGCCTTTTCTGGAAGACAAGAAATTTCGAAGGTCCTAACATAGGCTTTTACATGACAGTAGATGTCAGAGACAGTTCTTGTTCCTGAATCCATTTTCTCTGCTGTTTTATATGGCAAATAGGTATTAATTATATAATATTGACATGAAACTAATTAGAGATATTTCAGAAAGAACCAGGCAATCCCAAAAGGGGGAAGGACAAACTGAGCCCAGAAGGGGACCCAACCATCCCCAAAAGAGAGAAAGACAGAGCGAACCAATAAGAGGCAGAGTCTCACTCTGTCTCTGCAAAACCATCTGGAGTGAGAGTCCAAGATCTTGTAGAATGTCATGTGGAATTCGACCAGGAAGTTCTCAGAGAGAGAGATAGAGAGAGACTCCATTTTGGATAAAGATTAAGTTCTTTTAATAGCACAGAGATATAAGAGGGTGTAAGACATTCTACTTTAAGTAACAAATAGATATTGCAAATTTCTATTTTTCACCTGTTAATATCCAATAAATTATGACATTTTCTGTTCTTTCAGAGCATTTTTTTTTCCCCAGATAGTTTTCCAACTTCTCAGACAATAAGTTGCCATTACAGTCCTTTTATTTTATACTTGTCAGTGGTATCTCAGGACGTCTCTGGTTTCTGTGTACCCTACCTGCATTTCAAAGAGGACAGCTGCACTTTTCAGGGATATTTCGGGTTCATAGGCCTAGTCCTCAGTCTTGCAGTTTCAGGCCGGCAGACCTTTCTCTGTAAATATTTTTCAGCAGACAATTTCTTCTGTTCAGTAATTTTCCCCTTCTGACCAGGCCATCTTTATGGTTGCTCACACCAACACATAAAGATATGTTCATCTGTATGCTTTAGTTAATTGGAGGAAGATCAACTAGGTTCTCTTCAGCCTAGTCTGGAAGTTAATCTCAGGTAGCTCAGGCAGTTTAGTGACAAAGGGAGGTCAGGAATGATCTTCCCTCTGACACTAATCAAGAGAGAAGGTGTTCTAGAAGATCAGATAGCCTTTGCTGTTTTGGGCAGGGTAGTGAGTGACTCAATGTGATAAGCAAGTGATGTAGGCTCAACTTAAACAGTAGTCCACCAAAGTAAAAATATTTCCAGTCTTCTTCCTGTTTGGCTACCAGAGATTAAGTTATTAAGAAAATGATGGATATGTCAGGTGGAATAGAGGAACATATCTGAGAAGGGTAAAAGTAGAAAACCAGAGCTATAAATACATGAAAGGGTAGTGTGGGGTGCTCACAACAGTAGCACAGTATCAATCTTCGCAACTTGTCTGAATTTTCAGTTGGTGTCTTTCTTTCCCTCTTTCTTTCCACAGTCATCTGCCACATCCAACTACACACAAAATGTACATTTAATGGAGAGAAAAAGCTCCTCTAGCCAAGATGGGAGTTGGGATTGTGCATCAGATGTTACCATTTTCTTGTCTGTCCCATCCCTAGAAAGAAATATCACTTCTCACAAATTGCCATCAGCCTCCTCCATGATTCTTGTGGCCCCTGCAGTGATGACCTTTTGAACAGCCCTTGGAGTCTCACATATTCCACGTTCTGTGTTGCAGGTTCCCTTTTCCTCCCTTTGAGTGGAAAGATTTCTAACATCTGGAGAAAAGAAAGTTCCACACTGTTTTGTGAGAGATCAAGAATGTATTCTGAAATTGTTTCAGCTGAGCTAGATCCATGTTAATTTAATAGCTATTTCTGGTGGTAACTTCAGAAAGAATGAATAGTAGAAAAGAAAATATTTTCGCACAGATCATCTATACTTCCATGATTAAAAATCACATTTTGAAGTTAAAGTATGGGAAACATAGCTAAGTTGCAGAGAAGTTAATAGACTTATTCTTTTCTTAGCTGTTTTGTTAGCATGGGTATGACATATTGTTCCTGTAACAGTACAAATGAAGAGCCATGTATGTAACAAGATACAGTAAGACATATAAACCTCCAGAATAAAAACAGATTCTGTGGTCTTTTTTTCCTTAGAATTTTTCTTAGAATTTCCTTCAAACTTCCTTTGAATTTGCAGATGGACTGTTGAGAAAAATTACCAGCTGGCGGCCTTTAAAAAATGGTATAATGCTCAAAACTGCAAACACTGGTGCTAAACTGGTCTCTAAACATTTTCTTGTACTATATGCAGGGAGAAATAATGAACATCTGGTCTTTAAACTGTAAACCAGCACCCTCTAAGGAAAACTATCTTCTAGAATAAGAAAGGAACGTAATATAAAAGGGTAAGAGGTGTGTTCTTTCTTTGGAACCTTGCTATACATTAAGAAACTGCATTTCCAGAGATATTTCTTCCAGTTAGAACAATCTGTTACAGTCTTTCCAGGAAAAAACTGAAAAATCCTAATTGGCAATCAAAGACTCTGGCCAAACTTGTATGCTGCGAAGAAATTGTTTTCAAAGATTATTGGATTTTCATCACCTTGAAGTTATGAACTAGTGGCTTTTGAAGATCTTAATCATGATAGATATAAAACTAATGGAAACCTTCAGATCGTTTTTGTGATTTTTAGTTTTTCCATCAACACTGGTAAAGGAGCTAGAATTAATCAACTGTTTTATCTGCATATGCCTACAGTACTCCCTTTGTACCTACAACATTAAAAATATTGTCTTTGTCTTACCACAATTTCTTTATTTTTTTCTATGCTCTAGTATTTTTCTATCATTAAATCTTCTTGAGGGATATTCATATGTACTGTTAACTAATAATATTTTGCATTATTTGATTCCAGAAAGACAACCAAAATCTGTATTCTCACAGTTGTTACTACAACTTGTTTTATTACAGTTTGAAAATATAAGGAATATCAGTGTACAATGAAACTTCATGCTGAATTGCAGTACATCTGAATTTTCTATAACAGAAAGCAGAGGAGCAAACACAGCCAAAGAACATTGTTGGTTTCGGATAGTTTTTCTTCACTGATTATGTAAAATATAATAAAGCATCAAGACAGTCCTATGAAGTCTGATTGCACACTATTGTGGTATGCATTTTTACTTCTGTCTCAGTGAGAATCAAGGGGTAATACTAACTCTTTAACTATCCAAAACTGTGACTGCTTTTGAATACAGTCTCACCATTAAGCTTTGAAGATGGAATACTAGCTAGATAAAGAACAAATTCTAGTGGAGATTAAATTTAGATACTAGAAATAAATCACATTATGAAAGCTGTAATAATATTTAATAAGTACATTTTAAATTATTGACTAATCATACCTATCTTAAGGTGCTTTTTATTTTTGATAAATTCCATTCCTGTTGTAGTAGGAAGGATCAGGAATTAATTTTTCAAACAAGAAAACATTTTGAGTTTTTATTCTTTTACTAATGAATGCTTTCAGAAATCAAAATGCTGGAAGTAAATATATATTGTTTAATCTTTTGCAATTGTGAATTCAAGAGTTTCTGTTTTGATTTTAGGTCCAGAAATACTGGAACAGGACAGTAGCAGAAAGGGACAATGAAATCTGTGGATCTGCTTAGATCCTGGCACTTACATTGTTTTTTGCCATGATAACACACTCTGTCATATACATGCACATATAATAACATTCTTAGGGCTTAAATCACACTGTCATATTGACCCATTGTCAAATATCCTTGAATGGTCTTGAGTGAAGATGTCCACCCCAGAAAAATAATACAGGCTAGAGATGTAGTCTATGCTTTTTCCAAACCAATCTATTTGTACATACATATGAATGAAACGGTCAGTTTCCTTCTTCTCATAGTCTGCGTACGTACTTTTCCCACCACTGTTTCCCAACCTGTGCAGACCGCTATTACTAGTCATAGAGATAGGAGAAAAGAAGTAGTCTATTTTAGATGGAGCTCCTCACAAAATAGGGTTACATGTACAAGCATGTACCATGCCACCAAATAAATTTCTCTTGCTCCCTGACAGGTCAGGAGGAAGGAGAAAAATAAAGAACAAAAGTATTGATAATTGTGTGCTCTTATTGAACTCTTTGTGCCTGGTGGGAAGTTGTTATGAGCAAACTATGTGCCAGATGTCATTGTGATAAACAATTCTTGTAATGACATTTTAAAGTCATGAAAGAGTTATGGAAAGGAGAAAAGTTTACCTTAAAATGAATGAAAGTTGTTCCTTGTGTTAAGATGGTAAACATGCATGTTTTTCTAAGCAGGAGATTCTTTTTGCAGTAACTTGTCTTAATGTTTGCCTTGAGTGTAAAATCGTTGGGAGAGCTGTTTACACCCACTGAACACTGATTCAGCTGGACTGATTGTGTAAAACATTTGGTAAAGAAGAGATGAGCTGATCCTCAACCATAAACAAACTTTTTTCAGATATGTATATTAAAAACCCCCCTGAGTCTAAACCAAAACACAGAGCTAACATGGACATCCTATTGATTAAATGTATGGAAAAAATATTTACATTACTGTAGGTATTCTGTAAAAGTTTCTAAAATTTTAAGTCTAGGTTGAAAGCTTTTATCATTCTGATTAAAAGGAACATATGATTATCTTACATGCACAACGTTGCTGATTAAAAGGAATATATGATTATCTTACATGAACATTTTTCCTAGAAAAAATATTCTCTAACTTCACATCATCCCTTCATGGGTGACCTTTTAGAGGGTCTGAGTGCTGTCCTGCTATTAATAAATTTTTTTCCACATTCTTGTTCTTGAATTCTACTCATTTGTTATTTTGAAGCAGAAACGTGGAAAGCAGTGTGGAAAGGAAAAAATTTATATCTTCACCTTTATCCACAGAGGAAATTCAGAGGCAGCAAAATATCCAAAAATGAGGAGATACCAGTTTCAATTCTATATATAAGTATAGCAAAACTCAGTTGTAGAGAGTTCATTTAATTCATTGTCTGAATTATTAAAAATCAAAATATGTTTTTGTCTCTTAGAAGACACTGAAAAAATGTGGAATATAAAAATAAAATTACTTCTTTAATGTTGATTGTAGACCCACATACCTTGATATTATTTACTGTAAAATTTATCACTTTTAGTAAGCAAAAAGAAAATTCAACTGACGGTGATATACAGAGGGATGAAATTGTTTCTTTTCTTTTCCTTCATAAGGAAAAAGTAAAAAAATGAGTAGTATTCAAAGATCAGGATCTCATAATTTGTTCTCAGAAAAAGCTTATAGCTGATGAATTCAATATATCCCCTTGATTTAAAAAGAAAAATAACTCTATGCTTTGCATTTCATTTTTTGAAAATATAAAATTGCAGATATGTATATCTTCTCTATGCCAAATGACTTCAAATCTAATATGCGGTTTTAAAATTCTGTAACAGGCAGAAAAAAATGACCAGTTTCTCTGACATTGAAGACAGAGAAATTAAAACATATGTTCAAGACAGTGATCATGCAATTACATTTTTTTTAAATCTAGCTTATATTACTGTATTTTCTTGTCTTTTGTTTGTTTGTTTGTTTTATTTTTCCATAAATATGTGGAAGACCTTCCTATTTCATGCGCAACACTATGTGACAAACCTTGTGTTACTTTACAATCATCATGTTAAAAAAAAACCCAACCACAACCAAACTGATAGAATTTGTCTTTGTATGCAAAAGACTGAGCCACAAGCCACTTAGCTATCTTGCTTGTAACAGACAAAGTGTGGCAGAGCTTTTAGGTTCCCATAAGTCATTTTAGGAGCAAGGTACTACTTATACTCGCTTGCCACACAGGCAGTTGACAAATAAGCATTCCATTACAGAGAAAACTGCCACATCCATCAACCAGTTTGGAGTACTATAATTTTTCTTCCATTTTTTTCATATTGGTAAAAAGTCAAGTGTATGGAATCCACCCTTATTTAAAGGTACAGTTTGCAGTAGTGTGAGAGGGAGTTGAAAGTTGAAGTAATACCACTTATTTTTTAGTTTTTATTTACTAAAGTTAATGGTGTAACAAGAGTGGAGGATAAGAACCCCTAAGCCATTCAACAAAAAACTGCAAAATATAAAATACACTAGATTTATGGAGTGGAAAACTTCCATTCTTTTCACTTCTGCCTCTCCCCACTCATTAAACTACTTGGCTTGTTGATTTTTGATGTCTCAAAGCAGATGCAGTACATAAAAGTAAATAAAAGTACAGTGAGAGAAATTTTGAGGTTTTCCAGTCACCAATAAGACCCATTTCAGGGACGGAGTTCTAAAATATAAACTTTATTATCACTGAAATCCATTTAATACCATTTATTTGCTCCTTTGGTGATCACGTGTTTATGTAAAATTGTGTATGCCTGTGTCAAAAAAGTATTATGAAATAGTGGTTTGAGCCATGCTATTTTAGGAAATTTGCACTCCATGTCAAGGCAAGCTAATTCATTTTATCTTGATTATTAAATATTATACTTTATAGGTGTCATAGGCCTCTGCAATAGCTGCTACACAAAGCTACTATATAGCACTGGGAGAAAAAAACTGAGAAAAATTTTAACTAGACTATTCTCCTAGATTTCATCAAATATCAAGATGTGGCAAAAGTTTCTATTTACTAAATATAAAAATATATTTTTCTTGAGGATTTAATATGATGTATAAGAGCATTTTCCATGTATATTGTAGTTTTGAGAGAATGTCAGTACTATGAATTTCATAATAACTAATTCATAATTGTTCTTCTATCCTGACAATTTAGAAATTTCTGACACTACACTTTGCATTAGTCATTCTGTAAAGTGATTTATACTGCTACCAAAGAATTTTAAAAAATAGCAAAAATATTACCTTTGAATAGGTGATGGAAAGCACCTTCCAAATATGACCAATTGGCTTTTGTTTCTACTAGAAAGAGAGGTAAAAACTGAATACAGTAATACAGTCACCCCACTTTCATCAGACTTTCAGTCTTCCTTCTCCTTTATTTATTAGAGTTATTGCTATGATATTAAATAATTTTTCCACAATGTCATGGATTAGAAATGAGTAAAAATTGCAGTGTGAGATACAAACATATGGCAGGTTCAAATCTACTTCATTTTACATAGGTTTTTACTTACAAACTGCATCCTTAAAAATGTTATGAGTGCTGAATGCTGACTGAAGGCTAAAGGGATTCAAAGATCTATCTGAGGCAGAAAAAACATCTTCTGATGAGATTTCAAAAGAGGTGATATGGCATTTTTCAGGCAAGCAGTTCCAAATGATGGAAATTAACAGAAGACTTCTACAGTAATGCCAGTGAAACTATACTAAAACAGACTGGTTAAATCAAAGGATCTAACCAGCCAGTCTGTAGAGGCTGAAAGAAAGGAACTTGTGAATTCTACTTGATCCTTCAATGATTAAGGGACTTATTGCAGGTGTTTAAGTTACTGGAGTGTTTCAGAAGGCAGATGCTAGAGTTCAATGAAGTAAAACATAGCAAAGACAAATGCAGTCTTTTTCTTGCTAGATCAAATGATGACTGTCAATGGAAATTCTAAGTTTAGTATCAAGACAATAAGCAGTATTACTTGCATTAGAATCAAAATAAACATGAAAAAGGAAAATATAGAGTTAAATCTTACTTAATATAAGTAAATATAATCTCAAAATTTAGGAAAATGGTCCCAGATGAGTGGTACTGTGATATGTGATAGCATACATTTAAACTCTGGTGTTTTACACAGACACAATGACAGGTCTAATTGTGAATTAACACACCTCAATAGGAGAATAAAGTTCTTGGAGAAAGGAAAAACTATAAATATATACTTGGGGTGATCTGTTTTCATTCTGATTTTTCATTTCATCTACTTGACAAAATGTGTTAATTTTCTTTAAAGAGCTGAATAGTAAATGTCCCCTTGTTACATTATACTTATTGTTTTCACCAAAAAAAAAGAACAGACATCAGAGTAGGAGAATGGTGAAGATCTCACACAGTATTTAAAATATAATGGATTTCAACAGGGCTTCCCCATTACTACCTGAATTATTCTACATCATTTTATCTGTGACATACCTTCTATAAGATTTTCTTCATTTAAGACAATATTAATCACTCTCTACCCAGACAGAACTTTGTATTGGAAGATGTAAAACATTAAAAAATAAGCCTTTTTATTATGTTATTTCATGTTATTTTATGTTATGTCATGTTTTTGTTGTGTGCATCGAGGACTGATCCAGAAGTCACCTAGGACAACAATGCCAGTTTCTTGTAACTAGGAGTGAGAAAACAATAGGACCTAATTCTGTATTCCTTACATATCATCTCTCATTTTGTTGGGAATTGTGTGTGTATAAAGGTAAAAGCCTTCTTTAAATTCTTATCTTACAACCCAGTCCAGCAATAAGATTCTCTAACACAGGAAAGTTGGCAGACATAGTCAGTATGCAGAATCAGAGCTTAAATTATATATCTTCTCAATATATAAATGACACATCTCCTATTATTCCTTTTATTTGGAAATTAACAGCTTTCCAACATGCAGGATATTTTCTATTATTAGACTTCTCTTGTTTTATTAAATGTGGGGATAAAAGCAAAAGCCAATATGATGAGGTGATTGAGTCCACCCTTGATAAGTTTACAGATGACACCAGTTTGGGCGGGAGTGTTGAGGAAACTGCAGAAAAGGAGGCTGAAGGGAGACCTTATTGCTCTGTAAAACTACTGGAAAGGAGGTTGTAGTGAGGTGGGAGTTGGGCTCTTCTCCCAAGAAGGAAGTGAGAGGATGAGAGGAAATGGCTTCAAGTTGCGCCAGGGTAGATTTAGGTTGGATATTAGGAAAAATTTCTTCACTGAAAGGATTGTCAAGACTGAAAACAGGCTGCCTAGGGAAGTGGTTGAGTCACCATCCCTCTTTTAAATAGGCATGTAGACATGGAGCTTAGGGACATGGTTTCATGCTGGACTTGACAGCATTAGGTTTATGGTTGGACTCTGATCTTATGGGTCTTTTTCAACCTAAATGATTTTGTGATTCTGTGATTTTCTATATGTGTGTTCTGGAACCTTTAAAAGCACTTTATCATTTTGATTGCTAAATTTACTTGATTTACATAGGAAAAAAAATCTGTAATATTCTTCTTCTGATACTGATAAAATGGCATTGTGCCACTCCTACAACCAAAGAGCTCTGCAGTGAAGTTGTGTCACTTTAAATAAAATGGTGTTGGGTATTATGGATACATTTTGAAAACCTGTAAGAAATCAGATGTGATAATTGGTGACTCTATTATGTCTTCAGTCAAATATTATTTGTACAGGGAGTTTATATCTTCTTTCTGTGTATATAGTGCAGTAAATTAAGACAAAAATGTACTGTCTGTTGGGTTTTTTTCTAGATGCACTACTATGCATAAGCACCAGTAAAGCCGCAGCAGCAATAGTGAGGTACCGCAGATTAAGTTCAGCTAGTTGGTGAATTCTAGGATTGTCGCAGGTGAAAGTATTAACATAGTAATGATTTAACAGCAAATCAAGATTTATTAATGACTAGCAGCACTTATACATTAACCAATGTAAAGTTTTACCAAATAATTTGGTAAAATATGCTATGATTTAACCAGTGACTTAACTACAGATTCAAAGATGACAAGATTCACACTAACTTACTATATGGTACCTTAAATCTACGCATATATACTTACGCATTCACAAATACCAAAGTGCAAACACACAGACAGACAAAAGTATTTGGATCCAGTGGAGTAAGTATGAACCCTCACTTGTGAAAATAACGGTGTATACCTAATTCCATTGGTAAGCGGAGAGAGAGTGGGTGAAAGAGAAGCTAGCTCAAAGTTAAAAATTTCCTCTTCTTGCGTTTAGAGTAAACACTTACAATGCATCAACATTCCTCAACAGGCGACAATTGAGGCTCCAGTGGGTCCACTTCACCCTGGCCTTCTGTTGGCTCCATCAGTGAATAGTACCTCGAGGAGTTAATGCCTGAGAGGTGTCCCAGCTCAGGGAAGATACTGGTCACAGGCCAGCTGTGGTCCAGAGGGCCTCAAAGGGTCTCACTTGGGGCCTGTTTATAGGGTCCAATATAACTGACTTTTGTCAGATACTTATCACTCCAGCCTAGCTCTGACATTGAGGTGTTCTGGTGTCTTCCACCAGTTGAGGAAAAGCTGGATGGGTGTGCAATTCTGTTATTGTTCTCCCAGGGCGTTAGGAGGTGATGGGCTGTTATAACCATTCCAAAGTGATAAGGAGGATGGAACCAGGGTCATCAAAGGGGTGTCTTAATGCTCTAAGTACTGCCATCAGCAGTAATTATCTCCCCAGGCTGGTATGTGGCCCAGGAGTGGGGGAGGGGCGGGGGGACTTGCACCACCACAAGGATGTCTCAGCATAGTCAAGAAAGTAGCCCAAACACTAGTTTGACAGGCAAAAGAGAAAACAGGTCAGAGTAAAGGTCACAGAGCCATCAGTGGAATGAGCAGTTTTCTCTAATCGATCCACCGAAACACTTACATGCATGGCTGCCTTTAATAGCTGTTTCTGCACTAAGTAGCATCTGCTTAAAATGATACCCAACCACAGAAATGGACTGCAGTAATAACCATTGTTCTTATGTGTAGGAAATAATGTCTGTCATGAGAAAGAACCCAGAAGAGTTATGAAAATGATACCTTTGTTTTACAGATTTGAAATAAGCAGATACCTATAAACATTTAGTAATGTTATTTTTGTGATTACACTATTTTATAATATATCAAGGAAGCATAGTGGTCCCAAAGAGAAGAGGTTGGCACCAGCTATGGTACTGTTTCTCCCTGCAGTATACCTGTTTTTTCTCTCCCTGATCTTTACTTCCTTTTTTTTTTTTTTTTCCTGCATGACTTCAACATCTTGGACATGTGTAAAGTTAGGAAGACACTGAAATGTGCGGTCTATAATGAATGGAAAAGCTTAGTATATTTAAGCAATAACATGCTTTTGAAATATTGGTGCACACCAGTGAGCTTGACAATAGTTTTCAGTCATATTTTCATTTGGAGAAGACTGCAGAAGAGAGGAAAGTACTGTGAAGTTTATTTTTACCTTTGTAGTCTAAATTATTACTGTGAAAATTAGATAAGCTTTTTATGAATATGGATGAAAATTCATGAATGTATTATAAAGTTTCCAGACTTGAAAAAGCATTGAAGAGAATCACTGATACTCGGTGCTTGCAGGCACTTGCCATATGTTAGTGGTGATCAGAGGTTTTCCACAACTTTCAAAATAATATGAGTTTTACATACTGCAGATAGCATCCTCCATTTGCTTGGTTTCACAGTTTGACTGCTTCTCTGTGGAGAAGTTTGCTCCTGTTAGTTGGCTCACCCTATTCTGCTGGGAACATTTTGGGATACTATCAGAGATAAGTTTCTGCTTTAAAGTCAGTTCTGATGATGTAGTTTGTTGTACCTGCTAGTACTTATTTTCATACAAAATAAAGTGACTTCTGAACATGCATTCTTTTTATATTTATTTTACAGATTAGAGAGACTTCTTCACATTTGCAAGCAAGTATTGCATATTTAAAACATAAATTCAGCTGAGCTATGTTCTAAGGAAAAAAAAAAAAAACCAACAACAAAACAAAACAAGCCAAACATTATTACATGTCATTGACCTTCACCCTCTCTATTGATCATTCTTATTTCCCAAATCATGCACTGAAATATAATCTGCAACTAGCTGGATATCATAAAATGTTTCCATCAGTACTTGGCTTGAAGTCATTTGTTGTTTGTCAAGATGAATAGGGTTTGCACTGAGTCTTCACAGTTGTGCGATGGTGGGATTTACACTGCCGTCAATGGTAAACAGAAGCAGAAGGAAATTTTGTTTTCAGCTAACTAGTAAAGCCATGTTTGAAGTGTCAATTTCTTTCCTATTTAACACAACACAATGCTTTTTTCTTTGTTTTCTTTTTTTTTTTTTTTTTCTTTTTTAATTACCCTCCCAGAAAATACTTCTGGAAGCAACTAACTTTACCTTTGTTTCTGTGGGATTTTTTTAAAAGTCTGTGAATAAGAACACTTGAGAATCTTGTATTTGATAGATTTCTGTAACATGCTTATCTTATAT
Source organism: Strix uralensis (assembly GCF_047716275.1). NCBI lineage: Eukaryota > Metazoa > Chordata > Aves > Strigiformes > Strigidae > Strix > Strix uralensis. The sequence continues at coordinate 32,721,750 of NC_134012.1, read as the reverse complement.
TTACTCATCTTATTTTCATGTTTCATTTGTAAATACATAACACTTATGTAAGGAATATTACGCATGACTATAAATATGACATCTATAAAGAGATTTAAGGAAGGTTTTTTCTCCAAAAAATAATATCTCTGCTTAGAAGATACAATATGCACTGTAATAAGTTACATGAAATGCAGTGATCTCATATTTATCCCACAGCTGAAGATATGTGGGTGGTTTAGCAAATATTTTTACATCAGGAGTGTTTTATTATATGATCACATTTACTTCAATATTTGTTGGAAGTTTAAAGTAGAATTGTAGTGTCCTGTTGGAGAAAAGGAGGCTGAAGGGAGACCTTATCACTCTGTACAACTATTGGAAAGGAGGTTGTAGTGAGGTGGGAGTTGGGCTCTTCTCCCAAGTAGGAAGTGAGAGGATGAGAGGAAATGGCCTCAGGTTGCACCAGTGTAGATTTAGGTTGGATATTAGGAAAAATTTCTTCACTGAAAGGATTGCCAAGCATGGGAACAGGCTGCCTAGGGAAGTGGTTGAGTCACCATCCCTCTTTTAAATAGGCATGCAGACGTGGAGCTTAGGGACATGGTGTCATGGTGGACTTGGCAATATTGAGTTTATGGTTGGACTCTGATCTTATGGGTCATTTTCAACCTAAATGATTCTATGGTTCTAAGTTCTCTACTCCAGTGAAAACTAAATCTTATAAAAATAATTTGGAGTTTCCAAGATGGATTGTGTTTTTAAAGATTTAGGTTTAGGACTTGTATAACTTCCAAAAAATATTAGTCTGTTTTATTTGAAATTATTGGAAATTATTAACCTTGCTCCATTTTTATACAAAACTGAGGATTCAATAAACACTTTTAAAGGCCTAACATTTATAGCAAAATGTCTGTAATTTTTAACAAAGAGAGTGGTGTCTATATTAGTTAGATAATTAAGAAACAGGGTGCTAGAAGAAAATTCAGTAATGTTGAGCTATCAGTGATAAAAACTGTAAAAGTGTTTACACTGTTGCTTAAGGTTTTAACAAACCTCATTGGTTTTCTTGGCCACAGATGTTGCAGATAACATCTCTATGCCTCATCTAAACCACATGAGAAAGTCAGTGTGACAGGAAAAAATGAAGAAGAAAACACTGAGGAAATATATCCATGAAGTTCTTCCTTTTATTATAATGCATTTTTTCTGTATCACATTTATTGCAGTGTATTTTTGAACTGACCTAGCAGTCTCCAGGTTAGCATTAGTAGTAAATCCTCTGGGGAGCTTGTTCTTATACCATAAAGGTTTCGGGAGCTTACTCAGAAACCTCTAGCTCTGCATTTATGTCCATCAGACTGCATAACAGGAAACAACTGCAGGATTTAGGGTGATAATATCTAAAGTACAAGTAAACAGTCTAAATTTCTCCTTACTTTTCGTCTTCACAAAGTATCATCACTTTCTATGTCTTGTATTTCCCTATATAATGTTCTTCATGAAACTTGCTTTTACAAATAGTCCATTAAGGGAAAGCTGTGTTACAAGCAACACAGAGATTAAGCTGAAATCATATTCAGTGCCAAATAGTCTCTGTACATTTATTTAGTATCTGTAATGGAACTTCTTTGCACACTTTCATGAAGGAGAGCAGATTTCATTAACTTTGCTATCAAGTGAAAGTATAACAGCAGCAATTGCAGGAGCAGATGTAAGAAACAGCCTGTCACCAGAGATACTGGGGCATAGAAAAAAATTAAATTATGAAACTAAGTGATGCCCTTTGCCCTGTATCCAGCCAGAAATAGTCAGGGTGTTTGGTATCTGGACGAGAACAAAGCAATGGTGGCCACAAGCCCTTCCCACTGAGTAATCAAGTTGGTAACTTTTATACTTCATCTCTATACCTTGTCCTCTTGACTTGATCCCATATCCTTGTCAGCAGTGAAGCATACTCAAGGCAAAGACAAGATTCTGAGGGTGTAGCACTTCAACATAGTACAAAGCCCAGCACTTGTGCCTCTGCCTCTTAGGCTCTGGCCCACATATGCATGTCCACACAAATGGACTCTGAACACTGGTTTGGGGTTGATCTTTTTGCCTGACATTCTAAAACCTGCCTGAAGCAAAGCTTCACAAAGTTCTAGGTAAGTCTTGTGTCCTGGGAGGCAGACCCTGAGAGGATACCTCACCAACACTTGTTACTACTTCTCAGTCCATCTCTATCTCTTCAGCTGACAGAAGCTAGTAATTACACTTGAATAACAAATATGACTGTGATTGCTGTAGTTAATGACAGGATACAAATTCCTGGATTTTGGTAGTCATATGACCTTACCTGGCAAAATAAACAGCACAGAAAACCACTATGCTTTTAAAAAAAAATAAAATATTTTTTCTTAAAGAAAAAGAGTAACACTTTTGTATGTAAAAGATAGATTATGTTACAGAATCACAGAATCACAGAATCATTCAGGTTGGAAAAGACCCTTGGGATCATCGACTCCAACCATCAGCCCTACTCTACAAAGTTTTCCCCTACACCATATCCCCCAGCATCTCATCTAAACGACCCTGAAACACATCCAGGGATGGTGACTCCACCACCTCCCTGGGCAGACTATTCCACTGTCTGACCACTCTTTCTGTGAAAATTTTTTTTCCTAATGTCCATTCTAAACTTCCCCTGTTGTAGTTTAAAGCCATTCCCTCTCATTCTATCGCTAATTACCTGTGAGAAGAGACCAGCATCAACCTGCCTACAATGTCCTTTCAGGTAGTTGTAGAGAGTGATGAGGTCTCCTCTTAGCCTTCTCCTCCTCAAACTGAACAGTTCCAGCTCCTTCAATCACTCCTCATAGGATCTGTTCTGCAGGTCCTTCACCAGCTTCGTTGCCCTCCTCTGTACTCACTCCAGCACCTCAATATCTCTCTTGTATTGAGGTGCCCAAAACTGAACACAATACTCCAGGTGTGGCCTCACCAGTGCAGAGTACAGGGGGACTATCATCTCCCTACTTCTGCTGGTCACACGATTTCTAATACAAGCCAGAATGCTGTTGGCTTTCTTGGCCACCCGGGCACGCTGCTGGCTCATGTTCAGCTGCTTGTCAATTAGAACCCCCAGATCCTTCTCTTCCACACAGCTCTCCAGCCACACCTCCCCAAGCCTGTAGCAATGCATGGGGTTGTTGTGGCCCAAGTGCAGGACCTGACACTTGGCCTTGTTGAAGCCCATCCCGCTGATGTTGACCCACCGATCCAATCTATCCAAGTCTCTCTGTAGAGCCTCCCTGTCTTCATGCAGATCGACACTCCCGCTTAACTTGGTGTCATCTGCGAACTTACTGATGATACACTCTATGTCCTTATCAAGATCATCAATAAAGATGTTGAACAGAAATGGTCCCAACAGTGAGACCTGAGGAACACCACTTGTGACCAGCCACCAGCTGGATTTAGCTCCTTTGACCATCATTCTCTGGGACCATCCAGCCAGCCAGTGCTTGACCCAGCAGACCGTTCGCTCATCCAGGCCATGGGCAGCCAGTTTTTGTATGAGAATCCTATGGGGAACTGTGTTGCATGCTTTTCGAAAATCCAGGTAGACAATATCCACAGTTTTCCCGCATCCAATAGTCGGGTCATCTTGTCGTAGAAGGAGATCAGGTTTGTCAGGCAGGACCTGCCTTTCATAAACCCATGTTGACTAGACCTGATCCCCTGGTTGTCCATTATATGACTTTTAATGGCACTCAAGATGACCTGCTCCATGACCTTCCCTTGTGTGCATCCAAGAGGTGTAGCAGGTCTCTGACCACCTCCTCTTCAACTGTGCTGACCTCAATCTGCTTCCCCTCCCCATCTCCTAGCTCATGAGGCTGGGTGTCCAGGGAACAGCCAGTTCCACTGCTAAAGACTGAGACAAAGTAGGCGTTGAGCACCTCAGCCTTTTCCTCATCTTTTGTTGCTATGTTTCCCTCTGCATCCAATAAAGGAGGGAGATTTTCCCTAATCCTCCTTTTTTTGTTAATGAATTTATAGAAACATTTTTTATTATCTTTAACAGCTGTAGCCAGCTTGAGCTCTAGCTGTGCTTTGGCTCTCCTAATGTTCTCCCTGCATAGCTTCACTACATCTTTATAGTCTTCATGAGAGATCTGATTCCTCTTCCAAAGGCAACAGATTCTCCTTTTGTTCTTGAGATCCAGCCAAAGGTCCCTGTTTAGCCAGGCCGGTCCCCTTCCCCGCCTGCTTGTTTTTCGGCATGCGGAAACAGCCTGCTCCTGTTCCTTTAAGACTTCTCTCTTGAAGGATGTCCAGCCTTCTTGACTCCCATATCCTTCAGGGCAGCCTCCTAAGGGATTTTGTCAATCAGTCTTTTGAACAGGTCAGAGTTAGCCCTCTGGAAGTCTAAGGTGACAGTTTTACTAACCCCTCTCTTTGTTTCTCCAAGGATCGAAAACTCAATCATCTCATGATCACTGCACCCTAGACAGCCTCCAACCTTTACTTCCCCCACAAGCTCTTCCCTGTTCACAAGAAGCAGGTCCAGGAGGGCACCTTCCCTGGTCGGCTCACTCACCAGCTGTGTGAGGAAGTTATCCTCCACATATTCCAGGAACCTCCTGGATTGTTCCCTCTCTGCTGTGTTGTACTGCACTTTTAGAAGAGTAGTAAAAGAAATTTTATTTTTTTCTTAAAATCTTTTTTCTTTCTTTTTTCCTTCCTTTTTCCTTCTTTGCCTACTCTTGATATCTCATTTATGGTGTTGGTTTTTGGTTTTGGTTTTGTTTTTTGTTTGTTTATTTGTTTGTTGTTCCTACTATGACATTAAGTTGATTTCTAACAGAAGTTGGAAGATATTTATGTGTCATGTCAACATGAAATATTAATTTCTTATGATCATTCATTCACTATGAGTTCCTCTGTTTCTCAGTAATTGCATTGACTACAGTACTGAAAGTGCATCTTGTGGTTACCTGTGTAATCCATATCACAAGGTAATTAAAAATGTTTTGTCCCAACTCCAATAAAGGTTTATTTTTTAAGAAAATGAGATCAATTCACGGAATATGATAACATGGGATTCAACACTGGGTTGTGTGTAGCATCAACTGGGAGATGCTGAATTTGAATTTCCTTTTGAACTTATTTAGTCTGAAGACATATTCTGCAGCCTCAAATTTTACATAATTTTTTCCATTCGTCTTTTCATTCTTCAATCTAGCCAGCTATCATCATCTTAGCCTGATGTGTCAGGAAATGTCATTTATACTTTTGAGATCTCTTTCCAGTCTGTATGATGAGGGGACCAATTTTAAGTATTTGCTATTGCAACTGAAGCACTTATACCGTGTTTGGTTTGCTGCGATTTCTCACACAATGCAATGTTTATGCAATTTTAAGAAGCTAGAACATTTACAACAGAAAGCACAGTAGCGCTTAATAACCATATAAATACTTGTACCAGGTCATCTGCATTTAGCTAGAATCAACTGATGATAGCAGGAGTGCCATGGTTATTTTTGTACTAGTGTAACATCATCTTAATTGTCTGGACAGCAGTTCACTCTTTTGGTGCAAAGACTGTATTCCAAGCACTTTTGGGGTTAGGGCCTTACATGTCACATGATGGGAGGGATCTTAGATACCCTAATTAAACATTTAAGAGTATATCTTTCTCCCCACCCCTTGAATTTAAACACAAAAGCTGTAGTCCTGCAACTAACAGCTGGTCTGCAGGTCAGCTATTTTGTCCTTTATACATCTGGTTAACCATTACAACTATCACACAGTTACTTTAAAATTGGTCTTGAACTTTTCTAACAGCAGAGCTGATCCAGCAAAGAGATTAACATTGCCTATCCACTGAATATTTTATCAATTTCTAAGGTTTTGAAGCCCATGATGATTTCTGTGATGCCACAGCTATGTTACTGGCCTTTTTATTGTCCTGGCTGTCCTTGATTTTTTTGGATAAAAAATGTCAGAGTTAATGAATGTAAAATGATGCTGATGTTTCTAAAGTAGAAGTGGCAGTAATTGTATTTGAAAGTGTTCTTAATGGGCAGTAATACTAAAAGTGAGAGGAAAAGGTAAACTTCTAAAAAAATCAGTTTAATCAAAGTTTAATAGCTGCTAGAAACAATTGTACCATTTCTTACTCCAAAGAGTGTATAAATTGGCTTAGCTACTTAATTCCATATAGACCTATTGTCACAGACAGGCCTCAATAGAAAATTGAATTTCATGTACCTTAGTCAGCTCCTCTTCCCTATAACTCAAGATTCCTCACAAAAATCTACTCTCATCCAAATGTGTCTCACATTCACTGTAAGACACAGAGGGGAAATGTGAAAAGTAGAAAGGAAAAAAGTTGTGCTGGTAATTCTGTCCAGTAAAATAAATTTCCAAATTTTGTGTTTCTGTCATAAATAATATTACATCACATTTCTGTGAATATAGGTAATTTTGAGCTGACTTAAGTAAATACATGAAAAATTAAGAACATCATAATTGGAAAAAATAATTTGGGGAAAGTATGTGCTCACAAAAATAGACAATTGTCATTCCTTGAATAAAATGGAATGGAATAGATGGCATTGACTCTAGTAGTAGACCTAAGAACAAAAGCTTTTCTTTAAAGTGGAACCTCTGTAGAAAAAAAAATGAAAACCAACAGATATAACAGAGAAAAGTTATGCTAAACTGAAAAGGAAGAAGAATTGAGAAGACACGCCTCTCAGTTTCCTTGAAGGTGGTCATTAGGGATCATGATAACAGTGACTTTGATGAAATACCACAGACTTCTGTATAACAGGGCTTCTGAATGTATGTCCTGTGTCTTTTGATCCTTTCGGTTACAGATTTTTTAGATGTCTGTCTGTATATTTTATCTAAAATATTATAATTAGGAACCATTTCTTTTTCTTGTCTCTCCCTCTTGGACAAAAGCTCATTTTTCTCAAGTGATGCTGCAACCTGTGCTATATATTCCAGCAAAACAGACACAGATGAGATCTAACTACAACACATTGTCACAGGAGCATTCTTCATGCTTTTGATGAACAGGTTTAATTGAAAAGCAGTAAGAGATATGGTATCATTTAACTTTCAATTGGAAGCAAATGTGACATCAATAAAAATTCATCCTGTATTACTCAGATCAGATGGAAAATCTGGTGCATTAAAACCAAAAATTTGTACAATTGTGGCTAGTGTTATTGTACTAGAAATATGTTTTCTGAAGCAATCCGCTATAGGTAACATTAGAGAATTGTGCTTCTAATACTTATGTCATAGCTCTTCAAACCTGATTGGTTTGTGCTGCTCACAGGTAAAGGAAAAAAATCAAACCAAACCAAACCTAGCAGATTAGTAATAACCATGAACTTCAGAATGCCCATACAGGGTTTGTTTTTCAATTTGGTTAATACTAAATGAGTAAATTTTATTAGTATTTTGACTTTCACCATAATAAAGCATATACATGGTAAATACCAAAGTATTTATTTAGAACAGAAGACTCTAAAACATTTCTGTTCTCACAAAACACTTTGTTACGTGCTCTAAATGACGCACATAGCTCCCTATGCCCTTCTTCAACCTCCTATAAGAGTTGTGGTCTTCTCATCTTACTTACAGCCAAACAATGACTTTTGTTAAAGATGACTGAAAAAGTTTTGTAGTGTTGGTCTAGTTCATACCAACTTAGGGATAGATTTGTCATAAATTCTTGGTTAAAGTTAAAAAAAACCCCTGGATTACTATTTTTATCAAAAACATTTTCCATGTATTAAAATTTGTGTTAATGACCATGCACAACATTAATGTAATTGCACTACTTGCAACCATGTGTATTCTTTGATGTCCTTGTGGTAGCGGAAATATTTGCCTTAGAATAAACCTTTTTAGGAAGATTTGATTCTAATTAAATAAACAAATGAAATAAAACTTTGGTGTTGCCTTACTGAATTTTCAGACATACTTAGTATAACATAGGCAGAAAGAATTTTTTGTTTTATAAATGCAGCCCATCATCTGTCTCTGTCTATAATATTAACTTCATGATGCTATTTTTATCAAAACACTTGCATCCTCTGAGACAACAGTTTGGAAATCCTCTGTGCATTCTTAGTTGCAGGGTGCATTCATAGCTGCCAGCAGAGGAAGAAAGCCATTTAAGATAAAATGGAAAGCATTTACCTAATTCTCAAAAAGAATATGAAAGTTGATTTGGTCAGTGCTTGGCTTAATGTAGAATTTTCCATCTAGAACTTTCAGAAAATATAAAGTATTTATTATTATCTAAGGTCTTGATGAATTGCAGAGTGAATTTGGTAATTGTGGAATCTGAAAACTTCTGTGGGAACATACAATTTTTAACAGTGTATGCTGGGAAAGAACTTTCTTTCCAGAACACGTTATCTGATGCAGAAAGAGGGACATGCACGTATATCTCAGTATAGAATGTTTACTGAACTGAAGAAGGTGAGGATAAAAGTTCTTGCTTGGTTTGAAACTGAAAAACCCATTTTCAAGAGCCAGCCTTAAGTGTCTAATTCCAGCTGCTCTTTCTCATGTTGATTTTCTATGAATTTGCACTAAAACTTTGAAGAGTCTTGCTTTTGATCAATATGACTATAGTTCTAGATGATCAGAAAAACTATTTGTTGTCCAGCTTACTTTTATATCACTTGATTATTTGAGTCTGTAAGAAGGAAGTGAAGAGATAAGATTTAAGTACATAATCAAGCCTTTTCCATAACAAATTCCTAAAACTGTGTTGTATATGAATTTTTCTTTACTTAGGGAACCAGAGTTATTGATCAGTCTTTAGTTTCTTTGTTTCTTACCAAATTCAGTGTTTCATAAAAGAAAATCTTTACTATCTTCTGTGTGTTTTGGAAAAACCGAATACTGTGGATATTATCAAACAGGTTACATTAACTCTAGCCCTTGGTAAAAAGCATATTATTTAAGATGTAGGTTAAGAAAATTCTGTTCTTAAAAGTGTAAGGTAAAAGTAAGTAGTTAAGGCAAGAGAATGATTTTAGTTCTTAGGTTCAGCTGAAGGATATACTTCAACAAAACCCTGAAAAAAATAAAGACATCTAATAAATATTTTTCATAAAAAGTTTTCATATTGAGTGACTTCTCTGTGGGTTCTGTTCTAGTCGTGTTTCAATACCAAAATATCAATACCAAACACAGTTACAGAACTATCACCACTGCCAACAAGTAGTTCTAGCTGACGTGTTTAACAAACACTGCCACTTAAAAAGCATGAAAAACTCTGGCTAATTAAGTGTAATTCTTATGAACATGATGCAGAACTTCAGCATAACCATTAAAAGGCTCTTTTTTGGTACAGGATCACTCTTGCTTGACTTTGACAGATACATCATGCTAATTACTCAGCTTTGCCACAGGAGATTTTTTGTAATTAATTATTATCCCTGTTCTCTGTTTAACCCAGAAGAGTTTAATCCCTTTCATTTTAAGATGATATACATTCATCTTTATTTCCACCATATTATAATACAAGACACTGTGTGTTTAAGATTAATGTCATGGTCTGCTATGGCAGTTCAAAGGTGTTTTCAGAACCTTGGGTTATCTTGTTTACATACATATTAATATTTTTCTTGAGAGCTGGCATCTCTCATGAGACAGGAAAAAATTCATGGAAAGTTATATCTTTGGCAGATGAAAAAATTCCCTTAGCAGCATGTAGCATATCAGTGTCTGTCAGCTAATTCTCAGGAATGCTCCAAATGATTGTGGTTGTCCTTTAAAAAGTGCAACTTAATTCACAAAAACTTATTGTGAAAGACAGGTAAGTATGCTGATTGCAGACAATTCAGGTAGATGGTTGATTTTACCATAGTTAGTCTGATTAACTCTGCTGTAAGGACACTTATGCATGGGAAGTTAATGCAGGGTAACTTTTGTCCAATAAGCTCTTACCCTAGCTTATTGTGTAGTAACTCTCACAGGTAGACAAACTCTCAGTGCAGACTGATTTACTTAGTATTAAAGTTTTTTTGATAGACATATTAGTCTAAATGTGTTGTAGGTTTTTTTTAAGTTAGGGGTTTTTTCCTTCAACTTCAGCCAAACTACAGTAATATTAGGGATTTTTTACTACGTTTTATGCTAATTTTATGAGCTAGTAAGTGTTAACTTGATCAAACATGTCACAACAAACCATTTATACTACTCTCAGGGAAACTCAACGCAAATTATATAAGTCCCCCTATGGCACTAAACAGCATTTTACATGGTTGAAATACTGCAGATGGTGCTCAAGAAGGGAAAAAAAAAAACCTAAGTAAACTGTATAATTTTGCCAGTTAAGAAGAATGCATGTTGATGATATTTGATTGACTGATCTTTTCTTTTTGCATGTTTGGAGCAACAGGATCAAAGTTGTACTACGTGACCCCACTCTGTACAATCTTTAAAATTGCAATTTAAAAGTGATTATGGAAAAAGAAAATAAGATTATGCACCAATTTTACAGAAAAAAAATATTTGGGACAAAACTGTAGTATAAATTTCAATATATGCTTATAATGTGTTTAGATTTTTTGTATCAGGATTCAGAAGCATAAAGGAGACTGGAGTGCATAGCTTGCAAAGAAAAAATTGTCAAGTATTTGAAAAGCTAAATCTTGAAGAATGAATTTTGAAGAATGGCTGTTGTAATTATTGGTGGGTTCATCCTCTTTCAGAATTCCATCATGCACTTTTACCAAACATATTTTATTTTATTAGTTTTATTCTGTTATGCTCTTTGCTATTTTCACACATCACAGCACTGTCATGTCATCAATTTTCCTTCTGACTATATCAGCAGAATTCCCCCTTTCCCTTAGCAGGCCAAATGTACCATATAGTCCAAGGACACTGATATTGTCACTCCTGTTAATCAACTACTGGGGAACTCCCATGGGAATACATTCAGCATCCAGTGCAAAAACCTCTAACTAAAAGTCACCTCCAGGACACCTGACCACTGTTGAAGTGGTTGTTACAATACATTAACCTCCTGCTTCTGCTCTCCCATCAGGCTGAGACTCAGCTAAGGCACTTATGTTTAGTGGCTTCTTTAACTTAAGAAGTATAAGTTGCTGTGATTGGTATGACTTACATTGTCCCCTGCCTGCCCTACTTACCATTATTTTTCTAGCTATATGCATGTATATGGTGTATACCTATGCTGTTTTTACTGTCTCAGCTTCTCTACAGGTTAAGTAGTAAAACTGCCCTTCACATTCTGCTTACTCGATTATTAATAGGCAGATGAAAAAAAAATGCTTTAACTACATGCATTTCATATATAGAGCTGTCAAAAATACAGTCTTTTTTTATGATGTCTCATATCCTAACTTATTCCTACAGTTTTGCCTTCATACTGTAAAGAATCTTAATTTCTTCTGAACTTCTTGATGCTTAGGAAAGTTTTCTTGCAATTTAAGGTTAGGTTGTTGGATATTTCATAGTAACAGCTGATTCAGCTGTTCAAGACAGTGCAATGCTGTCTCCAATTGCATGCAATTGTAGCTTAAATGTAATGATAATGACTAGGCATTTATAATCTATCTGGTTGTATCTTCCAGGCTTTTTTGCTAATTTTCCCTTTCAACTGAATTCTATTCTCCCTTACGGTGAACATTAATCTTGATCAGTACTATTCTATCTCTGCTATGGCTGTCCTGTATATCTGGTATATTTGTGCCTTACTGTATTATAACATAGCTGTTTGTTTAGCATAGCATAGCATAGCATAGCATAGCATAGCATAGCATAGCATAGCATAGCATAGCATAGCATAGCATAGCATAGAATAGAATAGAATAGAATAGAATAGAATAGAATAGAATAGAATAGAATAGAATAGAATAGAATAGAATAGAATAGAATAGAATAGGCTGCAGACCAAAATAGTATAGCTATATTACACTGGAATTTCCAGAGCAATGCTATTGCTGTAGCAATGATGCACATGAAATAATCTGATATTTATCCACAGAAACTTGCCAGTTAACAGAACCAGTGTATAAATCTACTCATCAGTACAACCAATGGATGTCTTTTATCTTGCTTTTGATGTAATTTTTTTTTGTTTTTGTTACCAAATGAAATTAGAGTTGAAGAGCTGGTCTGATCTGTGCCTCTAGAATCACTGATGAGATCCTCATCACTGAGTCATGGTGGTGTTTTTGTTGATTCAGGCTTCAGTGAAAGCCAGAGTTCTTAGGTAGGTAATGCTGGGTTTACCATTGCAGTGTCACGTTTAAACAGCACTCTGTTTCTGTGAACATTCACCAATTTTTCTCTTTAAAATATTTTCCCAGTGGTTTAAATCTGTATGACATCACTCTCTGAAGTAGACTTTCTGCATATTCTTCCTGTCAACCACCCTGCCAATACTTGAAAATCTTTACCAAAAAATGTTGATAAAATTCCAGCTTCATAAATGCTCACAATGCATCTCCACAAAACAGTAAAACACAAATATAGGCTTTGTGAGAGGGTTATGAACTGTTCTTCAAAAAGTCTATTTCCTTATGTGTATTGGAAATTACCGGTTTCTCATATAACAGAAAATTGCTACTTTTTTTCCCTCTCATGTTAGTTTTGCTTTGCTGATAGGAATTAGAACATTCAAAGGCTTTTGCATGAGGAACAGTAATATTGTATAATTTCTTCCTGAATAAATTTTTCTGGGTGATTTATGAAGAGGACTCCTCCTTTTTTATGTTTCCTTTGCATTTAAACATCTTTCTATAAGGAGAGGAAAAAGAAAAAAAAAAAAAAATTAAAGATTGTTCTGTTGAAACTGTAATTCTAGATACCAGTGAGAAAATTCTTACCCATAATCTTTATTTCTTTTTTTTCCCAACATACCTAACTATGTCAAAAAACTATTAAATTTTTTAAAAAACTGTGAACTGCTAGTGGTGATAGAAATTTATTGAAATATATATGTGTCAATTTGTTGATATCATTTGATTATGCTACAGTCCTCTAAGTAGTTATTTATGTCAATGTAGTGTGATTTTGAAGGGTTGCATTTTAATCCTATTCTACTTCCAAATTTCTCTGAAAAATATAAGTACCATAAAAATTAAACTTGGTCACTGTGTGAGTTCTGTGAGATAGCAAAGCAAAACATGCTGTAAAATAATTGAAAGCAGTAATATTTGACGGCTTACCAAATGCAGGAAATAAATTCAGAGATTTTCTGTTTTCCAAGTACCTATACAATACTACTCTGAAAGCTTTTTAGCCCTTAAAAATTTCGTATAGCTAATGTCATAAGGGTTAAATAATTCTGTGTAATTTAGTAGGGTATTAACTGTAAGACATAGTTACAGTTGATGTGAAGTGCTATTCTATGTTCTTTCTCCCAAAAACATAAAGCTATATGTTTTTACAGTATGGTTTACAAGCAAGCTCTGAGTTTAGCCTTTGAGAACATCACATGATTTTGCATTAAACCCAGTGGAGAGAGCTCCATTTCACATCAGTCCCAGATAAGCCTGTGACTTTGTAACTCTTTCACATAGTTTATTATAAATGCTTAACAGCCTCTCGATAAACCCTGACTTAACTTATTTGGCTGCATGTTTTGTTTACCACAATATTATATGCAGACCTCAGTAAGATTTATTATTTTTGTACTGTAAATAAACATTATAATCAGGTAAAATCACAAGAAACAAGTTACTAAACTTTGTTTTATTCAGAGATATGTTGTAGAAGTTAGTTTGCCTGAAACTTTTTTTCATAATGCTGTGTTAGTTGCTCTGTTGTCCTTTGCCTCAGTAGAAAATAAAAATATATAACTTTTTTATATAACCTTCAGCAATTTATTTATTTTTAAAAGACTCTCCAGAGGGATAGAATATTTCCAAATATTCTTCAGAGAAGAACTGCTGTGAAAATTACTAAAAAAGACAGATAAACATTGGTGACTGTATATTGTTGCATTAAATAGTGAAATAAATATGGTATTTGTCAAAATATGACAGTACTACAAATATCCTATAGTAGAGGAAGAAGAATTTCTAATTCACACACTAATCTTTATAGGCAGTACAAATTTGTTTTGGGGAGATTGTAATTACAGTACTTTATGTGCATCTACAAACTATTTATTTACTGATAGCTGACTTCAAAGAAGGATTGATGTATAAATTCAGAATAAAAATCAGTGTTTGCCCCTTTGCACTGCTACTTCAAAAGAGCGTTATAGAGTGCAAGCCCGGTGACCAGTGACCAGCAAATCCTTCCAAAAATACAGTTCTAGTGAAGTTATGGTTTATGAAGTTTGGTTGAAAAGAAGTATGAAAGTGGACATTGTGTCAAGCTTTGTCAAACAATGTCTATATTTCTGAACCCCTTCCAACTTGAAGTCCACTTAACTCATGATCTTTAAATTAATTACTGACTCTCAGATGTATAATTTTTAGGTTGTCTGCATCTCAGTCAAACGCCCTTCCCGCACTTATAAGTAGCGGGGCTTTTGGTAAAGAAGGCTCAGTATTTTCTACTGCCTGGAAGCTGACCAATGGCTGTGGATTCTAGAGATGTCTAGTACGTCCCAGATGAGTTTGCAGTCTTGAAGCATCTGGTACATCCTCATTAGCACAGTAATCATTATATTGCTAACACCTTGACCAGTACTGAAATATTAAATGTCTGTACAAGGAACTAAAAGAGATAAATTGCATGGGGTTTTCTTCTGGAAAATGACCAATAGCCAGTGTTATGCATCAGGAGTATAAAGGCTGTCATATTTAACAAACCTCACATTAGGAATGTAAAGTTAAAGATCTGCTGTGGAATTAAAAGAAACTTGTTCCTTTGGACTACTGCAACTTTCTTATGTATATTCTCCAGTTATCTTTTAAAGTATGGCACTGACAAGTTCATTAGAATTATAGATCATCAACATGATAAGCTTAAGGCATTTCTGTTCATACAAAGTTTATTCTTACATATATATTTTTCCCCTTATATTTATTTTTCCCAAACAGGTCACAGAATGATGTGAATAAGGAAAAAATATCATGTGAATCATGTAATTTTTGCCTTATTATATAAAGATCCATTTTTATAAGCTTGTACTTGGTGAAAATACAAGGCTTTTTTTCTCCTGGAAATTATCTGAAGTTATTTGAAACATGAGAATATAGTGGTAGTTAATAGTGCACAAACTCCTGCTCTTTATGACCTGCCTTCAGTCTGTGCAATGCAGCATTTCCCTACGTGGACATAGGAGCTTAATAGGTGCTAACAACAGTGTTGTCTGTGCTCTCCTTTGCAGTCTGTAGGCATGCTCAAAAGGGCCTGTTGAAAGCAGGGTCATTTACAGTGTGTTTCTTTTCTGGGCAGTGTTAGGTAAAACATATTTAACAGAACCTTTTATGAGTTACAGAGGACAAACTCTGTTTTCAGCCACTAAGGGCATCTGTGAGACAGTTTTGTTTGAGGAACTGACCAAGGTTACTTCTCATAGTTGACATCTTGTACAGTATACAATCATAAATCACAGAGTAGCTTTTTTCTGCCTCAGATTCATGATAAAAAGCTTTCCAGTTTGACCTTTGCAAGGCACATGCGTTCTAACCAAATTTTACAATATAAAAGTCACCTTTAAAGAAAGAAAAGGGACAAGCAGAATAACAAGAATCTGTATTGTGTATCATACAGGGAGGTCACTCATCATGTTGTTCATTCTTATAAACACAGTGCTTTGGCTATAAAAGTTTATTTTCATATTACTACAAACATGGAAAATGAACTTTGAAATAACTGTTTATTTATGCATTTTTCTATTGTAGAACTAGTCTGCGGGCTAACAAAATGTTAGCTTGCCTAAAGGATGTTCACTGAAGTTAATAGTGAAAATTTTTCTGACAACTGGTAATTTGCTTATTTACAGCTTCCATATTAAATCTTCAAATATAGTAGATACAAATTAGTAACCTTTAGCTGAAGGCCCTTGTTCCCTTTTGATTTTGTTCCAGTTGCAGAGAAACAAAACTTCCTTTTGTTTTTTCTGATTGTAATTATCATCTTGTGACACCCCAATTTTATCTCTTCCATGTAAATTTCAGATATGTTGCTATAAAGTGGAAGTAATTACTTATGAGGCCAGTTGTACAACTCTCAATAACTTAGTTGTGGTATCAGAACTATTAAATACTGGATTCCCTTTTTTTTTCAAGAGTGATCACCCTCATGCACTTTCATTTCATACTACAGGCATAAAGTAGAAATAAGGTAATTGGATTATTGCAAACACTTCGAAGTACATACAGAGATAAAGAACAGTTAAGAAATCCTATTACTAAGAAAGACTTTTTTTCCATGCTTTTTATAATTTTCTAAATCAGATTATTGCATTCCTTATACCTGGGGTGTTTGTTCAAGAAACTGCCTGCCCACATACTGACCTTTCTCAGGGGAAACATGAAATCAGTGCTCTTGCAGTATTCACTGACTCCTGGTTCATTTTGAAGTGCAACTGATCTATTAAAACCCTACCCCCTAACAAATTGAAAACTCCCACAAACAGCTGAAATAATCCTATTGGCTACAAGCAAAACATAGTGAAGTTATACAGTTGTAACATATACACATTAAGGTGAATAACAGATGTAGCAGTAATAACAATGGAATAGTAACAGAATGTTCCAGAAGCCTGAGGATTCAAGGAAAGAATTGCATTTAGTGACACTTCCTCTTCACTACTATTTTTAATTGTACTGCTGAGATTAGGCTTACACAAATACATTCATCCATGCAAATGCCAAGACGTTTTCCAAAATGCAGAGGTACTTTTAATGAAACTCTAGTAAATTTTAAATTTAACACACCCACTGAGTAGATCTTTGAATTTATTGAACATACTTGTGTATAGGACAGTTCATCGGCTTGTCTAGCAACTAATTTAGAGAAGTAATATTACTGAATCTTTTTCTCCAGGGCAGAAGGAGTACTTTAGTCCAAACCCATTAAAACTGGTAGGAGATAAGTAATTAATTTTTTTGTGCTTTTTTATTAATGTTTCTGTATTAATAGAGAAATTTGTTAGATCCTTTTAAAAATCTAGTAAAATAAAGGAACCTAAACGAATCTAATAAATGTTGGATTAGTCGGTATGGTGAAAGCAATGGAGTTAGTGAAATTTACAACAATGGTGAATACAAACAGACTGAAAATGGCGGGATTCTTACAAACAAGCAAAATTGTTGTTTGGTATTTATTTTCCTACAAAATATTTTAATTTTTTTGCGTGTATGTGTGTTTGCCTTTTTTGGTTTGGTTTAGTTTTTTTCTGAGCTCATGCTGAGCTTGAGAGTTTAGTTATTGGGAAAGACATCCCTATAAGTACTGAGAAACTGCAGTCTATTAATTGACAGTAGAAACATTGAACCATTTGATAACATTTTTCCAGGTTACTTCCCAGAATAGACTTCCACCTTGAAAGTATATGTTTATTAGGTCAAAATCAGAAAAAAATTGATTACAGAACACTTTAATGGGAAGCAGATTTTTTTGCCACATGTTCCAATGTGCTTCAGGGAAACTGCACCAAAATTTTCCCAGGTTCTGTCCATGTCAACTACACACAAGAGTACCTACTTCATTGTTGTTTTGAACTTCCTTATTATTCACATCATTGTACATGCTCCTTTACTCTTGAGATCTCTATTTGTAAGGGGACAGCTGACTTTATTATTTATAAACTGTTTATACAGTTTATACACCATAATAGTGAAAATATATTCTGTTTTGCTGGGTTAGTGGGAATGTGTAGTGATTTCACTTGTTTTCTCAGTACCTGACCTGAAACTCCTAATGTCTGTTTGAAGAACTGTTGGGTCTTCACATGGCAAATAGAAAAATCCTGTCCCTTTTAATTTTTTATTATGTGTTAACATCTGTATTGACACACTAAGACCTAGAGGTGTTTTACTACAAGGGAAATTATGTATGTATTTCTACATACACTTAAAAAATCATGGTCTCCATCTTTTACGTTGAATTTCCCAAAATAGTAAATATTCTTTCATTGAAATCCCTGTGCATTTGTACTCCATTTGCAAAGTGTGAATGTATTTGTTAACCATATTGCAGTTTGAGCAACATAAATTAATTTTTGGTGAGAAGATAGTATGATATGAGATCATCAAAGTAAATTAATGAGATTGTCAGATAAATTAATAACTTTCATCTTATTGCAAGAACTGAATAAGACACAGAAAATTACAGAGGTTTGCATACTGAACACAAAGTCCAAAAGAAATAGTTAACACACTTTTCCACAAAGTACATAATAGTTTGGGCTCTTGAAATAATCAGGTTTTATACAAAACAACAAACTATGCTGTATAAACACACAGCAAGATACATTTGGAGTCTTGGAGAACAACTACAAATAGTCATTATAGTATTTGAAGGTAAGTTTGCATAGTCCATCAAAAAGGAGTTGAGTTTGCTTGGAGCACAAATACAGCATGTTTTGTTTTGTCATGGAGTATTTTCCACCAATTTTTTAAAGATTTGGTTCATTAACTGAGTTTTCTTCCAGTTATACAAATGTAATCTGGTGTCTCATAAATATGTGAATATCAAAATAAACACTCAAATTATCACTTCAATGGAACTTAGCACAAAAAAAAGACAGTTTGATTAATTGTATTGCCTTTTCTTTAGAATTAAATAGCTGTGCTACATAGTTTTTAATATTATGCAAAAAAAGCAATAATAGTCCTTATCTTCAGAATATAAACACAATAGAATATTCAGTACTCCTAAAGGATTATGCTTTATGCACAGTTTAGACAATCCTATGATAGAAAATATATTCATAATTCCCTTTTAGAAAAAAAATTTGCTTTAAACATTCTAGACATAATTAATATGAGTGAATTTTCTAGCTCTTTACAACCTCTTTAAAGTAGGTCTTCCCAGCAAGGGTTCATCTACTGTATCAGTCAGATTGAGGGGGGGCATAAGATTAATCTTGCTACGAGGGACATTTTCTCTTATGGATATATATCTGTATGTTTTTTTCTAGTACAGATTTGCTTGCAAGATTCTTTCTCTTTGTTTTCTCCCTTAGTAGTATTTTGAACTGATTTTCTTAATAAAGAATACCCTCTTTTATTTTCATATTATACTCAGCAGCTGCTTTATCTTTTTTTCTTTAATAAACAGGGAAAAAGACTGGTTTTGCTACTGGCATTTTTCTGCATGTTTATACACTTTTGACTACACCTGGATGAATACTGAAGGAAAAAGGAAAAAATAACCAAACGTCCATATTATCTCAAACCTATTAAAAACCCTTTTGAATTTTCTTCCACACTATTTCAGCAAATACACTTGCTGGTACGGGTGCTTCCAAGACAATACAAATTAAGCAAATGTTGTAAAATATTCACTGACAGTGAATTTCAGATGAGTAATTGTGGAAAGTCACATATGATGCCTGATATAAAGGTTTTCAGTCACATAAATAATAGGATTAAGTCATTCAGTTCAGTTATACTGATTTAATCACAGAATCACACAGACTTAATCCTATTAAGTCATTCAGTTCAGTTATAGTGATTTAATGATCAAGCATGCTTTAATACTCTTTGAAAATAAATATTACTTTTTTCTTTTTTAAAAAAAGATAATTGTAATGCTGCAGTGTATGAAAGCTGCTTACATGTCCTTGGATTCTATATTCACAAGCTCTTAAGAACAAACATTTTCCACATAATAATACCGACTACAAAATAAGTTAAATAAATAGGCAATACTTAGGTACTTTTTTATCAAACACTTCATTTGCTGCAAAATATTTCTTATTAATACTCACTTCGTTCAGTGCCTGCTTCTGCCATTCGTCAATTCATGCTCTTTCAGAAGGGATCTTTTTATTCTCGGGAATTTATTTGCAATAATTTTGTTTGAGAGATCTAAAGAACAAAAAGATTAGATAATTAGAGTGAGATTTTAGTTAGGTATGATCTGATATGAATTTAATACATTTGATAAAGGTAAATTGTTTACTTCTAGTTTTGACTTTGGCAGGCATTGTGCCATTTCTAATTGCTTAAGGAAGGACAGTGATGCATAATTTTACTTTGAGACATTTTGCACACATTTGAGAAATTTGAATAGATTTGGAACCACATATTCCACTATAGAGTACATTGGATCACTTTTATCTTTGCATTTAATTTAATCAAAATAAATTTCTTTTTTACACATGCAATTGTTAAGTGTGTACCACAGTTTCATTTCTCACTGCTACGTAGATGCACTGGAAAGAAAAAAATGGCATGTTCAATGGATTTGGGTTCAATTTTGTTTTCTTCATCATTCACATTATGTATATAGACTGGAACCACATAAGGAAAGAAGATGTTCATCAAAGACTTTCATACAATTTCACATCATTATGAAAATGAGATTACGTATTGCCCACCCAATGTTAAGCCTCCTGTGTGCACTGTGCCTTGTACTGTGTTTGTACAATTTGAGAACAAAGCCAGCCAGGTAACAATGTTTCAATTTAAACTGAAGGTTAAATTGCTTCTCAGGAGGGGTTAAAGTTTAATTCTTTACTTACATAGTGGAAAACACATGAAATGCCTAAGTATCAAAACACAAGCTCGGCGGGAGACATGTTTTTACTTTTAAAATCTGTATAATCCATAAGGTGGCAGTGTGGCAACTATTTTTAACTGAAGTGGGAAAAAAAGGAACTGTTAACTCCTCGACTGATTTCCAAAGCACAAGAAAAGTAACACAACAACAGTTTCCGTGTTTAGGGGATTTTTTTTTCTTTAAATATATATACCTAAAACAACTTAGGTTACTGAAAGACAGAAATTCCTAGGAGTGAAATCTCTTTTGCTAATACCTGACTTCAGTTGAAGTAAGATTCTGGCAAGCTATAGAAGAAATATGTAAAAATATGTTAAATATGCAGTCTACAAAATATTAATCAGAAACAGGATGACACTCTTAGTTATGAATATGTTATATGGTTTACACAGAATCCTTAAAGGAAGTTTGTTCTTTTTTTAGAGAAATACCATTTTCTTTCAAACATCAGGAGAGCAGTTGTATGCATCTGTATATACCCACATAGGTACATCCACACATGAAACCAATTCTAAAACCAAAACACTTTCAAACAACCTCAAGTTGTAAATTCAAAAATACCCTTCCACTGCTCCCCTTCTCCTATATCCCTCTAGCATCTTTCTTTGTTAAACACTAAGGGTTAGAAAAAACAGATGTGGGAATGTTCAGTGAATTCTTCACTGGCTTCAAGTGTGCATCATCCCAAAATCTTCTCAAAAAGAATCCTCAAAACATATGAAGTGTATTGCCAAAATGCAGATGGAGGAGAGCCAATACCTGTTCTCAGATGTTTTCAATAGTTTTGATCTCATTTCTGCAGTAAAATTACACATATAGGAAGCAGTTGGCCATTCCTACTCAATTCTGAACGTGCAGATGGATAATGAAAAATTTGGATCAATACCAAATGTGCAATTTTGATACAGACCACATATTCATACCAAGTCTCTTCAGCACTAATTTTCCTTCTAAAAAATATTTACTATGAAGACACATCTTGTAAAGTGCAGAGAATTTCAACACAAACAAATCTGTTGGTTTGGAGTTGGAACTAGAGGGCCTTTGCATTCTAGAGAATTAAAATAAGTGAAGAGGAAAAAAAAGAGTTAATGTTCAGAACGGAATACATTGTTTTCCATTCTCTACAACGCATTGCTGATAATCGCTGGCTTTGCTATTTTAAGTAAAATTGTCATGCTTAAAACCTAGTTCCAGTCCCAGATTTGCAGGGTATTTTTTGCTTTTAATGCTTTGGATTAGCAGTTTTCTTGCACAACTGATTTATACAAATCACAAAGCTACAAAAAGCAAATAAAAACAACCTACATTCATGAGGACATTTGTGTGCATTTAAGCACTTTTCTGTGCATTCATAAAGGCCTACAGAATAGCTTTTCTATTCCACAAAAGTACTAAAATTGATATGTATCTTCACAATTTTTTCATTGATGTCTTTTTTTTAATTGGTAATATAAAATTATAACTGTTTGTAAACAAACAAAAAATATTTATACTACCAGAGGAAAAATTGCAAAAAGTGCATTTTCCCAAGGCTGTATAAACATTATCTTAGACCTGTAGAGGTATCAGTGATAAATTTTCATCTTTCTGACAAGTATTAGATGAAAACCAGTTAGAAATGGTTAATCATATGTTTTACCTATATAATACTGGTATTTTATTAATAAATAATAATTTGTTTCACCTATTAAGTGTCAATCACAACGTTTCAGGAAGTATTTAGGTATCAGTAAAACAAACGGGAAACAAAAAATTCCTGCAAAAATAAGATTAAAAAAACCTGCTATAATCAGATTAAAAAAACCCAACCAAACAACCAAAAGTCAAAAAACATGCCCTTTTGGTCTCTTAGGATTACAACTGATGAGAATTAAATTCAATCAAAAAAAGGACTATAATTCACAAGCAATCTAAAGCTACTTGGTGCTTTAGATGTATGAATTAAATGTTTAAAAGCAGACTGTGCTGCTGTTACGTTTTCACTGGGTTTTTGTCACTTCACAAGGGCAGTTCCCTCTTGAACCTTATAAATTACAAGTGGAAGCAGGTGGCAGCCTGCCTGGCTAGTCTTCCTGAAGAAACAGGTCCTGGATGTATAGGTTCCCAGATCATAAATAGCCTACGGCCCTGAACCTTGTCAACCCACAGCTGGAATGTATTGGCCTGCTGTAGCTCTTAAGTTGCTTCTCATTCTGCAAGGCTGCTTGCAACCTCCATATCGCTCAGTAGCGAACAGCTGTACACCCCACACTGTGCAGGTGTCCACATGCTGTCAGTGGGTGCTGCAGGAGAGGCTTCCTTTAAAAGATGCTGGAGACTGTACTGTGATGTACACAGGTGGTTCCAGTCACCTCCAATGGACCCACCAGAGGACACAGCTGAGCCCCTCAGAAAAGATCGTGGTGCCTCGAGGAAAATATTTTTAAGAAAGGGCAAAGGTGCTAGAGAGTCAGACGAGGGAAAAATAGTGGGAAACATGAGAGTGAACACCAAGGGCAGAGAAGGAGAGGGAGGAAGTGCTCCAGGTGCTGGAACAATTTTCCTGCAGCCAGTGGAGAGAAGCACATGGTGGAGCAGGGGAAATGTGTGAGGAGGAAGCTGCAGCAGAGAGAGACTGCTGTGTCCTGACCACCCAGCCTCTACCACTGACACACTGCCTGGGGCAATTAGAGGAATCAAGCCTAAAGAGTGAAGCTGAGTCTGAGAGAGGGGGAAAGAAAGGTGTTGTTTTAATGTTTGTCTTTGTTTCTCACTACCTGGATCTATTTTAATGGGCAATATTAAATTAAAGTAATTTTTCCCAAATCAGGTCTCTTTTGTCTGTAATGGTAAAGGGTAGGTGATCTCCCTGCCTTTACCCTGACTCATGAGCTTTTTTTCATCTTATTTTATTCTCCTGTCCTCAGAGGAGGGCAAGTAAGTGAGCAGCTGGGTGGAGCTTTGGTTGTTTGTCAAGGCTTAACACCACAACAGGCTTCCCTGTTTAAAGCCTAAAACTGTCATTACTGCTACAGGTCCATTTTCTTTCACAGTTCTTCATCAGTTATATCCTCTCCTTTGCCTTTCTTTGCTGTTAGGGTTAAAGGCATGTGTCTCAGCTCCTTGTGCAACTTGACCTATTTAAACGTGTCACCCTCTAGATTTATGTAGGAACATAGATATGTGTCAGTAATTTTTTGTTTAAAGTTTCTTTAGATTTTCCTTCTCATTTCATCCATATCTCTTGCTACTTTCTCCTGTATTCTTTATACCATTAGATCTTTCCTAATTTCTCTCCTGTTTCCTTTGTGACTTCTTTTTTTTTTTTCTAAGCTTTTGCAACACCTTATTTAAAAGCTCACTTTTCCCACTGAGAAACTATACTAACTCTAGAAGTAAGAAAGAGTGAGAAAGTGTCATTATGAAAAATAAATATATGGAAAAATGAAGTTTTCTTGAGAGGGTTCATAAGAGAATTGAACTGCAGTGAACAATGCTGTTTGCCTTTGGGGGCTTTGGGGAACTTCTGGGCTTACACTCTTGGAAATGCAACTTTAAAAGCTCAGTTCTCTCTCTGTGCACCGACACCTTGTTGACATTCTCCTCTCCAAAGTCAGCAAAATCTAAAATGTTTGGAAGTGTATTCTTCCTTTCCCCATACTTACACACAAGCATATAAGCAGACTGCACAAGACTTGTTTTCACACACTACATGGTTTGGGAGCAGGCATATCTGGGAAAATGGGGATAATAATAGATGGCAGGTGTGCCATGACAAAAGTAATAGGGCAGAAAGGTTCCCAGGATGTGATCTTTCACTTTCTTCTCTTTTGTCTACTCAACACATTAGTGATGAAAGAAATCTCATTTCTCAGGTCATGTCACTTAGACAAGCGGAATCCTGGTGTGGGAAGCCTTTCCAACCTTTCCACTCTGGATTTCATGCCATTTGTTGTCCTTAGACTGTATAAGAAATCAGTAAAGCACAGGGTCATGAACTGGACCACACCTCTTCTTGTTGTCACTTGTCAGAGACTCCTGTTTAAAACAAACCAAAAGAAACCAAAGCAATCTCAGCATGACACAGAGAGGTATGGGGATAAGAAAAAGTGTGAGTTTGTTTGATTAATGATCTCACACTATTTTTGTTCTTTTCAGAAAAGGGATACTTATTTTCAGACTCTTTGCTGTCCTTTCGTCACGCCTCTAGAATTAAGAAGAAAGAAATGAATGCATACTGAATAATTTTTGCCTGTTATATTTATAACTATATATAATATTATGTAATTAATATGTTATATTATTTATTAACTGTTAACACAGATAATCTGTGTCTATCTACCAAAATACAGTATTTCAACATGGAGAGAACTATCCATTTGCAAATCCAATAAGCTTCTTACATTATACATGTTCTTCAGTCCTGAGTACCCTCCCTGACAGCCACTAATAAGACTGTTTAAACATCTGGGGTTTTACAGTTCATAGTATGGTAAAGTTAAAACATTTCCAGGCCACTCAGTTAATTGGTTAAGTCAACCTTTACAGAGCCTTCTGACTTGCCAGCTAGTAACGGGTATTTTCCAAGTCCTGGTTTCATTGTTGCAGGATGGGGCACACAAATGTACCACTCCCCTGAGGGAGGAATTTAGTCAGGATTTCTGGTGGAGCAACTATGAGTTCTTTATTAACACTCCAGAGAGTGAAATCCAAGGATAAAGAGTGGCACAAATTTCTCTCAGCAACTTCAGTAGTGAAAAAACATTACTTCGCTGCAAGGAAAAGGGAAAGAGAAATGCCTTCGAATAATCAATAGCAGATCCAGTTTGTTATGCAATAAAAAGTCCTTAGTGAATCTGAATCATGTTAGTCCAAAATATGTGAACCATCCCTCACTGTCCAAAATTTGAAGATCCTATGAATCTTATTAGCAAGGTATTCATCTACCTTTGCAAACTACTAATGTGTCAGAGTGAGAGCTCTCAGCCTCAATAAATGAATTGCAAGAGGTGCTTCAAAAGTTTAGAAGATTTCTACTATTTCGTATTTTTACATTTTCTTTAATGTGTGTTGAAAGGGTGTAAAATGTAAACCATCTTATCTTGAATTTAACACAAGTTTTGACAAGTAGTTTACTTCTATGATCAGGACACCATTTTATGCTTGAGTGGACTAAATGCCATGAGCACATTAGCATCATCTGAGGTAATCACACTGAATTTTAATTTTGTTGTGGGATGTTAATTTGGAATGTTATGGCCACCAAGCACATGTTTTGCCTGAGAAGACTTAATCGGATGATACTATTATTTAGCATATTATTTCCCATGGGCAAATTAAGCTCAAGTGTTTAGTTTTGTGAATCCTTGAGAATCTAATGAACTACCCTGGGATCACACACAAGGCAACAGTGCATACACAGTGATATATAGCAAATCACATTTTAGTTTCTTCAAACGTATAAATAAGTTGCGCTATTTTGAGAAAAATTATTAGATTTCCTTTCTATTTTAAATTTGACATTGAACCAGTTAAGTGTTTATGCAAGTGTACAGGGCTTAGCACTACATTAATTTGAACTAGAAAAGAAATGGAATATATCACTCTACCTCCTTTTGAGATAAAACAATGGCCTTTGTGCAGCCTTTAGCTGTATTCCTCTGATAACTCAAGGTAATTTGGGATATCTGTTGATACTATATTTTAAAAAATTAATTTTTTTTTCTTTATCTTTACCTGCTTCAGCAAATAGTGGGCCCACTTTTTCCAGCAAGTTTATGAAAAATACACTTTTGTGATTTTATGGAAACTTTATTTGTCAAAGGAAGGCAATTGCCTCCTGAAGCCATTAGCGATGAGATGTGTGTATGAAGTCATGAAAATCTGCTGGAAAATTTTTAAAAATCAATAAAATAATTCACCTGGTGTAATCTCTACCTGTTAGTGGGTGACTTGTGTATTTGAGTTCACTCACCCAACCAAGAAAGAAGCTTTTCCAAGACTGATTCCTAATGCTAAGAACTACCAAGACAGTCTCTTACTGGGATGAACTGGGATCACCAAACATCTCTCACTAGTCTTTTGTTGTCAAGGACAAGGTAGTTTTCTGCAACTTTCTTTTTTCTCCTAAGACATAGAAGTGTCCTAGTTTCATCTGGGATAGAGCTAATTTTCCTTCTTAATAGCTAGAGTAGTGCCGTGTTTTGTATTCAGCATGGGATTTGGTATGAGAATAATGTTGATAATACACTAATGGTTTTAGTTGTTGCTAAGAAATGAAGGACTTTTCAACTTCCCATGTCCTGCCAGTGTACAAGTGCACAGAAGTTTGGAGGGGAGCATAGCCAGAACAATGGGCCCAAATTGGCCAGTGGAATATTCCATATCATAAAATGTCATGCTCAGTATCTAGATGAAAACTAGCCAGGAAGCCATCTCTCTCTCTCTTCTGGGATTGCAGTTTTGGGATTTTCCCTCCTCTGGGATCACTAACGGGGAACAGGCTGGGCATCGGTCAACAGGTGGTGAGCAATGACATTGTGGATCCCTTGTTTGTATATTCTATTATTACTACTATTATTATCATTATTATTTTAATTTTATTTCATTTCAATTATCAATTTGTTTTTATCTCAACCTACAAGCCTCCTTACTTTTACCGTTCCAGTTAACTTCCCCATCCTCTGTGACAGGGGTAGGGTGAGTGAGCAGCTGCATGGTGTTTGGCTACCAGCCAGGTTTAAACCACAAGGAGAAAATAAAGATGTAGGAATAAAATCATATCTTACCAAACCACCAAGAAAGTAAAACAGCATATAAAATAAATTAATGAATTTGGAAAAAATCAAGATCTGTCACAATTATAGATTTATTCTTTATAAATACACGATGTTTATTCGTTTAAAATGATTACTTGTATTTTATATTATGAAGAATTTCTCTTACTGTCTGAAATTAGTTTTTAATAATATAGTCTAGGAACCATCACCTTATTTACCATAAGTTTCAACAAGTTCCCTCTCCTACTTCCCATATATCAAAACAATAAAAAAATATTAAAAGATTAAAAAAATAATATATGCTGTTGGCTTCCATTTGTAATTTGAAATACAAAATTTTTCTGCTATACTACCAATCTGGCTGGATATTATTCAGTCAAAACATTTTCAGATTCCAAGCTAATCTTGCTGTTCTTGCCTGGTCTATTTTGTGTTTCATTCCACTCTCACTGATAGAAAGAGTATTTTTTAACCACCTACTTCAAGTTAAAATAAGTAAAACTCAGATTCATTTTGATTTTTATATGCCAACTGTGTAAACTCTATAATTGATAATTTTTAGTATATTTTAATAAGTCACCTATCAAAGGGAAGATTATCAGCAGTAAAAAATAATTTTAGGGATAAAGACCTACTTCATATAATTTGCTCACTGTGAAACAGCTCTAATGAATAGAAAATAGACCACTGTAATAACCTGATGACATTTATCCATAAACACAGTTAGTTTCATATCAGATCCAACCTTCAGCTCTATGAAACTGTGCTATGATGGAAAGAATTCAAACAGCATGAGAGAACTCTCCAGAACTCTATTAAAGATCTGTATCATTTTCCAGTTGCATAGACACAAATCTAATGAAGCAGTAGGATCATTGGAACCAAGGAACATTTTATTTTCTCTGATTTTTATAAATATGAAGGCAGGGCCAAGAAGAACAGTGTGTCATTCTAATCACCAATTTAAAATAATCTGTAAATCAATACATATCTGAGTAAAGATAGTGCTTACAATGATGTCAAAAGCATGTTGACCTGAATCAAATCAGCTGGCCCATCTTGGGTATTTTGTCTTTGGCAAGTGCTAAATGCAAGATATTGAGAAAAGTACAAAAAAAAAAAAAAAAATCCCTGCCCAAATGTCAAACCTTCACACCAACAGTCTTTCAGTCTGCATACAGGATAGTTTCTTCTTAGGTGGAGATTGCTTCCACCCATTGTTGAGTGAGTTTGTATGCTTCTCAGAATTTTTTTAAAATTTGACATGGTCTGAGATGCAATGGGTTTGCCAGGATTAAGTCACAGCAAGGACCACTCTGGGTGGTGCCCTTCACTGTCTCCCCAATGAAGTGGGCTTTCTAGAGCTCCCATTGACTTGTTAATAGCACTATAGTTTTCTGTCAATAAAAATCTGCCTAAATAAGATATCTAACCAAGTTAATCTACCTTGAGGCCTCAGCCCCTCATCTATATGCCTGGGTTTTTGCTAGAGTTTGATAATTCTACCTCATAACTAGGAAAAGAAGAAAGAGCCAATAACCAGACAGAGAAGTTTTCTAAATACTTTGTGTTTTTCTGATATTCCTGAAAATAATTGCTTTCTGCTATATTCTTTTTAATCAGAATAAGCAAGAGAAAAAAAATAAGGATAAGATAAAAGAATTGGAAGAGGAGCATTTCAGGGGCTTTCCTTCTCTTTTTTTAATTTCCAAAGGAGCATTTTTGCCTTCCTTCTCACGTACTTCCAGACCTAATAGCTATGTACTAGGAGCTGATGGTGAGATTTTTCTCTTTCTGGCAGAAAAAAAGAAAAAAAAATGTATATTAGAAAAAGGTTATGAAAATTTTGGGGATTGACTCAAAAATAAGCAGAATTTGTATTTTTTTTTTTTTTTTTATGTCAGAGTGTATTCATTATCTATGGTCATCAGTCAAAATACAACAGCTCTGGTTTTCTAGGAAAAGAGGTGAATGTCCAGATATGAATGAGTTAATTTTAAACCATACCCCAGTTATGTAAATGCACAAAATCTAGTGCCACTTTCTATTCTTATTACAATTGTGAGACTGTCACTATAATTGATTAATTTTGTGCCATTCTTTTCCAGTGATCTCTTTGTCACAAGAATGAGCTATCACAGAATTTTAATGCTTAGTACATTTTAGTTTTCATAATGTATTCTGATTCTCATTCTAGTGACAAAGGTTGGCACAAAATCAGACCATATTCATAACAAAGGCTGCAAAAATAAAGCAGGAAACTGTATAGAATCCATCTTCATGACAATCTCTGAACAATGAGAACAGAAATATCACAAAACAAAACTCTTTGTACTTGTGACAGTCTTGGTATTGTAATATCACAATACACCAAAATACATTTCTGAACCTTTTGGATTGGATGTATTAAACTCATTTTACAGTATGGATATCTTTCACTCTATTTTAAAAAGGGGGCAACATGAAAAAAATATTAGTGGCAAAATGTAATTTGTTAGGAATAGTTGTAGTTTAATGGAAAACAATTTGGCTGCTCACTAATTCCTAAATCCACCACTAAGTTACTGGGGGTGGGTAGTAGGGGCAAGCACGGAGGAAGGAAAAACCAATGGTTGTTTTTCATAAAACCTTTATACCACAAACTAGATGTTTCTTTCCGGGCCTACTGTTAGTACAATTATTTGATGAACTGCTAACATGGCAAAACTGTGAGTATCAAATACAAGAAACCATCAGTAAGTTAGAAATAATTGCCATTTATTGAAGTTGTGGGTTGTGACGTTATGAATTATGAGTATTCTCCATGTTCTGCTTCTAGAAGGAGCATGAGCCAAGAATCAATGGTGAATTTACTTTTGGTTCTCTAGGGTAAACTAAGCTATGTTCTTTAACACCAAACTCATTGATTGCATACAATGTCTACACTTGTCTATCCCTGTGTCTAATGTTAGTTTTTCTTTTAGCATCCAAATTTTTCAAACTCTCCGTTGGAATGAAAACTATTATGAATACACAAAGAGACAGGTAAACAAGCCTGCCTATGTTGCGCTTTATTGTAAACAGAAAGAAAAACAGCCTGTTTCACAGCTTGGTGGACAGATAATTGGATGGTGGAAATATTTTCTGGTTTAACAATGAAACGATAATCATACATGTTTTAATTCAAAGGTAATATTTCAAATCTGAAGAGTTTACATATTTGTCTGTGAGCTCACACTTGACATACAACTAAATGTTGTTATTTTATATTATTTTATATATATATTTCTGCAAGCATAGAGGAATAGGAGGGAACACCAAATACAGTAATATTTATTAACTTTTGTGTATTACAATGCAACTTCAGAAAGAACACTAAAATATTAATGCATGTATAGGACATCTCCTGTCACCTGTACTGCACTACTTCCCATAAGGCTTGACACATCTTTAAATATTGCAGACTGGAACCTAAGAAGGTATACTAGCAAAATACTCCATGATTAGCTTTAATTTTCCAACCTTTGTCTCTTCTGTTGTCCACTGTTGAAATCAGAGTATTTCACTGAATGTGCTTTTGGTCTGACACCGTAGAGCTTCTCTAGTAGCAGCTAGATACCAAGAAGTACAGTCTTTTGGAATAATTTATATATATATAAAATATTTCTTATTATTTCCTGCTTCCACTGCACTGCAATTTCAGTAGGTAGTACAGTAATAAACACTTTCCTAGCTCTGCACAGGTTTGTACATTTGTGATACCATTGTTTTTCAACATAGAGAGAAGGTTAGTGAAAAATATCCCTTGTTGAGACTCTGGAGAAAGACCTCTTCTTCATCAGATAAAGATTAAATGCAATGCCTTATTTAGCTCTCTGAAATCATAAGTGTATAGACATCTACTGCCCTGGGAGTCCATGAGCATCCCAGGAGGGAAGAGGTCTTGCCTACAGGAATCATTTTTTGAGACCATGATTTCAATATATAAAAAGAGAAGTTAGTGTCTATTATTGAAGCCAGTGATTTTTGAAGCTCAGCTCCCAAACATTGATGACCAAGAACTATGCTCATGTGTGTAGATATTCAAATGCTATTTAGGCATTTTCAGCATTCATCATCCACCTGGAGTAAAGGCTGAATATATCTTCCAAAAGAAAACAGCAGAATCATATCTGAAAA
This sequence comes from Strix uralensis, assembly GCF_047716275.1. Lineage (NCBI taxonomy): Eukaryota > Metazoa > Chordata > Aves > Strigiformes > Strigidae > Strix > Strix uralensis. Next base: position 32,690,158 of record NC_134012.1, on the reverse strand, counting down.
TGGACAAATATACAATGAGTTCGAACTCAAATTAGTGGAAATCAAGTCTATTAATATCCCAATTGAAATTATCTCAGAAACAATAAACTAGGATCAGTGGCTTCATAATCTCTAAGCTATACATGGAGTTCTTGGAATTAACTCTTTGCAACATTTGTCTGCATGTTTTTGTCTCTTAGGTGTATGCCTTTAAATGTTCAGAACAATCTGTGCAATTGTCTATGAATCTGTTTAGTCCACATACTAGATTTTTCAAAATATGCAGTCATTTATTAATATTTGCTGACCCTATCCCCATTACATTAAGAAAAAATCAATTTATCTGGAGGAGGAATGCCTATACTGTTAACACAGCAGGACCTATTGGTATATATTTCATGTTCCCTTTTTGCATGTCTTTGCCTCTCCAATCAAAGGAAACATGGTTATGGGAGGAGAGATGTAACAAGCATATGTGGCCCTTCACAGTATTGAGTAAGCAGGATGTGCCCCTAGATCCAGGAACTGGGAAGTGCCTCCTGGTCCTACAGATTAGATTTGTACACTGGGTATATATTAGCACTACTAATGGAACGAAATGCTTCCACTGAAATAATATTCCCTGGTGCATGCTTTCATAACCTTCCTGTGATACATGATACTGCAATCCAGGAGTCCATTTTGTGAGTTTTGAACTATCCCTTCTAAGTGTTACTGTTCACTGGTAAGGAGAGCATCAGTGTTTCTCCTATTGCATTAGGCATAAGCTTTTCATGACCATGACTGATTTGGGTGCTCAGCAGTGTCCACCTTCTTTCCTTCTTCAACCCTCCTGGGTTACCAACAACTGTTCAGAAAACTGAAAGCACCAACTGTTCTGGTACCCAGGCTTCAACTTCCACCAGTGGATACCAAGCCAGTGTTGCCAGAGAGGTACTGTCCTCCTAGACCACTGCTGTCTGTGCTGCTGCAGGGACTGAGGTGATCTTTGTAGCCCCTGTTCTGGCAGCCTGGGGATTGGCAGACCAGGCTGGTTTTCAGTGTGATTGTATCCAAGTGTGTGTGAGTGTGGGTGTCTTGAGCATATTACCCTGCATTTTGCAAATTTTGCTCCTCTGCTGTCTAAATGTAAAACTCTTAGACAAACCAAAGTGAAAGCAGTTTGTATCAGAGTAGTTATCCCCCTTGGATGACAACTGCAGGAAAATGATGAGTTTCCTGTTCCCTGCTTGTGCTCCCCTCCCATCTGGACCTTGAGTGTGTGGTGTGATCCCTCCTCCTTGTACTCAAGTGTCTGTGCTCTCACCCAGAATAGTAATGGGATGCAAAATGTATTAATGGGAATAAAGCTCCAAATTATTGCCCTGAGTTCCCTACTAAACCCAATGACAATTTAACTTTTAAATCTGTCCCCAGGTAAACCAAAGGGAAGTGCTGCTGGGGATCACACTTGTGTAGTTGCAAGCAGGCTCAAGAATGAGGGTCACTTCTACAGCCCACCATGTTCTGCACATTTAGGGAGAAGAGTCAATTTTGGCTCTGAGTAAGGTTGTCCCAAGTACAAGTGAAGGAAGAGGAGAACCATGTCTCAAAGAAAGCAAGTGACCCATTTATATGGGTTTTTATTTTTTTTGTTTGTTTTTAAACAGAACTTTGAAATATTCTGTGGATATATTTTACAATCTCTGAGAATATAGGATTGCTTTATGAAATTACAACTTTCAAAACCTCTTCTGAGAAACTTTTGAAGTTATGTGCTAGCAATAATCTATCTTCTCCACTTTTAAGAATTGTTCAGTGTAAAACATACTTTTTCTTTTTCTTTTTCTTTTTCTTTTTCTTTTTCTTTTTCTTTTTCTTTTTCTTTTTCTTTTTCTTTTTCTTTTTCTTTTTCTTTTTCTTTTTCTTTTTCTTTTTCTTTTTCTTTTTCTTTTTCTTTTTCTTTTTCTTTTTCTTTTTCTTTTTCTTTTTTCCTTTTTATTTTTTTTAATTTTTTTTCTTTTTTCTTTTTTCTTTCTCTTTTATTTTTTATTTTTCCTGGGGAATCAAACCAACAGAATCTGTTGACAATCTTTTTGGCAGTCTTAGTATCAATGGTGGTTCCTCTGGATACTCTAGAAAGGAAGTCCTGAGAGAACACAGTTGACTGGAGGATGTTCACTGTATGCCTTGAACATGGCTAGTTACAGTTTCTGTGTGAGGGGTGTTAGTACTGGTATCCACTATAAAAAGACTAATCACTTGCTGTTTCTCAAAGCTCAACTTCAGCATTTCTCATATCACCATCAAGACCTTCTTGGGGTAGTAAAACTATAATTTTTTGTGGCTACTCGAGTTTCCTTGCTGAGTCTCTAAATATCTTCACATTCTGTCATTCCTAGAAAAAAAGATGGAGGCTCATTTTCCTTCTCATTTATCTGAGTTGTGCCTGTCTAAGTAATGTTGCTGTCAAATTCAATACTTTCTAGCTCCATGTCACTATCACTATCAATTGTAATCACAGCTGGAAAAGAATGTGCGGAGTTACTTGTGTGGTCTTTCTGGTGTTTATTCTTATGCTTTTCCCTTCTGTTTTTATGATGCTTTGAACTCAGCTGTCAGCCAAACACCTTGCAGTCACTCGCTGACTCCCAGGAGTCTATCTCCCACCTGAAGAATGAGGAAAAGAAATGGAGGGATAAAGGAAGATTTGTAGGTTGCGATAAAAAACAAAAACAAAACCAAAACAGTTTGGTGATTGCAATAAAATAAAACAATAACAATAATAGAAAATACAAATGGGTAATGCACACTGCGACTGCTCACCACCTGCCGACTCATACCCAGCCCATTCCCAGATAGTGATCCCAAAAAAAAACAAGATCCCACAACCGCAATCCCAGAAGAGAGAGAGAATGTCCTCCTTCCCTGCCTCCCCTCCTTTATATACTGAGCATGACGTTACATGATATGGAATATTCCATTGTCTAATTTGGGTCTGATGCTCTGTCTGTGCCCCTTTCCAGCTTCTTGTACACTTGCACATGGATAGGACATAGGGAGTTGGAGATTCCTTGATCTCTTAGCAAGAACCATAAACATCAGGGTATTATCAGCACTCTTCTCATACCAAATCCCATACTGAATCCAAAACATACCACTATTCTAGCTACTAAGAAGAAAAATTAACTCTATCCCTGACAGGACAGATGCTTCATATCATATTTATTTCCTTCATAGACTGTCTCCACACTTGGACTCCTAACCTCTTTTTTTAAATTTTCTTACATCTTGTCTTGCTATTTGCTTGATTGTCTGAAAGGCTATCTTAATTTTTGTAGCAGTCACTGAATATTGATAAAGTTTTCTTGTGGTCATTTCCTTTCTCTACAATTGTGCTGTACTTGACTGCATTGTCCAGATGGTGAATTTTGTACTTCCTTTTTCCAACAGGCTTTTCACTTTTAGTTCCATTAGTACTTGCAGAGGGTGTCCTTGACCTATTTCTTGATTGACTCCTTGATCTGCAGCTTTCATAATAACAATAGTGACTCTCATAGAGTCCTCTCCAGCTATGTAGACCTATTATTTCAGTAGAAGACTGTATACTGTATTCTGGACTAATAGCTTGCCTATAATCCTGCATGAGGATTCATAGACATCTTCAACTACGTTTTGACTATAAAATGCAGAACCCTCCTGATACCTACTTTGGCAATTGTCTCTCATATAGTAATGACGAATGTCTATGCTTCTCAATCTCCTTTGTGGGGACCTTTGCTACACGCTCATGATCTACTTACTCCTCTGGATGTAGTGTTTTCATGACTTGGAGACCCTCTCTGGCTTTCTTGATAGGTGCTAATGTCATGAGTTCTCAATGTCTTCTTGTTCCTTTTGCCCCTGTGCATGCTACTATCTGTTTCTTGATTATCTCCTTTTAAGTTGACCTTTGCATGGTGCTCCTTCCTAGTGCTATGGCCTCAACTGTGCTGTAAATAGGATTGTGGACTTGTGGATTTTCCCTTTCTGCACAACCTGTGATTACAAGGAAAGCATATCATCTCCCTTCCTGAAGACAGGCTCCAAATCAAGTCTTGTGGAGATAAAGCTTTTACTTTAGTTTACATCTTTTCTTATTGTCTTTCTTGACTACAGGGAATGAGCAGCTTTCCACCTACCTACATTCTCTGAAAATATGGAAGAGTATGGCAAAGAACTTCTGCTTAGTTCATTATCACTACAACTGTGAAACTGAGTTGGCTGCTGTTTCTTCATGTTTTTCCTTTTCTCTTCCCTGAATGACTCATCAGTGTCCAAAGACAGCTCAACCTATTCTGGTGTCCTCTCAGCTAATGGCTTAACACATCCAACAATAACACAATTATCTAAAAAACAGTTACTGACATTTAAGTCAGTATTAGCCTATAACTGAGTTTACTGTTCAGTTTTCTTCACAGCAAAGTCCTCACCAGAAATTTCTGAAACCTCTAGAAGAGAATTTATTGTTGCATGAAACTCTCTCTCCTGAAACGGAACATGACAGCCCTGGAGTTTCAATACACAAAGGAGATTGATCAATACCAGTCACAGATGAACTGAGATCTAGTTCTTGACAATCTGCCTCATATTGTAGTAAATTATGAGTCTGAACAGCTCTCTTCATCGTACAACAGAGCAGGAGAGTCATATTTGGCATGCTGATCATATGCTCATAAGTTAAAAAGAGATAGAGCAAGACTGATGAATTCTGCTTAAGTATGGTTCTTACGGAGGCTCTCAAATAAACAAGCAACCACCAAAAATTAGAAATTTACTGTTGACACAATTAACTAGCCCTTCGCAAATTACAGTTTGAATGTCTGTGAACAACTTCCTAGGGTTTAATGACAACCCAAAACACATAACAAAGAACAACTCTTTAGGGTTTAATGACAACCCAAAATGCTCTATCACTCACCTAACAAGTGAGGGCTCTCAACCTCGAGGACCTTCTCAGGGCAGCGTCCCAACCAAAGTCACCGCAAGGAGTTTCCTTGGACTGCATCACAACCCAAGGGGAGACTCCTCGACCGTAGTGTGCTACTCCAGGGGACAAGCTCAAAATGGCTCCCCCAGGGGTCTCCATTTATACCCAGCCGAATCATCTATAGTCAATAGCGGCTCCCATTGGCCAAAGATCCCAACTACTGTGAAGCCCTGAGAACATAGGCAATCAGTAGCTGCTACACTTCAGCAGCCAAGAAGCCCTATTTTCAATGGGCAGGTGCACCTGCCATGATGGTGTTCCCATGTTAGGGTGTTACAGTAAGGAAATCTCCATCCATCAGGACTGGCAAAAGAGCCATTTTTTGAAGGTCTGAGTATGTGCTCCTTAAAGTCATCTTCATCATGATTTCTGTGGAAAATAGAATAGAAGGACTGCTTGCAGAGCAGGCATTCTGCTTTGGTTTTTGACCACTCTTGGACAAAACAGAAACAGAACCTGTGGAAGCAGTCAAATCTGTCCAAGTAGATGAGGCTTTAGAATCAGGGGATGCTCATTTAGAGTCACCAGATGTACTGGTTTGGGCTGAGATAGAGTTAAATTTCTTCATAGTAGCTTGTGTGATGCTATGTTTTGAATTTGTAATTAATTTGTATTAATAACACCGGGATGTTTTAGTTATTGAACAGTGCTTACACAGCCTCAAGACCTTTTCTGCCTCCCAGACTGCCCTGACAGCGATAAGACTGGGGTTGCACAAGCAGTTGGGAGGGGACACAGCTAGACCCCAAGCTAGACACAAACAGAGCCCAACTAAACAAAGGGATATCTCATACCATATGATGTCATGCTCAGCAATAAAAGCTGGGGAAAAGAAGGAAAAGGGGAATGTTTGGAGTCGTGGTATTTGTATCCCAAGTAACTGTTGCATGTGATGGAGCTCTGCTTTCCTGGAGATGCACTTGCCTGCTGATGGGAAGTTGTGAATGAATTCCTTATTTTGCATTGCTCACACATGCAGCTTTTGCTTTATGTCAGCCCATGAGTTTTCTCAATTTTACCCTTCCAGTTCTCACCCCCATCCCACTGGGTGACTGAGCAAGCAGCTGTGCAGTGCTTAGTCACCAGCCAGGGTTAAATCACAACAATCATACGGTCACAGAATCATAGAATGGTTTGGGTTGGAAAGAACCTTAAAGATCATCTAGTTCTAATCCCCTGGCCATGGACAGGGACACCTTCCACTAGATCAGGTTGCTCAAAGACTCATCCAATGTGCCCTTGAACACTTCCAGAGAGAAGGCATCCCCAGCTTCTCTGGGTAACATGTTCCAGGATCTCACCACCCTCACAGGAAAGAATTTCTTCCTAATACCTAATCTAAATCTACCTTCTTTCAGTTTAAAACTTTTATCCCTCATATAATTACTACACTCCCTAAAGAGTCCCTCCCCATTTTTCCTGTAGACCCCCTTTAAGTACAGGAAGACTGCTCTCTGTCTTCCCAGAGTCTTCTATTCTCTAGGCTAAACAACCCCAACTCTCTCTGCCTGTCCTCATAGGGGAGGTGCTCCAGCCCCCTGATCATCTTTGTGGTCCTCATCTGGGACGCCCTAGTCCAATCTGTTGGCATCTTGTGCAATTTACTTGTGCTAGCTCAGGGCAAAATTTTGTAATCCACTTCAAACTCCTTAGCTGCTGAAGTATGTTCTACACAAGAAAGAGATAGAAAGATCATTACTCTTTCAGAGAGAAAAAAAAAAATCTTGAAGTCTAGACAAAGAAACCCTTAGCCATCATCTTTAAGGTTAAAAAAACCAGCATTAGTCAACACTGAGAAAATACAAAAAAAAAGAGACAACACAGTACTAACTACTTTGCTTGGTTTCTCTGCAGAACACTTGAGAAGTTTAAGTGTCATGGGTAGATTTCATCCCAACACAGAAAGACTCTGAAAAATATCCAGGATTAGGAGCTACATTTCTAAAAAACCTGCTCTTCCCAGTGAAGTAATCTTATCTGACTTCACTAGCAAGAGCAGAACTGTCTTTTCTTCTCCATGTTTAAGTGGAGGTCCTCATTTGCAGCACCACCTCTTTCAGGGGAAAGTAGGAGTCTGTAGGATCATGTATTCATAAGAGTCCTAAAACAGCTATTCCCTTACAAATGGGGACATGTCAGAAATGTAGTAATTGACACCTCCTGCCCTCCAGAACACTGACATTCTTTCCATCTTTAGAAGCCCAGCCTTGACACTAACATTTGTTCTTTCTGAATTCCAAAGGACCTATTTTTTTCTTTTCAGTTCTACATTACTTTTTTCCTAGTGATGCTCTTTCTCCACTGTGCTCTTTTTCTCTCTCAAGGCTCAGCAGCTGTTCCCTTGTTGCAGACTCTCTGCAAAGCTCTTCAGGGATAGGGCACGTGAGAAATTAACTGAAAGTGCATCTTGGCCAGTTCTTCTGTCAGTCAGCATGCTGTAACTTCTGCTCAGTGATGCTTCTATACTGCTCAAAGAGTATCACAGAATAAGATGTTTTGAAAATGAACAAGAAAAACAACATGGTAAGGCTTATGATCAGAGGGCAGACAACAGTCCAATCTAATGACTTTGGAAGCACTGGCAGAACCGGACACATGACGTTGCTAAGGGTGCTCCTGCACCAAGTTCATTACCCTGTGACATTACAGAAAGCTGTGAGTTCTGCTGGCTCCAAGGTCAACTGCTACTAGTATGTAGCATGCTGTGATTTACTTGATCTTTACATTCAGTGAGTAATTTTTAAACTGCTCAAGCAATTCCAGGTCTCTGTTTCACATTAAAATCAGGCTCTGAAGTGTTGCAAGTTTTAAGTTGAACCTGAATCATGCTGGCATATGTGAAGACCATAGGCAGGACTTGCTCTGTCTTCCCCTTTATTAAATGCCTATTTTGAAGTGGTTCAGTAAGATTCTGATTAAGATCCTCTGAGGCACACTTCCAAAAGAGACCAACCTTTACATATTAAAAATACAAGAACAGTTAGTTCCATCCTTTAAGAAAAAAAAAAAAAACAAAGCAAGTATTTAACCTAAAGTACCAGTCTCAAAGTTCTGCTGGGCCTGTACTCTTCATACACCTTCTGCCTCTGCTTTACTAGGCCAGCAGTGCTAGATACTATTGATGGACCACGCATAGGGATTGTTGGCCTAGGTGACCTCCAGAGATGCTTTCCACCCTAAATTAGTCTATGGTTTTATAATGTTAGCAGAAACAGACAGATGCCATCCCTACACCTGTCCTCAGGTATGCAGTGTCTTTGTATTTAGTCAGACTGACAGCTGTGCTTAGCTATAAATCTAACTATTTTATTTTAGGTATCAAGATTATGCTCAGGTATTATGAGTCAGTGGAAATGAGTGTCCAAGTTAGTTGCACAAAAGTCATTGAACCATCTTTGGCAGCAAGCCCAGGAGCAGGTTGTAACCTCATGCTGGGCAAAAAGTGCACTGTACAGACACACAAGATATAGACACAGGTACACAGGCATGGGCACACACATGAGTGAATAAAAAAGTCATGGGTTTGTGCTCGGCAATAAATGTATCTAGAAGGGTGTATTACATTCTGTGTACAATAAGATCACTGCAAAGGCAGAGAGTTGGAAAGATTCAGTGAGAAGCATTTTTCTCAAAGAAATGTCAAGTTGGTGCAGAAGATCAGTCTTTGGGCTTGCATTTTTACATGTTTTAACCAGTCAAGAGTACAATTGCACAGCAGCAGTATGTTTCATACAAAAAGGTAGAGCAAAACCCACCTAAACTTTAAAATATGTATTTGGAAATGTGTGGGAGAGGTAGAGACATTTCCACACATAGAAGAGAACCATAAAACAGCAACTCAGCTAATATTCAAATTGAAATTGTGCACATGCAGCACTTTTACATCCAAAAGCTGATATTTCTGACATTTTTCTAAACAGAACCCCAATTCTCTCATTCCTTCAGGCAAAAAGATGATACTTTGCTATAGAAACATAAAAGTTTCTCAAATCTCTATTCTATTAAAAAATATTTGGTTTTCCTTTGATAGAGACAACAGTTACTTTTACTGAATCCTGTAATTTCTCTATTTTTAGAACTCTTTTTAAGAAGAGGTTTAATACCTTCCTTTTATTGTATCAACTGCTGAATGTGTTAATTTAGTTTATAAAGCTTTTCAACCAGCATTTATAAACATCTTTGTGTAGTTTGGACAGCTAGATTTTAGGTGACATATTTGATGTACTTTATAAATAATGAAATTTATACAAAAATTTGTGCATTCAACCTCTACTTGACTGTATTTCATAGTGAGTAGCTTAAATTGTAAGTATGCATAAGTTAACAGAAACAAATTTATTTTATGAAATCCAAATTTTACCCACGTTCCTTTTATATAAACAAGGGTTTCTGTCTTGCAGGAATTTATAGTTGATCCTCCAGTGAAGTCAATAAAATGTTGTATTTGTCAGTCTCATTTATACCTGTCATATTAATCCTTAGATAGAATGATTTAAGATTATTTTTCTGATAAAGCAAAGACTCAGTAAAAGATACAGATCACAAACATGCATTTATTTAACTCAAAATATTGGATAATATAAACACCATCTGGAAACATAATTACTAGGTGAACGAATGTTTTATTTTTTCAAGTATAATTGCATATAAAATTATGCCTCTTTAAAATCAGTATTTTGTAGTAAATGTAGAAATAGACCATTTGTGAAGTTTCATGAAATGTTAAAGAAACTTTAAAGGTTGCAAAGTGTTAATACCTAATGGCAAAAATTAAAATAAAACTTCAAACCTTTAACATATGGAGATTTCTGTGGAAGATATGAAATTAAAATGAGAATTACTAAAACCCAATTTGCACAACTTGAACTTAAAACAGAATCAACAAGACTAAAACAACTAATTTGTATTATAGTTTTAGATACAAATTATTTAAAAATTATTGTGTTGCCTTCAACTTCTAATCTGAAATGGTAGTGTCTTTATAGTCTAATTTTATTGTCCCACTTAAGATCTTAAGGGTCTTTTAATTATTTTATTCTTTTTATAATCTTCTGGTAGTTATCATCCTTTTGTGCAAAAAAAGTGCTTTTTATTAAAATTAATATATTTTTTTCAGACTGAGTGCAAAAAACTACATGACTGAAGCATTCTTGACATTACTATTATTCTAGAAATTTGGTTTCAGTCCCCTCATGGATAACTTTTCACCTCTATTACTTGGTCTTTTAAGAGCCTTTCTGATCCAATATTAATGCAAATTACATTGTCATGTTTTGTGACTTTTCTACACTTATCACTCAGCTATAGCCTAGATTCACAGATTATTTTTTTCATTTTTATTTTTTTTAATCACTAATGGATTTGCAGCTAACCTATGGCTCCAGCCATGGTCAGTTGCCTTCAGTATCATTGATGTATGCATTCTGCTGATAAGTACTGTGGTTCATTTTCCTCTTGGGTAAGCAGTTAAAAAAATAAGGGAGGGCTAAATCTGAGATGGGGATGGCAAAACACACTTGATTGCTTTCTAACCTTCAGTACTGTGCAATAAAATGCGGCTGCTTCAGGACAAAAAATGTGTGATAGTTTCTTACCTTTTAATGTTATTTCACTGAATTCCTCAACACTGCATTTCATTCAGCATTATCAGTGTGATAATATTTTAATTAAAGGGCAAATCATGATCTAATTATGAATTATTTCCCCACATCAAGAGGACAGTCCCTAATATTCTCAGTGTCATCTTTTCATATTACATTTTAATTTGTTAGTTCATCAGTGTGAACTGAGTATCCTAATATGTAAAGAATCATTCGTCATGATTCAGTGATCTAACAAAGCTTGTTGAAAGGTGAAGTGATTAGTAAAAAGAAAGAAGATTTCAACCTTATGGAACATATTATGAAGTAAATTTGGTATGCAAGAGTACTTGTATGACATAAGAATACAGGAAAGACTGTTCTGATACGTATTTTGCTTATCGCCATAAAATTTTGTCTGTTTCTTGATCTGAAAAGGAAAAAAAAAATTAATTCCTAGCTAGAGAGATTTTAATTCAGCAAAAGTGGTTGGTCTGACAAGTAAAGATTTTGTGATTTTGTTACATAATGATTATGAAGATCCAAGGTAGACCTGGCCAGATAAATGGATAAACTCAGAAATTACGTATATCTCAAACTGCTCCAAGAAATGTCTACCTGTATATCTGTATGTTTACATAGTTTCTGTCATTAATGTCCCATAATTCCTTTATCTAGAGCTCAAAAGTAAAAAAAGGAAATCAATCAACCAAACTGGAGAAACTTACTGATATGTAGCTGATTAAAACTAAGACATTTGAATATAGATATTCAATGCTTCTTTTAATGTAACTTGGTTTTAAGAAAAATCGCACCTATTCTTTCCTTATCTTTCTATGAAATTCACGTAGGTATCTCTAAATATCCACCTGTTGTAGGGGTTTTTCTGTATTATAAGCATTTGCTACACTATGTAATCTGTTGACATCATAAATAACTCACAGTTACTTTTATGGCTTGCTTTATCTGCAGATGTTTTTAGTGTATACAACTGAACATTTGAGGAACAGCAGTATTCTAGAAATATTATTTCCAGAGCTGTTCAAGCAAGAAGATCTTGGAATGAGTATCTCGTCCATTTGTTTTTCATTTTTATTTGCATCATCTGCAAATGTCAAGTTGGCTTTGTTTACTTTAAGATTTACAAGTAAACTGCCTTACAATAAGATTTTACAAACACAGTGTTAACTTTAACATTTGAGTTTGGAGCAGGCTTCTGAAGTGAATTTCTGACTGTCTCCACTGACCAGGCTTTGGTTCACTTTGTGTCTTGGGTCTGCAGACGGTCTACCTTCCAGATGAAACTGAAGTGGAAAATCTGCTTCAGGAGTGCACACTGTATGACCCAACTGTTCGTGGGCATTCATTGTTGGGTGACAGACAGGTGTTAACCTCAGTTAAAAGCCTTGAAACACATACAGTTTTATGTTGGTTCCCATTGTGGACTGTGGACTATGTTAGTCTTTTACAACATGGCCTTTAATATGCCTATGTTGTACCAGTTTTTAGTGATTGAATTTAAATCTTGAATGCTGAAATATGACTCTTAAATCCCTGAATGTTTGCTTTAGATCCCTCATATATTTGTGTGAAGAGGTAAGCAGTGAAATTCACAACCACAACACTGAGAAACTACTTGTAGCCAGACTATAAATAATGATAAGGACAAATGTATTTTTTACACTGGATTTTCAGTATCTTGAACAACACTCTACCTGTGTTTCAATATCTTTCCAACTGATGTAAATGAGTGTGTTCTTCAGTTCTTTGCTCTGAACTCTCTTCCAAAAATTTCTGAGACCTTTCTTCTAGTTAGGGTCATTCCTTTACACCAACATATAGCAATGACTATCACACCTCCCTCCCACTCCAGTTACAGCTAGGTAGAGAATATTCACTCATGGTATGATAAAGCTGTCCCAATTCTCTGTTTCTTCTGATGGAAGTCAAAAGCACATCTGGTTTGTTTTCAGGAGAAGAAAAGTAGGAGTTTATGACAGCTGTGGACTGAGGTCACACTCAGCCTTTCCTACACAACCTGTTCCATTTTGCATAGAATGCAACAGCAACAAAAAATCTTATATGTTCAGAGAAGAAAGGTGGAGTCATTGTGATTCCCTAGCTTACAGCTTATTTCAGTGGATAGAAACCCTGATTTTCAGGAGCTCTCTGAATCTTTGTGTCATACAGGGCATCTGACTCTTTCCTAAGCTATCTGAACTTTTTCTGAGAAATTCTACCTTCCCACAGCGTCTATTTTTTCTCATACAGATTGCAGTTTGAAAGTCACAATGCATCTAATTGAAAGCCCTGTTATAAGGCTCATCTCATTAAATACTGAAATGCAAGCACCTCCTGAGTGAAATGTGGCAGCTGTTGAGCAGTGAATAGCAATACTGCACCAGAGCTCAGGACAGTGAAAAAGAACATTGAATCTAATTGAAACTGCAGGAGAATTGTTAGTAGACAGAATGTAATTATCCAAACTGGAAAGCGTCCAAAATACTAGACTTAACATACATGCCTTTTCCTCATTTTTTAATACTGGGGAAGAGGGAAAATGAGACTATTATTGTGCTACATTAATGTGTAAATCATTAGAATTTGCACACACTAATGTGTAAATCTTTAGAATATCACTTATTGGTTTCAAACCAAAAGGAGATTCTCTTTGGAAGAAAGTCCACACACTACAGGATCAGATTAAAGCTGACTCAGCAAGAAATGTCATCAGTTTACCTCTTTCAACATAGTTGTCCTTTTAGGTCTCATAAGTTTTGTTCTGCACAAACCCTGAACGCAGAGTCAGTGTGCTGGCTCAGAAACACAACATCTCTTAAAGAGTGGTTTTACAGAATGATATAACATGAAAAGAAAGCATTGGTGAGAAGGTACACTTTTCCTTGCAGCATGATGCTGTTATGTGCTGGTGTTGGGGTATTCTGACAGCTTTTTTGTCCCCTTGCCATTTACTCATACCACTACTTATATGCTTGCTGAAGCAAACTTTTTGGTCAGTTCTTTACTGAGTGTTCCTTCAAGTAAAAAAGTTTCTTAACATTAACATTAACCTAACATAACATAAACATAAAGAATTACCTTTATTTCATCTGAAAGGGGTTCTTCCCTATCATTCATATATGATGTGTCAAACAATACAAACTTCTTATCCCACTGATAATAATGGTGTGTCAAGATTCATTCAGGACGAGAAAAAACATCCCTTGAAATTTATCACCTTCAATCTACAGTTCTGCAGGAAGGAAAGCATTTGCAGTCAAGAGATGGGGTAGAACATTCCATTTCCTTTAGTGGACTGAGACTGCTGCCTCTGAAATTCTTCCTCAGAAGGAAATAAAGCTAAAACTAGAAACAGAAAAGATAACTACACCGTGGTAAAAGCTTTTTAATGTGTTGTATGTTTCCAGGAGACTTACAAATAAAGTCCAAACTAGCTGATGAGAAAATTCCTATCAAGTTTTCAGGGTTAATGGAAAAAGAGTAGATGTAAATAAGCCACCTTACAAAAAACACAATTACAAAAACCGGCCATGCTTTTAGTAATGAAGATATTACATAGTTACATAGCTGTTTTACTAAAGTTGAGAAACTGAGAGAAACAAAAAACCTAAATGTTTAAGACTGCCTGGAGAGAAGGGGCAGAGCAGAGGAGGATGAAAGTAAAGCTTTCAGTGACCTTTTTTTTTGAGAGAACAGAGTGATGTAAACACAAGGACACGCTTAACAGAAATTTTTGAAGTAGCTGGGTTATCTCTAGATGTACAGAAAATGGTAAAACTTAAGGGAAGATGAGAATGTTTACACACTGGTCATTGTCATCATCTTTTTTTTTTTTGGTAAGTTTTAGTACCAATAAACAACCTTCCCTTAGGTAGTATTAACTATTTACTGGGACAGTTTCCAGAAAAACTAAAAGTGAGATAGGCAACTTGAGATGATAACAAATAATACCCAGGGGTACTGATGCTAGTCCTATGCTAAAAGTTAGTGTGTTGTTCAGCTCTTCTTGGAGTCATGTGATGACCTGAGATCCACACTTGAAAACAGAGGTGCTTAAAGGTCTGAAGTGATGCTGTAAAGGTGGCTGAGTCACTGTAGCAGAAGTTATCAATGAGTTTACCATGGTGAAAGACAGAGAACAAATCACATAGCTTGAATTTTTTGAGTGAACAGTGCTCTCTGAATGTGTTACACATGCTTTTGTTGAGAAGACTATACAGCAGGTTTACATAAAGGAAAACTTAATAAACTTAAAAAAAATAAGCAGATGCATATATATTAGTATGATATCTGTAGAAATATTCCTCCTTTAGTATTCTGTGTTACATGTCTTGCACAGGAAATATTTTCTCTGGTAAAAATTAAAAAGGAATCAAAGACAAATATTACCTTTCCATCCATGTAATCGTATAGTGGCGTGACACGTTAATGTCAGCGTTGCAGGCTGATAATATAGTACAATTACCGTTTTATCACTCACAGGTGCAATTTGGGTGCCAGAACTAATACAGACCACTTACACAGATTCTGACCCCCTACTCCTATCAGAGGTTCTGATACTCTTTCATGAACTAATATGAATCAGTTTGGGCATAATTCTGACACTGCTGCCATTACACATTAATATAACTACTCTCTTTGTCAGTAGCAGAGTCCTGCAGTGATTTTGAAAGAATATGTTGAGATGTATGACTATGATGTAAAGTGCATGTGATGAAGAGCTATTGCATTTATTAGGTCATTATCAGTATAAAGATTAGTAATACCTCTATATCATATGTATAAGAGCAGAATGAGAATCAAATATAACATGATCATGCAGGATATTTTACATTTTCTTTAAGAATATCTGTTCTGGATCTGAAATATTCACTTTTGTTTAAATTTTCTCCCTCTTTATGGTTAAGCAACTCTTCACTAACTGTAAGAAAAGTAAATAACCTGAGTGATTTGGGCTCAATCTGTGTGCTCCAGTGGGCTTACTCACCTTTGGACTATCAAATTTGAGGCCTATATGTTAAAATTTATGCTGAAATAGCAAAACAGGATTAAATTTCTGGAAAATTCTCCTAATGAAGCTAGTGAATGAAAATACTAATAACTTTCTTCCGGATCTGACAATAACAGAAAATGTTGGAATTAGACGATGAACAATTGTTCAGTGTTGCTGAGGTAGAAGAGAAGGAATTAAAGCACTCCTTGGAGTTAAAGTCAAGACTCTCAGAAAACAAAGATACTGAATGCAACTTATGTTGCTTGTTTATTTTATACTACAAAAGAGTCATACAAATCTTGTCAAAATGGGTCACATGGCTATTTTATTGTGCCTATAAATTTAAGTCAGGATATTGCCAAAACTTCCCAGCAGTTTCGTTTTATAAGAATAAAAATGGAGAACAGTCATTATGTTATCCAGCTTTCTTATTCTGTTACAAAACTGAAGATGTAATACCTTTGTGAATGTTAAACATTTCTGTTAGATAATAGGTAATTAAGTAGGAAGAAAAAGATCATGCATCTTCTGTGCTTCCAAAGATTTATTAATGTTTAAAAATTATCATTTAGTGGTAACATATGAAACAGATTTTGGAGATTAATATGCTGTGTCTAGAAGCAATTCATTTCAGTCCTAATTCTACATCCAGATAGACAGTATTTAAGAAGTCAAATTCTGCTCTCTTGTGTACTGTGTTTTATAAGGAAAGTCACTTATAGAGATATGAAATTAACCATGATACAATGAGGATTTCTGGATGGTATCCTAAGACAGCATTCGAATATTTTCCTCTTTTTATCCTCTGCTGTGTATTAGTAACATATTTATGGACCCATGTCTTGCAGAATGTTTTTCTATTTATTTTCATTATGTAGATGTTTATAAACTATGTATTTTATTGTTGATATCACTTCATTGTCCCTGTGTAGAAAGATTTTGGTATCTTCTCTTCTGAATCCTCTTTCTTTTCCAATGTATTCCTTTAATTGACAAGCCATTGCAAGGAATTAGTATTCCCCAGCTAGCTGGCCTTTGCAAAGAATATCCTTGAAGGCAGTCAAGAAACTGAAATACAGCACATTTTCGTAGCTTGAAATTCCTTATAAATGAATATGAGGCAAATAGTCATACATTAAAGGTTAAATGGTTTAAGTCTTTTGACAGTAAGAGAGGTTTAATTTTGATAATTTTTTTTTCTTTCCATTTCACCCTCATTTGCCTCAGATAATAAATATTTCATACTACTGACTGACACTTCACAGTTGATACAAGTAAGTATATAAGTGTCAGATCTAGTTTAAAGGCCTCCAGCTGCAACTTTATTAAGAAATACCCTTCCATAAATAAAGCTAATGTTTACTCAGTGGCTTTGTATTCATGGAAGCAATATTCACACACAAATTATAAGAACTGCCGTAGATGAGACCATAAGTCTTCCATCAGTCCTAGCCCCAAATGAAGGATCAGATGCTTTCAATTAAGATGCCTCCATAATAAATCTCAGAATAGCTGTTGATGTCATTAACATCTGTCTAGCCATGGCAACACATCTTTAATTTTGAACTCTGACATAAGGTTGCAGACTGTATTTTCAAAGGAATTAGCATGCTTGGAAAAGCACCTGAATACCCAACCTACACAGGTGTTTTTAGAAATCACATTGATGAGAGTTAGATGATCAAGTGTTTCGACAAATATACATTTATCTTTAACATACTGAAATACCTTACAAAAACCTTAGTGCTTAGGCATCTTTGATAACATAATCAAGAAAAGGCATAAGATAAACCCAGAAAATACTATGCCTGCGTACAACAATATGCAGTCCACAGTAGTTTTTTTTCCCTTTCTACATGATATACACTGTGGACATGCAATGAGTGAGGACCAGGCCTTGGATTTCAGAGAATGTAAAGGCTGCTATTCAAAGACAGTATTTTTTTCTTACCACAAATACACTGATCATCCAAAATACTGGGAGTCCTTTGAACAACAAAGGTGTTATGTCCTTTTTTCTGAGTCCACACGTCATGAAAAGCAGCTGAAGTATAAAGTAACTAATACTGAGCTCAGAAATCAAGTATAGTGATAACAGGGTTGAGAGAGTTTGGATTAGGTTAAGGGCAAGTGAAGCAGATCTTGCTGTGGGAGTCTACTATAGACCTCCCAACCAAAGCAGTGAGGTGGATGAAGCTTTCTATAAACAGTTGGGAGAAATCACATGGTCACTTGCCGTTGTTCTTGTGGGGGACTTTAACATCCCAGGTATCTCCTGTGATCACAACACAGCAGAGAGGGAACAATCCAGGAGGTTCCTGGAATGTGTGGAGGATAACTTCCTCACACAGCTGGTGAGTGAGCCGACCAGGGAAGGTGCCCTCCTGGAGCTGCTTCTTGTGAACAGGGAAGAGCTTGTGGGGGAAGCAAAGGTTGGAGGCGGTCTAAGGTGCAGTGATCATGAGATAATTGAGTTTTCGACCCTTGGAGAAACAGAGAGAGGGGTTAGTAAAACTGCCCCCTTAGACTTCCGCAGGACAAACTTTGACCTGTTCAACAGACTGATTAAAAAAATCCCTTGGGAGACTGCCCTGAAGGATATGGGCATCCAGGAAGGCTGGACATCCTTCAAGAGAGAAGTCTTAAAGACACAGGAGCAGGCTGTTCCCGCGTGCCGAAAAACAAACAGGTGGGGAAGGAGACCGGCCTGGCTAAACAGAGACCTTTGATTGGATCTCAAGAACAAAAGGAGCATCTATTGCCTTTGGAAGAGGAAGCAGATCTCTCATGAAGACTATAAAGATGTAGTGAAGTTATGCAGGGAGAACATTAGGAGAGCCAAAGCGCAGCTAGAGCTCCACCTGGCTACAGCTGTTAAAGATAATAAAAAATGTTTCTATAAGTTCATTAACAACAAAAAGAGGATTAGGGAAAATCTCCCTCCTTTATTGGATGCAGAGGGAAACATGGTAACTAAGATGAGGAAAAGGCTGAGGTGCTCAACGCCTACTTTGCCTCAGTCTTTAGGAGTGGAACTGGCTGTTCCCTGGACACCCAGCCTCATGAGCTAGGAGATGGGGAGAGGAGGCAAAATGAGGTCATCACAGTTAAAGAGGAAGTGGTCAGAGACCTGCTACACCACTTGGATGCACACAAGTCTGTGGGACTGGATGGGATACACCCAAGGGTGCTGAAAGAGTTGGCAGATGTGCTTGCCAAACCGCTTTCCATGATTTACCTGAAATTGTGGCTAACTGGGGAGGTCCCATTGGACTGGAGGGTGGCAAATGTGACACCCATCTACAAGAGAGGCAGGAGGATCCAGGAAACTATAGACCTGTCAGTCTGACCAACATGCCCGGGAAGGTCATGGAGCAGGTCATCTTGAGTGCCATTAAAAGTAATATAATGGACAACCAGGGGATCAGGCCTAGTCAGCATAGGTTTATGAAAGGCAGGTCCTGCCTGACAAACCTGATCTCATTCTATGACAAAATGACCCAACTATTGGATGCGGGAAAAGCTGTGGATATTGTCTACCTGGATTTTCGAAAAGCATGCAACACAGTTCCCCATAGGATTCTCATAGAAAAACTGGCTGCCCATGGCCTGGATGAGCGAACGGTCTGCTGGGTCAAGCACTGGCTGGATGGACGGTCCCAGAGAATGATGGTCAATGGAGCTAAATCCAGCTGGCGGCTGGTCACAAGTGGTGTTGCTCAGGGCTCGGTGTGGGGACCATTTCTGTTCAACATCTTTATTGATGATCTTGATAAGGACATAGAGTGTATCATCAGTAAGTTCGCAGATGACACCAAGTTAAGCGGGAGTGTCGATCTGCATGAAGACAGGGAGGCTCTACAGAGAGACTTGGATAGATTGGATCGGTGGGCCAACATCAGCGGGATGAGCTTCAACAAGGCCAAGTGCCAGGTCCTGCACTTGGGCCACAACAACCCCATGCATCGCTACAGGCTTGGGGAGGTGTGGCTGGAGAGCTGTGTGGAAGAGAAGGATCTGGGGGTTCTAATTGACAAGCAGCTGAACATGAGCCAGCAGCGTGCCCGGGTGGCCAAGAAAGCCAACAGCATTCTGGCTTGTATTAGAAATCGTGTGACCAGCAGAAGTAGGGAGGTGATAGTCCCCCTGTACTCTGCACTGGTGAGGCCACACCTGGAGTATTGTGTTCAGTTTTGGGCACCTCAATACAAGAGAGATATTGAGGTGCTGGAGTGAGTACAGAGGAGGGCAATGAAGTTGGTGAAGGGCCTGGAGAATAAATCCCATGAGGAGTGATTGAAGGAGCTGGAACTGTTCAGTTTGAGGAAGAGAAGGCTGAGGGGAGACCTCATCACTCTACAGCTACCTGAAAGGACATTGTAGAGAGGTTGGTGCTGGTCTCTTCTCACAAGTGATCATTGACAGAACAAGAGAGAATGGTTTTTAACTGCAACAGGGGAGGTTTAGACTGGATATGAGGAAAAAAATTTTCACAGAAAGAGTGGTGAGACAGTGGAATAGGCTGCCCAGGGAGGTGGTGGAGTCACCATCCCTGGATGTGTTTAAGGATCATTTAGATGAGATGTTGGGGGATATGGTGTAGGGGAGAACTTTGTAGAGTAGGGCTGATGGTTGGACTCGATGATCCCAAGGGTCTTTTCCAACCTGAATGATTCTATGATTCTATGAACTCAATCACAGTTTAATGCTTGATCAGATGAAGTAGGTGGGAAGATTATCTTCTGCACAGGTATGAAATGGTCGGACAGCCCAGTTCAGCCTGCATTAACAAAGCTCCCCAAAAGTCAAGGAAATTAGGTTGAAATTCATCAACCAGAGGTTACCATAAACCATATGAAAATTTTGTAAAATTTAAGCTATTTTTGCACATTAGTAGTGGTTATATTAATGCAATTTTTTATTTCTTTGCTCAAGTATATATTGTCTTAAAGTATCCTTTCGAGTTTTATGAGTCAACCAAGTCACTTTACAATTTCAGTTTGAAATCCTGTAATTTCTGTGCTTACTTTCATCATTGCAGCATGTCAAATTCAGTGACCTTGTTTTCAATTGATACTGATATAAACAAGGTAAGAAAGAAGTAATTCACACTGTCCAAATATCACACAGGTTACTCAGTTACTGCCAAGAAATGTGTTTGTTTTTCTTAAATGATCAATAAAAGCTCAAAACACATCTTTGATCTCTGTTAAGGTTCGTTGCATAACTCCTTTTTTTCAATTCCTGTCACTCTTCTTGACACTCTTTATTTATGGAATTCTTGTAAACATTAGTCCTTCAAGTAAAACATAATTCAGTTTCAGGTCTAGGAAAACTGACATGGGGGAGAAGAGGTTGGACTATTATTAGAAGTAAATTACTAAGTTATCTGGAAGGACTATTGTCCAATACCTCCGATTTTAAACAATAAAGGAACACAATAGAAACTTGAGGAATGGGTTAGGAAGGGTGGCAGAAGGGTATAAGTGTTTAATGAAGAATATGTCACTTAGCTGCCAAACAGACATCACCTTAGTAAGGTGCCACCCCAAGATGTTACTGGTTTGTCTTTATTCAGGAATAAGTGCTTGGTGCTTTATTGCATATTTATTATCCTGAGAATGACATTGTGAAGTTAGGGATTTGCTATGTGAAAGCAAATCTTACCTTCTTCTAATTTTTTTTTTTTTTTTAAGTTGGTGTGAATTAGACGCTTCGAAATATTCCTATGTGCTTTTACTGATACTTACAGGTCTTTAACTTAAAATAAGTGCATGCTTTATTGAATATAAAGAATTCAGTAGCCTTTCCTTTCACTTCAAAGCTATGCCCCCCCTTCTAAAGTCAGTTAAAGAATTCTTGCAGAATATGATGTACTCTTTCTCATGCCCTCCATATAGATACTGATCAGTAAACCCTATTTGTTACATTTCAGCAAATCTGACAAGTGACAAGATCAGTCACTGCTCTTAAAGATGAGCTGTCGAAAGATTTTAGAGGGTCTAGATTATTCCATTAGGTTTAAAAGGAGGAAAGTAATAATTTGCATTAAGGTCACTGCTAATTACAACTTTAACCTTGCAAAGTTTAAAAGTGTGAATAACTCACAGGAGTGTAATTCAGCTTCTGAGGTAAATGACTTCAAAGCCTAACTAGCATGAACACAGGTTTGTACATTCTGAGCCCACGGTTAGATAGGGTTATTTTTTGTTTGTTTGCTTGCTTGCTTGTTTTTGTTGGGTTTTTTGTTTGGTTTTTTTTCGCAGAGGGACTGGAATTGTCAACAGCTCTTTAGAGCAACCACTTCTGTGTAGAGCAGTAAAAAGCCATGTAGTCGGTCATGTCATGAACTGACCATATGTTATTTCTGATGCAAATCTTGATTGCAATTTTTACTTTTACCTTCTTTCTGCCCACTTGTCCATATACCTGATAATATATTTGAAAAATCTTGATCTCAGATCAGTTTTGAGTATGCATTATTTATACAGTCAAATTGCTTAAGAAAAGTTTCTTCCTCTATCCCCATAAAGTGAAATATCCTTCCTGGAAACAATCAAGTTTCTCCTGTTTGGACACTTAAGATTCAGTATTTCTAATTATTGCAGGGCTAAACCCAAGATCTTTATTCATTGGTATGGTAGATTTCAGCCTCCTAATATGTGCTGTTATTCTTAGACCTTTGTGCTGGGTTTGTGTGGCAGGGATTTTGGTAGCAGAAGAGGGGGCTACAACAGTGACCCTCGTGAGAAGCTTCTTGAAGCTTCATGAACTCCAAGTTGGACTTGCCTCTGGCCAAGGCTGAGCCAATTAGTGATGGTGGCTGCGCCTCTGTGATAGCGTAATTAACCTGGGAGGAGGGGGGACTTGTAAGGAGAAGTTACGAGAAAGACACCTATGCGAACACCGAGGTCAGTGGAAGGAAGGAGGAGGAAGGGGGGGGAAGTGTGCAAGAGCAGAGCATCCCCCTGTATCCCATGGGGAGACAGCAGGGCTGCCCCGCCACCACTACCCTGGAAGTCCGCAGTAAAGCACATGCCAATCTGCAGCCCATGAAGGACCCCACACCGGAGCAGATGACTGTGCCCCAAGAAGGCCGGGACTCTGTGGGAAGAAGCCTCTGCAGTTTTAGTTTAGTGCTGAGAGGACTGCAACATGTGGGAAGGACCCATGCCAGAGCAGCATGGGAATGGTTGTAGCCTGTGGAAAGAACTCATGGCAGAGAAGGTTCATGCAGGACTGTCTCCCATGAAAGGGGAAGCCACATGGAGCAGGGTGAAGAATGCGAGGAGTTGCCCCTCCTTGAGGAGGAAGGAGAGGTGGACCAGGGGATCAGGCCTAGTCAGCACGGGTTTATGAAAGGCAGGTCCTGCCTGACAAACCTGATCTCATTCTGTGACAAAATGACCCAATTATTGGATGAAGGAAAAGCTGTGGATATTGTCTACCTGGATTTTCGAAAAGCATGCAACACAGTTCCCCATAGGATTCTCATAGAAAAACTGGCTGCCCATGGCCTGGATGAGCGAACGGTCTGCTGGGTCAAGCACTGGCTGGATGGACGGTCCCAGAGAATGATGGTCAATGGAGCTAAATCCAGCTGGCGGCTGGTCACAAGTGGTGTTGCTCAGGGCTCGGTGTGGGGACCATTTCTGTTCAACATCTTTATTGATGATCTTGATAAGGACATAGAGTGTATCATCAGTAAGTTCGCAGATGACACCAAGTTAAGCGGGAGTGTCGATCTGCATGAAGACAGGGAGGCTCTACAGAGAGACTTGGATAGATTGGATCGGTGGGCCAACATCAGCGGGATGAGCTTCAACAAGGCCAAGTGCCAGGTCCTGCACTTGGGCCACAACAACCCCATGCATCGCTACAGGCTTGGGGAGGTGTGGCTGGAGAGCTGTGTGGAAGAGAAGGATCTGGGGGTTCTAATTGACAAGCAGCTGAACATGAGCCAGCAGCGTGCCCGGGTGGCCAAGAAAGCCAACAGCATTCTGGCTTGTATTAGAAATCGTGTGACCAGCAGAAGTAGGGAGGTGATAGTCCCCCTGTACTCTGCACTGGTGAGGCCACACCTGGAGTATTGTGTTCAGTTTTGGGCACCTCAATACAAGAGAGATATTGAGGTGCTGGAGTGAGTACAGAGGAGGGCAATGAAGTTGGTGAAGGGCCTGGAGAATAAATCCCATGAGGAGCGATTGAAGGAGCTGGAACTGTTCAGTTTGAGGAAGAGAAGGCTGAGGGGAGACCTCATCACTCTACAGCTACCTGAAAGGACATTGTAGAGAGGTTGGTGCTGGTCTCTTCTCACAAGTGATCATTGACAGAACAAGAGAGAATGGTTTTTAACTGCAACAGGGGAGGTTTAGACTGGATATGAGGAAAAAAATTTTCACAGAAAGAGTGGTGAGACAGTGGAATAGGCTGCCCAGGGAGGTGGTGGAGTCACCATCCCTGGATGTGTTTAAGGATCATTTAGATGAGATGTTGGGGGATATGGTGTAGGGGAGAACTTTGTAGAGTAGGGCTGATGGTTGGACTCGATGATCCCAAGGGTCTTTTCCAACCTGAATGACTCTATGATTCTATGATTCTATGAGTGATTTTACGCCCCATTCCCTGCCCCCTGCACTGCTCGAGGAGAGGAGGTAGTAATATTAGGAACAAAACTGAGCCCAGGAAGAAGGAAGCGGTAGGGGAAAAGGTTTTTAAGGTATAGTAGTGCTTCTTACTCTCTCACTCTGTCTGTTAAATGTTGGTTTCAGTGTTTGAATTAAAGTAATGTTATTTTTTTCTTCCCCTAATGAGTCTGTCTTTTGCTGGTAACCCACAGTGGATGAGATATCCCTCCCTGTGCTTATATCTGTTCCCGAGCCTTTTTACTTTACTCTCTCCTTCCCATTCCTGAGATAGAAGGAATGAGTGAATGGCTGGGTGGTGATCATTTTCTCTCAAACCATGACAACCCTGCAGCCCTTGGAATTTCATACTTATAACAGCCTTGAGTTTTTCTGAACAGAAGAATTTGGAATACTTGTGTGAACATTGCATATAAAGATTTCATGTTAGGGGTGCATATATACCCATACCAACAGAAAATGGGGTGAGGAAAATTGATAATCCTTCTTCAATTCATGAAGCTCTTAAGATGTACACATTAGAAACATTAGTATAGATATTACACATGGTCAAATAACTTGTGAATAAAGTGCCAATTCTCGAATCAACGTGATTAAGCTTTTACCCTTTATTATGAAATATTGCGGAGTTCTGCAATGGCATAGCAAAGTTCTATATATGAATAGTTGCAGCAATATCAAGGACTCAGATGTGGGAACACTGAAGTTAATGTTGATAGCCCATCCTGGTTATTATTATCTCATTATTATTACTTGAGTCCTACTTTTCAAATAATACATTTATTTGACAATAAATTTATTTAGACAGTTTATAATATTTAATACAATGTTTCATGCAGCCTTGTAAATAGTGCACTTAAATGTTTTACATTGCAGAGTTTTTATTTGAGCTGGTCTTTAAATGGCATTAAAGTCTGTAAACTGATTCAAGAATGAAAAATTTCTTCAAGAATTAGAAAGATATGTATTTGGAAATGGTGACCCATAGTACAAATATTGAATTCTGCATCATTTTAGACTTTTACTTATGACATCATTTAAACATTCTATTACGAAAATTGTGATTTAAAATGTTCTCTAATATAAATTGAAATTCATAATAAGACTTGTAAGAAAATTCAGAAACATCAGATACATTTATAAAGAGGAAATAGAGAACTGCAGAAGTACATTCCACTTATTGCTAATTGTTCTTTTCAGGTACATATCATGTACTACAGTGTTTATGAGTCATAATTCCTTCTGTCTATTCCTATCAAAAAACATAACTGTGTATGCATAAAACCACAATATTTGATAATGACTGTTATTACCAGTAATACCAACTACTTTTATTATTTTTAGATCTCTGTCCTGAGACACAACAGCAAGATGTGCCTTGGAGAAGAGTAAGTTAAAAAAATTCCTTGTCCTTGATACTTTTTTCATGATGATAATAACAACTGGATACTGTATTTTGAGTTTCAATGAAATGAATTCATTATCCATGAAATTTAAAAATAATAAGCCACTTCCACTAAGTCTTATTTACTAAGTCCTACACTGTTTATTCAGACTTGACCTTGATTTCAGCAGGAGCTTTACCTCAGTAACATTCTTCTGAATTTAAACATTAACCATTAGTAAATTAGTATCAAATCTTTAAGCAGCTATGTTTTTCATTATTTCCTGAAAATTTATGACTACAGAAACATTCTAGGTGATTTCGTTGCTTCAGGTAACTTTCCTGTAGAAAAGAAACATGAAGGAAGATGAACTATTCTTTCAAAACAAACAAAGGAACAAAGAAAGTAATAAAGTATACTTATCAGTGTCTTTGCTTTGAGGTACATCTTCCATATGTAAAGACCATAAGGAAAATTATTTGTATGTGTTTAGCTACCTATTAATCCCTGGGATTTCTCCTTTCTCTATGCCTAAAATGTGTATTTTCTTTGTAGTGCTTGGAAGGTTGCTTTTTATTCTAAAAAAAAATTACATAAGGCTAATATACAATTTATGTCTCTCTCACATAGTGTACTTCATGAGCTTTAAAACTGAAGCATTTTTCATGTCCACATTTTGTACTGTTTTGCTTTATCCCAATAACAACAGGTTCAAATACCAGTGACTCAATGAGATAGCTTGAGCAGAAATGAACAGTATCTGTTAACTGCCTGGTATTGAGGGAATGATTGACAGCAAAGTCTTTGCTATGTCAAGTCTCTGCTGAGTCAAGATGTTGTCATGCTGGTTTTCAGCAGCAAAATTAGTGCAATGTAAATAATATTGATTTCCAAGTGGTATGATGCCACATTATAATGCATATAATCCTTATTTTGTTTCTTAAAGATACTGCAAAGTGTGTTTGAGTGGAAAAAGTAATGTTACTATAATCCTGCAGTTATAAAAGAGAACATGAGAGGACATAAGCACACTTGAAATTTTGCCTTTGGTTTCATGAGTTTAGGACACGGATTTTAGACCAAAGACTAACCCCAGTCCCTAAAGAAACAGAAGTTTACTAGCCAGGAAAATGGATTTTGTTTCACTGGACACAAAAAAAAAAAAAAAAGATGCAATGGGTCAAAGGTAGGAGCAATACTGGGAGTAAATCACCTGTGCCTGGCTTCTGGGAGAATCTTTCATTTTTCCTTTCCCCAAATATAAAAGCAATCTCCCACAGTCACTGAAATCACTTGAGGTATATCTTCAGTTAATTTCTATTGTCACAGTTCCTTTACATTCAACAGAGTGGTATTAATTTTCATCACCTCACTGCTTGAACATAAATCTTTATTATCTCAATTAATGAGTTTCATTTTTCCTTCCTTTGATATGTCTTGCGAGAATATACTATACTTCTATACTTCCAGTCACATTTGCAGTGCACTCTAAGAGACATTTGGCATAGAACTTTCAGTTTTGGGGCAATGTTGCTTTGAAATCTACTGAGAAATTGGTATCATACTTGATTCACAAATGCCTTTTTGTTCTGAAGCTATTCTTTACTATTCACAGTTGTATCCTTATAATACCTTAAGATATTTTCACTAGATGGACAGAGATAAAGTTCTAATAGGAAGAGACAAGCCAAGAAGGGAAAATGAAGTATTCTTACCTTAAAGTTATTATGTTGCAAACATGAGATCATTGATAAGCAATGTCTGAACTTTTAGATGTTAGAAGGATAACAGATCTTTTCCTAAATGAAGGTATTTTCAGACTAAAGACTCTATGGAGGTGGTTTACTTCATACAGTTGCAAGTAAAAATAGCAAACAATTTCTGACAAACTAGGAGGAAAAAGGGATAGTGAACAGGAAAATGTGAGTGTTATGTCCTAAACCCAGTATTTTGAATCAAAATACTGCAGAATACTTACGCTCTACAACCTTTTATCCATTCCATATATGGACTATAGTTGTATTCATAGAATCATAGAACAGAATCATGGAATTGTTTAGGTTGGAAAAAGCTCTTAATGTTATGGAGTCCAACCGTTAACCTAACATTGCCAACTCCACCACTAAATCGTGTCCCTAAGCCTTACATCTACTGCTATTGGCAGGTAATAATAGGTTCACTAATTTGCATATTACTATTTCATGTTAGCAGAGGTGTCATTAAAATAAACATGTTTTCACATAAAGTTCAGATTACAGAGTTAAGCTAACATTATGTCAACAGAAGTCAAATGATAATGTTTGCCAAATTGTAGTTCATCAGGATAATCATGGACTGCACTTAAATGCAAAACACTTTAACAAAATAAAAATATTTTTAATTAAAGTCTTAAAAAAGTCTTTAAACTTAAGGTGCTTAAAAAAACCCCTCCTTTAGGATATGGGAGAACAAGGTGGTGAACTTTCTTCAAAAACAACACCATATCTTTTTCTGGAAAAATAAAAATGGGCGAGCTGAAATTTAGTTTTTAACTGATCGTCTCTGTCCTGTCAAATGACAGGTGTTTAACACTTACTTTGAATATTTCCTTTGTCAATCAAACTACTGTAAAACTCCATTAACATTCGATTAACAGATAATGTATATCTTTGAAAAATTTCTAAGCAATAGTGTCTGGAAACAGGTACATTTTTGATTTTGAAATTATTTTGGTTTTTTTGTTTTAAATGGCTTCAGGTTTCAAAGTTTGTGGACACTGAACATTGTTTAATTGTTGGTCTATTCAAAAACCTATCCCCCTTCTTATAATGATAAAAGATGCCCTTTCTTATAATAAAACCAATCTAGATGTCTAAAAATATTAATACTAAAATATTCCAGGAAATGTAGTGTGTACAAAAGGACAGAAAATTCTCCCCTTCAGTTTTATTATTCTTTTGACATAATCATATAATTGTCTGAAGTCAACTAAACATTTCAAAAATATTGGATTAGAAAGCATCTTCACCTGTTTCTTTTCTTCTGTACAGCCAGCAAGAGTATTTGGCTGCAAGGCAGAATAATTATGATCCTTATTTGCAAGTAATGGTTAAAGTTGTAATTATAACTGTTATGATACAATCGTGTAGTTAACATAAAATAAGTGTAAGAAAATATATATAATAAAATTGTATAATGTAGGTAATAATTTGCAGGTGATTTTTTGCCTTTATGACACACTGCCTGTTCCAAAGAAACAGAATAAAGATAATATTATGTAGTTCATTTTCAGATTGATACTTTTGAAAAATCTTATATGTTAAATAAACTTGAAGGAAATGAATGAAAGAAAGAATGAAGGAAATAAACTAGAATTAAATCTATTACCAGAAAAAGTGGTTCATATGAAAAAGAACTTGAGTGCTTAAGTGCTTACAGTTTTGACACAATCATGTGAAAAGATGATTTTTCAAAATAAATCATTGGAACCAAACCTCCATTACTTACCAAAAAAAAAAAAAAAAAAAAGTGTTGACCAGATTCTAATTATTATTATCTAAAAGGTATGACAGCAGTAGTTGTGTCACCATGCTTCAGCATCTGTGCCTTAACAAGATAAAAAATTGTCTTCCGTAGGCTTTGAAGTGCTGTAGCATATATACATATAAACTATTTTTCATTGTCAATATGAATTAAGACCATCATGTTCATGTGATTTCCAGCAAAATTATGTCAAATCTCTAACTCAACTGATCAGTTCTGAATTGGGGTCCAGTGTATGTACTTTTTGAGCAACTAAATGAAGAAAATTTCAGAGGTCTTTGGGGCTATAGAGGTAAATATTTTTAAGTTCTATGTCTGTCTCACTGCATACAGCTGAAAGTTTTCTATTATTCTGTTAATAAATTTCTGGACTCTTTTATTATTTTGTTTAGCATGTGTCCCTTAAATAGAATTTGTTAACATTTATAATCCTTTTTATTTATTACAGCTAAATCAGTAGAAAGATGTTACTATTATTTTTAAGAGAAAACTAAAGAGATAAGAGAACAGTTCAGCCTTAAATGTGCTAAAAGCTGTGAGCTATTTAGTATAACACATCTACTTCTCACCTAAATATCATAGGAAGGAAAAATTACATAGGTGTAAACTGAGGACAATTTTTTAGTCTCATAAAATGATTATGCAGCATATGAATCAAATTAGAGTGGCCAAAAAATCTCACCAAAAAAACCCCATCTACATATATGGTTTTGCCTATGAATCAC
This sequence comes from Strix uralensis, assembly GCF_047716275.1. Classification (NCBI taxonomy): domain Eukaryota; kingdom Metazoa; phylum Chordata; class Aves; order Strigiformes; family Strigidae; genus Strix; species Strix uralensis. The sequence continues at coordinate 32,660,301 of NC_134012.1, read as the reverse complement.
TTCCTTTTCTCCTTGGGTATTCAAAAGTGAGTATAAAACCCACCCCCCTAGCATATTATCTCAATTTTGTCTGGGAAGAGCAATGTTTTCCTTTTACTTACTCCAACACAAAATCCTTGTGTTTATTATAGTGGCAAAAGTAAGGTTTGTTAGTCTTTCAAAGACAAATTCCAAAAATATTATGTCCTACATGACCACATCAGATAACCTTACTTTTTTTTTTTTTTTTTTTTAACATCGAACAGCAGAAAACAACTAAAACAAAAATAAAATAATTAGGTTACTTACATTTTGTGAAAAGAAAAACTAAACCCCCCAATGGGGAGCTCTCGACCAACAGATGCAACCTAGGTGTCTAGAAAGGAAATGAGTAATATTTTCAGCTTCAGAATGGAAACCTTGCTCTCTGAAAAGCACAAACAGAAGATCTCCAGTGTATTAACCAACTGGCACAAGTTCATAAATACTTTATAATGTACGGCAGGCAACACAGCCCAAAGTTTTAGCATTATGACACTTTTGTGAACTCCACATGATTAGAAACCTGTAGGCAGTTACCGTTATCACAGGATATGAGATTTTATAAGTGCAACAAGGATACTATGTTTCCTACATATCTCCCTTTTATATATGATCTGCTGATGTCCACATAAAAATCCCAGGTAGCTATCCTTTTTGAAAATGATTAATTTACCAAGTTCTTAATTTCATCAGGAAAGTTGTGTGTAAAAGAAGGCAAGAGTGAAACTAGCTCAAGGATATCTTCTAAAACTTACATGTCAGGTGCTACTAAATTCATTATACACATCAGTATGCTTCTGCTGCTCTTTCTCAAAGGGCTGTTTTCATTTTGCAGTCTTTAACTGACATTCTAAAAATAAATTTTTAAAAAAAGACAATACCTTTGCTTTTGGACTTTTTCTGGTTTGGTAGTTATGGTGTTATAAACTTTGTGTAGGAGACTGACCTCAGTTTTTACAATTACTATGGCTTCACAGAGTTTCTGTTAATTATTTGTTTATTTCATTTAACACATTAAAAAAGAATGTAAAACATTGCAGAGGTTTGATAGTGTGATGGCAGTAATACCTAGTTTTGTGTTGATCAACATGGTTATGATGGTAAATTTCGAAATTAACAACAAACTGAAATTATTGCCATTTAAGGTAATAACCATTTTCATTTTTGCTGTGTGAATACAAAGGTAAAGATGAACAGTGACAGAATATTTGTCTCCTCTTGTATGTGATTAATATCTGAGGTCAATAAATGAGAGATGAAGGAGATACCCTCAGATGGCTGCTCTGCCAATCTGATTCTGAAGGCCAGCAGTCAAGTGCAAGTCTTGTCTGCAGCAGAGATTCCTAGTTTTTTACTGCCTTTTTTTTTTTTTTTTTTTTAAATATTCAGAATGTTTCTATTCAAATATTTTTTGGCAGTCTTAATGCTAGGTAGGGCCAAAAATCCAAATGTGTAAATTTTATACTGATGGAAAAGTCTCTCTGAAGTTTGGATATGAGGCAGTCAGATGAAGAATTTATGTGCTTTTATCTGGATTAAAATTTTTCCCTGAGGCACTTGAAGGTCTGCACTGTGGTGTTCTCCATGTTCGAAGTAAAGGACAAATAATTAGAAATGAATTATGAAGAAAAGTAAGGCAATATAGTTTTTGTCATTGTCCAGACAATAGTATTTTAAATTGTTCCCTTTTCTGACTGTATTATTATATCAGCAGCAAGTTGACAAAATAATTTAAGTGTAGAAGTTTCGTCTTAATGATGATGTTTTTATAAAGCACCATGGTATACCTTAATATAATTCATTGAATCTCTTTTAACTATGTTTTTTGAGGTCTGTGCTGTTTTGATAATTTTTATTATCTTTTGTTAGTTTGATGCTCTTTAAAAAAAGAGGAAAAACTATGAACATTATACTTGAAACAATCATCAGATAAAATTAATTTGATATAGTTACCAGTGGATAATTGTAGACAAACAAAATGTGATATTTTGCCTCTGCCAGAGATAAACATTTTGCATTATGCAATATAAACAACGGTATTATTTTCCTTCAGTGCAGAATTTTGCCTGCTCATTCTGATATTGTGGATCAGGCAGCCAAATTATTTTTTTTTGTTTTCCAGCCTCAGTGTTCCTGTATGTTTATTCATAAGTAACTTCTAAATAGATTGTTTTGTCAGCCTTGTATAGCTAATGAAGGGTTTTTCCTTAACATGGTGTGTGATTTGAAACTTGATCCCAAGGAAAAAGAGAGAGGCCACCAATCAAATATGTTTTAAAAAAATCTGAAATAATCTTCTCTACTTTATAATCATAATGGCAGGAAGTTCAATATGTCTGATCAAACAAAAAGGCTGGTAGACGTATTTACCAAAGGCCTTATGATGTTTGCAGTGGACTTTGCAGAAGACAATATTTATAAAACCTTTACAGTGTCTGGCAGGTGCCATGCATTCTCTTGGGGATTAGTGTTATTCAGATATTGTCTTTCATTTGAACTTCAAACCCTTTTTTTTTCTTTTTTTAAAGGCAGCTTTTTAATATGTTTTGGAAATTAAAACCTTTTTATTTGTGTCATTATAATACCCACTATGAATCTACTTTTGGGAGATAAACGCCAGTAAAGCTAAAGACTCTTGCAATTTTTAAGAGAGGAAAAAAAGGGGAAGAGGTATAAATGTAGAATGAATCACTCAAGAACTAAAAGCTGTGACTTATGCCATATTCTTCTTTCAATTTTTTTACTGAATAAAGCAAAGACAGGTATTTTCCAGTATTTCCATCTTTCAATATCAAGTCACAGACACCTTATTCCACTGTAAGTAGATAAAAATATTGTGTTTAGTAAGATTTAGTCTTAGCAACAAAAATCAGTTGAGAATTTCATTTTGAAAGTGAAAAATAAGATCTGAAGAAGAGATACTTAACTGGTTTTGCTTCTATAAAACCCCCCAAGTAGGTAAAAATTATAGATTCCAGCTTTCTAGATTCTAGATTTCTAGTGTATGTAAATTTGGGAAAAGTACAGGGAATTCAGGAACTAGAACAACATGGTGCTCGGAAAGAGGGTCATTAGAGAATTGCTTATAAATTGTCTTTCTCCCAGGAACCTTTTGTAATGACATAATATGTTTAATTCCATAGTATACCTTAAAGTAAGCTCAATGTAAAATTAAAATGGAAAAAAAAAAAGTCTTTAAAATATCAATAACAGAATTTAGGTTGCCAAAAGATGCCTAGTGTTTTGGGAACCAGGATGATGTATATTTTTAGAGTTGGTAAGTGCTTTTTTTCCTAGTTTCTCTAAGGAAAAGGTTCCAAGGATTTTCCTTCTATCCTTTCTGGTTTACCACAGTTCTCTTTGGGGTTGAATGAGGAGGTCAGCAAAGAGTCCTACCTCTGTATTCCTGTAACAGATAAGAATCTCTTCAGGCCTCAGCCCCTCTGACAGCTGAATGGAATTGTGTCCACCTTTTTGCTTGTTTGCCTTTTACTCTAGAAATGCTTGGTAAACAAAACTCCTGTCCTTTCAGCAAAGCTTTTGGCTGTTTTCTGCTGAACCATAGGCCTGCATTCCAGTCCTATAAATTTCCACACTGCTAAAGTTTTCAGCTATCCTATTCTCACCCAGCAGCATCTATGACATTGTGCCTTGTGGATTCCTCTGTGCTAGTGCAGGTTCTGACTGCTTCTGCTCTAGGGTCTTAAGAACACTCTTTTGACTGATTACAAGCATTGCTGCCAAAGAAATTCTGAGGTATGGCTTCAAGAGGGAAAATAAACAGTTTGATAAAAGCTGTTATTCACAAAAGCAGTTTTAGTTGCTTTCAGGGTATCACGGGGCTACAAGTTTTCTTTGGCATTATTTGGTATAGTGGAGAGAAAGGATGGAAAAAGACTGACAAGTTAGATTGAGATTTCTGAAGAAATGGTAAAATGAGTACAGGGCTTGCAGGCACATACAGATATGTTAGTGGAGAATAAGAAAAGGAAAAAGAAAAATAAAAAGCAAAGCAGACACTGGAAAAGGTGAAAAGTGATATAAGAAAGAACCAGAACTGTGAGAAGGACTGCAAAAGTGTGAAGAAACTTGTACCATGAGATTCACAGCATCCACAGACTGGTGGCAAAACCCCACAAATACCTGCCACGTTTACATATTTTGGTCACCTGGAAAGTTTTCTGAAGAAATTTCTGGAAAATTTAACTTGTTAAATTTTTCCTATGTCTGAACTTGGTCCCCACAGGTTTCCAGCTCACTCTTAGATCTTCCCTGATACACAGAAGTATGTTTTCAGATTGAGTAGGAGAGGTTTAATCAACATTTAGCTATGTGTGTTTCATATCATCTTGATTGTGAAATGTGTAACCTAGCAATATTCTGTTTATTGTTGAGTAAAAATGTTATGTGACCAAGAATTCTAAAAATTCTTGGATGAACTGCTAGACAGAAAGTAGGTAGTTTTCCCATGTGACAGCTTTAAAGAAAAAAAAAAAAAAAAAAAAAAAGGCTATTAAAAGTAAGATAACTCTTCTTTAAGAATTTTGTAAGGAATCTAAAACGTTTTTATACCTTCATAAAGTGGTTTGATGTCAGATGCTTTTCTCCCAAACTGAGGTGGATTGCTCTTTTAAACTTTGAGTTTTTGACTTATTATAACAAAAGCTCAAATATTAATGTATATTCTGCAGATATGATTGCTATATGAGCACTCAACACAATTACTTCTTGCCTATGTAAATAAAAACTTTAAAACAAATTATTTTCTAGTTTAACAGGTTCTGTTTAGCTTTCTCCAAAAAAAAATCTGAAAGACTAGCTAGAAGAAATGGGAGAAAAACACTTTTTTTTTTTTTTTTTTTTTTTAATATATATTTCTCTGTTTAATCCTTTTTCCAAATGTAGACAGATACCAGAGTTTCTAACCTGATGGATGCTGTTTCAAACAGTTATATACAAACAGTATGGTTTTTTAGTTGCTTTATCTCGGTGTGGATTATTAATCAGTGCTCTACATTTGGAATTAATTTGTCTTACAATGAAGACTCCTGTGAAAGAGCTCTCCTTTCAGGGAGCTGTGGTTTGAGAGGAATGAAGGGAAAGTAAAAAACCCTCACTGAAAAACAAAAAATTCCTCACTGACTTACTAGTTGAACCTGATTTTGTTATAAAATTAATGCATTTTTAACATAAATGCATTTTTTGCCTCTCATGAAATGCATTTTTTCCTTTTAAATTTCTATTCAGCTTGTATGAAACATGGCTTGCCATTCTGACTACACTAGCATAATGATGAATCATGACTTCACTGCATTTTAGAGGGTCATGCTAATACCCACCTCACACAAAAGAACTTGAAATCTTGTAAAAGATGAAGGACATGACAGAGGTCCTTAATAGTAAGGAGAGAAAAACTGACCTAAGGCCAAATGAAAATATATATATTTTGAGTTTTTCTCTGTCAAAACCAGTTGACACCTATGTTTAAGGAATAAACTGCTATTGTACCGGGTCCTATACAAATTTAGAAATTTGATTTTTTAGAAAAAGATTAAAGTTAGAAAAGCAGTAACTCCTAATTTGGATTGTCTATTATCTGAAACAGTATTTTAAGGACTAATTCAGGACAGCATTATAGGTCAACCCCAGTTCTGCAGTTCCTTCCATACTACAAAAACCCACATGAAAATGAGGTTATTACAGTGTTGATTTAGTACTTTTATGGTCTACAGAAGCTTAGCAAACTTTGAAGTAATAAATACAGGAGAGAGTTTTTGCCTAGGACCTCACTAGAAAATATAGAAAAAAGAGATGCTGTAATGAAATGTGAACATTCAAAACTCTTCCTTACAGAAATTGCTAATGAAATGGAAGATTTGCTTTAATTTGTCTATATATTTTTCTTTAACTCAGAGAGAGAGTTTTCCTATTTCTGACACCAATTTAAAATGTAAGTTCTTCCTGGAATATTATCTTGACTTTTGATCTATTTAGCAATGGAGAGTAGTGAAAGTGACTGAGTAGAAGAAAATCCGTAGTTTATTTCTTTCTCTTTCCTTTGTTACATAATCTCATATTGGTGAGTGAGAGTCAGTGAGGCAATTATAAGGAGAAGGAGGATATGTATATCTACTGGAATATATACTCTTTCTCATAATTTTCCTACATGCAGTATTATTTGTTAACCACTCGTCTCCTGTATGAAGCCTTTTCAGATACATTTTGAAAGAGTAATTGTTCAGTATCTGGAGAATTTCTCTTATCTATCATAACAGAAATATTTTGAAAGGATGCTGTGTAACTAATCATGAACCCCACTGCCTGAATAGCAATCCTAATTTAAACTGTGTTTTTCCAGATGTTTCTCCAAGCACTTTAGAGTATTTCCAAGCATACCCCCTTACAGCTAATATTTCAGTGATTGGTCTGGAGTTTCCTCGTTTTGATTTTTTTTTTTTCAGTTTTTCTTTTAATTATAGCTGTGTTCTAGAAAATATCCTTTTCAGATGTTGATGCTAAAAATAATGGTGAAATTCAGATGCACAAACTTGAGATAAGGCCAAATTCAGAGTCAAATTCAGAAAAATTCAATAAGATATTTTGTCCACTTATTTCAGCATGCAAATTAGAGGGTTTTTTGCAGGTTTTTTTCTGCAGATTTGTCTATAATGGCAGTTACCCATTAACATGAAACTCACACTTTCTTACATGTTTTCTGATTTAACCCTTTGAGTTTGATTGAAGGATTATACATAAAATTTATATCTAAAAAATTCAATTTTTAGAGGTCTAAGCTAAAATGAAAACCAAAAAAAAGGGAAAGTGCAATTGGTTGATTATCATTCACTCAAATAATAGCTGCATTCTGAACATTTATGAACCACAATATTTTTCTTATCTTTAAATTAGTTGTATTTCCAAGTAAAATTTAAAATATCTAATGTAGAGCAATTTCTTAATAAGTGGGCAGAATGAAAGTATAACTTACAACAGACTAAATTCTGAATTTCCCTTACAGCTATGTGTAGCTAGATATAGAAAAGGCCTACTGAATGTCACTGTTCAGTGTCATTCAATGCAAGACAGATCCCTGCAGTACTGTAAGAAAAACAATCACTGAGCAGTACTAGATTTCATGGTTTTTTGACACATTTTTAATTCTAAATAATCCCTGATTAATTATCAATTTTTTTGAACGCTGTGGATTCCAAAAAAACCCAAAATAAAACCCTTAATTATTAAGTCAGCTTTCCGATGCTTACTCTTCCATGTTTTATCACTGTATTTACATTTCCTGCTTTGACCAGAATTCAAGATGTCTCATACCTTCCTTTCTTTTTGGTTGCCCTTTTAGGATTAATTTTTTCTTACTAATCAGACTAAAATTTTAATTTCAACTCTCACAGTTCTTCAGAGCTTTTTTCACACAAGATCTACATCCTACACTTCAGGCCTGCCAAACTGATTGTGGTGGGACTGTGCTTGTCTGTAGAGGATTTCCCACTTGGATGTTTTATGGAGAATGAAAGTATTAGATAGGTATCATGGAAATCATTTAGTTGCAGAAAACTGTCAGATAAATATAACTTTTCAGAACTTTCCCTATTTTATAAAACTGTCATTGTTTCATGATAATCAGTTGATGTCCCTTTCCCCTTTTCCATTAATTGAGGAAAGAGAAAAAAAATGTGGTTTAAAAAAATTGTCTGTGAGGAAGGGGAAAGAATGGATTAAAAAACCCAAACATTCCTGCATGGATCATTTACCATAAGTGGTGTGAAGTTGTTCTGAATTATGCAAGGCTGAACCTGTTGTGGGGTACAAAACATGAAAATTCCCTTAATGACTCAAATGCCCAAGAGCTAAAATACTACAATTCCCAGAGTAGTGAAGGAAATCTTTTAGTGGATGTAACATGAGGTATTTCCTCAAATATCCAGAATGTAAAGAATTTTCATAGGACAATAATAGGACATAGGACAAGTTGAGCTAACAAAATATGTGAATAACTCTGTGGATAAAAAGAAAAGTGTAAGAGGTAACATTACACTACACAGCATTTTGCCCCTTATTAGATAATGCATCTAATGATAGAAATACAAAAGCAATAAATGTTAGGGTCAATATAACACACTGTGCAGTTTTCACAAAAAACCAGATATTTACATTAAGCGTGGAGCCTTAGGAATAAAACTTACCATGATATATTAATTTTTTGCTGTTGAGTATTTCAAAAGAAAGCACCATATTCATCTGAGCCTATGAAGTTTTGAAAAAAAAAAACAGGCAAATTTGACTAAATATTACTTAGGAAAAAGATACACAGCTTTAGTATTTTTACAATAGAGTATTTTGATTTGTGAACTTGTTTCAAAGGAAATAAATGACATTGTATCTTTTAATGTTTCTAGAGTTTATATTACAAAGTTTAAGATCTGAGAAAAACTTCTGTTTTATTAAAATGAGCAATTAATCATTTTGGTATTTACACATGACTGTCTGAAGTTATTAAAACCTTTTGTTGCCATAAAAGGTAAAAATATGAGCAAACAAGGAGCCAGAAAGTTTTCTGGAGTATCTAGAATGGAAAATATAGCCTGCATGTAAATATTGCCTTAAAAGGTACATATCTGATTCTTAAATATCAGCTGATATACAATATTACCTCTAACATTATTCTAAGATTTCTGATGTATTAATTTCATCATATGTAGTGTTCTGTCACTATGCTGCTATACCACTTTGTCCTGTTTCTTAAGTTATGTTCAGTGAACACTGAAAAAATCAGAATCAGTTGTTCTCCCAGGAAATACATAATACATACAGAGTGCTGCGAGTGTTTCAAACAATTGTCAGTAGTTTGGATTTCACTTCATACTATGCCACCTAGAACCTCTGCTACTCTTAGGTTACATAGATTCTAAATAACTTACTTTCTGCTAGATGATCTATTTTACATTTTTCCCTTTTTAAGTCAGGTTTGGATGTAGAATCACACTTATTTATTCTCTGTTGTTTGTTATAGTTTACATTCACACAAGACGAACTATTTTATGGGAGAAATATCCAGTCTAAATCTAAATGTCTTAGTTGAGCTAACAGAACAAGAAGGAAGATGAGGGAGGCATGAGCTTCCTATGAGCTTGATTTTCAGACATATTTTCAGAGTATGGTTTAGATCATTTAATTTTCACTGGTTTCTTTGATATGAGAAAAACCTTGCTGTCCCACTTTAAAAAAGAAATACAAATTGTCTCTTGTAATTGTTTTGCAAATGCAATTGTAAATTTTAATAATTTTTACTTGTTATAAGTTACTAGCTCAGTCTGAGTGCATACATCATTTGTCAAGTTCTTCAGTTTTGAAGACAGAAGTCCAAATCTTTTAGCTCAGTTTTCTTGTAGGAAGCCTACTCAAAATGAATAGATAAGCACTTAAGTGACTAAGAAATAATATCGCTAACAAAGAAGCAGACAGGAGCCCTGTTTCTCTGTCAGTCACAGTCTGAAGATCTACTTCAAAGGCACTGTAATACAAGAGCACTTTGTGCCAACATACAGATGTAGCCACTCACAAGCTAAGAGGAGACATAACTCTGATCAACCTTTGCTTCCTTCTTTGGGGTGCACCACAATTTTACAACACTCCTGGAAGAAAGTTGAGGAGGATCAATTGCATAAAGATCATTTTCATGTCAAAGCAATAGCTTACTTCCTGCTTGGTGTTAGTCAAGAAAAATAAACTACAAAGATCTATTCCATCTAGACTCTTTTTATCAGTTGTGCATGCAAACATGTCTACTGGCACAGAAGCAATTCTTCAGACTGAAAGGTACACACTTGGTTACCAAAGGAAAAAGGAGGAAGTTTTCACTGAATAAAGATATTGTTTGTTAAGAAATTAAGAATAGTAGATTTTGAATGGTCAGACAAATTAATATTTGTATGACTTATACAGGCTGGAAGAGTACTAAGATTATCTACTGCATGAATTAGAATTAACTACATTTTGGGAACTGTCTGAAACCTCAGTTCTGCAGTTCTTCCTTCAAACTGTCTTAGGGTCAAAGGATGCACACACACAGACATGGACACACACCAGTATTACATGGGCTAGTTTGTGAGAAGTGTTTTGGGAGACAAAAAGTGATAACCACCTTTGTTTCGCTGGTGTTAACCTGAAGAGTATACTTACACACTGCAAAGTAGTGAAGAGGGCATTTTCAGAAGCTAAAGGCTCCCAGAATAGTTTTGGTCTTTCCCACACTGGTCCACTTTTAATTCTTCTGATGTTTATTTCTGCTGCTTGTCCCATATGTTAATGCTTGTGACTGAGCAGTTGTCATTAGTTCTGTCTGGTTAGAGTTTATGTATGTGGTTGGTGCTCATGTGTTAAACGTTGGTGACAGAAAAAGTCTCAGAAGCTATCCCATTAATCACTGCCATTGAAGTGTCGTGCTGTGCAGCATGTGATCAGTTTTGACATATCTTCAGGTACACAAGAGGTTGATGTCTTTTTTATTTGTCCACCAATCCAATTGTTCTTATCACATAAATTTGCCCTTACCTATTGAGGCACTCCTGTGGTGTAGCATCTCTTGACTACGGGGCAAGAATATTCACTTACTGAAAAAAAATATTGACACCGAAAGCACAGCAAAAACCTGTTAATTCTAATTGTTTATGATGCATTAAAATACATATTTCCTAAATCACATAGGGAGATTGACATAAATAGGTTGTTCCTGTCTCGAGTAGTTATTATAATGGTGTTTTATAACTGTTTTCCTAAAGTATATTAAGCAGAAGTAGAATTTTGGTTGTTATGACAGGTGGCCGCAATTATTTAAGTTACTATAGTGTCTATACAGCCTTTATTCATCAGACATAATAAGGACTTAATCTAAAGGGAAAAGAGAAATAACCACCTGCTGCATTTGTACTCTCAAGACAGCTGTGTAATTCACCAGTTGTTACGCTGTTTGGCATACTCTTCCCTTTTGAATTAGGATGTTACATGGGGATATTCTGTATTAGGAATGGTAAGAAAAAAATAGGACTGTGTTAACAGTAAATTTTAAAAAATATAATCTTTCCAGTGTTCCACTTTCATCTTACCAGCAGCTCCTGTGACTCAGCTGTGAAGATTCGGTCGCTTGTATATCAGTCTGTAATGACCCATATTTAGAGTACAAACAACATCCTCTCTTTCATTTTGTTTTTAATTAGGCATTTTAAAAAATTAAAGTAATTTTGTGATGTGTTAAAAAGCAAAAACATAAAAACCCAACCAAACCAAAACCACAAACAAAACATCACAAGAGCAGTTAAGGTGACACAACTGAGGTCAGTAACCACCTGGAATGGAGCTGGTAAGAACTGTTAAAGATAAAAATGAATCATGCACCTCTTAGATTGCTTCTACTTTCAGTAGGAAAAGACATACAAACATGGTCTTATACAACTTTGACTACAGAAATTTTTACAGAAGGTGTCCCTGTTATGTCTAAGGAAGCTTTCTGATGGAAACAATACAAAACAAAACACAAGATAATCATACATTTAAAATAATGTCCATAGTCTTGTGAAAAGAGGCAGCAGTGCTGTGTTGTGTTATCTAATTCAGTCTCATCTTTGTTGAGTTCTTATACCCCAGACAGTACTATGACAACTGAAGGCTAGCTCTCCTGGAACTCTGTTTCTTACCAGGAAAAAATAATCAGAAACATGTAGCTTTCTATTCATGTGATTGTAAGTAAGCAATAATCACAGAAACAAGGAGAACTTTTAAAGTCAATACTAAAATTAAATGGAAAAATTCTGAAGATGACCAGCAAGTGCTTACGTCTTTCAATCTCCACTTCCTTATAGCCCATCTTATACAGAAATATAAACCCCATTTTACACACACCATGAAGTCATATAAGTTGCTGCAGGGTATTTCTGCTTCTAGCTAGTTGGAGTCTCAAGAAATTTTTGCTGCCAGGTTTTGGGGCTTTGAGATTTTCTTTTTTGATTAAGGAATTTGTTGAGTCAAAATTTCAATAAGTGAAATATTAAAAATAAAGTATTTCAATAAACTGAGAGAAAGAAAAGAACAAAAAAAGAAGAAAAAAAGCCCTGAAGCCAACCAAGCCAATGGATTATGTGATGGATGATGTAGAAATGAACATAAGAGTAAATCTTAAATTCTGAATACCAAAGATGTTTATAATGTCAGACAACATTCCTGTTCCTCTTTGCTTTTCTCCTTATTTTTGTGCTGAAATAAGCATCCCTAGGAACTGCTGAAAGCTGCAGCACAGTCAGCTTCCTGAACAGTGGCTTAACTGCCAGGCCTTTGGTGAAAACTTTACTTCATTTATGTGTGTAAAATTCATAAATATGAATTGTAGTTAACCTTTTATATATGCTGCGGAAGTCTATGCAAAACTGTAAAGGCCCATGAAGGCCTCAGCTCAAATGTGACTTGCACAACATCCAAGCAAGGCCAGATCAGTATGTGTATTTATAAATGATGAACAGGTCTACAGCAGGCTGCTAGTCATGAATCCAGACATATTTCAGGTGTAACTCAGGTATCTATTTCTAGTCATGGGAGAGAAACTTCAGACTTTTAATGACCAAGAAGTCAATAAAGCTGCAATGAAGGAAACTGCAATGATGCGAGCTTTTAGCTAGGTGCTAAACCCTACTCTGTGTCCTTTCTTTTTGTCACAGAACTCCATCTCTGCATTTTCCCTTAACACTTTTATCATCTCCCCACTCCTTTCCTGAAGAAGTCATTCAGTCTTGAACCTCAAAACACCTGTTGCTCAGATCTCAGAAAGTCTCCTGATTCTGCTAAGACTGTGGTGAGAATAACTCCCTCAGTTTATGTGTAATGCAGCCAGTCAGGGCAGGGGAAACTGGCAACAGGAACATCCCGTTCTTCTGAATAGGATCATTTCTGTGACCCTGTTTACCCAATGGTTCAACAGCAGTTGTGTCAACACAGTAGATGGGGAGCATTTACCATGTGATAGAGGCAGGAATAATTACCTATGGATAAGGGTAAAAAGAAATTTCTTGAATCAGTTTTGCTACCAGAGAAAGTGCTAGGGTAACTATGCCCTAAAAGGGCATATTCTAATGCAGTAACTCTGTCAATTACAATCAGTCAAAAGTAACCCAGACACCCAATATCTAACTCTGTTCAAGCTAATGACTGAAGATAGTATTATTCTTTGGTGGAATAATATGGTAGAAGGCTGGTGAAAATGTCAAGCAATGTATGGATTAAATGCAGGTGAAACATATCACTGTGACTAGGGGTCATTCAAAGTTTGTGCTAATTTTATTTTTCCATCATTCTCAAGATCTTACTCAGAATCAGAGTAGAAGCCTGTGGCCTCACGTACTCCCTCACTTCAGAGCTTTAATGTCTGCCACCTGCTGCTTTCGTGCTTCAAAACCCTCTGAAATTTCACATCACAGAAATGTGGAATATCCTCCCTTTGCTCTACTTTAAAAAGAAGTGTAGATCTATAATACACTACTTAATTACATACTGAGGATCCCAATCCTGCCCTTTGAATAAAAAATGCTTTCAGATGTTCAGTGAAGGGAAAGAATTTATGTTGTATTTTGACCTCTGTTTTGCACTATTTGCAGATCTAACATGAGAGAGGATTTGAGACTCAGCTCTTCTGTCACAACAGGATTTTAGTGATGTTGCTGTACTGCCAATCTTAACTCATGCTCCATAAAGTTCAGAATATCAGCTATCATGTTTATGTTGTGATGAAACAGTCAAAGTTTATTTCTGATTTTGGGCATTGGTGGCTGACAAACAGAGATAAAGATAGTGAAGTTCAGGAATACACAGATACAAGAGTTAGATTCATTGAGCATGAATATAACCTGGAAGGGAGACATCCATATAGCATAAAGCAGTTTAAGGCCTTGAAGCATTGCCTAGACTGGCATTTCTATTTATTAGCATGTTAAATTTCACTAGATGAATAACATACCCAAATGCCATAGTAACTTTTCTGATATTTTACACAGTTTGATTTTTTTTTGGTATATTAATTCATAGTAATGTAAAGTTTTCTATGTTTCTTTTATGTGTTTCTAGGTCAAACATAGGAAAATGCCATAGATCACAGCAAGTAGGAAATTACCAAGCTAGGGGTTTGGGATTTTTAATAACGTTTACTGAATTCACCTGGATTATGATGTCTGTTCCTAATACAGTGAGGCTATCCTTTTGTCTCAGAATGGTTTTGTAAAGTGTAGTTAATTTTCATAGCTATCTGTTCTTTATCACTACCTAACTTGCACTCAAGGCTCAAAATTAATATGTTGGCATACTACATTACTACATAGTAAGATATTAATTTCATACAACTGCACAGACTACATGAGTACCAAAATTCAGAACGTATGACAGATTTTTCCTCATTCTGTCCTCATAAAGCTGCAATTTGTGACCTCCAGGACTACTGAAGATTTATCAGCAGAAAAATCGATAAAGAAAAACAAACCCAAACCTATTATTTCAAATAGCTGTTCTTGTCATTAGCTTTTCCTTTTCTTTTTTTTCTTTCTTTTTTTTTTTTTTTTTTTTTTTGAGTGTCTTGGAATATACATTCTCTTCTGTAGGAGTGTTACAGATGACAATATCAAGCAGCTCATATGTTCTCATCTCTTTCTTATAAATTAAGTGTCTGATAATCCAAAATAAATGGTTTATCATTGTAAGAGTAATTGCTTCCATCCACTGCAATGGAAACAGTCTTGTTCTTCTAATCATCCACTAGACTTTAGTTGCTTGCAAAGCCAAAAGATCATTGAATAAATGTGCCTATTTTCTGTACAACTGAAGTGAAACTTTGCTACTGCACCTGGTTGTTTGTCTGGGGCTGTACACCCCTATAGTGTCCCTCACTTCTCCTTCAGTTAACAGATTGGCCAAATATATACATATACATGCATGTGTAAATATATATGTACATACATATGGAAAATGCATTGTTATTCTGACAATTATAAAAAGTAGTGTTATTTTTTATATAAATATATATACACATAGAAGTATAAATATTATTTTATATATACATAATACATGTAACTAGCAAAATAGAACACATTTGTGTGTAGCAATCAGAAAAATGCCTATTGATATATACAGACATAATTACACATATGGATATATATATAATCAGCAAAATAGCAATGAATTTTGTTATCCCCAATACAGATTTTGCTAGATAATTCTAAAATAATATTATGATCTGTAAAAGTCTTATAAATAATATATTTGAACATTTTTATTTGTTGGATATGATATGCTGTTGGCACAGAATATCCACACTGATTCTTTTAGTTGCCAGGTGGCAGTGGAGTGCAGCCTTTGGAAAATAAAATCTAGAAAATTTTTTTAGACATGTATTTTAAGTCTTGCCTCCCATATAGTACAAATTTCAGATTGGATACCTTATGGGTGAAACAATTTACATAATTATTATTCTGGGAAGTTCTTTCTTTCTTTACTAGGAATGCATGTTGAACTCTTGCCTTTTTCAAATGCTGCAGAGTACCAAAATTCTTTTGCTAAGCACATCAATTTGCTGTAGCTAAGTGATGCATTTTTCTTGTCTTACATGGAAGCAGCTTGAGAGTTAGATTGATGAAAAGGATACTGAAATCTCAAGTCAGCAGAAATTCCAGTTTAAGGAAGATCTCGAATTATACAAAGAACTGTTTTAATTGGTCACATGCAGGTCCTTCTTCAACAATTCAATATAGATGGCATGATAGGGGACATGGATATAGCCTGATGCTACCTTGGACTTCTTGAGGGCAGACTTTGGAGTGTTTAAAAGACTAGCTGACAGAGTTCCTTGGGAGGCAGTCCTGTAGGGCAAAGGGGTCCAGGAAGTCTGGACATTCTTCAAGAGCGTTATCGTAAAGGTGCAGGAACAGGCTGTCCTATGTGATGAAAGATGAGCTGGTTGGGAAGAAGACTGGCCTGGCTGAGCAGAGAGCTTTGGCTGGAACTCAGGGAAAATAAGAGAGTTTATAACCTTTGGAAGAAGGAACATGTAGCTCAAGAGGACTACAAAGATGTTGTGAGGTTATACAGGGACAAAATTAAAAGAGTCATACCCCAACTAGAACTTAATCTGGCTACTGCTGTAAAAGGCAATAAAAATGTTTTTATAAATATATTCACAAAAAGAGGGCAAAGGAGAATATCCATCCTTTATTAGATGTGAGGGAAACATAGTAGCAAAGGATGAGGAGAAGGCTAAGGTACTTAATGTCTTCTTTACCTCACTCTTTAATAGTAAGACCAAATATCCTCTGGGAACCCAGCCCCCTGAGTTGGAAGACAGTGACAGAGATCAGAATTAAGCCTACATAATCCAAGGGGAAATGGGAAATGCTATACCACTTAAACACACACAGGTCTATGGGACCAGGTGGGATCCACCCAAGGGTACTGAGGGAGCTGGCAGAAGTGATGACCAAGAGACTTTCCATCATTTATCAGCAGTCTGGGCTAACCTCCTAGTTGACTGGAGGTTAACAAATGTGACCATCTACAGGAAGGGCAAGAAGGAGGATCCAGGGAACTACAAGCCTGTCAGTCTGACCTCAGTGGCAGGGAAGGTTATGGAGTAGAACATCTTGAGTGCCATCACACAGCACATACAGGACAAGCAGGTGATCAGGCCCAGTCAGCATGGGTTTATGAAGGGTGGGTCTGGCTTGACTAATCTGATTTCCTTCTATGAAAAAATGACCCACTCAGTGGATGAGGGAAAGGCTGTGCATGTTGTCTACCTGGACTTTAGCAAAGCCTTTGACACTGTTTCCCACAGCATTCTTCTGGAGAAACTGGCTGCTCATGACTTGGACAGGCATAGTCTTTGCTGGGTCAAAAGCTGGCTGGATACCTGGGTCCAAAGAGTTGTTGTGAATGGAGTTAAATCCACTTGGCAGCTGGTGACAAGTGGTGTTATGCAGGTCTCAATATGGGGCCAGTTCTGTTTAATATCTATCAGTGATCTGGACGAAGGGATCTAGCGCACCCTCAGTAAGCTTGCAGATGACACCGACTTGGGCGTGAGTCTTGATCTACTTGAGGATAGGAAGGACCTACAGATGGATCTGGACAGGCTGGATCGATGGGCCAAGGCCAACTGTATGAGGTTCAACAAGGCTGAGTGCTGGGTCCTGCACCTGGGTCACAACAACCCCATGTAATGCTACAGGCTTGGGGAAGTGTGGCTGGAAAGCTGGATGTTGGGGAACCTGGAGGTGTTAGTCAACAGCCAGGTGAGTAAGAGCTGGCAGGATGCCCAAGAAGGCCAATAGTTTCCTGGCTTGTATCAGAAATCATGTGGCTGTCAGGACTAGGAAAGTGATCATCCCCCTGTACTCAACACTGGTGAGGTCACATCCTGAATACTGTGTTCAGTTTTGGGTCCTTCACTGCAGGAAAGACACTGAGGTGCTGGAGCGTGTCCAAAGAAGGGCAACAAAGCTGGTGAAGGGTCTTGAGAACAAGTCCTGTGAGGAATGGCTCCATGAACTGGAGTTGTTTAGT
Organism: Strix uralensis; assembly: GCF_047716275.1. Taxonomy (NCBI): domain Eukaryota; kingdom Metazoa; phylum Chordata; class Aves; order Strigiformes; family Strigidae; genus Strix; species Strix uralensis. Next base: position 32,642,682 of record NC_134012.1, on the reverse strand, counting down.
CTGGAGAAAAGAAGCCTGCGGGGAGGCCTTATGGCTTTCTACAACTACCAGAAAGGAGGTTGTAGTGAGGTGGGCATCATTCTCTTCCCCCAAGTAACAAGCAATAGGATGAGAGGACATGGCCACAAATTGTTCCAGGGGAGGTTTAGATTGGATATTTGGAAAAAATTTTTCACTGAAAGGTATATCAGGCATTAGAACAAGCTGCCCAGGGAAGTGATTTAGTTACCATCCCTGGAGGTATTTAAAAGATATGTAGACGTGGCACTTAGGGACATCCTTTAGTGCTGGTCTTGGCAGTGTTACGTTAAAGGTTGGACTCGATGATCTTAGGGGTCTTTTCCAACCTAAATGATTCTATGATACTATGATTATGAGCCACAGAGTAACTCTCTGGGCTATGATCTCATGATCTAATTCCTGATCCCCACATCACACTCTCCCATGCAAATCTTGATCAATAATTTCCAGGTTTTCCATTTTGATTCTACCTTTTCTCGGTGTTCTTTTACACTAGTAAGAACCATGCATGGTCACTTTTTACCTGAAGCTCTTTAACCTGAAACAATTTTCAGAGTGCATTTATTCATCCAACATCCTCTTGCCTGAGGACCATTGCGTCTTCAAATGAAGGGCCAATGTAATGTTCTACTTCCAAAGGGTGCTCCCACCTAGTACTTATTTATATTTAAAGAAATACAGTTTTAGCAAAAACTTCACTGATTAAAAAATTTAAGGAAAATTTTACCCTTTCTTCTCATCCCTCTTCACATCTGTCTCCTATATCTTTTCTTCTCCTACATTTTTCTGTCACAATAAACACCCGACCCTTATCCTTGTTACTTCTGAAATCAGTGTGAAGACACAAATGAAGTATTCTCATGTTTTTCTTCTAAATTTCCAGAACAAAACAAACCTGACAAACCTTATAATAAAATCTGTCATGTTTAGGTTCAAAACATGGACTGATAGGAACTCAGAAGAAAACAGACTAAAGGACAGTTCCTGGCAAATAAAGAATCCAGCATCAACAGACATTCTTTTTCCTCATGTGTTGTTTCACAGGAAATTATTTATAGGTGACATTCACATGTACACTAGTCTCTGAAATCTATGTGTGGCTTTAGCCTCCCTGAAGCAAGAAGAGGATGTATGTCTAGGTGGCACCATGTTTCTTATATTCTTCCACATTCTGGCCAGCAACCATGACTGACCCCTAGAGAGGGAAAAATAATGTAAGTGTGAGAAGGATAAAACAAGTACAGAGCAATGATGTGGGGTTTTTTCTTTTTAGTCTACAAAAAAGATAGTTGGAAAAGTTGGTATTGTTTGAGATTTCCAAACTTTAATTTTTAAAAAAATTCAGGAGAATGTAGAAAAGTTTAAGGTAAGTCTTGGGCCATCTTTCTGTATAAAAAGGTCTGATGTTACAATGGCATAATGAGGTAACAATCAGGATGTTTCCAGCAGCTTATGCATCTGTATGAATAAGTTCCTCTACACATACCTCTTAAGAATTAGGAGTCTGAGAAATTGTCCATTTCTACATGTGGCACACATCAACTATTGAGCAGAAGTGAATGGCATTGTAAGATTTTTCATTTTGGTGCATGGTGACCTCTTATCTGTCTCCAAATGCAAAGTTTCTAAGGCCGATTTGCTGACAAGGCTAGCTTCCAGTACTGTTATAATTAAAGAGCTAGAAAAAGAATAATGTTGATTCACTTCCTTAAATGATAATTCAGATATTTCTGTTCAGGGGAAATATCTAATATGCTGATATAGGAAGGAAAATCAACAAGAATAACAACAACAGCAGCAGCAACCACAAAAGAAGTGCTATATCTTTAAATTATTGCTGAAAACCCAATACAGTTATTCGCGAATTCTGGTTATAGTTAACAGAAAAAAAAAAAAAAAAAGTAAAAAATCTGCAGTCTCACATGTTCAAAAGAGACATTTAGCTATGAATTTAGTCTTCCAGAAAAATTTTTGGTTACTTCATTCTTAACTGAAAAATTAGTCATGCTTGTGACAGCTGCTGAAAAGCTATGCTTTGATTTATTCATTCCATTATTCTAATATAGTATCTTATGTGGCAAGATTACTTTTTCTAGCTTATTAAAATATCATTTCCAGATGCTTTAGAGGTAATGCAACTACTGTTGGAAATCTGGACAAACAGTTGATATATAATGCATAGTTCTTTTTTACTATGTTGTTCCACAGTCATTCCCCCAATAGGTGTATGACATTTTAAGGAATCTAGTGCCCTTGTTGTTTAGATTTGTGATGGTGATATTTGTTAAGTGTATACATGAAGTTTAAGCATTTGACCTTTTGTGACAAGCTCTGATGATAAGTATGTAAGCTAAAAGAATGTCAGAGTTTGGGCTTCTGAAAGTTGGCAAAATTGTGAATGCTGAGTGTTAGTAATGGATACTGTCCTTACACCTTCTCATGAAGTGTCTTTAAAACTATTTTCTTTGTCCTACAGAACTACTGAATGTGGAATTAGACTTCAGCATAAGAAAACACTGCAAAATAAAAATGTATATTCTAATGTATACTTTAACATGAGAAAATGGGCACTTTATGTCCCAAATAGAAGAACACTGTTGTAGCAATAGTTTGTTAGAAATTTTTCTGGTCTCTGCAAAATAGTCACACTAAAATGAAAACATTTGCTCTATTAACAAGAGAGGAGCTAAAATTTCACCCACCATTTTTATTCTTAGAAAAAAGCTTCCCTGTGTCTCTTTAAGTGTTGTCACAAGTGAAATTTCCTAGGTTTATTATTCTTATCTAGAAATAAAACAATAGTCTTATGATTTCAACTTATTTCCAGTTATGAATTAGGTTTATCTGGTAAATGGAGAAATTATTAGTCTTTTAAAATTATTTTACTCAAATTTATAGTTGGTTGCTTCAGCAGTCAGTTAAATGTCAATTTAAATGTCAATTCTATGTGAGCCATCCAGTGGAAGTGAACTTTCAGAAATATGAGTACAAATCTTGTGCAAAAAGAAAGTTTTTCTCAATGGAAAGCATTAAAACTGTCAAAAAATATAAGATATCAATGAAATGTAGACTCCTGACTGCATAACACTACCACCAAGGTCAATAGGAATGTCAATTTTACAAGAAAAATCATGTAGCAGTAAATAAATTTAAACATCTAATTTTGGTTCATTTGAATTTTTCTTATAAACTATGTTTTTTTGTTTCAAAAGGTGCTTTAGTTTTTATTTTTAAGAGACAATGTTTTATTATTTCATCCTGTCCCGATCCAATGTCAGGGGAGGTTTCGATACGATCCCAAGAGCGAGATTAAGACACAAACGAGGTCAAATGCCGTATACCCCAAACAGCTTTTTATTATTAAAAAAAAAAAAAAAGTGAAGAGGGGTAGCGATAGGACAGAAAGGAAGGAAAAGACAGAAATAAAGCAAGGATGCGGGATAGGGCTGCAAGAACAGTCACCACCATGGATCCAGCGGCGTCCCGTTGGTCCTCAGTCTTCAGTTCTTCGGTGGTGGGTGCACACGGATCTGGCTTCGATGGTGGATGCACACCCAGCAAAGTTTTCTGCTGCCTTTTTAAACTCACCGTACCGGCTGATGAGCATATCTGCTTGCCTTTAGTTTTTTTTTTTCTCTGGTCCCACAGGTTTTGTTGCATCTGGCTTCAGGGAAGGAACGTTTGTCTCTTGTCAGTTCATTAGCAATGCAGGCATGGGGTTTGGCCTACACAATAGGGCCACAAATGGCTACGGGATGGGGCCAGCTCAGCACACCTCTGCCCCTTTGAGACTTGTCTAAAGAGTCCGGACAATGCAACTGCAAAGAAGTGGGGGGGTGCATCCTTCAATACACTCCCGCTTCCCTGGGCAACATTCCCCAGATCAATCCACAGGCCGCAGCAGCTTGTCCTGGAGGTTTGCACAGACACAAGCAACCTTTGAGACAGTCATAGGACATTTCAGTCTCTCACACATCCCTTTTTCAACTTCAAGCCTTTTTTTTCTTTTTACTAATTGGAAAATAAAAAGCACATAAATGAAAATACTTCAGTCTACAAAAGACATTTTTTCAACAGTTAGAGAGTCTGAACAAAACTATCCTCTCAACCTGTGTCTGTTAGTTTTTGTCAAATATCTCCCCTTTACAGAGCAAGATTTGCTATTTTTATATAGTTTGAAAGACTTCCTTTTTTAAGTCAAAGGTGTGTACCTTTCAATTGTGGGGTGTGACAACCTTTTTACCAGCTGGGAAGTGCATTCAATAGTAATTGAGTTTAATTCCTTCACAAAACATCGTATCTGATCAAGAATATAATTGCCACCAACTTCATAAAGACTGGACTGGTACCTGCCATTTGGTGATTCCACACTCTCTCACATCCCTAAAATGTAATAGTCTTTAAATAATTAATGGTTATACAGTATTTGTCACAAATGTTATATTTTGAATTCAGATATTGATTATATTTTGAAGGGGTCAGTGGCAGTGAGATTAATATTTTATATGGTTCTCATCTATAAGTGTCTTTCCTCTTCTATACAGCTTTATTTTTTCTATTCCTTTTTACTCAAGAAAGAAAAAGAGACTATAAAGCCATTACCTATTGCACTGCGCTACCCTGGCACACTTGTATGTATGTTTGTGAGAGAGCATCTTGATTCTTCTCTTGTCTTCTCCAGGCTAATGCCAGCCAGCATCTCTTACATCTAGGGCCAGAGACCTCCTCTGCTTTGCTCTCCTCAGTGTACAGGCATGACAGCATGCCTAATATGAGCCTTATATTAAAATTATTCAGCCAACTGTCTCATTAATAGATTCCAGCACTTTCTGGAATAAAAGTGGCTTAACATACCTCAGTGAACAAATAATTTTCAGACGTTCTTTCTTACTGGATAGAATATTTTATGTGTGTAGCATATACTTTGCATGATCAAATAAAACTGAAGTCTTGAAGTAAAAATTGAACTGTTATGTACAATCAGCACAAAGACAAAACCTTAGTCAATGAAAAGTCGCATAAATTTATTCTGATAGAATCTATTTGAAATTATCACTTTACCTATCTAAAGGCCAGAAAGTAAAAGTAATAATGTATTATGACATATTTATAATACTACCAGTTATATCTGTTTGCTAGAATTTTAAACATCAAAACTAACACTCAAACCAAAGTCACAGTGGAGAATCAGTATCAGTATCTCTACGTCTTTGAAAGTTGCTTAAATTTCACTTCATGCTAATTTACCCAAATATTGTTACTTTTTTCCCATTTTTAAAGGCATGAAATGTAAAATGTATTACTTAATGAAACAGAAACAAATCTTTGTGTTTGTATTAATAATTACTTATGTGAAATGAAAATTAAGAACATAAATTAAAACAGTTCTTTACAAGTTCCTTATTTTACAAAAACTTACCAGTTTTATTTGTAATTTTTACTGTTCTATATCTAGCTTATATCACTTATCCTTTTACTTAATTTCTGAATTTTTAGTATATGTTGCTTAATTTTGTAAAAGTTAAAGAACTACTTCTAAATTAATATATTTCCTTCTCTCTTCCATAACAGCAGGCATAAACAAGCAAAGGCATTCCCTAGGACCTCTAGTGAGCATGCTGTGACCAGAAAATTATTTAAATAGTTACTTAATTTTCTAACTATTTTCTAATAAGAAAAAAACCATACAAAAACCAAAAGCCCAAACATAAGACATCTAAAATGTCCTGGGAAAAGACAGGTGGACAAGGCTTGGTCCTTGTTGCCCGACAAAATTTTTGCATTATAAGAACTACCATCTTCCAAAGGAAAAATCAGAAATCAAAATATGTCCTTATAAATTTATACACATACATAAATACATAAATATACACATATACACATACGTATGTGTGTGTATATATATGTGTATAAGTTTGTGTGAAGATATGTAGATATGTGTTTGTACATATATATATACTTTTACATATATCTGCATATATATGTATATACTTATATATAGATGTATAAGCACATATATTTGTGTTTTGATTCTGATTTGGTCTCTCTTTTAATTATTTTAACAATTTATGTAATACACTGTTGGTCCTGTGTCAAATTTCCGCACAGGAATGATCTTCATTCAAACAATAACAATGCATGACAATATAAATTATTCTCTTGAGGGAAACTCACTTCTCTAACAAAGACTTAGAAGATGGTTTCACTGTTTTTTAGTCAGTCAGTCAGGCTTGATAGACATGCCACTATGTGTTCAGTTTACTCTGGTTCCCATATATATGTGTGTGAAGACCAGGTACAAAAGAATAATATTGAGCCATCTATTTTTTCGAGAAAGTATTCTGGCATGGCCTAAGACTGCTGAATTTGAAATCCTTGTTACAATTTAAATGACGAGGATACCCCTCTTATAAATTTACTTTTTAATCCTATCCTCATGAAGTGTTTCTTGCTATAGAAATTTCATTTAAAATAGCAATTTCTGTTTAAAAAAAAAGTAATAAATTGACCTGTGTTGACTCACTTTGTATCACCTAGTCAAAGTGGCTTAAACATTGAAACACAAAGTGTTAGCTCCTATTTTAACTAACATGAACTAACTGTGAGAGAAGCCAAGGAATTCTAAATCTTATGATATTTTGTAAGATTATTGAAGAAGGAAAAAAAATGCATAGGGAATGAAATTGCATTACAATCTTAACAATAACTAATTTAGAAATAAATTTTCTATGTTTGGTTTGTCTGTATCTTTGGAGAGAAAGTGATTGTCCGTGGAGTGCAGTATAGACAGAGATTAATGGCATTCCTATCTTTAGAGTAGTGCTCTGCAACTTTAGATTTATTCTTTGAATGCATCACTGTGTGATTCTTAAATAAAACAGAGTTTGCTTAGTCTGGAAATATTTCCAGATTACTTCTCCAAGGTATGTGCCATAGTTCTGGGTTTCAGTTTTTCCACTCGTACATGAACTATATGTTCAGCACTGGGAATGAAAACTACTCACAAAATAAATTATTTTATTATTAAATTTTTTTGGAAATCTTTCTCGAGGTCATCTTTTTCTGCCTCACTATTCCCATACTTACAACTGTGGTAGATGCTTATTTTCACCTAAAAAGTATGAAGAATGAGCTCTACATGGGAATTATGATCTAGTATGCATCAGATCCTTTAATCAGACAGTTCAAGAGCATCTAGAATAATTTCTGCTGGATTGCAAAACTGGATGTGTTCACATAAAGATTTGGGGATCCAGATCTGACAAAGGAAGAGGACAATCAAAGAGTAGAACCTGCATTTTAAATTGTATTAAACCATAAAATACTGAAGTAAGTAAAAAAAATCTTGGCGTTTTTGTTTTGTCTGTTTGACAGATTATCTGAATTAGGACCTTTGTAAGTGAACAGGCTTTATGAAAGATGGTCTATTCTGCAAGATTATAGAATTTACATTAATGGAGTCAAGAGCTGTGATAGCAAAATAGCTGGTGAACAGACTGATGAAAATGTATGGGGGAAAAGGACAAAAAGATTTTTGGCAAAGCTTCTATGTTTTTTAAAGATCTCTTCTCATTTAGTGTTCCCCACAGTGGAAGCAATTTTTGATTTTTTTTTTTTTCCTTTTTCCCCCCAGGTGGTATGTGTCCTCAGCTAGAATAAACTTCAGATCAGACTATAAGAAAGCATTTGATTAAAACTTTATCTATATTCTATTCATTTGATCATATACTAAAACAAAGCTGCTAATTGCATTCATTTTTAATCATGGAATTTACATTTTATATTCCCAGCCCAGAGTATACTGAAAACTTATAAATAAGAAAAATCATGCCCCCCTTCTGTTTAAGGCAGGTTAGCAAAACAACATTTATGACATTAAAAATCAATGGTGTTCCACTAGTTCTCTTATTTGTAAATGTTATATAATGATGTCCCTGATATTTCATGGTGACCATGATGGACTATTACTATTCTGGTTTAGGATCTCTGACACATCTCCTTTGTTTTGCAAAATCATCACTTTAGACATAGATTCTTAAATTTATATAGCATCATTTTGTTCAGGCGAGTAAAGGACTAAAAGGACTCTGCAAGGAAAATTATGAGATCCTAATCCACGAGGGCACTTACTCACCTGAGTTTTGATGCTGACCATAGTAAGACCATTTCAGTGATGTTGCAGCTGAAGAAAGAATAAATTTTAGTTAAGAAGTTAGTATAAATGTTTCTCCTTCTGCTCCTGTTTATCAGTTTCTGTCTTCACACCTGTTTGCTTCTCCCTCAATTGTTCTTACAGCTTTACGTGGGCCTGTGCTGTAAACCAGACAGTTGAAATGATTGGAGTAAAAACCAGTAATGCAGTTCCTTTTTCTAACCTTTCTTACATTCATGTAATGGTGCTAGCAATGAAGCCTTCCCCCCCCCCCCCCCCGCCCCCGCCCCGGGAACAATACTTTTGGTTCCATTCAGAAGGCTAGCTCCATTTCAGAGAAACAATAAGGAACTTCTTAAACTTGTTTCTCCCCTGAATAAAACCTGTCCTGGAACTACACCCTGAGTAACTGTTCACCTCTGACAATACTATCCTGCAAGGAAAAGTAATCATGAACTTGATTATCTTCAATTGCATCTGATGTAGACATTTATCTTACAAAGTATGTGTGAAAATCTACACTTACGGTCTGGCAGCATTTTACACCTTAGTTTTCTCAAGGGTAGATGGCTGTATGAGGTGTAATTGTAATAGAGAATCAAGTGTATTGTGTTACTATGTGCTATGCAAGCCACAGCACTCAGGTTGCATTGTGTTCCCTCCTCCTGAAAAGTAAACATATTGTGAGGTTTACTCTACCAAATTATATCACTTTGTGCCTCTGATTGCTATATGTAGAGATCTATTATTTGTATATCCCAGCAAGCAATCAGCTACCAAACAGCATTAGGTGTATTGATAGCACTATTTATCTCTATTATTATTAATACTAATATTGAAGTACATTCTAGTATGGGATGGGGGGGGGATCAAACAGCATTATATTGCTTTTTCTGAAGTAACCTCTAATAATATTTTTGTCTTCAGATTAAAGTGTGAACTTCCAAGCCTTGGCTCCTCTGCTCAGTTCCTCAGATAATTAATTAATTTTGGTATAAAATAGGTAATTATACATTTCCAATTTCAGCTGAACATTAATTCAGTTATGGTAGTTCAGCATTAAAGAATAGGCAGCTTAGGACTGAAGAAGACATTATGAAATGTTACCTGTCATATGTAATTCTATGAATGTTTACTGAGCAGTACTTGACCTAAGATACAGCTGAGTATGTAAAATGGATTTTCAGCTCTTCATAAAGGTATCCTTGTAGCATAAAAAATAGATGTTCAGGCATTCTCTCTCTCTTCCCCTCCCTCTATCATAGCTCTTCTGCATTTACAGATCCCGTTTCATTACTGAGATTTTGAAGTGCCTCAATTCAAAAGTTTCTGGTTTTGACCAATATATTTGTAAAGCATGTGACATGAAATGATATTCTAGTAAATGATATATTAATACATCAAACCTGAAACAAAGAATATGTTGTACCATTCTGCTCTTGATTTGACTGTACTGATTGTATTTATATTTGTGGTCTCTAACTGAAGCATAGTTGAGTATTTGCCATCTTCTGATAAGTGTCAGGTTTTGCTCATTTAGGGTCAGGAACTAATCTCTTTACTGGCAATAATTTGGCATTCTGTAATGTTTGAACTGAAATAACTGAAAGAAACAGTTGGCCCCATGAAACCAAAAAAGAGGATTATTTCAATTATAACTTTATATTTGAAGACTGGAATATGATTGTAGAATGGTACATTTTAGCTGCAACTATATTCCACCTTTTAAGGAGGGCAAAGAAGATAAAGACTATTAGATCACAGGTTTTCTCAATTATATTTTACTGTTTATTTACAAAAAGTACTGAAGTTTTCACCTGTTTACATCTTTGTTGAGCTTAAATAATTTAAGTAGACTACATTCTGTAATTTCACCATCTAAAATTTTTTATTTTCTTTTACTCATTTCAAAAACAGGTCCTAGTCGCCCTGGCTAATAATCTCTTAGCAGTGTGATGGCCAGTGGCTATTCTGCAGTATTGTTACCATGGAGTCTTGCTGAGAGGGAAAAAAAAAAGATTAACTTACTATTTTGGTTTCATTGTTTTATTTCAGAGCCCTTTTAATGGATAGCAACTTGTAGTATCCTGCCAGTTTTTCACATGTAACAGAACTTTTTTTCTTCTATCATTCTTCTTTTGCAAAAGATGAGAAGGAAGAGAAACAATTAATGAGAGTGAGTTGTAACAACAATAGTCTGGCAGCTGGTTAGTTCTCTGAACTGCTGTGAAATCCGTAGATATGAGTGAGACTGGAGCAAGAAAATTAAGCATGGTAATAATTAGCAAAACCATTATCCAAATATGCCTGATTTCTATTTTGTCTTGAAAGAATAAATATGCTCCCAAAGGCACCCATGACCAAGTCATTTTTTTTGTGACAAATTCATATTTTTTGTTGGAAAGTAGAGAGATATTAAGATATTCCTTGAAGATTTTGTATTATTTATGAGAGCTGCAAAAAAATGAATTACTTTAAAATAAAGGGGAGCTGATGTTTAATAAAATTTATGGGCTAATAGAATCTGAGTCACACCACTAATTGCCCTTTCATGATAAGCACAACACTTAGGGTAAAGGAATAAACAGCATATGTAGCTTTGTCTCTCTAGTTTTGTCCTTTCCTGTTTATGTTTCTTTCCATGTCACTGACAGAGTCTTGAAGTTCTATATAAGGTGTCTTTTTCTTTCTCTTTTGCATTAATGTGGTAGTACTTGTAGCTTTTGCTTGTGATTCTTTTTAACAATTATATTACATTTCATCATATCATTGAATACTGATATCTATTTAAATGATTTTGGGAAGTAGACTCATCAATTTATTTCACTCAAACTTGCAAAAACCTACATGGGTCTTAATTTTATTTATGCTTCTTCTTAATTTTATTCATGCTTCTTTGAAACTACTGGCAGTTTTAAAGGTGATTATATGCAAAAATCTTAGCAGGAGTGGGAACTCATGCTGTACTTTCTTGCAAGGAATAACCTTGAGGGATGCATAGCTGTAAAATTTCAATGTCATCCCATACATTTGTCTCCTCAGAATGGAAAAACACTGCAACCTAAGATTAAATGAGCAGCTGGTAGAGAGTTTCTGATTTGATCATGTTGTTTTTTTAGACAGACTAATTGTTCTGATTTATGGTTATCACCTGTATTTCATGGGTGCTTGCTTCCAGCTCTAATTAATGGATAATTTTTAACTGCTGCGCTTTAAATGTTCATTGGATTTCAAAGAGTAGAGGAAACATGGCTGTTAGCAAATAGAGGCCTTGCTTCTATGACCTTTTTTTGTGTTACAAATGGAAATTATAATTGTTTGGGGTTGGGTTTTTTTGAGATACAGAATTTTACACCATTTCTGAAATAAGAATATTATGCTATGTATATAGCAATGGCTATGATTAAAAGTATATAAATTTCATCTTCAATATCAAAAAAAGTTTATTTTAAAACTTTCTAGTATAAGGTTGCTTGACATTATTTAGGGCACAACAGAACTTTTACATAATTTGTTCATTTACTCCAGGTCACTATATAACAAAACAGAACAGTTTCATTAATCCTTCAGTAATCTTTTTTGACTAATGAATTCCTTTCAGAGATACATACAATCTCAGTCTGAAGAACAAAGAGATACAGAATCCATCACTTCCATTTATTGTGTCATTTCAGTGATTTTGTGAATATCAAGCTACAGTTATGCTATTTTTAATGGAAGCTCTTCTAGCCGTGATATAAAAAATGAAGAGTAGATAACAACAGAACATGGATTATAAAAGTCAATACTGTTACAAGAGTAACAGCAATGGACAAAAAAATATGAAGTAAACCTAAGAATTTTTTAAAAATTACAACAGGACAACAGGATGTTGCAGCACCTAAAATAGAATGCATAAGTTGTAAGAGGTAAGGTATTGTGCTGAGGTGATGTTAGAGATGAAGTTGATGAATACTGAGGAGTTTTTTAATAAAGTCATCCAAACTTCCTATATGCTTAGTCAAAATAACATTGTTGTAGATGAGGCCTTCTTGAAACTGTTGCTAGATCTACAACTAGGAAAGTTTCTAAGACTTCATGGTTTGATTTTGAGTGCAGAGGATAACATTGATGAATCAATTGTTAAAAAAACCCACAGAAACACCTAGCTGATTATGAAAGGTGTTTTTTTTTAAATCCATTATAAACCTGCATTTCCCCCAGAATTGTAAATTTCTCTAACATCTCACCTATGACCATTCATGAGTCATCCTTACCACAAACACTCCGACATTAGAGTAAATTTTACAGCTGATGTTATTGGTACCTTCTTGGTTCTTTTAACACTTTCCATTAATGTTTTCAGATTCATTTCTCAGATTTTCTTTCTGATTTTCTGGTTACAGAACATATATGAAGTTTAGCAGAATGAGAACAGAAAAAAAAAAAAAGGTCTAGACCTCAGAAAATAACTATAAGGGGGAAAAATTATACTATGAGTATACTGGGAATGTGTACTTGATCATGTTGCATTTAAGCTTCCTCTTCAATAGTCTCTAGCAATATATGAAATAAATTTGTTAGAAAAATTGATTGAATAATTAAAAATACATCCTCTGTGGAGTAAACTAGGGTACTCTGAAAACCTTGAAGATTATTCCAGACGCTTTTTCAATAGTTCATACATGTATGTATATATAGGAATAGTTTTCATTAAACAAACCCAACCAACCAACCCAAAAAACTTATTTTGAAATGAAATGTTTTGTGAAGAAGTTGTAGATTCAATACCATATTTGTCTGAGAAGGCTTTCACTACATTTGGACTAGAGTGTTTAAGAACAGAAAGCCTCTCTAAAGCCTGGTCATAAATCCCTGCACTAGGATAGGATGTGAAAAATCTAGCTTTAAGACTTTCTTATGCCTTCTTTCATTATATCACAATTGTTTTACAATTTGGAAAAAAAATTAAAAATAGACATCTTGATTTATCTTTCACCAAAAAGGTTGAAGCATGTTACAGCTATGAATTCTCCTTAAAATAGAATATTCTATCCAATAACAAAATTATCATCTATTTTCCAAAGAGTGGAACAAAAATGAGATTGACAGATGTGGCTAATACATACAAATATCAAATCAAAGTTGATACTAATGTCAGAAGAGGGTTAGCTGTTTCAGTAAAGTTTTTATCAATTTCATTTGTGAACTGCTGCATGGTTTGACTGCTATGAATCACATTTTTTTCAAAAGAAATAATAGTTCCATGATGTGCATTAGTCAAGTGTGATAGACAATTTAGATGTTTCTGTATTATAACTGTGTAAACACAATCCTGAGTATGAGTGTTCATTCACTTTTTATTTTAAAATATCTTTGTTTTCTTCCAATCCAGAACAAAACTGAAATTTTACCTCTCAGTAATGAAACAGAATCTCTCTTCCCTTTACCCTTCCTCCTTTCCTTTCCCTTTCCCTTCTATAAAACCAAATATCAATTTTAAGAGAAGCATATTCTTAACTCTGGTAAAACTATTTCACCTACCAGTTAAAACTGTCATCTAGTTTTCAGATTAAGTCCTCACCCTTAGCCTATCTAAATCTTTATAGGGCTGTTCTTATCTTTCCTCTGAGGCAGATGAAACACAACAAATGATATTCAACCATTCTTATAGCTATGTATACATGGTTCCGTTAACAGTGGAAGAGTGGTATTTAAAGAAGCTTGGGATACTAAGAAAGGGATAGTTTTCTGAAAATGGTAATTTTAAACTTTCACAACCAGTGTCTCAGTTGACAATTGGTATAAAACTACACCAGTCCATTATTTGTCATTGGCTAATCATACACTTTTTGCACATACTGCCATCTGTTTCTGTAGCTAGGCAGGCTAACTGCTATTCATTGACAGGCAGTTGTTAACACTTTACATCGGCACTAAATCCCCGCATGTATATTCTGTGCTCTAGTCTTCAATCAGACAGCTATGGCCTAGGTGTGAGCCTTCAATGCAAAACAGAGATGTTGTTGCAACATCACTATGCTTATTACACCCCCCTGGAATGGATAAAAGCAGTAGGAAATGTGTGGTGGTAAAATCATCATTATGTTCCAGCCATCAAAAGGAAAAAACTGAAATCAGCAAAGAGGTGTGTGGTTCTACATTGTGCTAGAGCTCGTCTTACCATGTAGTTGATCTGCCTTGGTCGGGTAGATGAAGCTTGCACAAGAACTTCATGACAGGCTGCTGTCACTCATTAAGTTTGTTAAATAGACATATTTTAGGAACTAGGGCTATAAAGCTGCACAAAAAGACGTAGTAATTAATTTAGAAGAATTACCTGGTGAAATACAGTTTTAAATAATATAAATTTTAGAGTGACCAAAATAGATCATATTTCAATGATTTAGTTACCTGTAGATTTGCTTACAGAGCAAGTTAAACATTTCAGAAAAAGAAAACATTTAAGAATAGTAGATATTCTATCTGCTCCATGGCACAACAGAGACAGCTTTAGCCTGTCCGACCTTGTTTAAGTCAAACCCCTGCTGACTTGGTAAATACTCTGTTCATGTGCTGCATTAGTGATCTTGGCCTTTGCTGATGGGAAGGAGGGGAAAACAGGTTTATTGAGGTCTATTATGTTCCCATTAACCTAAAAAGCAGAGACACTTTCTGTCATTTTAAATGTTCATATTCTGGATTCAGCAGCATTAAAGTCGACCAACTCTGCCCTTACTAACATATGTCATTATAATCAAAGGAAATTACTAAAAAGCTGGAGTACTCCATCTGTATCTCAAGCTTGGCTAGTATTCATGGGAAACATGTCTTTATGAATGTGAATATTAATGCTTTAAAATGGTAATCTTTGTGAATAGTTGTGCCCCTTTTTCCCCTTGTTTTCTTTTTGAGCTTCAACATTTGTTGATATTTCATAATTGTATCCTTTCTGTCACTAAACAGACATGGACATGGCCCTCTGGTCAAGGCTGCAGTCAAGTTCTCCAACCTATAACTCTGGCAAGAAAAGTTGTGACCTCAAATTAATTAGAGTGTGCCTTATAAAAACAAATCAGAAGCATACATAAAGAAGGTCACTGGAAAAACTTGGTGATCTTGAGGATATTTTTATTTATTTATATCTGTTTGGTTTCAATAGTGATCTTTATTACTTTTCAACCTCTGTCTTCCAAGTATATATGTGAATGTATAAGGCTGGGTAACAAATACACCGTGAAGATAACAGGTTTTGTGTTTGAGAATAGAGCTGTGTCTGAAACTTTGGTGTAAGAAATTACCTTGACCTTGACCCCACTTTTAAGAGTTTTCTGGTTGATTTGTTGGTTTTTTCATGTCTGGGTTTCTGGTACTGTCTGGTGGATAAGTTCCAGAGACAACACATGCACGTCAATCACATATTTGTAATTACCTTGTAATATTGGTTACTCTCCTTTTTGGTGGAAAAGATGCAATTCCATGTCACATTATACTGATAATGTCAATGTATTAATGCTGGACCTCATGTTTACCCATGCTTTCCTTTTTGGAAATCAAAAATCCTAAGATATCATAATATTAAAAGGTATAATATAGAGTATTTAAATAATATATTAGACAAATAGTACAGGAAGAAACTAATCCATCAATATTATTTGTTTTCTCCTTGAACTATGAGTGCTCTTTCCCTCAAATTCTGAACCTTCACAGCACTGCTGCATCAGAGAAGGGTATCTTTTAGAAACTTCACAATGTGGATTTTCTAGAGTTGCTGAAATTACTTATGGTATTTTCAAAGCAAAGTGCATATTTCTTTTCTGTCTGCAATCCGTAGAAAATTATAACAACAAAGCTAAAAGAAGGATCAGATTGAATGATATATGAATTTTAATTTAAACTTTATTGAAACCATGTACATGTAATATTAAGTACCAAGTACATACAGATAAGGAGGCCAGGGGCCAGCCTTTAGGATAAGGTTGAAGGTTTTATTTAGCCTTTTTTGAATAACAGAAATTAAGAATAAACCTATTAGCTAAATTGAGCTAAAAGTTTTTAAAGAGATGGTAATCACACCCAGGTACTCCTTGTGTCTTATTACATTCTTGTTCTCTGTGACTTGTGAAAAGAACTCAGTTGCTGCGCCAGCAGTTGGCTTAAGATAAGAGTTGCATTAAAATGCATACTCGGTTCATATTATAGCACTTCTTTGCTGCTATCCAGGTGCTATTGAGGAAGGTCTTCTGCAAATTACAAATTCGGCAGTTTAACGAGTCTGTCAAGCTTGTCAATTGTCAGGAAGAAAAAATGGGTAATCATCAGGAAGAAAGTTCAAGGTGACGTCTTTGCTAAGGTGCAGAATGCTAATAGCAGCAAATAAGCATGAATACGAGCAACCTCCATCTGAAAATTATAAACCCTGCAGTATCTCTGTGCCTTATAGTACAGCTAACACCCTCAAGTGGCTTCCCTCTGCTAGTTATTGTGCGTCAATTATTTTCAACATTAACGCCAACACAGCTAAAAGAAGCCAACCCTCTTGTGATCACCTTTTTAATTAAGTGTTAACTGTTAAATGTGACATGCAGCTTCCTATTATTATTACATTCTTTTGCAAATGGATAACACTGAAAAGATCAGTTTCCTCAAGGATGTTAAAGATGTAAAAGGAGGAAGAAACAAACTTTCACTACTTTGTAAGGTGCTCTCCTCTCAGACAAAGTGATTTTAAAAGCTATCAAAATAGAGAGTCCCTTTCCTGGGTAGCCTTTGTTACAGGGTATGTGACAACCAAAATTTTTACTCCTGGAGTTCTTACCCTCTTGTAATTTCAACTAGTAGGCACTTCTAAATTTATTTTTTTGTTTGCTATCTGGAAACATCTACAATGTTTAAACATTGTGAAATAAAGTGCACAGAGAAAATCAAAGGGAAAACAAACTTCCTTGTTTATCTATCATAGTATGAATAATTTCAGCAGATGACTTAACTCCTTTATTTTATACCTATGAAAAAAATATGATGCAATCAGATATGCTACATGGAAGCTTAGATACTCAACAAGGAAAACAGCAGATCATTACTGACTTTACACAAAATTCAGTCAGAATTCAGCTGATCATCTTTACTCTTTTTTTCCACCTAAATTTTGATATATAATAGATTTTTAACACTTTTACCAGGTAATTGTACAATATTTAATAATTAATAACTGGTTTTGCTGATAAATTGTAAAAGCTCTTTTTGCTTCCCATGGAAATGAGTCCCTTTTTATTTGGGTTCTGCCTTCTATCTGATTAAAACTTCAGAATCAAATCAGGTGTCCTCATAATAACATGCTTCTACCTATTTTGATGGTACTTCCACCAATTAACTTGGGTGGTTCCTACCTGCTAATTTGATCATTGTTTATATAGTATTAAGTAACTTTTGACTGACATCATGAGTTTGTTGAGCACAAATACATCTAATGAAGGGAATACTGTCTATTAGAATTAACACCACAATCTATGTATTTTACTAGGTGAATGCTAATGACAATAATGACAATTCAGACTTCCTTGTTTATGGACAATGTACACATTTTCATCATGTATGAAAAGAAGCATATTAGACCGCTTAATCAACTTTTACTGGCCTTTGCATAATTATGCCACAGTTATCTATGAAAATACCTTTCTCCTTTTTCAAGCATTCTACTTACCATCAGTATAAAATGAAAATCTTAACATTCCTCCATATTTTACTGCAAAAGAGAAAGTAAGTATAATTTTGTAGTTTGTAAAGCACTGGAATAGCCTGTGAAATCAAGTAAAACAGTAAATTATCAGATCTGATTATCTTTTGGAACAAGATTACATGCTTCCTTTAAAGTCAAATGACCTCTCACACTTTTAAAATAGTTATTCTTCTCTTCACTGTCTTTATCCAGCATGGCAGTTAAATTTAAGTGAGAGTTTTCATTAGTTTCTTCCCTGTCTTCTCATTCCCACTGCATGTTCTGTTTGAAAAAAAAAAAAAAAACAGCGTAATGAAAGAAAATATAGATGTTACAAATTTAAGCCTTCTGACTGTACCAATTAGAACACAAAATTTAGCAATATTGTTGCAACAGTAGAAGAAAGAGTGGCTAATCTTTCTTACATTTCAGATACTAGTTTCATATGGTGTGATGAAGCTAATTTCCAGTGTCCTGGCTATCCACTTTTCACTCTCAGTAAAAGTACGCATAGTGTAAATTCTTATGGTTTTTGCTTATTTTGCTTAAACATGCAAACTTACGTGAGTCATTATTTTTGTCTACCTTCTGAGGAACTGCACAGTTCCCATAAAAGTTAACAGGTTTTACAGGAGCTTAGCATGAAGAAGGATATGGTCTTTGAGGTTTGTGTGTACACAGAGATTCATAACATTTCCATATATGTTTTTATATTTGTAAGTACATACATATGTTTATATGTACATATGTACATGTGTACATTTGTGCAGCATGTACATGTAGGTTGATCTACCTGACAAGGTTACTGATCTGATGGATAAAGGAAGAGAAACTGATGTCATCTACCTAGACCTGTGCAAAGCTTTTGACACTGTCCCACATGACATCCTTATCTCTAAATTGGAGTGACATGGATTTGATAGGTGTACCACACAGCTATTATCAAGTCCCTTCCAACCCAAACTGTTCTATGGTTGTATCTCATGAGTGACTAGAAGCCAAGTTCAGATTTCAGATGCACTGTTTTGAAATTACAGGAAATTTTTAACTGAGGCTAGAAAAGGCAGCTGGGCTTTGAAGCTTTCCAAATTTACAAATGAGAAATTACAGCTGCAGGTATCCCTTACTTCCTCATGGTCAGCTCACTCCATTTTTTTTTTTTTTTTTTTTTTTATTATTGACATTATTCATTAAGAATTACATAGTGTGACAATGGGCAGCTACCAGAGCAATGAATAGGATTTGCTTACGGACTATGATTTCCTGAGTAATTTATAAATGGCTTGGTAAAGAAATTAATTTCTCTTTCTGCAGAGATAAGGAGGTCTGATTCTTGATCCTAATGGTAGGAAACTTGGTTTTGTTTTGCAGAGAAAAAAACAGTACTTCTGATTTGTAGATGTCTTCATCTGAGGGTATGTTCCTTCCGCCTGAAGATTTGTAGTTTTATTATAACTTAAGTAAGCTCCTAGTCACGAGATAGTCACGGTAATACTAAACCTAACTATTAAGGAAATACATCTCAAAACAACTGTGGAACCATTGTCTAAAATTGTCTTGATGAAAACTGATTATTTCTGAATTGAATTTTGCAACTCTTATTTAAAGTATTAATTAAAACAAGGAATGCAAATACATTGAGTGAGATGTTCAACTTCTGTAAAAAAAACCACACCAAGAGAAGCTCTTGCATATAATACAGCACAAATTAGCAAAAAGAAACAGTTTACTCTTTTTTCCAGTACACTACTCCATTAAAGTAAGTTGTACTGCTATGATCAAGTTACTTCACAAGCAAAACAAGAAAAAGGAGGTTTTAAACTGTACTTCTTTAAGTTACATTTTCCACAAGAAAAAAAAAAAAGTCTATTTAGATTTTGAAAGACACTGTACACCTGTAAGTACAGCTCCAGGACATCCAGTAAAATGCCTACTGTAAAAGCCTAGATTTATCAGAATCATTCACTTTAAGATGTAGCTGTTACAGGTAGTAAAGACCTATGGAAATGAAGAACAGATCTTATGGAGTTCTACAATTTCTCCTAAATATTGCTTAATATTGTATCACCCTTGAACTGAAAAACAAGACACTACAAAGAGCTAAAATTTACTTGCAGTAATATAAATCTTGCTTGACAATGTAAAAACATTTCTGATAATAAGTTCTTAAGTTTAATCTAGTTTTACTATTAACAATTATTTTATCTGTAGTAGCTCAGAATAGTTTATCAAATAATGTTCTTTACTCCACCCAAATATGTGAAGGCATAAAAATAGTTTTTAGGGGAGAAAATACAATTAATTTCTAGAGACTTATTGAAATGACGTAAAAAACTTTTTACTGATCCTTAATTCAATATGATGACCATACATTTAGGAGATTTTGTATGATAATGAATAAAATACCATATTGGAGCTTTTGAAGATCCATGGATTTTATCACTTAACACCACTGAAAAGTCTGGACCAGATGTTTAGTGTTGCTTAAGAGATATGAAAAAGCTCTCAATGTAGAATATATGTTACAAGATGGTCTATTCAATTTTGTGTGGTACTGAATTTACAGCCTTTACAGCATTTTAACTAGAAAAGTAGTTCTGTTGAAAGATTGACCATACTCATATAATGGAAGAGTTGCTTAAAGTATAAAAAGAATCCCTGTCTTTAAATGAGACAAGCATCTGTTAATTTTTTCTATTTCCCAGTATTTTACTAGATTTTTCCTGGTTTAAAATCTGTCTGAAGATTGAACAGATTTTGTATTTCTTTGGACAAAAAAATATATGTGTATTGACTTTCACAAAAACAATAACCTCAGATTCAAGAGCTGACTTTGAAGTTAGCATGCTGCATTTCAGAACTGACCTTGTGACTTTTTGATTCTGTGCACTATATTACAGAGAAGTCTGAATCTGCATTAGTCATATCTCTTTGATTTTATTGACTGTCTAGGTGACTATGCCTTTCTGCTTTAGTAGTTGTTATGCTGGAAGAAGTGTCAGTTTGTGAAGGAGTTAGTATTTTTCAGCACTTCAGAACTATGTTGCTATACCATGATAGACTAAACTCTTAGAAATTACTTGCTTACATGTTCAAGAAGACTAGTACAATATGTGTGTCTCAATGAGTTCTGGCACACAGAGTTATAATTTCACTCAGATACCTATGAAATACAGATGATATTTATAGGTGATAGAACAAAAGTGACAATATCCCAGAAGTACCTATATACTTGACAACTCTTTTCTGTTAAGACAAATTTTAAGCATTGAAATACTAATGAACTATGATTTCGGAAGAAAATAATCTGTTCATATAAGATTTATTGTTTCCTTCCTGAAACTTTTGAAAGAAAATGTAATATAAACATTTTTTGTCTTTTTCAAGTGCATGCAAATGTAGTGTTAGTTGGAAATCCTATGGAGGAGTTAGTAACAGATCCTGTAGCTAAGCAATACCAGTAGAAGCTTTTCCTTAAGTTTCTCACTTTTAAATTTGTTTATAGGCTGCTTATAAATTTTTATCCAAGTTGAATTTTTCATTGTATCACTTCCAATATTTCAGCAAAAATTTTTCATCCATTTCTCAGAATCTGCACTTGAAATTTTCACACAGAAAATCATGTGTTACATTAAGATTCCTTTACTCTCTTTACAGAGATTCAGACTTTCAAATCACCAGTTCACTAGCTAGAGGTTTAATATGAATTCCTAAGCAATTCTGTTGTGCAGAAGAGACAATGTCTTAAAAGACAACCTACCTCTCAGCTTCACTGTATATACAGCCAGGCTCCATTGCATTCCCTGGGTGATCAAAGTGATATTCTGAAACAAAGAGATTTCAAAGACTACTGTAGAGTAATGGAACAAAAACTATGAAGACTTTTTGTATTATTACATCAGAAGGTGGGTTAGGGAGAAAATCCTTAGGGAAAGAGTTAATGAGAATTCCCAATGCATATTATGTAGATACTTGAGCCCTTGATCCTTTGCTCTATGGCAAAATGAACTAAAATGATTGATTTCACCTAGTTCTATTGGGTTTTTTTCTTGTTGTACTTTTTTTTTTTTTTTCTCTTCCTTCTCACCAAGAAAGGATTTAGATCTGTTTAGATCTGTTTTTAGTTCCTTGGGAAAAAAGAAATTCTAAGTACAAATATAATGGATTCCACAAAGCTGCTTGAGATGTAGCTAATATCACTAAATGAATGTGTGTGTAAGGTGCCCTTTAAAAAAAAAAAAAAATGTTTTTCATGTGGTTCTTATTGCTTATAAAATGTGGTACTTTATGAAATCTGGCTGATAACTGGTTAGTTCTATCATTGTTTCTGAGAATGAATAAGCTGCAGACCCCATACTACATTTAAATTACTTGCATTTTTGCAGACAACCACCAGGATACTCTCAGGCAGACCTAGCTTACTATCAGGAGTGTTCCCTTTTTGAGGGCACACATAATCAGGAGTTTTTTGGCCATCTAGTAAACTTTTCTTAAAAAACCTCAGTTATCTCTTATCAGTTTTTACATGAATCATCTTTGCCAATCATTTCACTTACACTTTCTTCCCACTTAAATATACTCAGTCTTTGGAAGCTCCAGGTGTACATGTTACTGGGTTTGGCAGGTTTCCCTTTGACCTTATTGAATGTATTCAGGTCATCATTGGTTGCTGGCAAACTGTGATCAATGATCTATTATTTAACAAGATTTGAAATGTTGTTAGGTTTGTTTATAGGAAATAAATCTTAGATATAGACAAATGGTTTTAGAAATTCTAGATTTATGTTACTGATGGCTACAAGAGATTCAGTATATTTCCTTCAAACTGAAATTATTTCTAAAAATTCTTCCTTTGCATCTACCAGAGTATATAAATTAACCAGGATTTCCTGCTATGGCATAGAAAATGTATTAGTACCATTAGCACCTTGGACTAAGATCATAATGATTCATCCCTATATGGAAAGGTGCATTTAAGGCTGCCAGGATGTTATAATAATTTAACAAGTTTGCTACTTGGTAAGCTACAAAATTTGAATCTTCTACATCACTTTTCACTCCAGAATACAGAATTTTTCATATTATTTTCACATAAAAATTATTTCACAGAATTACAGCCTTGTTTACAACAATAAATAGACAGGGGAAAAGAGAGAGGCAAAATTTGTGCTTTCTTGCAAGGCAATGGCTTGAAACACAGGAATTGGACTGTAGTCTACATTCCAATTAATATTTTGTATTTAATACTATTCACAACTGCATGATTACATATTCAGGGTCCACTGCTGCATACCTTTGCTAAGATGCTGATGTGGGCATAAGTTACTTCTTTGCTACCTCTGTACTAGTGCTCTGTAACAGCTCTCAGTCACCTTCTCAGTGGAAAGTGTGTGGACCCATTACTGTCATTGCTTTTGATAAATACTGAATTTCAGCTTTTAACTGTAGTTTCTCATTAAAAAAAGGACTAAAATCTGTTTTTGCACTAATAATGAAATCTGTAAATAAACTGCACATGTATAGAAAATCTGCATTAAAGAATAAACTATCACTAATAATTTATAATATTTTCCAAGTCTCAAATGTTTACATACCACCGAGGTTTTCCCCAGTTCCCAAACAATTAGATGAAGTCAGAAAGTGCTTATTTTCTTTAAGGTCCTACATGGAAATTTCCAGAAGAGTAGTAGGGTTTTATATATTTATGAAGATAACTTAAAATATTCTAGCAAGAGAATTTATAATTCTGCCAAACATTTAGAAACATTTTAGAAAAACATTTAGAAACATTTAGAACATTTTAGAAAAAGACCGGGGAAGTAGGAGAAATCCAGAAACCTAATTAAGTATAATATAACATTAAATCTGTTCTAGCAGTAACGAGCATGTAGATAATCATATTAACTAGGATGCTGACAAAAGAAAATTTAAAAATTACTTTTCTTATTTTTAATCAGTTTATGTCATGAACTGCAAGACTGTTAAAAAGATTTTGTTTTACCAATAACTTTAGATGCATGTTTATTTTATTTTACTTGGAAAAAAAAATACATGCTCCTACAAGCATGTATTTTTCTCCCAAAATATAAATTATGTCCCACAGGAGTTCATTGCAACACCTTGCGTGTATAACTCCTTCACTGACTAAAGACATAGCACACTTCTACTAATTGTATGACAACTATCATGGAGGAAAAAACACTCTGAAAATTCTTAATAGTTATGTAAATGTGTCTTGAATTTCAGTTTTGTGCAAATGGTTTCATGACTGATTAATAACCATCTACAGATAGGTGGACAGTGATAATCTATGAATCATGAAATTTCATCTTTGCCAATGAACCTTTGGTTTGAAGGAAAGTAGGGTAATTTATAATATGGTCTTACTAAAAAAGAAAAGTTGTGAATGAAAAATTATGCACTTCAATTTCTATCATTTAGTAATTATTTTAGAATGCCCAATGAAATATGAACGCTTCTCTAAAACCAATATATTTTATTAAATATTTTTGTCAGAAAATATGTATTTGCTTAAATAAATGTGTGTCTTCTTTGGAGAGAATAGAAAAGGTTTTAACTGAACTTACATTGAGGAAATTATTTCAAATCAAGGTTAAAATATTTGATCCCATAAGAAAGGCTCTCCTAGAATCACCAGGATGCTGGTGATCAGGCCTCCCCATCAGCTAGGAGAAAAATAGAAGGTAGAGAATAAATGTGAGTCTTAATCACAGATGCCATAGAGGCAACACCTCTATAGCTTTAATGAAGTGTTTTGAAAGGTTATGTTTCATTCTGATTTGGAAATGTATTTATTTTGTTTCAAATTTGAAATTGAAACATACACTCTTTTTTTAAAAATGGATTTTCAGTCCCATCACTCTCCCTTAATTTCTGTTTTGTTAATATAGGATTGGAACAAAATTATTCATGTCTGTGAAATATAATTCCAATATAATTCCAAATATGCATCAGAATTATTGGTTTTTGTTGATTTGCAGTTCTGCTTTCATATACACTTTCTAGAAATGACCTAACGTAAAGCAGAATTTTGCCTATCAGTATGGGTGCAGGTTTGATTTTCAAATGCAAGCTGAAATAAAGGAATAAAACTGTTTAGAATGATTTTCAGATTAAAGTACATTGAAATTCTTTCTTAAAAAAAGTTTATATTTAATGGAGATTACTGTTAGCTGAAAAATGTTTCTAAGCAAAGGATGAGAAATGAAAGAGCCATTTCAGAATGATCTAGCCAATTGCATGCTTAGCAACATGATAGGAGATTGAATTCAGCATGGGTAAACGGAAGATGATGACATTTGGAAAGAGTGCGTGAATTTTATTTTGCCTGCTAACAGATTTTCAATTAGTACAGTGCAGTCATGTTCAAAATAAAAACAATATGTTGATTAAGATTAAAAATCTATATTGAAGAATACTGTACTGTACACAATTTCTAAAAGATTAACAAAGAGTATTTAGGCTAATCGATAGAGACCCAAATATTAGAGGAATCCTCAGTTTAACAAGTTCTAGGCTGATGACTGTGAGATATCTGCCTACTGTCAACATTTTTGTCAGAAATTTTTAATCCATTTATAAATGAAAAAAAGCTATATATAGTATGACACTTTTGTATTCAATTTTGTTAATACTGTCTTTTTTAGAGCAAGTAAAGAAATAACAATAGATGTTGAGATACTTCCATGAATGAAGAGATTAGAAAGATTTTGTTTAAAGGAACAGATTGAAAAGAAGTGATAGGAAAAAAATTTAGTGTGTAGTATGTTGAATGTTGTTGAAATCAATCACTTCTATGTTTGCATATAATATCAATTAGCTAGACAAATAAATCTTCTATTCAAAATGCTATTCAATTTCATGACAATCAAAAAGACATTGTAAAATTAAGTAGAAGTTTTTATCTTTAACATTACAGTCCCTAAGTAATGTTCCACCAAAACTGACAGACAGTAGACTAAAGGGAGGAAACAATAAAAAACAAAATCAGAACCTAGACAAAAATTAATACCAGATATTGAAGTACAGGCGTCAGTGAGGAAAGATTGATTTGGTAAAGATGAGCTGCTAATCTAGCAAAGTATAATGACTATCTTAATTTCCTTTAAGTAAAAATTCTAGGGACTTATTTAAGCAATTAATTTTTTAAAAAATATAATGTCTTTTGCCTTATATATCACTTTTGTAGGTACCTTTTCCTTTCTTGGATACCAAATTTTTTGTAGCACAACCATATTACTTAATAGTTTAGTTAAGTGAGTTTAATACAGTGGGACAGTCACATGTGTTTCTCTATCTTGTGTTATGCAATGTCTGAATATACAGAGTTCAAGGTACTGTGAACATCAATAGGTGATCTGCAATCTCCTTAAAAGCTTGCAATATGAATCCTGAGATCACTTAGTCAGATTCCTGCTGGGAAATATGGATTGCTTGGTCTCAGTGCTGCACTCCTATGAAGTTAAAAAGCTCTCTTTGTCCCAGAGGGCAAGCAATATTTTTGTACAGGTGGCAAGGGATGTTGACAGAAAAGGCAGCAATAGATTCAAGGACATAGACAATGAAAGGACTACAGTTCTCATAGTGAGCTCTCACCATGGGCAAGACACCCTGACTGCTCATGTTGGTCTGTTGTCTATTTTAAACAAGATACAGATAGAAGAAAAAGGAGGATGGACTCAGAATTTGGTGAAATATGCTACCACAGTCTTGTTTAGTTAGCTGAGATTAAATCAGATGAAATATTTATATTTTTAATTCTTTTTCCTTGTTACAACATATGCAACATATTTAATAGTTACCTACACTCTTGTTTTGCTTCATAGTCCCTGATATATGTTAAGTTTAACACCATCTTTGAAAGCTATTTATAGGTTATTTCTAGGTAGAATCTGGCATGTTTTCTTCTTAGTAATGAAAACCACCAAAGGAGTTGGCTAATTAATTTCTCAAATATGTCCTCTGTTCCAGAAGCTGGAAGAAAGAACCTATACTGTTTACATATACTTTATCTGAGAAAGATGTGTAAATGTGGAAAATGAATTGCATTCAAAATTTACATTTTGAAGAAAAGATTGCTACATTTGAACACAAAAGAACTAATTCTAAGCAATAATACTGGAAATAAGCATAGGGGTTTTTTTTAGAAGCCTAGCATTGGGAAATACTACAAAAGTAGTCCATAAAAAGAGTTGGAAAACCAGTAAGATCTTTAGGTCAGAAGAATATTGCCAAAATAAAAATTAAAATGTTAATTGGTTATGAAGAAATAACTAAACCATGATAGCTCTGGATATCAATTTCTGTTGATTCTCATTATGTCCCTTCCTTTCCTTCTAAACAATATACTCTCTGACTTTTCTTAACATATTTGACTGAGATGACAATACAGATTATAATAAAAAACTTCTGTTAAAGACTAGATGTTCCAACTGGAGCCCTCTTCTGTGTGAATAGGGCAGATTGTTACAAGCAAATCACACAACAAAACATCTTTTTTTGCATTCCCTTTTCACTTATGCATGCCACTGGGGTTATTCATTCTAAAAGCTCTGAGTATTCTGATCATTGTTCCTCTGAAATAGCACATCTTTCCCTATATCTTTAATGAAGAAGACTTCAGAGAGGTTGTTAAAAACTCTTCCAGGACTAAATCTTTCATGTCAGGAAAGATTATAAACAATGATAAGAATCTAAAATAACCTGTTCAGCAACCCTGAAGATCAAAGACCTTTTGTAAATCTGCAAAATATGTACAAAATACCTCATTTGCCTGATTTAGCACTTCTAAATTTAACTAATCTGTTCAGAAGAGGGAGTTAAAATCCTAGTTAGTCCTTTGGCTCTAGAGACAAGTTAGTTGCTGAACTTTGCTGCAAACTGATGAATAGAAGATGACCTATGACTATTATACTTTTTTAAAAAATATTGTTGTAATAGAAAGATCACTGAAAGACTAAATTTGAAAAAACAGCAGTACTCAGCAGTACTAAAAAAAAAAAAAAAGAATATTCATAAATTCACTGCATCAAATTTTTGTCTTAATCTACTAAAATGAGAGATCTGCTAGGAGAAAGAATACCTTCAATAGTTGTATTCTCTATTAAGTTATTTTTTAACTGAATATAAAACACCTCACTTGATGGACAGAGGAAGGTTTTATACTAGAATTGCCATTAGTTTTTTCCACAAAATTATGACACTTTAAGAGAGTGGTAGCTATGGTTGCTGATTACATCTGGATTAAATGCTAACTATGGAATGAAAGACATGTCCATTATCTTTTCTAATCTTTCTAATTTAGCTCTCTTTGGAATAGGAGTTATAATACAGGTATATGGTACACAGAAGTGTCCCCTATTTAGGGAGCTGAATTTATTTTTGTTTTTATACCACTCTTGTATGTTGACTTTTTTTAATCTATTCTGTTTTTTTTTTAATTACTATTGTTAGAACATTTTTAATGTAGTGTGATACGGAAGTAACTCTTCATGTTTGTCTGTGAAGTCTACAAGTCCATGGTAATTTAATGTGTGATTCTATAGTTAGAGCACTGTGCTAACAGCAGCTCCATTTGCAGCTCCGTGTTGAATTATATAAACATTTCTGCATGAGCTTATGCACTCCAGATAGTTAAAAAAATTATTATATAGTTATTTGTCATGCATTGAGGTAAGACTGTGAGAACAGTTGTCTTCTCAGGGAAGATAAAATAATTTTTAAAATGTAAATAGAAAATCTATTTTTATTTCCTTTAAATAAACTATCTTTTACACTAAAGTAATTGAATTGGTTTAAAATCCTTGGTTTTAAAATAGGGGAGTAGAAAGTAGAGTAGAAAAGAGCAATAATTTAATGAGAAAAATGTGTTTTAAAACCAGGCTATAAATGGGTGCACTCTGCATGATCAAGGGCAAGTCAAAACAAAATGGAATCTAAGTTGAGCAAGACAGCCAGCAAAAATATGCCACCCTCAGACTTCATTTTACAGCTGCTTTGAAGCCAGTAGTTTCCATTAGATGAAACCTTGATTATAAGAAAGAGTCTGTTGAAAAAATACCATATTCCAGAGTCCATTGAAAGGATTCCACATCTGCACCACACACACTACAAAAATTTGTTTTGTGTTTCATTACATCTAAAGCTTTATTCTTTTATTGATGTATGGTTGAAGATAGATACATGCATCAGAAGAAAATAAACCCATTCATTTCAAATTGAGCAAGTGAGCAATGACAAGTTATGTGAGTGTTGTGGTCATAATCATTTGCCCTTCATAATTGCATTATTATTTCAAGAAGAAAAGATACTGTTGTGTGTATTTTCTTATTTATATTTTAAGTTATGCTGCTTTTATAGAGTGAGACTTTTTTTTTAATCAAAATGCTCTCTGAACAATACATCCTAAGTACAAAGAAGTGGAATAACTATTGCCTGAAGAAGGAGGAAATAATTTCAGTTGAACATTTAAGTTTTAGACTGGTTTCTCAAGTTCAGGAACCCAAAAAAAAAAAAAAAAAAAAAAAAAAAAAAAAATTAAAAAAAAAATATTTTTACTTCACTCTTCAACAACCTTAACATTATACTTTTTTTGTATAAACATACCATAGTATAATGTTAAGTTCACAACATAACATTGTGTTCAGTTTTATAAAAACATAAGAAATTAATGTCTCTGACCCTGACGCATTTGCAATAAAACACTTCCTAATAGAGAAGAGAAATACGAGTGGGCAAATATTATAAAAAACCCCAAATCTTAGCTGATTAAATATTATCAGTTGATATGTTTTGGTTTTTAAAAACCTAAATTATTAAACTATTTAAAAAGAGATAAAAATCTCATGAAAGTGTCTGATATAATCAGAAAGCATTATCATAATATTTATGAAGCCCTGTTCTTACACAAAGAAGTATATGAGAGAGTTTTCATGTTCTGTGAAATTTCAAAACTATGCAGCATTTAGTTTAGAAGAAGCCAAAATAAATCAGTTCCGTTTATCTGCACCTACTCTTCCTGAACATCTTTAGATACTTCTTGGAACCAGTGCAGGGTTCTGTCATGTCCGTCATGAGTAAGTAAGTGAAGATTAACTCTTACTTTTCTACTTCACATTTTCTTGTTATTGTTCGGTGAATGCTTACTAAATATTTATTAATCAACATAAAGTAAGTATTGACTCAAAATCCCATGACAGTAGGACTTGTGCAAGTACAGAACCAAAGGATGGACAGTGCTTTTCAGAGCATGTGCTGTAACAAAATGGACAACACATGGATAAACACATGCTGGAAATCACAGGGAAACAATGAGACAACAGCGGTCATTATGGCAGATGGTAGTACAGCCCTTCAAAAGCATAAGCTTTTTGGTCATCAGAGAAAAGTAGAGTTTTAATGCAGAATTTAAAAGAAGGTAAAGAAACAGCTTTGAAGATGTTTACTGGGAATTCTTTCAAGTGTGAATGACAGCATGGAGGACGGTTATTTGAAAATTTAATAATGTGATGATGAGGATTAACATCATGAGCTAGTGAGAGGTAGAAAATATCCTCTTGCTACTGCATAGAGATGCCCAAAAGTTAGGAATTTTGAAAATGAAAACAAGTGGTTAATATTTGATACGATAAAAGGAAAGAAGAAGAGGCATTGGAAGTATTCAAGGTAAAGGGTAACAGCATATGAGATGATTTGAGCCTGAATCAAAATATTTGCATAAGAATGGAAAGGTGAACATATATATGTTAAAACCTAGACATGATCTGCATATAAAAAGCAGGGAAAGATCAATAAGCATAATACCAGTATTCAAAATGCCTGAGAAAAGGAGGTAACTTCAGGGCTCAAATACAGGCAAGATGGCAAGATATTTCCATTAACCATGGTGAACATGATGTGAAGGTTATTATCTATGGGCTAGATTTAATTTAGACCTGATTAGAGAGGTCTGGAATAGGAAATTAAAGTTTTGGGTTTTGCCTATAGATGGTAATTGAATTTGTGGGTGAGATTATCTAGATTAAAATTCAAATGGAAAAAAAAGAATTTAACTGGGGTTAGAGAGCCCTTTGGAACTGCTCTGGATAGAAAGAGTGAGGATAATTCTCTGAGGGAAGGAAGTTTTCAAAAACCAAGAATTAATCAAAAGAAGAGTCATGGAAGAAAAGGAAAAACAGTTTGACTATTCTGATGGTATCAAAGCAAATGATTTGGATACAAAGTGTTAAAAGAGATTATGAGAGATTCTTTGAGAATGTTTTTACATGTCAGTGACTGGAGGAAAAAAAATGGAAAAAAGAGATGGTACGTGGAAAACAAAATGGTGTTCAAGGATAAAGATTTTTTAGTCTGAAGATACTAGCCATGTGTGAGAAAAGAGCAAGAAGAAATGGAGAAACTGATCTTGACAGGAGGGAGAGAAGAAGGAGAGATTTATGGAAAAAAAGAAACCACATTGAGAAAAGAATGAGATAGTTTAATATTTTGTCGTTTGTTTTCTTGAAGAAGTTAAGCAGACATTTTATGAAGAAGAAATGTAGGTAAAAGGCGAATCAAGCTGGAAAAGGAATGGCTGGCATTCATTTAGAAAACTGGACTTGCTTAGCAAGAAACATGGCAGATCTGAAACCGGAAAATAAATCTATAACATAGGCAAATGTCCTAGTCCACTTGATCCACTCTGCAATACCAGAGAAGGAAGCGGGAAGTGGATGGCAGCAGTCAGCCTTTTTGTCAGAAGCCAGAAAGAGCATGGTTGCAAGGGAGTGAAACGAAGGGAAATAAAGAATAAATAAATAAATAAATCAACAAACAAACAAAAAGAAAGAAAAACAATGGGAAAACAAAATTAAATAGTGGTAGAAAGGCTAAAAGGAGAGAGGACAAGAACAGAGAAGATAATACTTCTGGCCTAGAAACTACAAAATAGACAGCTGAGTTCTTGTTTGTATCTGTTGTGAAAGGAACAAGTGAAAAGATAAGTGAAGAGGTAATGGAGCTGAGAGGAAATGCAGTTTTTCTGTCACAAGTGCAGGGCTTTATGTTTGCTTTTCATGAACATCTTGGGCTTCCTGTCGGCTTGCTTCTCTAACTTGTCCTTGTGCCTCTGAATGGGAGCCTTGTGTATTTACCACTCCTCTCAGGTGTCATCTGCACACTTGCTGAAGGTACCCTCCATCCCATTGTTAGGTCATCAATAAAGATTTTTGTCTCCTGTATTGATCCCGGAGGAATGACATTCATAACCAGCTTCGTACTGCTCATCATACTGTGTTGAACTTAGTCATCAAACCAATTTTCAATCCACTTTATAATCTATTTATCAGTACATCTCTCACTAATCTGACTATAAAGATTCTCTGGGAGTCCATGTCAAAGGCTTTCTACAGTCGGGGTAAACACTATCCACCACTCTCCATTTCCCATTAAGCCTGTCACTTCATTATAGACAGCAGTCAGGTTGCTCAGGCATGATTTGCCCCAAGTTATTTATCAGCAACAATCCCTGGTGACCATGCAGAATTGAGTTTATTGTGTTCTGGTACTAGTGGAAGGAAGTACATGAGCTGTATTACCAGGGAATCAGGAAGAACCCAAGAAAAGAAACATCAACAGGGATTTTGTAGTAACCCCTTGCATAGCTCAGGAGCTGTTGTGGGAAGCTGAAAATGTAAATACAGAAGAAAAACACATATTTAAAACTCACTCAGACTAGATTGTAGTCTTAAGAAAATACTTGAGCCTTTGTCTGAAAGAATATTTTTCCTGAAGAATTATGTTTTCTTTAATCAGGACTTCATAAAAGAAATAAGTTATGCTAGTCTTTTTCCCTATTTAGATAATTTACACCAGTAGCTAATGCAATAGCAAAATTACAGTGACCATAGATAGTACCTTTTGTGTGGGTACTTAAGGTGCTTCATCAGCTCAGTGACTGAACTGTTACTGTTCTCTAATTATATAAATGTATTCTTCATACATTTAACAGCAGCGTAGGATCTAGATGTAGATACCCATCTTTCCTGCAGTCAAATAAAAAACATCTTTAAATATAATCTTTTATCCTAATCCATGTTATCCTTTTGTAATGTTACATGGGAGAAAATGAATAATCATTAGCAATAATAAGGATCCTACTTCACTGTGAGCTTGGAAAGTCATAAATACTCTATTGCATTATGAAATCTCAGCTGTGATTATGAAGTGTAACAAAGACAGATGTGCAGGATTAGTTCATCAAAAAAATTAATTAATTGTAGTTGAGACAGTAATTCAATAAGCGTTCTGATTTTATATTTTTCTTTTGCATGAAGAAAATGAAAACTTACACATGATTCACTACGTATTTTTGGTTCAGCAAGTACTTTTCAAATCTGACCTCTATCTGGATAATATAAACAGTGTATGACCAAGAGTAGTAACATGATTTTGTTTGGGTTTTAACAGTGCTGTTACATGAATCATGAGGAAATACAGACTTTTCCTGCCAAGAACAAACAAGCTAGTTACACATTTTTTTAGCACCAAAGGACAGATCAGAAAAAATAACCCACGTTTTTAGTTTTAGTCTTCAGAAACCTTCCAAAACCCAGAATTTGGAGGTAAGTTACCTAACTTTCCTTTCTGCATGATGTTACAAGGGAATTCAGCAACTCCCACAAACAACTGCCATTTGATATGTTGATCAGGAAGATAGCAATATTCAGCATTTTCATCAGAGGATTTCTAGAGCTAGAGAAAAGAATATACAGGTGGCAAAAGTAAATCCTAAATAGATCCGCTCAAACACTGAATTTCAGTCTGTAAGAAAATATTTTTTTCCATGTATTTACAGCACCTTGTCCTATAGTTAGGTAGTTTTTCCAAACAACGTCTGACCATTACCTTAGCTCAGCATCCATGTGCCCACATGACCATACATGTGCTTTTATTTTGTACATTAAAAAAAGGGCTTTATTTCTTATGTTGAACAAAGTTTTCTTGTAACATACAAATAGTATTCAAAGTTTAAACTCTTCCCAAATATTTAACACCAACACTTGAAATTAAAACAGCTATCTATCTTTTTAAACATTACCTTTCTCTAGCAATAGACCTTCAAGTCTACTAAAATGAGAGCAGCTTGTGCTGGCCTGCTAGGGAGGCATAATGCTCAAGAAATCTATAAAGCTGCTGCTTTGAACTTTCAAAAGTCATTACTGTCCATATCTCTCTAGATCTGATTTAGAGTTATGCTTGACTCATAAAATAATTAAAATATGGGAGAGATGTGAATTCATTTGTTCAATCATAAATATTTAGTGCCACTTTAGACTTCTTGAAATATCTAAGATACCTTCACGGACGTGGCAGATACAAGATACGAAGTGACATGTGGAGGTGAGCTGACTGGTCCATATGTAGAAATGTGAAAAGGACATTCAAAGGAAAGTTGAAGAGAAATACCTGGCATTTCTTGTCTAAATTCTGCATATTCAAACAGAGCATGGTCCTCTAAAGACCGTGGGAAGAAATAAAGAAGCTAGAACATCTATATCATGAATGTCTTTGTTCTTTTCAATAATATGGAGGAGAAAAAGTAATCCAATGCACACCTGTAACTGGTTCTTTTGCCTAAACTATTGCTGCCCAGAACACTTGATGACTCAGGTATACCAACTCCAGTTACGAGAGAAATGGACTTTTACTTTGGCTTTGGGGAAAGGACAGGAGAATAATTAATGACCATTAGAAGAATAACAACAAAAAAATTTTAAAATCACACAAAGAATATATTTGATAAAGGCTTTTTTTTGACCTGTGAAGGATTCTCCATCCTCTTTTCTTGGATTTACTGACCCTTTGACAATGAAACATGTTGCCAGAGAGATTGTGAAGACTCCATTTTTGGAGACATTAAAAACCCAATCAGGCACAGCTGTGGACAACCTGCTGTAGTTAACCTTGCTTGAGCAGGATTAAGGACAGGCAATCTCCAGACACGATTGCCATCCTCAGCTATTCTATTGAAGATGTCTCTTTATAGGCAATGTTTCATCCAGTATATATTTTCAGGTAGAAATTATGAAAATTACATTGATCTGTCATGTTTTAAATTCTTTTTTAGAGATTTTTTCTTTTTTTGCTAAACTAATGTGAAAATGACCTAACATGGAGTGCTCATGAGATATTTATGGGTAAGAATCAGAGACCCAGGCAACAAAGGGAACCTTGTGGTTGTTGTTTAGAACAGGCCACCAGATCAAGGACAGCCTATTGATGAAGTCTTCTTACTCCAGCTACTGGAGGCATCATGCTCACAGGCTGTCATGCTGTTGGGGGACTTCAACCATCCTGACATCTGCTTGAAAATTAGCATGGCATGCTATAGACAATCCAGGATACTCCTGGAGTGCACTGAGGGTAACTTCTTAAGCAAGGTAATAGACAGTTCTAACAGAGGAGATGTGTTACTGGACCTGTTGGTCACCAACTCAAGTGAGCTAATCAGTAACGTCACGATTAGAGGCAGCCTGGGCTGCAGTGGTCGTGCACTGGAGTTCATAGTCCTAAGGGATGTGGGTCAGGTGAAGAGTAAAGTGAGGACCCTGAATTTTAAGAAAGCAAACTTCCAGCTGTTCAAGGGGTTAGTCAATAGGACCCACTGAGAAACTGCCCTCAGGAACAAGGGAGCAGATCAGAGCTGGCAGATCTTTAAGGATACTTTTCATAGAGCACAAGAGATCTTGATCCTCAGGTGTAAGAAATCAGGAAAGGACAACCAGTGACCAACATGGCTGAGTCAAGACCTGCTGGTCAAACTAAAGGGCAAGAAGGAAATACACAGGCAGTAGAAGCAGAGACAGGTATCCTAGAAAGAGGACAGGGATGTTGCCCAGATGTGTTGGGATGGGGTCAGGAAGGCTAAGGCAAGGTACACAAAGAATAATAATAAGGGTTTCTACAACCAGCCAGAAAAGGAAGGTAAAAGAAAATGTAGCCCCCTGATGAGCAAGATAGCAAACTGGTAAAAACAGATGAGGAGAAGGCTGAGGTGCTCAACAACTTTTTTTTTTTGCCTCAGTCTTCAGTGGCAGTCTCTCTTCCCACACCTCTTGAGTGGATGGACCGCAAGGTAGGGATTGGGGGAGCAAAGTCTCTCCCACTGTAGGAGAACCTGAACATGCATAAGCCTGTGGGACCTGATGAGATGCATCCGAGTCCTGAGGGAATTGGCTGATGTAGTTGCCAAGCCACTCTTCATGATATTTGAAAACTCATGGCAGTCATGTGATGTCCCCTGTGACTGGAAGAAGGGAAAAATTGCACCCATTTTTAAAAAGGTAGGATGGAGGACCCTGGGAACTACCAACCTGCCAGACTCACCTCTGTGCCTGGGAAGATCATGGAACAGATCCTCTAAGAAGCTATACTAAGGACCATGGAGGACAGGGAGGTGATTCAAGACAGCCAGGATGTCTTCACCAAGGGCAAGTCTTGCCTGATCAACCTAGTGGTCTTCCATGATGGAGTAGCTACATCAGTGGACAAGGGAAGAGCTACAGATGTCTTCTATCTGGACTTCTGTAAGGCCTTTGACATGGTCCCCCACAACATCCTTCTCTCTAAATTGGAGAGGTATGGATTAGATGTCTGGACTGTTTGGTGGATAAAGAGTGGGTTGGATGGTCACATCCAGAGGGTAGTGGTCAACAGCTCAGTGTCTGGATGGAGATCGGTGACAAGTGATGTCCATCAGGGGTCTGTATTGGGACAAGTACTGTTTAATATCTTCATCAGTGACATAGATAATGGGGTCAAGTGAAACTCAGCAAATTTGCAGATGACACCAAGCTGAGTGGTGTGGTTGACACACCTGAGGGACAGTATGCTATCCAGAGGGATCTGAACAAGCTTGAGAAGAGAGCCCAGGTGAACCTCATGAAGTTCAAAAAGGCTAAGAGAGCAGCCCTGCAGAGAAGGACTTGAAAAGCTGGACATCAGCCGGCAATGTGTGCTCACAGTCCAGAAAGCCAACCATATCTGGGTCTGCATCAACAGATGCTTGACCAGCAGATCAAGGGAGGTGATTCTGTCCATCTACTCTGCTCTGGTGAGACCTCACCTGGAGTACTGCATCCAGCTCTGGAGTCCTCCTCACAGGTGGAGTGGGTCCAGAGGAGGGCCACAAAAATGATCAGAGGAATGGAACACCTCTATGAGGAAAGAATGAGAGAGTTGGTGTTTAGTCTGGAGAAGCAAAGGCTTTGGGAAGAACTTATTGCAGCCTTTCAGTACGTTAAGAGGACCTATGAGAACGATGGGGACAGATTTTTTAGTAGGGCCTGTAGTGATAGGACAAGAGGTAACTGTTTTAAACTAAAAGAGGGTAGATTCAGAATAGGTACAAGTAAGACATTTTTTACAATGAGGGTGATGAAACACTGGAACAGGTTGCCCAGAGAGGTGGTAGATGACCCATCCCTGGAAACATTCAATATCAGTTTTTTCAGGGCTCTGAGCAACCTGATTGAGTTCAAGATGTCCCTGCTTATTGCAGGGGTATTGGACTAGATGACCTTTAAATGTCCCGTCTAACCCAAAGTCTTCTATGATTTAATGATTCAGTGATTCTATGATTTCAGTTAAAATCATGCTAATGTGTCTCTCTAAAATATTTAAATCAGAATTATTTTGCCATGACAAATTATACTACAGGTTATCTGATTCAACAGAATGCTGCTTTTTTTTTTTTTTTTTTTTTTCCTGGCAATAGATTTGCAAATCAGGAAGAAACTTTCATCTTTTTAAGAGTTAGTTAATGTTTCTTGTCTAATGTCCTGATTGTCAAGGGGGCATATTCAAAGTATATTCTTCAGTACAGTTCAATTGTTACATTATCTTAGCTTTACAGTTTAACTTCAGGTGAGAAATTAGTTGTATCTATGGCCATGTAATATCATTACTTTAATCCTACTCTATACATTCTGACTAAGGCTGAGATTCTTGAAGTATGGGTTTTCTTAGTGGATGAAGCTATAACACAGTTAAAGACTAGTTTCATTTTGTAGTATGTAGTCATTTAAATAAAGTTAGCTTGCCATTTTAACAGCTGAATCTGGAATAACTGGACAGTCTCAGCTACAGTTCATTGTGTATTAAAAGCTGAATTGTAACCATGTCTTGTAACAAATTACTATATACTGATTAGAAAATAAAAGCCTGAGCTTTAGTACAATGGACCTATTTATTTTCTTGGGAGAAATCTAGGTGGCAGACAAATATCAGACTGTTGCAAAAATGATGATAAGCTACTCTCTAAAATTTTTTACTCAGATTCATAAATTTATGTCAGTAAGGCACTGCTAAACAAGTTCTTCTGAGATTTTAACTTGTTTTGAAAGAGATCATTGAGAGACTACCAAATTGAGTGATTACTTTTTAAAAAAATTTTTAAAAGGGTTACAAGTAAGTGTTGTTACAATTATGTCACCCTTTCTGTGTACCCTCCCATTTGCTTGTTCCAAATGTTATCTCTGTCAACTTAAATTGTGAAGTCTCCAATAGACCACTTTTTTCCTAAGTAGACTATTATTTTCTTAAGTAATATTATAATGCATAAGTAGTAGAAAACCAGTGTGATTATACTTCATATAAGAAGTACTAGTAGCTGATTGAGACAAGGTATTACTGGAGCAGGTTTTGGAAAAGTAATTGTTTAGCTCCCAGTTTTGTATGAAACCAGCTATAATGATTCCCTAAATCTCTGTAGAATTTCCTGAAACTCAATGGACTTTTCAATAGACTTTTAAGTGATACCAGTGATAAACTATCAACTTATCTTATGCCCAAAAGAAAACTCTTTAGTACCAAGAAAAATGAGGAAAGGATCAGAGAAAGAAATTACAGAAACATGGCAAATTTGGAGTTTTGTATTTACTTTTTAATTCTAAGGTATATAGTGACAGTGTGAAAATTTTTGACAAAACAGATTAATCAACTGGTAGAGCTATGTTTTATGCAACTTAAGGGCCTGGATTTCTGAATGATTGAGAGGAATGTCCCTATACTACAAGTTTTGGAAAAGTGATATAAATGCCAGCTTCTGAAATTATCATACAAAAGACTAACTTTTGCTATTTATTGGAGATTGGGGCTTACAGTCATCCTGCATGTTTAAAATAGTAGTCATCCAAAGGTACCTTCCTTTTGTATCAAAGGTCTTAGACACAGAAATTGCCTTATCTTCCTCAAAACCTTTTATTTTTTTTTGTCACTTTGATGTTTTGAGGCATGAGTGGTGAAACAGAATACTTAGGAGAGATTTAAACTTAAATCCTTTCCCATGTACCGTTATAAAGCAATGAAACAATTAGAACTTAACTAGTGAGGTGAGAGGTTTCAAAATATTACAGTAAATCTTCCCAGAGAGAGAGAAATAAAGTGTAATTATCCCTAATGATATTCAATAACCAAAATAGTAGCTTAAAAATAAATATTTAAAGCTAAGTATATATTAGAAAGAGGGAAAAAACCTTTGAAATGAAAGCTTTGAAAATAATTTCTTTGCAATATACAAATATATCTGTTAAAATTAATGACTGTTTGCACAATTGAGAAAGAACCCTTCTAGCAGCATAGACAATAGTTTTTTTTTGAATACTCTACTATATGATCCTCAGACGTAATTTATTTACCAAATAATAAAGAAAAATATATTAGCTTGTTGTGGTTTGATCTCAGAGGTCACCTGAGCACCACCCCTGCCACCCACTCAAACCCAGGACATAGCTTAAAATGTTTATTTTAAAAAATGTAAATACTAGGAGTATCTGTTTCATAATTTCTAATCCAATTAAGAGTTAATAGAGGTGAGTAGATGGGCAGAATCACCTCCCTCGATCTGCTGGTCCAATTAAGAGTTAATAGAAACTGAAATGTGGAGTGAGTTGTGTGCTTGTGTGAACTATGAAATTCTGAAATAAGTACAAATGGTTTGCTAAGACTTTTGAGCTCTTCACTGTTGAAGGGAGACTGTTTAAATTAGTATCTGCCCAAATATGTTTGACAGGTACTGATTTTCCACTTGTACAAAAAGAGAAGAATAGAGGAAGAAGCTACATTCTGAGTTTAGCATAACTTAGAAATTGCACACTGTTCTGTCTGTAAGGATTTTTTTTTTTTTTACCTCTTCTACAACCTGTAATACCAAGTGAAAGTTTATCTCTCAGGTATTTTTTACTGAATGGAAAGATGTGTCAACACAGCACTAGAGTTGTCAGTGAAATTCTAATTCAGTCACTAAAATTTTGCCTTTGATTTAACATTGCAGTAAACTAAGGTTAAGCAAATGTTCTGCTTACACATTTTTCTACAGCTGTAACATGCATAGATTTATATGCTAAACTGTGTTCAATAAATTAATTACAGGACCTTGACTCCTTTTCCTCAAGATTTTTAATTCTATGCAGAGGTTTGTTTGTTTGGGGTTTTTTAATTGTAAATGTTAATAACCTATATTTATTGAAATGTCATTATAATATCTGGTCCAAACCCCATAATTTCATGCATGTGAATGATACCTACTGACTTATGTTTCTCAGGATCTCATGGAAGATTTCTCAGAAGGTTTTTTAGAGAGGCCACCAGGCAGCAGCAACAACAAATTGGACACAGATCTTTCTTTTCCAAGGATCTGAGTCACGTTTTACTCCCTCATCCTTCTCCTCAGTTCCTCCTAGAAGCCATCTGAAAAAGGGCAATGGAATTATGGAGGAATGAGGAGTTGGAAGTTCTGACAAGTGCCCTACCTGGATGACTTATTCTTCAGTAAAATAAAGAACTAGGCAATACAGAATAAATCATTTTTTTAAAACACACCAATATCCACCAGAATCACAAATTTAAATTCAAGAGGCAGAAAAACAGTTACAATAAACTATCAACTGAGGCTACTAGGCCCACTACAAAATTATCTTTTGAAATGAGTCATTGATATTTAACTGCTTCTTTAATGAGAAAAAAGATACACTCCTTTAGCCTTTTCTGTTTTGATCTTATTCATGAACTCATGTTCATAATAGTCAAGACTGATTAGTCTTGACTGTTCCTAAGTACCAGAGAATGATTTCCAAACATCTCCTCTTTGCTGCTTCCTGTGTACATTTTTACATAGTCTTTTTTTTTTTTTGTGTTGTTCTTGATTCAAATTAATGCTTCTCACAAAATTTTTTCAGCAACCAAGTGTCTCTACATAAATCACTGTGTCTTCACATGGCTTTTCTGGACATTCTGTAAGGTAAAGTCCCTCCTTTATTTTAGACACCTAGGGGTTAAGAAAACCCTTCAATCTTTCACTGTCACTTGTGTAGTCTAAAGAAACATTTCTTGGAACTCAATGGTCTTTTTGCAAAACGGTAGGAAAGATTCAAGCCTATCGTGTCACTTAGACAACTAATTGCACCATTACATGCTGCAATTACAATTAAAGATTTTCAGCTGATGAAAGGCATGTTCACTGCATTCTCATTACCTCATATTTCCTTGCCAACACTCAAGAGTATCATGATTTTGATGAAACAAAAGCAACTCAAGAAGCTGTATTTTCTCAGTAGCATCAACACACCGCACTGCAATTCCTTCTCCCTGTTATATATTAACCATGTTATCAGGATTAACATCCATCCTTTGTGCTGAAGGTATTTTGTTTAAATTGGTCTTTACAAAAATGTGTTGTCAGGCATTCATAACAATGAATCAGTCAGCAACTTTTAGGCTCAGTTTAGGCTGCTTTCTTGGATTTAAGCCAATTGGCTTATCTCAAATTTAAATAGTTCAAATACATTGACAAAAACCCCCTTGTACTGAGAGCTAAACTATGCCAAAAATGGGGTAATAATTTCATATGTGATAAATACAATTTTTATTTTCTATGATAATAAAGAACAGAATTAATCAATACCAGTTTAGCAGAAGGGAAAGAATATTGCATTCCCCCCACATGTGTATCAGTCATTTTGATAATTAGCTGTGAACCAATATCTGGAGTCCTAGTATAAGTAAAATTATGACAGAAAAAGTCAGGAAACACTTTTTGAATTTTTGACTATTTAGAAATTGGCTCTGTTTCTATAACAATATTTACTAAATCCTGCAAATAGGTCTGGGAAAGTAATATACTTGTCTTACTATATTTTCAAAATTCCTGATTGTCCCCTATTATTGATTAAATTGCACCAAAAAAAAAAAAAAATGCTGCACAGAATATGGTATTTTATATGGTATGACATATTTATAAAAATTAGAAATAGTTTCATAAAGGGAGAAACTATACACTTGGATGTCTGATGTTTAATTTTGTCTTTACTATTGTTAGGAAAAGAACTCAATCTTAAAAGACACTAAATCTATTTATTATTCACATTTTATATGTTCTAATATTCCATCCAATTCCTGCTCCAGATAACAAATATACATGTGCAAAAAATCTTTCTCTGACACCATAATTCTTTATTTCTGGTTTCACAATAATTTCCATAACAAAAGAATGATGTTTTTATAAACACTACATTGTTGCTTCTGTTTTGAGTAGAGTTATGAATCCAATCCTTTGAGTTGAGATATGAATCCATACCTGATTTTCAAAGAAAAATAACATAAAGATGATGTAAAACCTCAATATTCAAATTAAGTTACTCATCTGGTTTTCTTTTGCCCCAATGTCAAAATCTTTTAAGATGATAATTAAAATATTATAGCTCAAAGAAATTTTTGTTGAGCTGATAGCAGAAGAAATAAATTTCTTTCACATCATTTGAATATGGATATGAAACCAAGATCCACTTGTTAATAAAGATGAAAAATCCCAGCATCACATATATATCACTGCAGACAAATAACACATTTGCCACTCAGGTGGGTGCAAATACAGTTGCTGCTGAAATATAACTCAGGATATAGTTTTGAGGAGAAGCTTTCATTAAGTTTGTTAAAATCCAAGATAAGTATACTGCCAAATGAATATGTAATAAGGAACATTTTCTTTGGTTACCTTACATGTTTTATCTTCCATTATGTCTGACTATCCCTGATGGGGGCTGTTTCCTGGTTACCTTTACTTCCTCACTCAAGCCTGTGAAGGGACTATGCCACCTCTTCATTACTCCTCAACTATGTGTTACACATGAGCTGTGTGTTACCACCTTTACAGACTTAAATTGCTCCTCTTGGGAACACATTTGCTAGAAGGAAAGGAACATTGTATAGTACTAACTCTGTTAGCACTCATGAAAGAGTCCTTTGAACATGTGAGTCCTTTGATCTCAGTATTTTATATTACAAAATTAAGATTCCCTTTTTAATCTATTTCTTCAGTGAGGACTGTCTTGTAAGCAAACTGATGGATGTAACTCACATTTCACAAAGACAGTGTTTAAGTGTTATTAAGTTAAGAACTTATTCCAATTCTGTGGGGTAAGTTTCCAATATATTTTGTAGTCTGTGATTTTTTTTCTGAAGTTTTAACATTTGGTATTTTTAAAACATTATAAAATTTTATTACTTAGTAAGATGACATCAGTTAACATGCATGACAATACAATGACAAGTTTCTATTAAGTTTAAACAGTCATTAAGTGCAATAATAATAATACCTTTTATATACCTCTCAATTAGAAAATAAATTATTGCCAATCTCTTTTACATAACAGACAAATGATTAGGCCATTCACCTGTGATGTAAGAGACTAATTTTTAAATTGCTCTTATAAGAGAAGCTCTAAGTTCCAATTATAGGTGAAATGTCAAGTGGAAATATCCTTTTGTGGAAACAGTGTTTCTGCACAAAAAAACCCCAAAGCAGACCAACCAACCAACTAACCAACCAACCAATTCAAATTTTCTGGTGGTTAGAATAAAAACAAATGTAAGGCCATAGTGTTGTATCCTCTGTTTAAGTCAAAGTTTCAGTTTCTTCTCTGAATATCTTTCATAGATTTCATCTAATGACTGGTTGCAAGGGAGAAAGAAAACCTTGGACTTGCATATCTTCCTCCAATGTTTTGACTACTGCAACATGTTGACAAAGTACAACCCATCCTTTTTTCCTAGGCAAATGTTCAAAGAGCTTGATCGCTGCTCATTGCTCAGCAAGGTGTGTTGAAGGTGTTTACTGGTAGTGGAAAGTTACAGATAAGAGATTTCCTCTGAAACCACAAATAATGTGCTAGATAGAAAATACACACTTGCTGCCCATGTTTTTATAATTTCCTTATGCCTGTGATGATTTCTGTATCCTGCATACTAATCCTCAGAGCACTAGAGCACTTTCCCTTTTTTTTTTTTTTTTTTTTTTTTCCTCTGCTTTTTGAGACAGGGTCAAGCTACTTGGGTTGTGGGTCACATGGCATTTTTGAGCTTGTACTGGGAGACCTAAAGCCAGAAGGACTGTTGCTGAACTAAGTCCTTAATAGGAATGCTGAAGAGAAATAAATTGTTACAAGAAGTAGTAATTATTCCATTTGTTTTCTTAAACACTATTATTGGAGATAATATCTGCATTCCTGAATCACCAACAAAATCACTTTTTTGGTCAGATATATAAAGTAGCTCTCTAAACAGCAGCAGACCTTCACAAAACCAAGAATTCGTGGGTTTTATTTTCTGAAGAAGTGGATTCCTTAAGTTTTATTGAAATATTTTCATATACCATGAATGCAGCCACCCACAGAAGAAAAGCATATTAAAGTTCTTCAGGTGCTTCACAGTGCAAAATTAGCTATGGTCCATCAGTTCCTGTTGAGTGCTTATTGTAGCACCTGTTGTTCTTTAAAATAGTCACAGCTGAGTTGACCCAAGTTTTGGTTCAGGGTGTG
Organism: Strix uralensis; assembly: GCF_047716275.1. Lineage (NCBI taxonomy): Eukaryota > Metazoa > Chordata > Aves > Strigiformes > Strigidae > Strix > Strix uralensis. Next base: position 32,597,942 of record NC_134012.1, on the reverse strand, counting down.
GCAGTTTCAGTCTTTATGTAGATTGAGCCAAAAGGTGTGGAAAAACAATATATTTTTATATATAAGGTAATTGTTCTATGAAAGGGAATAAAGGAAATTACATGTCATTTAGCTAGGGAAGAGGACAAAATATGTTGTTGCAGTGATTTAGTGGTATAAAAATATAAATCTTTTTATCAAGCTTTGTCAGGTGTCAAGTTAAAATTCTGCTGATGGACACAATGCTACTTTTTATGTTGCTCTATTAATATACTAGATATTAACAGAGTTCCTGTATTCAAACCGTGCTTAATAGAGAACAATTTATAAGAACTTCAGCATTTGCTTTCCTCAACAGACTAGTGTTGGGAGACATTTGTAAAATCTGGGGGTTTTAATATTTAAGTTTCCTTGGAGTAACTCTTATATTACTGTGAAGTTAGAAGTGTGAATCTTGACACAGTAGAAATGTATCTCCAATACTTAAATACAGATTATATGTCTACAGAAGAGACCAAGGAAGTTAGACTTATAAATTCCACTGAACTGAAAACAGGTGGGTGTTACCAATTTTAGATCATTTTGAAAATTTCAGATCTGTTTTTGCTTATAACCTTGTGTCCAAGAAACCTCTCACTTCTATGTGATGCTTATCGAGATAACTGCTTCTAAATTTTAGCTGAAAAAACAATGGGTTATTGTATAACTTTAGAGTTATATACTACTTTTCCTGTATTCTGTGGGGTTCTTTAGCATAATTTTAACACAGCAAAATCAAGTTACCATTACATACTTCCTTATATCCGGGGGTATTGTCTTAGTTAATTTAATTAAAAAATATGTAATGCAAATGGTTGAAGAAGAGACAATTTGCTGCAGGAGAAACCTGATTAAGGAAGCACTAATGAAAGAGAAATTGTATGCTGACATTCTGTGAGATATAATGTTAATTCCTTCACAGCCATAGTGACACATGTTTTCTCCCTCTATTTTTCATTATTTGATAGGGGGTAGAACAGGTATATGGAGAGAATAAGAATATGAAGAAACCATGTGACTATTGTTGTTAATGAGGTGTGAATGGTATCAGTCTGTTACTATACTTCTTGCCAGGAAAGAGTCCTCAAGGGACAAGAAAAGTTAATGAATTTTAGAACCTCCCTGAGCAGATCTGTGTTGCTATGAAGTCATAATTTCTGTTCAGGTACTAAGTCAGCCCAAACTCTGACCACTTGCACACCTCTGAAATAAAAGGATTGATGCCCTTTCTGAAAACACTGTTTTTCATGCATGAATATCTCAGGGTATTGACATCTTGGTCCTTACTGAAGCTTAACTGAAAACATTGGACATTCAACACTCCAACTAAGCCTCCTTCAGCCTCTCCTCCCTTTTCTTCAGCCCCTTACCCTTCTCAGGCTGAACAAACATTGTTTTAGTATCAGATCCTAGTGTAAACAAAAAAGGAAGAATACAGTTCAATGTAACACCCAAGTCTACTGAAATTAAAAGAAGGGGTGTCTATTTGTTTCAAAAATGGTTTCAAAATTAAAAACCATTTGCAGATCTGTGGTTGTTTTATAAACTCATGCACATAACAGCTGTGCCAGTTGTGAGGAATTCTTGCAAATGATGCCCTGGCAGCACGGAGCCACCACAGTGGCTGGTCTTGAGTGTTGTGTATCACTTTCCTCATGCTTTCCCACTTCTCCTTCTGTCTGCCTTTGCTGTGACATTACACCTGGATTTGCCTGGAGAAAGAAGGGAGAGAAAATAGAGTGGTTAAGAAAGGCACAGCATGGAGGTAGTGCAGAAAGCAGATCACTTAGAGAGACCTGAGCAACACCAGGGTGGGAGTGTGTGTATTGGGGGTGTCTGTGTGTGTGGAAAGGATGGTCTGCAACACTTGGTAGAAAAATGGGTGTTCAGTAACTACGCAGAACTGAGAAGAGTGGCTGGTCTACTGAAAATAAATGGATGGCATAAATATAAAGGCTTTAGTAATTGCTTCTGAAAGATAAGTAGTCAGAAAATGTTTGAAAAAATTATAAACGGATGAAACATTATAGTAAAATATGACTTTCCTGTCAATTTTTTTTTTTTTTTTTTTATCATTTTTGTATATAGTATATTACATTAAGCTCACTGAAAACAACTCTATGGCTAAATAAAATTGCAATGTATGTGCCCTTCTGACTGAATTCAATGTATTAACAGGCTTTCTATGGACTTCAGTATGCTATTGAAATATAGGCTTAAAAACCCTTTATTTTCATCCCAGTTCTGTTCTGAAAGCCATTTAACTTAGTGACATATAGAATATTTACAAGTAGTTTTTTACTATTCTGATTTGAAACAGATTCGTGTATTTTTACCTGGTAGTTTGGGTTTGGGTTTTTTTGCTAATGGGGGAGATTAAATCACTTTAAAAAATTATTAAATTAATGAAATAAAATTAAAAATCTAAGTCCACCAAAAAAATTCAGTAGAATTTTTTTCATAACACATGAAATCTCCTGTGTAAATACGGAATTTTCCATTAAGGACTTCAGTTGTTACTTTGTGCAGTTTGCTTTAGTTTATTTCTCTGTTCTGTTTTTATCTTAATCTGTTTTTACTAGTTCAACATCACATTATAAATATGAACAAATAAATCAGGGCTATAATTTTCCTAACCATGAAGATTTATCCTGTAAGATATCATTGCAAGTTTCTGTCCTTAAGTTATTGTCGCTTTTATTTGTTGTCTTTGTGTTGACTTGTTTAAATATCCTGTAATTAAGCCATGTTTTCTCTGGTTTTAACTGGTTTGAGTTCTTGTTGGCATATGAAGTATGTCTCTTCCAATTATTGCTTTCTAATATTATAAGAAATCAAGTTCCTATATATCTTAGAAGATTCAAGTACTCTATTTATATGGATGAGATGTACTGTTGCTGAAAAAATTATTTTGGATTAAAAGGCAACTTACTTAACATGAATTTAATTTTTTTACTGATTCTGTTATAACAGGAGAATAATATATATATTGTTACCTTTCAAATTATTTCTTGATTTGTCTTGCTTGAAGCTGTAAAAAAGTTAACAGCCAGTTCATGAACATATTTAAAATTGTGTATGTACTTTTATTTCACTGACTTTTTCCCTACCGGGTACCTTTGGATGGATAAATAAATAAATAATGGAACATGGGTTTCTAAGCCAGCAATGAGTACTTGATTGTCTCTTATTGTACCAGATACAACATACGCAAATATTTAATGGACTTAACACCTTTAAAAGAAGCAAACAAACAAACCTTACCGCTTGGAAGACACATTTCAGTGTCTTACTAAAATATTAATCTAAAAGATAAGTTTTCCTTATAGAAATTCATACTGCCTAACAACCTGCTGGTGTAATTCATATAGCTGCATTCAGGCAAACAAAATGGAAGTAAATATTTAAAAGTAGATATTGGTCTATAGACCTTACTTTGACACATCAGTAACATGTTTAATGGAAAGAACTATTAAGTTATGATTTTTTAAACACATTATTCTTGAGAGGACTAAACATCATGAGAAGACTGTCAGATACCTGACAATCATAAATATAATAATTTTAATGTCCACATAAGGTGGATAGTACTGGCTGTTTTCCACAGAAAAGGAACGTTGGGTGTGGAAAATGAAGGACTTGTTCAATTTTAAACAGCAAGACAGTGACAGAGCTAGAAATAAAACTGTATTAGACACACTAATAATAGTTAATCTTGTGGATACAACACATGTCTGGAGGTTAATATTTTATCCTCATTTATTGTTGTCTGTATATATATTAGAAAGAAAAGAAGAAGAAAGGACCTAACTGGCTGAAATAATATTAAATTTGGAGGGACTGCAGAGCTATGTTCATCCTGGCTATAAAGACAATATAGAATAATATTTTTTAAATTAATTGTTGTCTTATATTCTTAGATTTTAAAGTCTGAAGGAGGTAGAGTTTATGCAAGTCTGTGCAAGCAACTGTTGGGTTTTTTCCCCTTTGGCAAATATATTGTGGCAGAAAAAGGGAGAGAATTATTAATATCGATACAATTTGGCAATCTCAGCAAAGAGCGCAGATAATCTCCGGAAGTATCTTTCTAAAAATAATATCCTGGTGATCAAATATTCAGTTCAGCTGTGTTCTTGTATGTATGTGTGCATATGCGTTTTTTCCTTTTTTTTCTACGTTTACTTTTCTGATGCACCTTTTTCCTCAGAATGCAAGTAGGAAATTTTGTTTAGTGTCTCTGAAACTTGAACTCTAATCATCATTGAAATGAAACTATCTCTAAAGTAATGGAACATGAGCATGGAAATAGAGTTATTAAATTACAGTAAATCAAAAGTCTGTGTTTTGATAGCTTCTGTCATCACTAATATCAGAAGGCATGTCATTACTAATATCAGAAATAATCTAATGTTATCATGATCTTACATATTTGTCCTGGTTTCAGCTGAGATAGAGTTAATTTTCCTCCTACTAGCTGTTTTGGATTTAGTGTGAGAATAATGTTGGAAACACACTGATGTTTTAGTTGCTGTTAAGTAGTGCTTATCCTAAGTCAGGGTTTTTTCAGTTTCCTGTGTTCTGCCAGCGAGCAGATGCACAAGAAGCTGGGAGGGAGCATGGCCAGGACAGGTGACCCGAACTAGCCAAGGGGATATTCCATACCATAGGACGTCATGCTCAGTACATAAACTGGGGGGAGTTGGCTGGGGGGGTCAGACTGCTGCTTGGACATTGATCAGCAGGTGGTGAGCAATTGCATTGTGAATCACTTGTCTGTTTTGGGGAGTTTATTGCTGTCTTTCTTTTTTATTATATTAATTTGAATCATCATTATTATTATCATTATTGCCATTGTTCATATATGCTTATTATTCTTGTTATTATTATATTTTATTTTATTTAGTTATTCAACGATTCTTATCTCAACCCATTTTTTGATTCTTCTCCCCATCCAACTGGGCGAGGGGAGGAGTGAGCAAGCGGCTGTATGGTGCTTAGCTGCTGGCTGGGGATAAACCATGACAACATTTTACTAAAAACATCTCTGGAGATTGAGTTTTATATTTTGCAAACAACATTATCGGCCTTCAGCAAGTGACTTCTGAGAAACTGTCCATGTCTGTAGGAACTCTTTGCCATCCCAGTGGCTGAAACAACCCTATATGGAGAGGTTGTTTTACATAAACTGAAATACATAACCATCTTTTTCCCCACTCCTGGCTGTCTTCCTTTTCCAAGTCTTAGACCTGAACAAGACAAATGTGGCTGTTGAGAAGTCAATCAACAGTTTACTTCCTGAGAAAGAAACTACTGGAGTTACTGATAATAAAGCAAAAGGATGAAGCTGAAGACCTGCGTTTTAAGGAAACGTCTGAAAAGAAGTAGGGGAGACAGAATATCTGGAAAAGGAACAAAGAAAACAAAAAATTAGTTTAGAATAATGAGGGAAAAGATGTGTCTGAAAGAAATAAAACAGTTCTCTATCAAAAATGAAAGCAAACTTTTACACATTAAATATTTAAAATTAAAACATCATATTAAGATTGAATTACTATGTATAATTTTGATGCTTTTCTTAAACCATTTGCCACAATCGTTCATACTCCAGTTCATAAAGGGATCTGGTAGCTGTCCAGCTGCTTACTAGGTGTCCTGTAGACACATTTGTGAAATGTAAATCATAGGTTAAAATAATTTGGCTTCTCCCCCTCTTCTGATGCTATCTTGACAACCAGGAACAAACTACATATCTACACCATCTTTACTGAACCCTCACTCAGTCTGAAATAGAATTCAGAACCCATGTGGCCTAAACCTCTTTTAGGACCTGAGGCAAACAAATCTTTCAGCTTTGTGCCAGTGCACGTGGCAACAGCCTACAGCACTTAGCTTTAAAAATGCTGCTTTAATGCCAGCTGTCATGATAGTCCCTTTTCTTGAGGCACTTGGACATCTGAGGTAAATCAAATGTCTTATGCTTGCAACTTTCTTCAAGAGCTACCACCTCTTATATGGTATGAACACTAAGGACATTTCATACCACTGTGTTTCAGAAAGGCCTATCAGTATTGCACATATATTTTGCAGGGTAGCCTGTGATATGTCATCAGTTCATCACCACAGAAGACTAGATTTCAGATGTACAAAGAGATTTTTAAAAAATATTGGATAAATTCACACACAAAAGACCTATGAGGGGCCACTGAATACAGAAATATAGATATCCTATTAATTGATTTTTTATGATTTCCCCCTTACCTAGCTTCCTCTTCTCTTTTTCTTCACAATCTCTTTTTTGTAAATTAGTGTAAACATAAGAGTGAGTAAGACAGTGTAACTGTCTTTACACTTGCAAATTTTTATTACTTTTTCACAGGACCATAGAATGGTTGAGGTTGAAAGGGACCCCTGGATGTCATCTTATCCAACCACCTTGTTCAGGAAGGGTCAGCCGGAACAGATGACTTTTGAGTATCTCCAAGGATGGAGATGTCACAACTACAGTATTATTAACAATAATTATTTTTATTAATTACATGCATTCATCTATCTTTTTGTGTTTATTAAGTGTAGTCAGAAAAAATGTTTGAATTGACAACTGTCTGAGGAATATGCTATTTTCAGGAGAAACAGATGCCATGATATAAAAGTGTGGAGTGTGCTCAAACTCCTCAAAACCTAAAAAGCAGTTCTATTAACACTTTTAATATTCTGTCTACTAAAAATAAATGTGTGTATGTGCATACTGACCACAGGTAACTATATTGTGTAGAGATTATAATTATATATTAGTGTTATAATTAATCTGCATATTATAATTGCAGCTGTGACAATCTAAACACATAAAACAAATTTTTTAACTTTTTTAGATCATGTAGTAGAGCATAAAAAGAAAGAAGACAAAAAAGATAAAAGCCCTTTCAGTTTTCTTCCAAAGATCCACTTGACAGCACACCCTGTTCATGCTATACTTTTTAGTGTGATTTCATAAATGCTATTTCATTCACAAGTAATGTGCAAGTAAAAATTTAAACTATGAAACTTTTCTTTAGATTTTAGATAGATGATCATCTCTGACAGCATGTACTTTGCAAACAAGGCTATTAAACAACCTGTTATGTTTTCAAATATATTGTTTTGCAGAGTAAGGAAAGTATTTCCACTTACATATTCTTGAAGACATTAGCACTTGTAAAGTCAAAGACTGATCATCCTCTTTCAGCAGAATACAAGAATCCAGTTTCTCAGAATAGTCTTTATGCAATACTACTTTAGAGTCTCAGCCAAGAAAGTAGAAGTGGTCATCTGTAAAATTCATTAGTATTCTAAAAATGCTTACAGAAAATAATTATTTTTAAACTTTAAATTTATTTCTTGATAAGCAAACCAAGTTTCCTTGATAAAATCCTGTGGTTCTATAGTCTTTCTAAACCAATCTAAACTAGACTTGTAGAGATATATGCAGACTGCAATATTCTGCCTACAAAGACATACTTTGAAATTACTGTTTCATTTCATGGTATATATATCTTCTTGCGACAAAATATGAAAAGCCAAAAATGAACATATTTATCTTGGCAAAGAGTAGCTCTGAGTGACGGGTTTAATGATAACTAAACAGGTGAAATTAAACCTGAGTACAGCAGATATAACAGTAATAATTCAAAAACATCAAGCTCTGCCCTAGCACCCACTCTCTCTTCCCTCTAGAGAGTCATACAGTATTTTGCTTATAGCAAGTAAGGGTAAGATCATGATTTTGAGACACTCATCTAAAAGGATTTTGAAACCTCATTTTAACGATGCCCTCAAGAGAAATAGTTTTTTTTTAAAAAAATAGTACTGTCCAGAAAACTCTTGGCTATACACATAGCATTTCCATCATGTCATGACAGGCCACCCTGAGCTGTCAATAGTGTCTGCTATATAAAAAATTACATCACTTCTAAGACATGCTTCACTTTACACTTAAATTCTCTTAAAAGTATGGTGTATCATGCACTTTACTCTTACCTGTCTATTTTTAATGTTTCTTGCTATAGAATCCTGTATTTTTCATATTTCTAGTGACTAATGATGAGACTTAGCTGAACTGTAGACATTCTTCTATTTCCACACATAGCTCTAGCAACTTCAATATCATTCCACCTGAGTTATTAAGTATAAACAGGATAAGAATCTTACTCCTTGTTTTGACAATATTGGCATATTTTTTCTGCTGGGGTCCACTTATCTGTGTTAATCAAGTTCACTGACAAGTGAAATCAGGTGAAAACCTTAGTCATCCCCTAAATATCTGGTAATATTATTTATCCTCTTGGGGAATATGCAAGAATGTTGAGTCTCACAAATTTATAAAACCACAGTATCTTTTATTTCCAAAGAAAAAAAATTTGTCGATATTAGTATTTCTATTTCTATTTCTATTTCTATTTCTATTATTATTTACTAGCAAGTATTTGTGCTCTCACAGGTCCCAGAATCTAGCCATGGACTATGAATATTTGAATTCAGTGACACACATTGCACAAACAAACAAACATCTTTGCCCCAAAATGTTTAAATCCTCTATTGGTTAAAAGACTTTAGAATATTTGAAAATGAGCCTGTTGTTATCTCTTAGGCATAAAAGGACACCTTCACAATATTAGAGCAAGCTGACATACAGAATATTTGTCAGCTGTCTTCAGTGGGAGGATCTATGGAAAAATCTTTCAAGATAGTAAAACTTTGGTTACCCTAACAATGCTCAGATTGCCAAGTGATTGTAATTTTACAAACTAATTTTAAAAAAAAAAATATCTTCGAACCTCCTCATTGACTTGACTGACAACTAATACATTTCACACCCATCAGTGACTGCCATCAGGTGTTAATTTCCAGTTATGTTTAGCCTAGAGTAGATGTGAACCACCGATCCATTAATGGAAGTGTCTGCATCCCATTTGCCAATCTTTTAAGCTCTCCAGTCCACTGGCATTTTCTAAAAAGCAAATAAAAAGTTATTAAAATGTATCCAGTGTCACACAGACCATTCCTCTTAGTCTTTCTGAAATATTTGTTTGCAGAAATAATTACACAGCAGCTATTAAATATTATGTGTAAGAAGTGGGTTTTTATATGGATAAAAGTGCATGATGTATTGCTTATTTATCTCTGCATTTTAACAGGCAGAAGAATTACTTTATAGAACATCAGCACTACATGTTTGAAGGGTACATAGTAAAAAAGTTCTAATCTGCCCAAGTAACTTACAGGAAGTGATTGATTCAAATAGTTGTTTCATTTAGTTTTATACCTTCTTACTTCTAGTGCTTCCATCCTGGTCAGGATTTCAGTTTCTGTCCTGACACTCAGCAAATTGAAACAGACTGGATTAGCCAGGGAACTATGCTGTTTGAAGTACCTGAAGGTGGATTAATGCAGCAACAGGTTGCAAGGTGTGCTGTACCTGAAACATTTAGGGTTAGCTCATAGAGGATAAATACTGGAAACACCCAAGGGAAGAAGATACCAATCCTATTTTCTCTTCAGAAGTTGTCCTAAAATTGTTCAGGTTACATCTCTTTCCAAATGCATGCCTATGCTATATTAGTTTTTCCAATCCCAAAGAAAATTGCTAATCTAGTCTCTCTTTGGAAAAGTGATACCATTTTACTCTATCAATTGTTTATTTATAGTGCTGTCACTGCTCTGTTAGTTTTTCATAGAGCAAAACCAAAGTGAGAGTAGATAAAGAACAGTCACAAATTTAAGTAGGGAAAGAAAATAAAGAAAAAATTCAAACTTTTTTTTCTAGTAAGTTAAAGTCATAATCTATTTTTAAATTACTAAAATAACCTAAGAATCTAGAGCAGATTTTCTTTACATCGAGATGAAAGTTTAGTCATCTAAAAATTATCAGCTCATCCTGTAATGTTCCTTTACAGACTGTAAGTGATGAATTGTTTCCTGATGTTACATGTGTTTCTCTCCTGGTTCAGCTAGTGAAAATAGTTAGCCCCGCTGCTTCCCCCTATAGATTTGTACGAAATGAGGAAGGTAGGAGTGCACAATGAAAGAAGTATTGCAAAGAGAGTGCTCCATATACTTATGTATCAGATACAGCGCTGCAGTAAATCTTGTTCTACTAGCAAACTTTTAAAAATCTCCATTTCTTACAGTGGGTTGTTTTCTTTTTCTCTATGCTTATATGAGAAAACCCCTCTGTCTTCAAAGTTACCAAAACGTACAAAGTAATTGGAAAGATAAAGTATACTTTAGTCTTATAAAAAAAGAACATTCAAGAACAATTTTGATTCCTACTACTACAAGTGGGATACAAAACTGTAAGTAGATTTGTGGTGACTGCCAATACAGACATTCAAGTTATTTTAGATAATCACTTATTAAACTCTAGGATGTGTTTGGTATTGTTGTTGCTATCCCAAAGTTTGATATGTGTTGTTGCCATTCAAAAGGATGAATTTCATACTTACTTTCCACCCCTCAACAGGTTAGTTTTACCTGGTTTTGATTATTTTCTTTTGGTTTTAATTTATTACACACAACTACATAAAGCATTTAATAAATAAATTCCATTAAGGTAAAAAATTACCATGAAACATTAGTTTCTTTTCAAAATATTTGTCATCAGCTTTAAACTAGTAATTTGCTCTAAGCAGTTCTTTTCCATAACTTTCTCTTCCAGTGAAAGCAATTTTGATGGAAAAAAAAGTTGCTATCTCCAATATTAAAAATGAAATGTAAATATAAGATACCTATTTCTTTTGAAACATTTAAACTTCTAGTATTTTAAACACTTAATATTACTGTATGCAGAAGAGATAAGAATTTTCAGTCATTCTTCAGTCTATCTGAGAATTTACTGGTAACAGCAAGTCTACAGTGAGTCCCTTCCAAGTCACTTCCATTACATCTGAACTTTACAGTATTTTCTTTTTTTTAGCAACAGTCAAAAAGAACTACTGCCTAACAAGTATTCCAGACATAGAAACTGGCTAGATTTCACAGTGGATGTGTTTCAGGTAGACAACAGTGACTCGTGTACTGCATACATCATGATTTTTTTTTTCAGGTAACAACAGGGAGCTGTATGTCCACCAGGCAGCTCCTGTTGTGTGGCTGGCACATGCAACCACACAAGCAGCCATTTGTGCAGAAGTCTCTGGGCTCTGCTTCTGGTATCTCCTGGGAACTCCTTTAGACACCTTGGGCTGCCTGTGGCTGAAGGAAAAGGGTCGCCACAGGAGGTTGTTTATCCCAGCAAGATCTAGCATTCATTTCTGACAACCCTTGTCAGGTCTTCCCAACAAAAATGTGTTTGAGGTTTTCTCTGTAGCCTGCTTCTGCCAAGGGAAGGACCCAATGACTTTTTGCTGGTGCCAGGGAGGGACTTGCACATCAACAAGGCCTGGTGCTGCAAGCAGAGCCAGGTTTGTGCCACAGGGTATGAAAAAGGGACCATGTCCTTTTTGTTCTGTCAATGAGGGGAAAAGGGTTTGGGGAGCAGTGCACAGATCTTGTGGGTCAACAACTGCTTGCACAGCAGGTGCTGATGGCAGGGATGAAGCTTTTACAACCATGGGACCCATGTTGAGGATCAATGACTGCAGAGGGGAGATGGGATTCACCTGATAAAATGTGACAAGGCCACATTTGCCAAGAGTCTGGCTGAAGTGATGAGAACAGATTTCAACTGGTGAGATGAAGAAGGGAGATTATGACCTAAAGTCAAGTGGGAAAGTTCAGATTTGTTGGATGGAGAAGGGTGTAGGATGGTGGGAATAAGGGAGACCTCAGGAGTGATGAAACAGCGCAAAGGGACATCTGCCTCAGCTGCATGTACACAAATGCTCTTAACCTAGGAAACAAAGCAGGACGGACTAGAGCTTTATGTGCAGCTGCAACACTACAGCAATGTTGCAATGGCAGATGTGGTGGAACAGCTTGCACAACTGGTATGAGTGATGGGTGGATATATAAGCTCTTCAGAAAAGACAGGCAATGAAGATGGGGGCAGAGACTCTCCATGATGTGAAGGACCAGCTTGGATGTGTGAAACTCATTTATAGGATTGACAACAGTAAGGCTGAGAGATTGTGTTTCAGGGCCAGAGGGTAGGCCATTAAGCATGATGTTGTGGCAGCAGTGTGTTACAGACCACTCATCAAGGTTGCAAAGTGGACTGTGTTGCAAACACTTGTTCTCATGGGGGCTTTACCATCCCTGACATCTGCTTAGAAGGCAAATAACAAGACACAAACAGTCAAGATTTCTGGAGGGTATTGGGCATAATCTTGTGAACAGCCACTGGATGTATCAACCGGGGGTGATATGCCAAACAGGCTGCAGATGTGAAAATCAGTGGTATCTTGGCTGTAGTGATCATATCAGAGAGTTCAAGACCTTGAGTGAAGTGAGGAAAGAGTAGGGTTTCAGATGAGCAGATTTTGACTTATTCAGAGATTTGGTAGATGGGCATCCATGGTAGACAGTACTGAAAGGCAATGTTTCTCAGGAAAGCTGTCAGACCTTTAAGGACAGCATCTCCAAGTGTGAGAACAGTCCACCATGGTACCCAGGGAGACAAGCAGACATACTGGAAGCTAGCTTGGGTGAGCAGGGAACTCATGACAGAGATACAATGCAAAAAGACAACATACAGGAGGTGGAAGCAGGCACAGGCTAGAAAGGAGGAGTTTAGAAACACTACGCTGGCATGAAGGATTAATGCTAGGAAAACAAAAGTCCGGCTAGGTTCAGTAATGACATGGGAACATCAAGGGCAACAAGAGCTTCTATATTAGCAGTAAAGAACTGAACAAGGAAAATGTCCCACTGCTGATTGAGGCAGGTGATTTAGTGACAGTAGACACAGAGAAGGCTGAGATACTCTGTGCCTGCCTGCCTTCCTTCCTTCCTTCCTTCCTTCCTTCCTTCCTTCCTTCCTTCCTTCCTTCCTTCCTTCCTTCCTTCCTTCCTTCCTTCCTTCCTTCCTTCCTTCCTTCCTTCCTTCCTTCCTTCCTTCCTTCCTTCCCTCCTTCCTTCCTTCCTTCCTTCCTTCCTTCCTTCCTTCCTTCCTTCCTTCCTTCCTTCCTTCCTTCCTTCCTTCCTTCCTTCCTTCCTTCCTTCCTTCCTTCCTTCCTTCCTTCCTTCCTTCCTTCCTTCCTTCCTTCCTTCCTTCCTTCCTTCCTTCCTTCCTTCCTTCCTTCCTTCCTTCCTTCCTTCCTTCCTTCCTTCCTTCCTTCCTTCCTTCCTTCCTTCCTTCCTTCCTTCCTTCCTTCCTTCCTTCCTTCCTTCCTTCCTTCCTTCTCTTGCTCAGTCTTCACCAGGTATTTGGAAACAGTCAACATGGTTTTTTCTGACTTTTAACCTGACTGCCCCAGCAATAAAATTACTGGGTCTGTGAATACAGATGACATTTGCCTTGACTATAGCAAGGCTTTTAACACTGCCTCCTGTAATGTTCTTGTATCCAAGTTAGGAGATCACAGTCTGGATGTGAGAACAATCAATAAACAACTAGTTGTATGGTTAGGCTCAGAGAACCATGGGTAACTGGGTTATACTCTACCTGAAGTCTGACAACAAGTGCTGTAATGCAACGTCTATCCTGGGGCTAGTCCTAGTCAACATCTCTATCAGTGACCTGGAGGAGAGGATGGAGAACATGCTTATCAAGTTTGATGATGACACTGAGGGTGGACCAGTTGACACGCTTGAGGTCCAGGTCTTGTGGGGACCTGAATTGGAGGAAGAAGGGGCCACATGTGACCCTGTGAAATTCAGCTAAGACAGAGCCTGAGCCTTAAAACCAGAGCTCTGCAACAATGGCATTCTGGGACTGGTGGGTCCAGGGAGCAGTTCTGTGGAGATGACCCTGGGCTTGCTGGGCAGTGAGCTGACCAGGAACCAACTGTTCCACAGCCAAAAGGGGCAGCAACACCTGAGGTGGTGTGAGCTGGGGCATATCATCAAGAGATCACCCTTTATTCAGTGCTTGCTAAGTCATCTAGATATGGTGTTCAGTTTTGGGCTTCCAGTACAAGAGAAATATAGATTAACTGTAATGAAATCAGCAGAAGCAGCTGAGAGGGGGCTGAGGACCTTCCCTGTGAGGAGACACTGCAGTGCCAGAACTGGTTCTACTGGAGGAAGGGATGGCTTCAGGGGCACCCAACAGCATCCCTGACACCAACAGTAGGAATGGAGGAGACACAGCCGGGCTCTTCACAGCAGTGTATAGTCAGAGGGCAAGAGGCAGCAGCACAAGCTGAAACACAAGAGGCATAGGCTGAAGGTAAGGAGAAGCCTCTTTCCTACAAGGACAGCCCAGCCATGGAGCCAAGGCCCAGTGAGTCAGAGTCATCTCTGGCCTGGGGGGTTTCATACTTTGGCTGGGTGAAGCCCTGAGCAGCTTGATCTGACCCCACAGCTGAGTCTGCTTTGGGCAGGGCTGGGTCTGGAGGCCTCCACAGTTCCCCACAAGCCTGAATTATCCTCTGAGAATGAACTTAATGGCAATTTATGAAAACTTCAATTTATTTGATGTATCGGGAACATTTCACAAAATTGAGTATTAATCAGCTGGGAAACTGATTAGAGCAGAAACTTCAGCATAACATTGAAAGGTACAGAAGTTTGCAAATGTGAAGAAGGTGGAACACAAGAGCAAAACGATAGTTCAGAATTAAAAAGGCTAAAACTGAAGGTGTATCATTTAAAAACTGTAAATTATGTGAAATGTATTTTTTGTAAAATTAAAAAAATCAGCAATTTCAATGTTCTTGAATGTTTCGTTTCATAGAACGACACAGACCTTAAAGGAGTTTATCATAGAATCAGCAAAACATGATATACTGTTGTGGACTAACTCCAGTAGGTAGCTAATCCTCACACAGCCACTCACGCAACTTCACCACACTGGGAAGGGGAAAACAATCAAAAGTCTAAAAGTGAAAAATCTTGTGGGTTGAGATAAAGACAGTTTAATAGGTAAAACAAAACCTGTACAAGTAGAACAAGGAATTCATTCACTATTCCCATTGGCAGGCAGATATTTAGCCATGTCCAGGAAAGCAGGGCTTCATCACACATAACTGTTACTTAGGAAGACAAATACTGTATTTCTGAATGTTTCCCCCACTACTTCTTTTCCCCAGCTCTTATTGCTGAGCACAATGTGATATGGTAAGGAATATCCCTTTGGTCAGTTGGGGTCAGCTGTCCTGGCTGTGTCACCTCCCAGCTTCTAGCAGGGCAGAGTGGCAAACAAGAGAATTCCTTGGTGGTGTGTAAGCACTGTTCAGCAATAGCTGAAACATCAGTAAATTATCAACACTGTCTTGGTCACAGATCTGAAACATAGCTATGAAGAAAATTAACTCCATCTCAGCCAAAACCAGTACACATACATAGAAGGGAAGGGACCTCTGGAGGCCGTGCAGTCCAAGGACCTGCTTAAAGTAAGTAGAGTGAATGCAGTTCTTCAAGACCCCTCCAGTAAGTTTTTAAGTATCGCCAACTATGACATTAAAGTCAATGTTTAAACATCCTTAAAGTGAAAAAGGTTTTCCTTCCATCAAGTCAGGCTAACTTTCGTTTCAGACTGTGTTCCTTTCCTTTCATCCTTCCATTGTGCACCTCTGATAACAATTTTGGCTTTAGTTATCTCCAGACACCAATATGACCAAAGAGAGCAAAAGGGACAAAAGCTGTCCCTTCCCAGACTGAAGTGACACAGCCCCCACAGACTCTCATCAGATGCCCAATGCTTCAACCTCCAACCACCTCATGGTTTCCCTAGGACTTGCTCAAGTACATCAGTGTCTGTCCTGTATGTGGGAACCTCAGGCTGGGGACAGAACTCAGGTGCATATCACAGGTCCCGGATAGTGGGGCAAGGTACTTCTCCAGACCTGCTAGCTGCACTCTTTCTTGTGCAGCTTATGAAGTAGTGGCTTCTTTTCTGCCCAGGGACACTGCTGCCTCGTGGCCAATGTGGTGTCCTTGAGGGCCCTGAGACCTTTTAACAGAGATACTCTTAAGCATTGGCCCCAGCCTGTCCCACTAAAGGACTTTGTCCATCCAAGGTCCAGGCTTTGTGTTCGCTTTTGATAAGGCTCATTAAGTTCCTGGACACCCACTTCTTCAGCCTGTCCTATGCTACTTAATAGCTGAGTGCATGAATAGCTCCAGTGTATTGACTGCTCCCTGCAGTGTACCACCATGAACTTGCTGAGTGCCCTCTGTCCCGTCATCCAGGTATCTGATAAAGACATTGAACAGTATTTGCTCTGGAATCAAACCCTGAGATTCAATACTGCTAATTGACCTCCAGTTTTGGACTCCAACTATTTTGGCTTGGCTGTCCAGCCAATTTTCCAACCACCCTTATTTCACTTTCTAATATTTATTTCACAATTTGACTATAAGGATATTATGGGAGACCATGACAAACATCTTGTCAAATTTCAGCTATAAAATATGCAGTGATCTCCCCTTATCCACAGATCAGCAGGTGGACTGGCATGTTTTTTTCTAATTTAAGCTTCATGAAGCATGAATACATGTAATTTATACCTTTGTCTTACCTCACCATTGAAATGAAATTAAGAAAAGCCTTCATTTTTTTACTTTATATAATTTATATAATTCATATAATTTACTTCACATAATTACTTCAGTGTAACTTATCTATCATATTTACAAATTGATGTTGCTCCTTCTAAGGAAGATCCCTTTGTTTTAATCTGATGAGAAAAGTTAGAAAGCCATGACAATGGTTGAAATATTAGAATAAACTTGAAGCAAACAGTCAAGCTTTCAGGACAGTATTTCTTAGTAAAGGAAAAAAATGCTATTTTTTTTTTCTACCTCCCTCTGGCTGACTATATGTATTATTGGTGATGATATATATTATTCTTGAATCTTTATATATCATTCTTGAATATTTTTGCCTTGATAGTGTTTATGGTCAAAATCAGATAATCTCAAATATCTATGTCATAAGTAATGTCCTTTCCCATCAGTAGGTTTACTTCAAGAATATGGCCTGTCCCCTCTGTTTATTCCACTTTAACTTCTGGGTGTAAACCAATGACTTCATTTTAATCTCCAAGGGTGTCCATGAGTTTACAACAATCTTTACAGAGATAATTTCTCCCTTTTTAACCTCATGCACATGTCATTCTCTTCAGGGATGTGGAAACTATCAGTCTTCAGAATGGTATGTGTAGGAATGAACAGTAAAGCTTTGTTTCATGTTTTTCCTGGACTGCGAAATGCCTGAGAAAGAGGGACCATATTTAGTCTGAGCACCTATATTGTGTTCCTTGTGCAGAAACCTGAATGGAATAAGAGCTGCTAAGAATGAAGATGAAAACAGACATGAAAAAAAATTACCTCTCTAATCATAAGATAAGAAATCAGAAAATATGAAAAAAACCTTAACTTTTCAGCTCAAAAAATAATGTCATTTCTTCCTAGCAAATTAGCACTTTCTTGAGAGAGAGACTGAGGTAACACATGTGTGTAAAGCAAACCATCAGCAGATCTATGACTTACCAGTTGATAGTGAACTAGAAGACTGAGATGAGAGTGGATTTTAAAAGCTACCAAAAATTTTGGGCTAAACTGTGCAGCATAAAGCTTGAAAAACAACAAAAATGCCTGGAGGAGAAATGTTCCCTTTTTTTAACAGAATTTCAACTTCCTTGGCCAGTTGGTTAGCAGTGTAAATTTTGTCATCTCTTTAACTTTCTGATTTGTAGACTGCGAAATGCTGCTGAGAGACTTCCAGGCCAAAGACTAAGGGAAGCTGCTTCTCACAGCTGGAAAGGCTAAAAAAGAATTATGGGGCATTTGAGTTGTACAAGTCTGTTGTTTTGCAGCATAAGGAAGGCATTATAATAGTTATTTCCTTTGCGGGTTCAACACGCTGCTAAAGGCAAAAAGAAATGGATGTAATCAAAATATATGCCACCATCTTATGATTGTTGTTTTCTTTAAAAAATAATTTCCAACTTTCCTCCAGTTGCCTTGCCAACAGATTTAAGTTCAAACAGAAAGGCTGGTAGCTCAAATCCCAAAATACTTATTCCTTTCCCCTGTTGACAGTCATTTTGGCTCAGCATAATCAGCATATAGAGCTCAGAGAAAGAGCTGTGAAATGACAGAGAAGTTATCAGACTACTGAGGAGTGAAATATTTCTTATTTTTAATGAGGTGTCATTTTCTCAAAGCATGGTGTGCCTCCTCAAATCAAAACAAAAATACAAGTACATTCCAACGTATGTCTGCAGGAAAACAAGGGAAATGTGGTGACCCGAAGAAGCCCTAAACCTCATGTTCCTAGAGTTCCTAATTTCCATTAAAATTACTGAGAGGTAAATTTAATGTAAGAATTGCACATTAAACATTAATATTGGGCTAGCTTTGTTTTAGCATCACTGCCAAGCTGATGGTGGGAGAGGTTTTTCTCTCATTAATGTATTGTGAAGCAAATAAACATCCAGATGACAGCTTCCAAGTTTTGTTCAAAGAGATGCTCATTTCCTTCCCCTTTCTTTCAGATCATGTATATAGTAAAAGATGGTCAGCATAGGCTCTGCCACATTCCCAGGAGCCTGGATTCAGTTTCTGACAGTGTCACTGTGGAGAAAATAATTTGAAATTCTCTGCCTTTTAACATTAAGGAGATGTGTACTTCACAGGGTGGTGTTATGATGATAAATTAAAGATGAAGAGTGTGATTATATTGCCTCCCTGTTATGATAATAGAGCAGAAACAAGTTTTCTCTTATCTTCAGCAAGATAAAAAGCCTGTCATACTTTACCACATTTACTATTAATATAATAATGTAGATAAATTGAGTAAATAAAAGCAAATAATTGTAACAGAGGTGTTGCATGATTTTGGGAGCTATGTAAAATTTACCTTGATTTTTTTGAGCTAATGAGAACCCTTTTAGTCAGCAAAATAAGAAAGGAAAGCGCTCTCTCAAATCAAAAAAACAAATCCACCTGTAAGAACAGCATTTCTGTTGTCTACTTGTTTGGAAAGTCTCCCAGAACAATCATTTGTTCTTTTGGAAAATTCTGTTCTTTTCCAATCCCAGAAATATATAGAGAAAAAAAATGTGTTTGTGCATTTAACACTTCAAAGGACAAATTATTGTAAATTTAAAAGTTTTTAAAATACTGAGGAGGGCAAAGTTTACCTACCACTTTTCAGGTTTTTAATTATTACTTGTTTTATTCTGTGTGTACCTTTGCAAAATATTCCTGCCTCTGCTATATGTTAGTAATTTCTACAAACTTAGAAGATGCTATTACTGGAATAATTGCTTGGTCTATTTGTTTTCTGTTTGAGTCACAGAATACTGTATCATCTAAGTCTAGATTTTAATATTTTTCCATTGACACAAACACTTTTATGAAACAATATTTGTATTTGAGTGTCTCAGGAATATATTGATTGGTGGGCATTGACCATCTCTCCAGGAAGCCTGTTCCAGTGTTTGGACACCCTCTTGGTAAAGAAATGTTTCCCAAAGTCCAGTCTGAACCTCCTCTAGTGCAACTTTGAACCATTCCCACGTGTCTTGTCACTGGACAATAGAGAGAAGAGATCAGCACTCCCTTCCCATTTTCCCTCTTCAGGAAGCTGTAGAGAGCAAGGAGGTCTCCTTTCAGCCTCCTTTTCTCCAGATTAAACAACCCCAGTTCCCACAGCATCCCTCATAGGACTTGTTCTTGAGACCCTTCACCAAGTTTGTTGTTCTTCTTTGGACACGCTCCAGCACCCCAATGTCTTTCCTGCAGTGCGGGGCCCAAAACTGAACACAGCATTTGAGGTGCGGCCTCACCAGTGCCGAGTACAGGAGGACAATCACTTCCTCAGTTCCACTGGCCACACAAGTTCTGATACAAGCCAGGATGCCATTGGCCTTCCTGGCCACCTGGGCACACTGACAGCTCTTATTCACCTGGCTGTTGACTAACATCCCCAGGCCCTTTTTTGCTGGGCAGCTTTTCAGCCACTCTTCCCCAAGCCTGTTCCGTTGCATGGGTTTGTTGTGACCCAAGTGCAGGACCCGGCACTTAGCCTTGTTGAACCTTATACAGTTGGCCTCAGCCCATCCATCCAGCCTATCCAGATCCCCCTGTAGACTTTTCCTACCCTCAAGCAGATCAACAGTCCTGCCCAACTTGGTGTCATCTGCAAATTTACTGAAGGTGCGCTAGATCCCTTCATCCAGATCACTGATAGATATTAAACAGAACTGGCCCCATATTGAGACCTGCATAACACCACTTGTCACCAGCTGCCAAGTGGATTTAACTCCATTCACAACAACTCTTTGGACCCAGGTGTCCAGCCAGCTTTTGACCCAGCAAAGAATATGCCTGTCCAAGTCATGAGCAGCCAGTTTCTCCAGAAGAATGCTGTGGGAAACAGTGTCAAAGGCTTTACTAAAGTCCAGGTAGACAACATGCTCAGCCTTTCCCTCATCCACTAAGTGAGTCATTTTTTCATAGAAGGAAATCAGATTAGTCAAGCCAGACCCACCCTTCATAAACCCATGCTGACTGGGCCTGATCACCTGCTTGTCCTGTATGTGCTGTGTGATGGAACTCAAGATCATCTGCTCCATAACCTTCCCTGGCACCGACGTCAGACAGACAGGCTTGTAGTTCCCTGGATCCTCCTTCTTGCCCTTCCTGTAGATGGTCACATTTGTTAACCTTCAGTCAACTAGGAGGTTAGCCCAGACTGCTGATAAATGATGGAAAGTCTCTTGGTGATCACTTCTGCCAGCTCCCTCAGTACCCTTGGGTGGATCCCACCTGGTCCCATAGACCTGTGTGTGTTTAAGTGGTATAGCATTTCCCATTTCCCCTTGGATTATGTAGGCTTAATTCTGTTTCCTGCCCCTGTCTTCCAACTCAGGGGGCTGGGCACCTCAAGAACAGCTGGTCTTACTATTAAAGAGTGAGGCAAAGAAGACATGAAGTACCTTAGTCTTTTCCTCAATTTTTGTCACAGTGTTTCCCCCTGCATCAATAAACAATGGAGATTCTCCTTAGCCCTCCTTTTGTTGTGAATATATTTATAGAAACATTTTTTCATTGTGTTTTATAGCAGTAGCCAGATTAAGTTCTAGCTGGGCTTTGGCTCTTCTAATTTTCTCCCTGTATAACCTCACATCTTTGAAGTCCTCTTGAGCTACCTGTTCCTTCTTCCAAAGGTCATAAACTCTTTTTTCCTGATTTCCAGTCAAAGCTCTCTGCTCAGCCAGACTGCTTTTTTTTCATGGCTGACTCATTTACTGGCACATAGGGACAGTCTGCTCCTGCACCTTTAAGATTACATTCTTGAAGAGTGTTCAGCCTTCCTGGACCCCTTTGCCCTTCAGGACTACCTCCCAATGGACTCTGTTAACCAGTCTCCTGAACAAGCCAAGGTCTACCTACCAGAAGTCCAACGTAATAGTTCTGCTAACCCTGCTTCTTAATTCTCCAAGAATTGAAAACTCTGTCATTTTATGATCACTATGCCCAAGATGGCCTCCAACCATCACATCACCCACAAATCCTCTGTTCACAAACAACAAGTCCAGCACGGGTGCCTTCCCTAGTTGACTCACTCACCAGCTGTGTCAGGAAGTTATATTCCACACACTCTAGGAACCTCCTAGACTGTTTCCTCTCTGTTGTATTTTATTCCCAGCAGACATCTGGTAAATTGAAGGCTCCCATGAGAACAAGGGCTAGTAATTGTGAGACTTCTCCCAGCTGCTTATAGAATATTTCATCTGACTCTTCATCCTGGTTGGGTGGTGTATAACAGACTCCCACCATGATATCTGCCTTGTTGACCTTTCCCCTGATTCTTACCTATAAATGCTTGCTATCATCACAATCATCAAGCTCTAGACAGTCAAAACTCTCCCTAACATACAGGGATACCCCACCACTTCTACCTCCTTGCCTATCCCTTCTGAAGATTTTATAGCCATCCATTGCAACACTCCCATTGTGTGAGATATTCCACCATGTATCATGACTACAGTTATAGCATCGTTTTCCAGCTACACAATGGCTTACTAACTCTCCCTGCTTGTTGCCTACGCTGTGTGCATTGGTGTAGATTCACTTTAGTTGGGCTATTGATCCCAACACCATTTTTGGGGGAGAAGCCCTAATTCCTATGTGACTGTTCTCAGACCCTTCCATGGTTTCTAACACATCAATAACCCTTACATCTTTGATGCCACATGGATCTCCATCCCCTACCTCCACTGAGATGGCAGACCAAAGATCCTCATTACCACACTGTTCCTCAAACATTGGTATGCCACCCCCAGGCTTATCTTTAGTGAGCCTAGTTTTATCCCTTTTACCCTTCAAACCTAGTTTAAAGGTCATTCAATGAGCCCTGATAACTGCTATGTAAAGATCCTTCATGTACCTTAACATCCTTCTTAAATTGTGGAGCCCAGAACTGCACACAGAACTCAAGGTGAAGCCACATCAACACTGAATACAAAGGGATAATCACCTCTTTTTACCAGCTGTTTATACTGTGTTTGATGTACCCCAGGATGCAGTTTGCCTTCTTGTCTGCCAGGGCCCTCTGCTGGCTCATATTGAGCCTACTGTCAACAAGCACCCCCAGATCCTTTTCTGCAGGGCTGCTGAATGCATATATATCTCCCTAGCTGCTATGGAGATTCCTGTGCCTAAATAAAAACTGAAGAGATCTGTTATTTACAGATCTATTTAAAAAATCCATGAAATGTAGGTGGTTAGGGATTTTTTTTACATCATATACAATGGATGATGACCCATTCTGAAAACACACATGCATACACGAGCATATTTTTTTCTCTATTTTTCTGGATTTTCTTACTGATGACACAAGATAATTCATGTTAGTAAAATTTTGCAGTCTTTGTATGGGTTTATTATAGATGATCATCTGTGTTTACCACAGTGAGCCCTAATACTAATTGGATATTACAATATTACAAAATGTACCAGTCTTTAAATAATGTAACTCTTGGTTGGATAGAAATTAATTAGGAGACTAACTCACAGTCATAAATAAAAGGTATGACTAGAGTATAACTTGTTCTTAATAAATTTATTGATGACATATTGAGTCCCAAAATCTTTCACTTTTAGTAATAATTGTACTGGTTTGGGCTGAGATTGAGTTAATTTTCTTCGTAGTCATTTGTATGAGGGAGTTGTTTGGATTTGTGATCAAAACAGTGTTGATGACACACTGATGTTTTAGTTGCTGCTGAATGGTGCTCACACAGTGTCAGGGCCTTTGTTTACAACTCTGTCCCACCAGCAATTAGGCTGGGGATACACAAGAATCTGCAAGATGACACAGCTGTGATAGCTGACACCAACTGACCAAAGGGGTATCCCATACCATATGATGTCATGTACATCAATAAAAGCTGGGGAAAAGAAAAAGGAAGGGGACATTCAGAATTATGGTATTTGTCTTCCCAAGTCGCCATTATGTGTGATAGAGCCCTGATTTCCTGGAGATACTTAAATATCTGCCTCCCAACAGGAAATAGTGAATGAATTCTTTTTTTTGCTTTGCTTGCATGCAGAGGTTTTGCTTTGCCTATTAAACTGTCTTTACCTCAACCCACAAGTTTTCTCACTTTTACCTTTTTGATTGTGTTCCCCTTCCCACTGTGGGGGAGTAAGTGAGTGGCTGTGTGGGACTATCTGCCTACTGAGGTTAAACCATGGCATATTATTGGCAGAGGGTTTGTATACAAATTTTGGACATAATCTCATTTATCTGATTGTATTATTATTGGTGGAAAACCTAGAATATTTTCTTTTAATTTTATTTTGACTGTGAGGTAGCAATTACTAGTATCAGAAGATGATATAAAACACAATGTGAGAGTGATCACTTGCAGTATTTAATAGGACAGTTAAGTCACTTCACAATTCTTCTTCAGAAAACTGTGAATTTACAAAGGAGACTAGCTGCTTAACTGAGAAATGTGTAGCTGACAATGTTGACACTTGACTGGCTAGAAGCATCTACTTTAATACTTCCATCACTGATGTCATTTAGCATGCATGACAAAAGAATTTTCTGGACTGTTAAGCAAGTATTTTTTTTTCTTAGGATGGGTTTTCCACCTAGAAGGATAATTGGCCATCAGTAATGGGCATTATTCTGTAGTGCTTCATATAGAAACATGTCATCTGTTAGAAAGATGCACTTCAAAATTGCAAAAATATGCATTTTGATATGATTTTTTTTCATCTCCTAAAATTCAGCTATTTGACTTCACTTTGAGACTTTTAAATGGGGAAAAAAGCTTGGAAGAAATGGTGCCAGTATTTAGCTATATCAGTTTAAGAACATATGATGACCTTTTAACACAGCATATTTTAAAAATTATTTAAATTATACTGATTGTACACATATTGATTGTGAAAAAAAAATTCTCATAACTTTTTGTTTGATATGGTAACAAGTAAAGCAGATAATCTCTAGATAATCTAATCTTTCACAACAGTGTATTTGCATGCAAATAGTTACTCTCAATTCTTTATGAGTAAACACAGTATAATCCAAGACCTTTTTTTTTTTTTTTTTTTTTTTAATTTATTCTTATATCTGAAGAAGGTGACAAAATGGAAAAAAAAGATAGTCAGACTATCTGGAGCGTTATGCGATTATCCAGTTGGACTAGACTATTTCTATGCTGTTTCTACACAGAACTGTGTTTATAAGTTATGCAAAGCGTGAAGACATGATCTCTTTAATCACTTGATTCTTCCTATAACAGAAAAACTCCATAAACTTCATTTTAATGCATAATGTGTTTAGCTACTTCTGCATTTAATGCTTTGAGAATTAAAGCTGCAATTATAAAGAAATAGTTCAGTGTGACACATACTGTGTTCATGTGAATTTACTTTAGGGACCTCAGTATATTTGTTTATAAAAATTGTAAATTGTATCAACTCTGAAGAGGGTGAAGGTGTTAACTCATCATGTGTTTGGCTGTCAAAAATTAGCTGTGCAGGCTTTAAGGGAGAATTATGTTACATTTCATCTATTTATTATCATTTCAAAACACGGAGTGATCATAGGACTGCAGGTACCTTACTTTTATTGGAAATAATTGAAGGGACATGCAAGTGTGGCAGATTGCCTCTATAGCTGTGTCTTTACAACCTCTGCAAAGCTGCTTTTATAGGTTTCCATTGGCTAAAGGACACAAGATCAGAGGGAGAGCTGAACCACTAGTGGTGATGAACATCCTCTATTGTGTATAGTAAACTAGTAAGTTTATTTATGAATTCAACATCTCCCAATTACACAATTAGATGGAAGATCTTAACAAATAGGAGAATACTGGATGCTTTACATACGTATCTCTGAAGTTGAATTACCTAAATCTAAGTAACACTTGATGGATGGTACACAGTCTACTCTAGTACATAGAGCTCTTAATGCTCAGTTCATTCAATAAATTTTAATGAATATATATTCCAATAACAAAAAGGAGCACATAAGTACAGCATTCCTAAACCTTTCTGACATAAAAATATTTTTATAGAACCTGTTTTTTCTTTACTTTGCTTGTGCTTTTTTAACAAACTATTTCCTCCCCCGCCCAAGTCTTTAGGAACTGTATTTCTAAGTGTATCACACAAGGGAAAAAGAAGAAAGATAGGTTGAGACACTTGTCATGTGTTTTCCTCTTATATATGGAATGCTGCTAAGAAATGACTTGTGAGAACTTAATCCTTAAGACTAGATTTTGCTTTCATTTATCAAAAATGTTAAAATGGGAAAAGTGGCTAAATGGGAAAGTAATCACAGGCACAATATCTGCTTCCAGAGAAAACCCCCTGTAAGTATAAAAACGTGAGTTCTGTATGTAAGTTCTTTAACTCTCTGCTCTTGAAGCTCAATGAACAAAAAAGCAATGACTGCAGTTTCTGAGGTTTGAATGTGGACCTTAAACATAGCTTGCATTATGTACATTTACCTTCATAAGATGCAAAATGTGCCTAAGTATGTGAAAAAGATAATAAAGAAAACATAATTTAAGCTGTTATATATGCATTCAGAATATTTCCAGGTTGGATTCCTGGATTTGGAAGGATTTCAGATACTTAATTTTTTTAAATATCTTGATTGTTGAAGAGAGGTTTTCTCAAAACAAATCACAGAATCATTCAGGTTGGAAAAGACCCTTGGGATCATCAAGTCCAACCATCAGCCCTGCTCTACAAAGTTCTCCCCTACACCGTATCCCCCAACATCTCATCTAAACGACCCTTAAACACATCCAGGGATGGTGACTCCACTACCTCCCTGGGCAGCCTATTCCACTGTCTGACCACTCTTTCTGTGAAAATTTTTTTCCTAATGTTCAGTCTAAACCTCCCCTGTTGCAGTTTAAAGCCATTCCCTCTTGTTCTGTCGCTAATCGCCTGTGAGAAGAGACCAGCACCAACCTCTCTACAATGTCCTTTCAGGTAGCTGTAGAGAGTGATGAGGTCTAAACCGTCCCAGCTCCTTCAATCACTCCTCATAGGATTTATTCTCCAGGTCCTTCACCAGCTTCGTTGCCCTCCTCTGCACTCACTCCAGCACCTCAATATCTCTCTTGTATTGAGGTGCCCAAAACTGGACACAATACTCCAGGTGTGGCCTCACCAGTGCAGAGTACAGAATGACTATCACCTCCCTACTTCTGCTGGTCACACTATTTCTAATACAAGCCAGGATGCCGTTGGCTTTCTTGGCCACCTGGGCACACTGCCAGCTCATGTTCAGCTGCTTGTCAATTAGAACCCCCAGATCCTTTTCCTCCAGACAGCTCTCCAGCCACACCTCCCCAAGCCTGTAGTGATGCATGGGGTTCTTGTGGCCCAAGTGAAGGACCTGGCACTTGGCCTTGTTGAAGCTCATTCTGTTAACATTAAATGTGGAGCTCTAATCTTGGTTTTGTGTAAAATATATGTGTATATGTGCACTCTTTTTCTATGTATAACATCAATATCTTAGAAAAACTTCAATGTTAAAAGAAGCTTTTTAGAAGAGGTTTCCCTCCAACTTCCTGGAATGTTCCTGGAACTTCCATTGGTTCACTCTGAACTTCATTAATCAGACAATTGAATCTGCACAAAACAGGTAACTGAACTAGTTGTTTAATCCACACAATGATGTAAGGAAAGGGGGAACACCTACTTAGATCAGGATAATTTAATAATGTTTAGATAAAACCAACATGTATAATGTCCACAGATAAACATCGTCCCCTATCTCACTTTGATCCCATGGATATTAGCTGTTGGTCTGCAGGCAGACAGAAAATGCATATGCATTACCCACATTTATTAAAAAGTGAATGATCTAAATAGCCTCTGTTCAGTCCTTCAATGTTTTGTTTGGATGAGTCCTCCTTTGCTTTGCCTTCAGAAACAAAAGGAGTAGGGAATTAAGAAGACAGAACCATCTCACCTTAGTTCTTCCCTCCACTTCCTCCTTACTGAAATATACTCAATTTCACCCATCTGCGTGCACATCTATTAATCTGGCATCAAGTGTATGTTTGTGGCCAGCTCAGCAAAAAAATTTTCTTGGTACATATGGATCCCATAAAGTATTTGTTAAATTTTCCAAATAACAACATGGAATTTATGCTCCAGATGTCTGAGATGCTGCCTCTTATGAATTGTATTTTTGCCTTGCAAACACTTTTGTGAAGATGTTTTTCAGTTTGTACCTCTATTCACTATTGTGAATGTCTGAAACAGACGGGCAGTGTTTATCATTAACGCATGTGCTGAAGTGCCTTTTTGTGAATGGGTTTAAGTTCTCACCTGATATAGCTGATGGTAGCTTCTTCCTCTTGCTAACCCCTCAATGTTTTTTTTATCAGGAATACTTAAGACATGTATTGAACTAAGACAATTTTGAACATTAATTGAAATAGGAACTTTCATAAACTAGTTTTGTGTCTTAAAAAGCTATTTTCTGAATGTCAGGAACATGAAGCTTCTGCCAATATGTTGATCATTGTTTGATGTATCTTCATTACAAGTTTTAGAGTCTGATTCGTATTTTGTGTCTGTAAAGACAGTACAGTTCATATCCTTTTATAGTGTGAAGAAACATTATGTCTCCTTAGAGGCATATATTTTATTGTGTAAAAAGTGTTTTAAGCTTACTTATAAGCAGTGAAATACTTATTAATTGAAATGATGTTAGTCACAGTGTCTTAAGAAAGGAGAAGGAATTAGAAAACATTGAAAACACGTATTATTCTTTTATTGTACCATAATCTTCCCAGCAAGGTCTTTTTGGAAATTTTAACCATGTTCTGCTTTGTCAAACTTAAATACTCATATATGAATAATTACAAACATTGAAATTACAGTGCAAAATTTGTTTGCTGTGATACTAAAAATAGAAAGGACCTTCATTTGTTAGTTGCTAAAGCACAGTTATGTCATGTTGTTTGCTATTCATACGAACACTGTGTGCAGATAAACTCAGGTATTAGATGGGTGGAAATGGGATGGTTCTCTCACAAGTTAGATCCTATAATATTTAACAGACACCTCAGACTAAATTGTTCTGGCTTCTTATTTGTCACTGTATCATCTGAAAGAATTGGAAATCAATCATACACCATGCATTTTTCCATTTCAAGAAAAATGTGCCAAAAGTCACTAGTGATATATGAGATGACTGTGATGAGGTGAGGAGAACAACCATTCCTGTGTATTTACTATAACTTTTGAATCCCTTCAGGAAAAAAAAAAAAAAAAAAAAAAAAAACCAAACAAAAAACCCACCTTTTTTATAATTTACCACTTTTTATATAAAGAGAATGTATAGCATACATTTGAAGAAATAGGAGGAATCGCTGAAGCAATACATTAAAAATTAGTACCGTTTTTACAGAATACTGGATGGAAGACAGAAGTAGACAGAGTAATTATGGACCATAATTGTAAAATTTCATAGCAAAATGGTCTTCCAGTTGAAATATTTTTCACTATTGAAAACACAATCTAGTGACATATCCATGGCTCTCAGTTCCACTGCCTCAAGTGTGTTTTCATAATCATGTTTGGGGTTTAATCTGTTTCATGTGATATAAGCACTAGATCACAGAGGACAAAATGGAGGCAGCTAGTTAAACTCTAAGCAAAACTCTTTCCCATTGTGAGAGAGATCACAGTGAAACAAGTACATGAGGAAAACACTGAAATCTCACATTTTAGGTTTAACTTTCTAAACCAGACTAAGTGCAGGGGAGAGACAGGGAGTGTGATGTTTTTTGGGTTAGCTCCTACCTACACCTAATTTTTATTTGAAAAGCACAATCTCCTAATTCATAAATTACCTACCAACTCTATTTGACATAATCTTCAGGAGTCATGTTACATCTCTGGGACTAAGGAATACTTGTGAAACCAGAAAGAAGCATTAGGAAGGAGGGTGTGAGACAGAAGGAAGCAGAGTGAGGAAAGTCAGATATAAAGTTCCAGGGAAAAAGGGAGGGAGAGGGAGACAGCAGAGTGGGTACTGCGCTTTGATCATCCTTCCTCTGTTTTTATAATTGTCTAAGGTCTATGGTTGTCTTACACCTTACAGTCTTGCCTGTTGGTGTGTTTTGCAGACAAAATTTGAAGAAAGAGAGTTACAGAAATCTTTGAGAGAGAAATTATTGTTTAATATTGTGCTGATATTTGTGTTACTGATCTGTATCTGAAATACACCAAAAAAGGGGAGTGCTTTATTCTACATTCTGAAGATATATTATAAGGATTGTATACCTATGTATCTCTATTTAAACTAAAGCACAGGATATGTGTATAACTGTGAAACAACTAATTCTTCATGTTCCTAATGGAAGTACTCAGATACTGTATCTTTCATGTCTGATACTGACTCTACATATAGTCAGTATCTACATAGAGTTATAATTGCTGATTTATATTTATGTGATTCTAATACCAGACAGGCTTAAACTCACTGGTAGTAATTTGCCTGGAAACCTGATCAGCTTTTCTGAGGTTCACTTTGGAGCTGTTAGACCTTAACACTAACCTTTCAGCAGTTTTTCTCAAATACTCAAGAAAGACTGGTTCACAACATGTAAAATGGGAGAGGAACTGGAGTCTTGGCTGGGATATCACTGAATACAGAAGACATGACAAAAAATGAAAATATAATATTTCAGCTTCTGTTTTTAGGCACCTTATACCAGCCTATATCAATTTTCAGAATTACATTAGAAATTAGTGGCCTTTGTAAGAAAAAAAAAAATTCAAATTCAAAACCCAAAAAAGTTACTCTGGAAGTTTGGAAAGTGATAGATATAGTCAGGTTATACAAGTGTAAATGATGGCTCACTACAACAGCTCCACAATAAGCAGAAGAAAATAGTAAAAACATACAAAATTCATGTGAAACTTCATGTAAGAAATCTAACAATTAGATACACAAACTATCTATTTAAATGATAGCACCCAAAAATTATGTCATCAAAATCCTCTCATTTAATGCGAGTCTTAAATCAAACCGTTTTCAATTTGGAACCGGTAATTGCCAAGCTGCTTAATTTAAGATTTTGAGAAAGGGACAGCTGAAATCTTCCACAGTAAGAGAATCTTCGATAGAGCATTTGAAAGGAGGTGGCTGTCTGTAACATTGCACATTGTGGCAATTCCTGAGGAAATTATAGTAAAACTAACAAAAAACTCCATGAAACAACCATCAGTGGCACAAAACATGATGAAAGAACTGTTGTGTTTGAAGATCAGATCTATTAATTTTATGTTTTAAATAAGCATAGGTTAGCCTGTGGGTATATATTACTAAAATGTTCAAAAAACAGGTTGCTTGAAGGAATCATTAAAGAATGAACTCAGAAGAAACGATTGATGTAAAAATGAGGAATGCTTATGACAAGAAATTTTGAGGTAGTAGCTTTTTAAACTCAAGTAGATGAAAATAGAACAAGAAGACTGCTTTCATTTACTTGCACAAGTACTATTTGTGTGAAGATAAATGTGCAGGTTTGCACACATAAGTATTACAGAAACTTGTTAACCTGGATTATGATACAGCAGTAATGTGTGCATTTTTATCTTTTTTTTCCTTTACTTGGATCACTTAAGCTCTTAATTATTTTTATTTTAATAAATGTTTGTGGCTTGAGATATGGCTAAGTCATCTCTGTGCAATATTCTACACATAATTCAGTCATTTTACATTACTCTTACTGGCCTGTCTCTAATTTAGAAGACACAAATTGTTCTAAATGTGTGTAATTGAGTTCATTTTTATTCAGTAATACAAAAATACTGCAGTGGATTAATAAGCAACTGCACAAAAAAGCAGTCACTCTCTTTTTATGGTTACCTCTAAGAAGGTTACTCCTCTTTCTTAGAGCTGTGCTACTTCTCATCTCAAATTTGTAATCTCTGTCAGACTGTATGACCTCCTTTTCCCATGGAAAAATGATACTTCCATAGAGATGAATGTCATTGCCTGTTCATGAAGTGCTTCCTCTGCAAACCCTATGGCAATAGAAATATTTAAAAGTATTCTTTAAACTGCCTCTGTTTTCTGAGATTTCTCTGCTAATGAGAGACCTTGGAAGGAACAGTTTCTCTCTGTTTTGACAAAATATATTTGTAATACTTAGAGACTCTTGTATGTTTATAAACCGAAAGCATTTCACAGCTATTGATCTTTTAAGTCATTGAACAGGTGTTATTCCCAGTTTAACAATGAGGAGACTTAAAGAAAAAAAGAAAAGATTTGTCTAATACTGAGCAATAAATCAGTGACAAAGTAAGGAATCCAACTCTCCTCTACTATAATCATGGGAGCATATTGCCTCTTTTATCACAATAGCACTCAGTAAATGAATCGGAGCTTTGTTCTTCAGTGAAGAAATAAAAGTATTTTTGTAATTAAAAACAAATACGTTCATTTCAAAATAGAACATACAGCTGACTCCAGGCACGGTCAGATTTTTATATCCTTGTCCCCCATTGATATTTAATTATTTGATTTCATATGAGGTATTAATGAAGAAAAAGCTTTTTACCAATGAAAGCAAACCCCTTATGAGCTTGTTGTAGGATACATACAAATTTTAAGTAAACTGGTCAGATCACAGAGTGAATCAGAATCAGGTTTAGAGCAGTGTGATTCTCACTAGAAGCTTGTTTTCTTCAATGTGATTTCTACAGAAAATGACTACAATGTTAGCACAGAATGTGTGTAAGAGTGGTGTGGTTAAAACACCACGAACCATCTTTCCAGTAATTTTTCCTAAACACATCAGTGTTTGACATTTCCTGGGAAGCAGAAGGGTATGTATACATTTTACAGAAAGAACTGCAAAGTAGATTGCTCTTTCTCTTACACAGAGGAACTCTGAATTCTTTCTTTGTTTTGTGACCTGGGAATGATCTAACATTTCTTACTTGTAGGGTTATAACGGAAAATTTGCTGTCTCAGTTTCCAGTGAATGGTTATATTATACTGTGTTGCAATGGCTCATTCTCTCCCTTTCTCTTTCTCATCCCTGCCCACCCCACATCCCCCCCCCCCCCCCCTCCCCACTCACACACATAAAAGCTTTCTTACCATCTACTTCCTTGATAGGTACAATAGAACTTTTGGAATGATAATGGAAAATAACTATCAGACATCTGTTGTTGGTTTTTAGTGAAGGTCAAGGTATAATTAAATCATGTAAGTGAAGTGTAGAGACATTTATTTCACTAGTTTCTATGAGTGTTTTATCATTAAAAAAATAAACCACTTGTTCTGTCAATTGCTGTCTGTATGAATACATCTGAAAAAAAGTACATATATGGTACATTTTACCTAAATTTATTTTCCATAATTTGTTAATTTACACATGATATAATACTGCAGAATGCATTCTGTGACAACTACTACTTGCTTTCAGTTTTACATTCTCCTGGAAAATATTATCTGCGAAAAAGCTTGCATCGAAATCTGAAATTTTCAGATCCAGGCTAGTAAAATTTCTACAGATACTAAAATCAGAGTGTCTACCCTCAGTAGCCACAGAGGAGTTGAAGTCCTGCATAATAACTTTTTGTAGAAGAAAAATTGTTTTTCTATACCTGTTGCCAAAAGTTTAACATTTATTC
This sequence comes from Strix uralensis, assembly GCF_047716275.1. Lineage (NCBI taxonomy): Eukaryota > Metazoa > Chordata > Aves > Strigiformes > Strigidae > Strix > Strix uralensis. The sequence goes on along the minus strand of NC_134012.1, from coordinate 32,564,690 downwards.
CTGTTAGGTCTAAAAACAAAAAAAAGAAAATAATAAAATTATTAATCAAGGCTTTGTAAAGTGGGAAGTTAGCAAATTATACAAATGACATAAAACCAAGAGGCATCACTTTTTGTTGGGTAGTTGGTAAATTTTAATGAAAAGCTAACAATCCATAAAGTACTCATGGTTATGAGGTATAATGTACATTATTTCACTTATAAGGTTTGTGACCAGATATAAGATATGCATATATATCTCAGGAAGAGAGTACTGTTACTGTATTATTAAAAAGAATATAATTATTATTAAATGATTGTTAAAAATAATATAATGATGGTTATACTCTTTACTGGGTCAAAAGTGGCTTGAGAGTCAGGTCCAATGAATTGTTGTGAATGGAGTTAAATCCACTTGGCAGCTGTTCACAAGTGGTGTTATGCAGGTCTCAATATGGGGCCAGTTCTGTTTAATATCTATCAGTGATCTGGACGAAGGGATCTAGCGCACCTTCAGTAAATTTGCAGATGACACCAAGTTGGGCAGGACTGTTGATCTGCTTGAGGGTAGGAAAAGTCTACAGGGGGATCTGGATAGGCTGGATGGATGGGCTGAGGCCAACTGTATAAGGTTCAACAAGGCTAAGTGCCGGGTCCTGCACTTGGGTCACAACAAACCCATGCAACGGAACAGGCTTGGGGAAGAGTGGCTGAAAAGCTGCCCAGCAAAAAAGGGCCTGGGGATGTTAGTCAACAGCCAGGTGAATAAGAGCTGTCAGTGTGCCCAGGTGGCCAGGAAGGCCAATGGCATCCTGGCTTGTATCAGAACTTGTGTGGCCAGCGGAACTGAGGAAGTGATTGTCCTCCTGTACTCGGCACTGGTGAGGCCGCACCTCAAATGCTGTGTTCAGTTTTGGGCCCCGCACTGCAGGAAAGACATTGGGGTGCTGGAGCGTGTCCAAAGAAGAACAACAAACTTGGTGAAGGGTCTCAAGAACAAGTCCTATGAGGGATGCTGTGGGAACTGGGGTTGTTTAATCTGGAGAAAAGGAGGTTGAGGGGAGACCCAATGGCTTTCTACAACTACCTGAAAAGTGGCTGTAGCAAGGTGGGTGTCAGTCCCTTTTTCTAAGTAGCAAGCCATACGATAAGAGGAAGCGGCTTCAGGTTGTGCCAGGGGAGGTTAGATTAGATATTAGAAAAAATTCTTCTCTGAAGTAGTTATCAAGTATTGGAATAGGCTGCCCAGGGAAGTGGTTTAGTCCCTGGAGGTATTTAAAAGACACGTGGAAGTGACACTGAGGGACACGTCTTAGTGGTCAATTTAAGTGTGATCTTAAACGTCTTTTCCAGCCTAAACAATTATATGATTCTATGATTCTTTATGTGTAGTCTCCTATGTAAAGGAAGTCATGATTGTTTAATTTGACAAAGTACTAAAGAAAGTATTTTACAAAAGCACATATAAAACCTGGCCCTTCAGCAGAACAGATCAGGGATGCCTGGCTGGGAGCAGCAGAAAAGGCCTTGGTGCCCCAGGGATGCCAGGTTGGCCATCAAGGCAGCAGATCCCCCAGGCAGGAAAGAAGTCACAGTCACATCCCAGGCTGCACAAGCAAGGGCGCAGCCAGCAGATGTGGGGACGGATCCTGCTCTGCTGTCTGGGACCTGTGTGCTGTCTCCAGTCTGAGGCTCCTACACACCAGAGAGACACTGACCTTCTGAAGAGACTCCCAGGGAGGCCACCAAAGCAGTTGAGGGCTGGAGCGTCGTGAGTCTGATAAGTGGCCATGGAGCTGGGTCTGTTCTTCCTGGGAAGGAAAAACCTTCACAGGCCTTATAGGTTTGTGCAGATACCTGGTAGGAGGACACAGAGAAGACAGACCCAGGTTCTGCCCAATATTGCAGAGTGGTAGCATTAAAAAAAAGTGTAACACAAGAAATACCAGCTAGATAGTAGAAACTTTTCATTGTAAGGGTGATTGAACTCCAGAACAAGTAGTCAAGAGAAGTTCCCTCCTTGGAGATGATAAAACCCTGACTAAGCATATCTGAAAACTAGACTATTTACTTCATCTCTCTCTAATACTGTCTTGGAGAGTGTTGGTACAGCCGCAGGAGCAGAATGGTACTGCTCAGAGACATGATCAGAGGTAAATTTCCGATGTATACATCTGGTGGACTGCAGCCTCTTTTCTAATATTTCTATTCCACAGCCAGTTCACATGCTTCACATTCACACGAGCCAGGGCCCAGTGATTGTGGACCAGCCAGGCCCAGCACCCAGGTCCCAGGAGCAGGACGCTCAGGCTGACAGCTGATGTATCCAATGTGGCTGAGTGGCCAATGCCTCTGCTCTATAGTTCCACCTTGACACAGCACTGGACACCTGTGGATGTGTGTTCCTCACCAAAGAGCAATTGGTTTTGCTATCTATTTACTTTGTATGTTAGGTAGCCAGCATACACTGATCATGTGGCTCTGGGCCAGTCTCTGTGACTCTTTCCCCATTTAAGACTGGCTAGCAGCTGTCACCAGGGTTTCTGTCACCTACTAGTCTCCTGCCCCAGATGTCTTAAAGAAGTCTGAAGCTCACAGTGGTTATTTGAAAAACTGTCCAATCCTTCTTTGTTTTTCAGATCAAATGTCATTTATCTAATCAGTTAGCGCCAGTTAGTTATAGTCAATTTTTCCTTCATCTAAACAGTGCCTTCAAGTAGGTTTCATCTCATGATGACAAACACCTAGGGCCTTTCCCCCTCATAAAAGAACAAAAAAACTTTCTTGTCATAAGGTACCTGAAATATGTAATTGATACAAATAGTGATATGTTAATTTTCCACTGTGAAAAATAACAAATTATAAATGAAAGAGACATCCATGAGACAGAAATTCTGCTGCACAACAGGTTGTGGGGTTTTGAAGTGCATGTTTGTTCAGAAAGAGTGTGAAAGATTTATTTGCCCATCTAGATGCAGAGTCACATGTCAGGGATGAGGGAGATCCAAATTCCAGTCCTTCCCAGTGGGATTTAGAATTACGTTTCATAGCAAGTAACTGTGAACTGGATACAGCAGAGATATGAGCCTGTTCACTCTGTATCTGTTTGAAACAGACCCATTCACTTCTATTTCAACTACAGTAATGTTATGAATTTTCTTCTTGCATGCTTTTCCTACAAACTAACCACCCCACTAAAAAGTAAGTTTCTACATTTCTGAATGAAAACAGATTTTGAAATGTTGCCAGTTAGCCAACACCAAGACATTTTTCTAACCTCCAAACTGCAGATCATTTGCTCTCAGACAGAACAATCTCCAAGTCCCTGTTGACAGCAACTCCATAAAATACAATTTTTATTTTCTAGCTATCCTAGTGAACATGTGATAAGATAGTTTCAATCTTCTAGACAATTCTGTGATCATCATAAATAAACAAAGTGGTATGTTACGCATTACATGATCTACAGCAATGCCCAAAATATCATTCTTGTTAGTCACAGTTAGAGGACATGTCCCTATTTTATGGTACTGTCCACCATATGTTCCTCCATGATTTGAGACAAGATAATGCACTCATAAGTGCTTGAGGTGATCCCAGTGGAAGAGTACACAGAATAATATGTAGTGCTAAAAATTGCTTTTGCTTTAAGAGTGTATTTTATTTTCTCCAAGTGTGATTTGCCAAATGTAATATTTTGTAGTTATTCAAATGATGTAACTCATCACCAGGAGAAATACATACCAAATAAAACTTCTGGTGTACAGCCCAAATATTTCTTAAAGAACCTTTATTTTTAGCATTTGTAATACTTCAATAAAAATTATAGGCTGAGACATATTTATAACTAATGTATTTTTAACTTGAGACCTTTCTCTGTTAATTGCAACAAAGCAAGTTGTGAGATGAGAACTGACCTACTTGTCTATAAACTTTGAGTTCTTAAAAATTTTCTCACACACTTGCATGCTTGAAGTGAACCAGGACCTTAGCCTTTGACATACACATTCTGTAAAGCAATACGGTAGAAGACAAATCATTAACCTCTTTGTATTAGAAGTTCATTTTTGTTTTCCAGTGGGATCTCTGAAGCATTGGTTTAGCTGGAAGCTGCACCAAAAAAAAATGAAGTTGGCAGCTGTGAATAATGGGCAGAATTTACCATTATACTCCATGGATCTGAACATTTTTACCTTTCATTTTAAGTACAATATTTGATTAATCTAAAACATTTATCTACAGATGAACTATTTTTATAATGTGATTTCATAAATTTTGCATTCATTAAAATAAAAACAAGCAAACAGCATTTTAGAAAGTTAAATAAAGAGGAAATGTCTTGTGTGTTGGTTTTTAATAATTCTAGTGTATCTGAAAACTTAAAGTAATGTTGACTTTAATATAATTTCCAGCAGTTCAAATTGCCTTTCCAGACTTCACAGTAAAAAGATTTTTATAAATACATTTTTTTCATGCTCAGTAGTACAGCTCCATAAACTGAATTGGCAGAAGAAATGTTTCTTGATATAACCTAGAGTACAATAAAAGGGATCATAAAATAGATGTATCTTGTCAATTCTGCACTCCTAAGAGTGATTACTGGTGTTGTGTACACCTGCAATTAGTTCTGATTTTTCTCATACCCTTAGAATTTACACTATGTTACTACTGGTTTGTCTTCTTCTTATCCCCAATGATAACAAAATCTAGGACAGCAATAGTGTCCTTGGAAAGGTTATGTATTATGTAAGAGAACATAATTACATTATCTTTAGCATAAATCATAGTTTTACAACATTAGATTTGAGTGACTTTTATTTAAATTCTTTTAAAAGAATGCTCTCCTTTTCAAAGTGTGATTTTCCAATATTTTTTGTGGTGTTCCTCTCTCTTTCTGTTTCTTCTTAAATAGAACAGGTTTTCACTGAAAACAACAAAACCAAGTAATTTCATGGTTACATACTGGACTATCTAGGATTAGTGTGCCATATTGGAATAGCCCCCAGATGGAGACTCCTGAATATTTGCAGTTCTATTCTTAAAGTAATGTGCAAACACCAAAGCAATATTTATATACCTACTTTTGTAAACAGACATTATGAAGAGAACTAATACATTTAAAAGGCTAAGCACCTTATTCCTCATTCATCCCATCATATGACTTCATCCTCCTATGAAATTGCAAATCAGGTGTTTTCCTGAAAACTTTTAGATTGCAATTTTTTGTGTACAGAGCGGATTTTTTTTTTTTTTTTTTTTTTAGAAGAACGCAGTCTTAATTATTCTGTTAGTACAAAATAGCATTATAATGCATTACTGGGTTCTGTAAATTGTGGAATCAGCTAAGTTTCATATTTCCATCAGTAAGTTTATATTACTTGTTCAGCACTGGTTTGTGTCTTGGATATCAAAGTCAGACTTTTTTGTTGATCTTCTCAAGCCTTTGTGATGTGTCTTCAAAGACGTACTCTTTTAAAAAAGTGATTAGGATTTGCAGAGTAAGTTTTGAAGGTGAAGTTTGTCTAAGCTTTTGATGTTTTGCAGTTTAAAAACTGTGAATACCATAAGATATCTGAATAAGATAGGAACTCTGAACGTCAGAGTGCACATAATATTGCAGACATCAGTCACTTTGGCAGATGAACATAATCAACACAAAGCCTAGCTCCTTGTGTATATGGTGAGATGCTTTTGTGAAGACAACAATATGATTAAACATTTCTGCAGATACAATTTTTTCCATGCTTCTAAGTAATTTTTCTAGAGGTCTTAGAGATTTGTTTTAAGGAGAATAGTTTTGAATTTTTACATTCTTTACAGACATTGACTTCCTTGTTGTTGCAACAACTTGTGAGAAAGATTAGCCATGAATGAAAATTTCTGTGGTATGGCTGTACTTACAGAAAAGCCCAAGATTTGAAGTCAAGGATGTGCAAGTGACCTTCTTATATGGTCAGTTAGTAGATTCACTAGGATATGTGGATGTTTCTTCTTGTTTCTGGCTTGTGTACAAATTGATTCAATAGAAAACAGACCAGCTGCTGCAAAAATACCAGATCAAAAATGTAATTCAAACATTAAAGAAAGGAGAAAACAGTCCCAAAGGCAATAACATTTTAAATTTTCTTTAAAAATATTAAATACAGTAAATTTCTCACAGCTAATGTTTTTTCATAATGGAAATTTTACCACATAGTTAACTCTAAAAATTCATTGTAATTGGGTAGTAGAAACTCTAAAGAACAGCTTCAGAATCTTTTTAACATGTAAAATGAAGGCTTACATCAAATATTAAAATTACATATTTTTATTTTCAAGAATTTAGTTCATTTCACGACTCAGTGGATAGAGAGATCCTGATTCATAAATAACTCATGTTACATGACTTAATGTTGCTAATGACATTGGAATCTTTTATCTGAAAATAACTTTAACAACTTTAAATAACTTTTATCTGAAAAACCTTTAATAACTCTTGTTGATAATATATGGCATGTACCTCTTAGTACCAGAAGTTGTCTCCCTTCCAGTCCATAATACAGTTGTGTTCAGTTCTTCCATTAAGGAGGTGACAGCAATTCTTTCTCAACTACAGGTTTTAAATTTGTAAGTATCTTGTTAACCTATAAAACAGAGTAAACAACTCACCTTCGTAGCTTCATTTAATCATTTATGAATGAGTTAATCAGAATTTGCAGTTCCTGTAAAGGTAATTATCATGTTACACATTTATTAAAAAATAATTCTAATTTTATCTGCATGTTACAAAGATGGTAATATAACTGGATATTCAGTACTTCCCATGAACACTTGCAAGTTTGAAGACCTACACAACAGAGTGAGAAAAAAAAACAAAATAGATTTTGGTCTCAATTCTTCTGAACATCAGCTGTTTTGTGTGAAAACCTGTCTGGCTTCTCTGATTTCAAATTGTTAGTAAGAACTGAGTCAAGCATGAAAGATACTAGACTAAACTGACATAAACCATTCTTACTTTGAAAATAAAATAGAATATCTCCAGAAGGGTTTGCATCATGTGTGCTTAGGTTTGTCCTCTATTTAAAATCAGTTCCATAAACATAGGCATATAAATAAGCTATCATTATTAAGGAGTGGATATTTACAGTATAACGTGTGCTCTGATACCTGTATATACTTTCTTAACACATGGTAGAATTTTTATAGATAACCATTTATGATGGGGTATATAACTAAAGTGGCAAGATACCTGTAACTTTGACTTTAAAATTACCAATACTGAAAGAAAAGGTTAATGTCAATGCAGCTTGAGGAAAATTCAAACTGTTTGCAAATGGTGCTAATTATGAGAGAATTACTTTTTCTGAAATTTTTTTATTACTTTGTCTCTGTTAGGCAAATTTATTTATGAATTGCTAAAACATTATTTTTTCCATGAGGGGAAAAAACCCCTAAATATGATGTAACTACATCTTTATTAAGGGGAGTGTGGGGTGAGTGTGCTATTACATTCTTTTAAGCAGACCAGCAAAATATGAATTGGATGTAACCACCAACTTTTTGAAAAATTACTTTCAGTTAACAAGGAATCATTATTAATCATTTTAGATGTGGGGTCCTGCAGGGGTCTGTTTTGGCCATGTTGGTTTTCAGTGTTTGAAAAAAAAAAAAAAAAAAAAAGATATTTGAATGATAGAAAAAATCCATAAGCTTTAAATATCTGTGGCTGGCAGACAGCTGGGTGGGATTGTAAATGCCCCAGAGGATTGGATTAGAATTTATAAAGATTTTGACAAATTAGAGAGTTTATCCAAAATCAACAGTATGCAACAAAAATGCAAGAATACTACCACAAAATGCACAGAAGCAGAAGGGAAATAACTGGATGGAGTGCACAAACACAAAAATTTAACATAGCCTAATACTGCAAGTTCCAATGCAGCATAGACAAATTCTTTAATAGATCCCACACTGCTGCTTCTCAAACCATCCAAATCTCAGGACCTATTTAAGCATACCATAGTTCTTTGCCTACCTGCTCTATATACTTGAGATTACTTTTAATGGTGAGTACATAAGGGGAAAGAGCATGATGAGGTTTCACCCTGGTAAGTAATAAGAACATACTCTAGGGTGTGTATCTGGGCATCATGACCACTGGAGTTAAGGTAGAGAGCATCTGTCCTGAAGTCCAGATGTAGCCCTTCCAGTTCACATAAACAAAAGGGATACTGCAAGAAAAAGTTAGCCTTTGAATAGAAAATATTTGATAGCATTGTCATATAAAATATGAGCTCTGCTGTTTTAGAGAAGTCCAAACTGTAATGGCTTGGCAACAAAGCTGGATTTTCTGTTAATACTGAGAAGAAAGGGAAAGAGAGGTATTTTATGCAAGTATAGATTACCTGCCAAGAATTTTATGTAGGTTATTATAAAGATAATCTCTAAAAAATAATTAAATTTGATACCTTTCTGAATTTTTAGGCTTTGAAATATTAAGACTGTGGTATACCATAAACCAGAAAATTCCCACAAGAGTTTATGAAAATGGGATTATAAAATTTAATGGAACCTTTTGATTTCTTCAGCAGGTATTTTTGTGTCTTTTCAATAAATTTTATCAGATTGACAAAGATATTTATTCAGCAAGAATAGAAAATGTTTGTGAAATGACAATTGTTGGAAAACTAGTGCGATACTTAAAGCTGATCGATCAAACACATTTGGGAATAAGTAGGGGCTGTTTGGTCTTTTTTAAGTGAAGGGGCCACAGTTATCAGGTAAAATGACAGAGCAGTCCTAAACAAAACGCACTGCTGCTGCTCTTGCTGTAGGCTGTACTTGAGTCTGTTTCCAGTTGTGGAAGAACTAGGTAATGCAATACTCTATGATGCTATCATCTGTCTGTTTTACATTATGTTCTTTCTCTAAAAACCTGAGAAATTTCTTAAAGAGAAAGGATCTTGTGTTCTCCATAAGTAGCAAAATATTTTAGACATACAAAAAAGTAACTAGAAATTGCTGCCAAAAAATAAATTACACTTGAATGAAGTGTTAAAAATTGCTACAGCCTGCTTGGAAAGCTCTTAATTTTGAATTATATCCTCATTTTGGTGTGGAAATTTCAGGATGCTGTCTGATGGGACTGAACTAAGATTTTGGGCAATGTTTCTCCTGGAACTGAATTTAAGTATCAATTAGTAAACAAACATTTTTTTATTGATAATTAGTGCTACTTTTGCACAAGGAAATATGAATTAATGGAAGTAAGGTGATAATACACACTGTTAGAATTCCTCCTGGAATTTGTCTTGGTAATCATCATCATAAAAATAGCGGAGTTTGATCTATATGTTGATTTATTACCAGTATTTCAAAGTCAAAGTGCAAAATGACTATTGAAAGCAGAATTTTAATTTTTTTTTTTTTTTTTTTTTTTCTGACCCATTGAAAGAAAGGTACACTAACATTGGCCACTAATGAGTCATCCTATAGTAGTTGTTATTGCCTGGTAGTTCCTATGGTATGTTTAAATAAGGGGTGTTATAAAAGGAGCTTGAAAATGCAGTAGCCTACTTAATGATCATTCTTATCAGTGATTTTTAATTAAGAGATAATGTCAATAGAATAAAGCATTTGATCAAGATAATAGCCTCCTGCTTGTTTTCTAAAATTGTAATGATTACAGACAACAGAGGTCTTGTGAAATTTAAAGAAATTCAGGAAAAAGAAGCCTTAAAAAAAAACCCCAAAAACAATTGTTAAAGAAATGTCCTGCAAAAGTGGGAACTACCTAAGCATTGAAATGTTAATTAAATAATGTCCTGAGTTGTGTGAGTTTGCAACTTGGAGAATAAATCACTTTTTACTTAAAATAAAACCAAATGACTTTCAGGAGGTAGAGATTCTATTCTCTGCAAACTATGATTAATTTGCTGGAAATAAAATATAATGAATTATCTTATTGATATTTTATTTTTATATACATAGAAATAATCCTTAGTACAAAAAAAAAAAAAATCAGATTTTATCTAAACATCTGAAAGTACCTGAGAAAGTTTAAATGAAACTCCCAAGATGATTTTATGGAGCAGGAAAGTTTGTGGACAAAAAGAATTTGTGACTTTTCTAGATCAATATTTTAGTTCCCAACAGAACTAGGTCTCCCAATCCAATATCGGGGAGGGTTCTTAAACAATCCAAGAGCGAGATTAAGACACAAACGAGGTCAGATGCCGTATAACCTTGTAAGCTTTATTTCCTGTAACAACTGATAATAGCGATAGGACAGAGAGAAGAAACAAAAAGTCAGAATACCTAAGCAAATAAACGGTAGAGATGCAGCAAGATTAGTTACCACTACCACAAAGCCAGTGACAACCCATTGGCTCAGTCTTGGCGCAGGTGATGGGGTCTTTGCTCCAAGCTCCACCAAAATCCCAGCTCCAAGCGATGATCTCAAAGAATTTCTGAGAGAGGAGTACGCAGTCCTTTTATTGTCCCAGTCCCCACGATTTCTCCAAAGAGTGGTTTCTTCAGGGACAGTTCGTCTCCTTCAGAGCGTACTCCTCCACAGCGACAGGATGTTGAGGCCAGGAAGTGGTAGTGGTGCAGCAGCAATGTCGAGACAAACACAGTCCAACACAGTCCCTTACACTAGGATTATATAATTTCCTGGTTTAAAGCAATCAGAGGTTTTCTATGTAAGGATTAGAGTTGTGATATAATGCACTGACTCTCTGAAGGGAAGGTAATAATATTTAAGTTTTTGCACCCAGTTTCAATCGTGTAACTCCTTTTTTCCAAGGGGTTAAAACTATAAGAAAATATTATAGCATAATTGTCCCCACACAGTTTCAAAATAATAAAATAGAAAAAAGATGTTGTGAGCCACAGATCAATTTAGACTCTTTTAGACCAACTGTTTGCAAAGCAATTTGTCTTTAAAGACATTATTTCACTTCTGTTATGATACTGCTGTTAATGGTCATATACTGCTGTTTTCATAAGGAAAGAAAAGGGAAGGGAATAAAATTAGAAACTGCAAAATAATGTCCTGGGAAAATTTATTTGGAGAGATAAGGGTAAGTTAAACTCTTAAAATATAAGGTTTGTTAGGTTTGGGATATTTTTTTTTCTCCACCCAGAAACATAATGGCCATATTGCATGATGATTTCTGCAGTGACAGAACAAACTGTTCAGCATCTTAAGACATCTAAGACTGAATGCATTGTTGCAGTGGAAATTCTGAGCTCTTTAACTAGGAAATATTGACAAGGTTCTGCTGGACCCATGTAATTTTCACTTGCAAATGTCCAGCTCAAAACTTTATTGAAAACTTTAAAACCAAAAATAACCTGACTATTTTTAACATAAACAAAGGCCAAATATATACATTTTTATCCACAGGTTGTTTTTTGAACATGTCTAAAATACTTTGGAAAAAAAATCTGCCATTCCTTGAGCCATAAATAATATCTCCCCCAAAAAAACCCACAAACAAGACCCCATAAAAAACAAAACACAAAACTAATTTATCTAACACAAACACCATATAAAAATTGTTAGAACTTGGCAACACTGCAGGTACTGCAGAATGGATAATCTGTTAATAACATGACTTGAATAATCTTAAAATTACAGAGACATATATACTTCTTCCAAATCATGCAGATTACCACTATTGCATTTTATTTTCTTTTTTATATATTATCATTAGCATAAAACTAAAATAAATTTAATATCATGTTTATGCATAATTTTTTCTATGCATCCTTCTTTTCTATTTTCCACACAGACACGTTTTTACTTTGTGTATTTTCTAATATTTATTTGCTAGATTTTAAATTTTGAGCATTAATCTTCATTAATGTTGTACTGGGAAAAGAAAAATGCCTGTAGACAAAAAGTTGGAAACTAATTTGTTGCAGGCAAATCAATTTTAGATTGTTCTTATTAAGCTAATGGGTAACATCAAGTCTTATTAATGAAATAACTATGGTTATAGTATTGATAAATTTAACAAATCTTAGCAATTATAAAGAAATGCATTCAGGTCCCTGAAATGAATGTTAATTCAATGATGAATCATTTGTATTTGATGATCATAAAGGAGATTTGGTGTACTAATCTGTTTTCTTCCTCTGCTTTTATAGAAGAAATTCCATTTTCTCATGCCTAGATTTAGAAATATCTACCCCAAGTCAGATTCTCAATTGCTTTTACTCCAATGCACTTTCATCAGCTGTCACAGAGCATTCTGATCCCTTTCAAACATGAAATGCATATCCTCTATTATTATTTTGATTATGTTGATTTCCCACTCTTAGAACCAAAATCTTAGAAAGTAGTCTGATTTTTTTTAATATCTTCCGAACGTAAAATTAATTTGTTTTCTAAGGGAGCTATTTATGTTCAAATAAACTTCTCAAGTCATAGTTTGAACCGCTCTGGGGTACAGCCTGAACTTATTCTATCCAGATATCATTGGAGTTTATTAGTCTCCCTGGAAATTCACAAATTCTTGGTTCCAGGAGAGAGCTTAAAATTATTTTTTCCTCAGAAGACTGTTAGGGGCTAGGGAGAGGAAGACTGAACACGTTTGAAAGCTCAGGCTTTTATCGGGCTGCTTTTCTGACATAAAATGTTCTTCTTTAAAGGTTTAAACCAACAGATTTCCCTATAAATTATATGTGTGTTAATTATTTGCAGTATTGGGCTATCATTTAATCATGTTGCTTGTATATCTAATGTATAGCTATTTATTGTCAGTGGTGATAGAAAGCTTTTGTTTTGTGTTTCTCAGGTCTCAGGATAGAGAATTTTTGATTGAGTTCCAAACCTGTTCAGGGTGAGTAATTATTTTTATCATTTCTTTAGCTTGAACATGGATGGTTCTGTGAATAGTTGTCTTCCAGCATAAAACTGTCTTTCATGGAGCATGAAGAAAAAGTCCTACCCTGTCTGTGATAATGTCAACTCGTAATATCAATGATTGATTAATCTCTTTTTGTTTCAAGAGATTGTGAGGAAAAGGAAGGAAGGGGTCCTCACTGTGTAACCAGAAAATTAATTTGTTCATGGATTTTGGTTTGTTTGTTTGTTTTAGCGTAGTTTGACTGAAGAGACCATGATATAGCTGTACTTCAATGCTACATGTGTATCTTGACCATGCTGCATTTTGGGACTAATGTTAACATAGTCATCAAACATAGAAGCTGACATAATTTCAAAGTGAGAGAGATAACATGAACAAAAGAAGCAATGATCTGTAAAAATGACAGAGGTTCTCCAGACATAATCTGCATTTTTGTACATTAAATCCCTTGTGAGAAACCATCTTTTAGAAACCATTAGGACTGAATAAGGGCCAAGCAGCAGTAGACAGTAAAACTATCACATTAGGGGTTTTATTGAAATGGTTTCCTACTAACAGAAGTTTAATGTGACAGTTTTTGGGAGTGAGATACAAGACAGATAGCTGTTATAATGAAAACTAAAATTACTGGAAACTTGTGGTTGATGTAGTTCAATTTCTTCTCTTTTCCATATGCTAAGTTTTATGGGAAATGTTGTGCTTAATGTGAAGTCATTTGAACGAAGTATGTTGACATTTAGCATGTTGCTGAAATAATTTAATAAGTAATGTAATAAAACTATTGAGACAAACAAGATTAAACAGGTTACCAAGTATTCTCCTGTGGTTTAAGCTTGTTTCAGAATATTAAATACAATAAAGTTGAGTGCTTGTTTTATAACAAGGGACAATATGATTAGCATGCAATTGAGATCAAACTCATGAGGAAACCTCATTTGTATAACACAAATAGCTGTCATACTCTGCATACATTGGCAGCAAACAACACTCCTAGACAGTGGAAACCTAAGCCCAGGAGAACACACCTGTCAGCTTTGTTTTCTGATTCTACTCATTGTGTGAAGGTAGTTCAAAAAGCACCATCACATTGGCAAAAACAATTCTATATTTTACCATGTCACTTTCTTTGTAATGAGTCTGAATCTTTGAACTTTCAAACATATTTCTGCTTCAGAAGCTTCTTGTGAAAGGCTGAAATTTAGAATTTTGCAGTATAAATTTAAAAGGCTCACATAAAATATTTTTTCTTAATATTTGGACAGGTCTGGCAGACTTTGTTTCCATACTGTTTCTTTTGGTTTTCCATAAGATTCATTTTTGTTCTTTTGCTCATAGTTGTTGAGGAGTGGAGTTGATTATTGTTATCCCACATGGTGCACAGCACAGTTGTAGAATCTGCTCTGAAGCAGGTGATTTAAAGGTGTCTATTATAACTCTATAAAATGCTTTAAAATTCCAAATCCCTCAAATCTAGTGTTTTTCTAGATACCAGAGTGTGTACAGTAACAAAGGGCTTATTCAGATTCCTGTAAAGGTCCTGTACTCACAGAAATTCAGTAGTAGTAAGCAATCTAATATTGTCAAGACTCTTAACTGTATAGATATCTGCCTTGTTAAGTTTGTTATTATCTGGTGGTTGAGAAAACACTAGAAGTGTTTAGTAACAACACACTGAAGTGACTGTTAGAGAATTCTCATCATAATACTGGTATATTATTTAATATAAGGTTCCTGGTGATCACTTTTTTCCTCATGTTTTGAACAACTGATGCTGTATAAAATACACACAAGCATATATGTGTATGTGTGTGTATCATGTATAAGGATTTATTTTTGAAGAAAGAAGTATACAGACCCAATGATATCTCATGGTTTGAGGAACCAGGGTTGCAATGACATGTTAAAGCACTTTTAATGCTTATGAATATAGGAGGCAACTGAGATAACTGAATTAAATAATTAATAAATATAGTGAAATTATGATAAAGTAAATTTTTCTGTGACTTAAAAAAAACCCAAACAAATCAACAGGATTCAACACCTTTTATGGGAAAATCCAGCAAAAAAAAAAAAAAAAAGAAGCTCTAACCACTTGTTTAAATTGGATCTCTTAAGTTTAACAACTTGGAGCAATTAATAGATACAGCTGATAACTGTTTACTGTGGAAGGATGTTCATTTCCAATAGGATAATCTTTCTAATCTATTCAAATAGAAAGATAAATAGTCTAATTAATTCTTTGTATAAATTGACAAAGTTCAAATTGGGTAAATTAGACATGGAATTCTCCCTGGTGGTGTATGTAAATTGTAGATATAGCTTATTTGTCAGAGAAGTTTCTTACATTGTTCTATTGGCCTGCAATTTGTTTACATAAAAGTGATGCAGATGACTGAAGCAGAAATTAGAATGGTACAGGCAGGTACTGAAGTATCAAGGAAGCCTTGCAAAATTTGAGTCAAGGATGAAATCTGATCCTGTAATTTCAACAGTATTTTGTTAAGATAGAACTTTAAACAAAGGCTTGTGGTATGCCCAATTTAGTAATTTGTAATAAATACTTTAAAAAAGGGGACACAGAAAAATCTAAGTAGTGTTGGCACTGTTAAAATAGTATTACTGATTTTATGCATCTTACTATGTTTTCTAAAAAGATTACATTAAGCTATGTATGCATTTAAAACCATTACTTAATAAATTAATGCTTTGTGGTGGTTTGACCTTGGCTAAATGCCAGGTACCCACCAAGTCGCTCTATCACTTCCCCCTCCTTTCACCCTTTTTTCTCAACAGGGCAAAGAGGAGAAAGAAAGTAAGATAGGAAAAAAAACACCCAAACAAACCAACCCTTGTGGGTAAAACAAAAGCAGTTTTAATTTAAGCAAAGCGAAACAAAGGTCCATGCATGGAAGCAAAATGAAAACAGATTTATTCTCTTTTTCCCATGAACAGGCGATGTCGGGCCTTCTCAGGAAGCAGGGCTCCCATACACATAGTGGTTGCCTCGGAGGACCAAGGGTGACCCCACCCCCTTCCTCCTTTTTCCCAGCTTTATACTTGAGCAGACGTCATATGGTCTGGAATATCCCTTTGGTCAGTTCGGGTCAGCTGTCCTTGTTGTGTCCCGTCCCAAGATCTTGCCCACCCTGTCCCACAGGGGGGGGAAATGTCAGAAAGAGCCTTGGTGCTGTGTAAGCACTACTCAGCAGTAGCCACAACACCAGTGTGCTATCAACACCCTGCCAGCTCCCAACATCAAACACAGCACCATGAGGGCTGCTATAGGGGAAAACCAATCCTGGCTCAGCCAGACCCAGTACATGCTTTCAACTTTCTCTTTCACTTAAGAGTGACTTGATCATTATTATGAAGGTTTTATCAGAAAAAAAACCCACAAACTGATACAGAACCAATTGATGAAAATAAATCTTCCATTGGAAAACTGATATCAGGAACTTATGCAACCTTCTATCAAAATCATGTCCATGCCATCCCCTAATAGCCAGTATTTATAGTTTTATATAAAATAAAAAGGAAAGAAAAAAACCCCCAAACAACCAAAACAAAAAACACCCTTCTTATTCTCCTACCCATTTCTTCTTACAATTTTTTCTAGTCCTCTCCTACTTCAGATCTTATTTTTTTTAAACTTCTTTCACACATATACTTTATTTATCTATTGCCTCATGTGATTGAAGAAGAAATATAAAAGTTCAGGACCTTGGCCAAATTTCTCAAAAAAACACCAATCAGACAATTAAATGTGTAATATATTCCTTTAGAGATAATTGTCAAATTAAAAAAAAAAAAAAAATACAGTGGGAGGGAAGAGAGATATTTGTTTCCTGGACATCTTCTGGATAATATGAGATGAGTCTGTAAAAGACAATAGGCAACCACAGCAGTTTTGAGGCATGTGTCTTTACTCCTAGGATGTTAAGCAACTGAATGGATTCTGGTAACTGTTCATAGTTGTCTTGCTCACATTTTTGATAGTTTTGTCAGTGAAAGCAGTGTCAAGGAATGAACTTGAAATGGACTGTGGGCTTCAATTTTATTTTATGTTCAGATTTTTCTGCCAACTGTCACTTAAGAAAATAATTTTCTTGGCCATGATTCTGTACGGGGGGCAAAGAGAATTCATCATCCCAGAAATGTCATAATTTAAAAATTTTTTATAGCATTAAATAATCTGATCTAGAAAACCAATAAAACAACAAACAAAAAACTTTTTCCATTTAAATATAATGAAGGGTATATTTAAAGACAGAATTTGTAGAAGTAAACATAAAATGGCATTTTACCTAAATCCCTCTGAATGCTGTACCATAAATTATCAGGTATAGGACTACAGATATGCTTGTATGGTCACTGACAAAATCTTGCTGTTAGATACTACATTTAACAGTGTATTGGGGAAACCTTACTTCAGATTATTTATTTACATATGAATAGATAGACATAAACACAAGGATACATAGGTACATGTATGTAAAAGCATATTAATCTTCCTGAATGCATTCTAGATTTGATCCTGTTCAGTCCTTAAGTGTGCATATGTGCTTTATATAGAGACATATAGGCTCCTGTATAATTATACATATGTATTTATATGCATTTATATATTACCAATGCAAAAGGTAATATTTTCTTAAAAACACTGCAAAAGTGCTCAGCCACTCGTTCTTCTAACGTAAATTTCAAGTATGGTAAGTGTAATAATACAGAAAAAAACAGCACAGAAAAATTGTCTTTTTAATACTCTTCACAGTAGATTCACTAGCATGTGAAACGGTATAGCTAGAGATTTTGCAAGTCATGCCACAGTAAAAGTAAAAGGTTGTATGTAAATTAGGAATGAGGTCTGGAGTTCACTTATTTTTTTTTAACTTGTGACATTCACAAAAAAGTTACTTTTGCTGAAACATGTTCTATCCTTCTGAAAGATTAAAATATATAATTTAATAAAAGGATTCATTTTATTTGAAACAATATATTCACCAAATTAATTTTTTATTAAGAAATAGCACCAATAGGGAGTTAATCAACTTGCATAAAATGTGAAATGGAAAAAAAAAAAAAACTTTTATATTGAAGACAGCTTTCATTTTTTAGTAAGAGTATCTGAAAGTATTGATTAGAAAGTCCTACCATGGCCACAGACTAGGGCAAATTATCATTAGAATGATGCTGTACAGTCTTGATGATATTCTGTCTTTTGTACCTCTGAGAATGTCATTGTATCTCTTGGGAGTATGATTATTTCTGAAGTTAAAGTCACCTTTAACAGAAAGGGCAGTTTGAATCTCATTTTCAGGTGGATGGAGCTAAACATACAGTGGGAGTAAATCTCTTCTTACATAAAACAGACAGCCACATACAATCTTCAGGGCTTTGCAGTGGTGCTTATATTCTTTTATAAGGAACTTCACTAGTTTTCATCCAGCAATAATTGCACCTTGAAATTTACTTACAGACCAAGAGACAGGGCTTGTGGGCCAAGAGACAGAGCTATCATGTAGAGTTGTAAATTACAGAATCACAGAATCATCTAGGTTGGAAAAGACCTTGAAGATCACCTAGTCCAACCACTAACTGAACACTGACAGATCCCAACTACACCATATCCCTAAGTGCTATGTCAACCTGATCTTAAACACCTCCAGGGATGGGGACTCCACCACTGCCCTGGGCAGCCCATTCCAATGCCTAATGACCCATTCTGTGAAGAATTACTTCCTAATATCCAGTCTGAACCTTCCCTGGCGCAACTTGAGGCCATTCCCTCTTGTCCTGTCACTTGTTACTTGGTTAAAGAGTTTTTCTGAATTTTTATACTCAGTAAGAAACTGTAGAAATAGAAAAAGAAATATTGCGTAGTGAAAATCAATCTTTTTCCAGTCTACCTGGGATGGTGAGTCCCACAAATATATGATTTTCTGCATAGACAGAGGTAGGAAAAAGTTTTAGAGCTTCATTTTCAAAGAAGATGTAGCCAATACATTCACCTTGGGCAATGAGTCCAGTAAAATCTGATCTCAGCTGAGTACTTTAGAATTTTTAGGAGAAAATCATTTATATACTGTGTAATTAAATATACAACTAAGTGCAATGTTAATCTTGAACAAAAGGCTGTTAAATTATTTCAATCCAGAACTCAAATTAAAAATAATTAGTTATTTTAATAAACACATTAAAGAATACAACATAAACTCTGGGACTCTGAGTCAGGTCAAAGATCCAGCTGGCTCAGAGTGATTTTTCTGGTGGTGGTTGGCTTTAAAGTTTGGGTAATTTTTCTTCTGAAATAGCCTCCAGCTTCTGTCAGTCACATTGTTGGTTTCACTCAGCTTGCTATGTTACACTGAAATGGAAAACTGGGAAAAGATAATGAGGAGATCTGAAAGTATTTGATATTTTTATAGTTTTAGACTTCATTACTAAATAAGCTGAATGAACTTTCTCATGTTTTGTTATGTGTCAAATTCAACCAACCTTTTAGGGAATTCAAAAAGAATGTTGCCATTCTGAACCAAATTCCTCAGAAATAGTAATCTCATTTAAAAATTAAACTGAATTAAAGAGGACAAAGAAAAAGCATCTCATGTGCTAAAACACATATTTCTGTGTGTGTGTGAAAAGAAATTTATATGATTTCCATATTCTTAACAGTTTCTTCAAATAAAATCTCTTCCTTCCACCTCCTCCCAGTTCACTCATGTTTGTGTATTGATAAATTACATAGGGCTTTGCCTGCAACGTATCTGAATGCACAGTCTGAAGGTGTGCACACAATTTCTGGGATATAGTTTTCTTTTTGTCTTTTTTTCCCCCTGCCATATCAAGAGTAAGTAATTTATGTACTATGACTTGTCTTTTTGACTGCTGATAACCGTATCAGTCTTTATCAAAGTTTGTATCTGAACTGGAACTTGTTATTTATTTGGACTATGTGTATACTAGGAGATTTAAGATTAGGCTTTTGTTAGTTCATTTCATTCGTAATGAAAAATTAGAGGGGGGGGGAAAAAAGAAGTAACCTGCGTTGAGAAAACAACTTTGAAGCGTATTTACATCTGCAAAAGTCTTTCAGCAGAAAGTAAGTAATTTTAGAGGTAATAAAATAAATGAGATTTCATTGTGTAGCTGAGCAGAATTCAGTACCCAATATGTCAGCTTTACATGACACATTATTAATAAACTGCCACTCTCATCAGTAGATACCAATCAGCAGTGACTGCCATTTCTGAATTTGAGACTAGAATTTTATTGTTAAGTATCCTTGCTCTCTGATCCACTTCCTTCCTTTCAGTAAAAGACATTTTCTTTTCTACGTAGAAAATATACATGGTTGTTGTGCCATATAGTTGACGGCATCCAGTTTATAAAACTAATGTATTTCTGAACACCAGAGAAATAGTAGCACACAAATCAATTATACTCAGGTTGTAGTACAGAAAATGAGGACTGGAGCAGATAGGGCTATTTTTGTACCTGGAAATATGTGAAAGGTCATGGAAAAAATTCTAGTGGATAATAGATATCAGCCTGTTCTAAACAGAGAGACACAAGCATATTTTTTATAAGAAATGCTTTGTTTCATACTTTAACTCTTTTTTTCTTTCTCCCCAAACCACCTAATCCGTTTGCAGATCATCCCAGTAATGCAAAAAAGTAAAAAAGACTAACATTTTTATTAACCTTAGAGATAGGTGATACACTGTGTATAATGAAATATCAGGTAATCCTTTTGTGCAGAACAGTTCTTTATGAAGTTAAGAGTGAAACTACTGCATGATAGGAACAAGATTTTGTTGTTTTGAGGCCTAGTTTGTTGTATGTCTATGAACTTTGGGAATAATTTCTTATGTTGGATGTATCTCTTCCCTCTTTAAATCTCAAAATACTTAGAGTTAAATAGTATGATAAACATGCAGTAGCCAACATATTCCAAGTCAAACTTCTGTGAGGGATTATGTCTTGGGAGAAAACTAGCAAAAGCTTCCTCCCAAAATTAAACCCAGGCTATAAATTCTCATTATTAATGAGAATTCATCTTATGTTAAGACAAAACCATAGAGTCAAATTAACATATACTTTGCCTTGTTTTTAGCTTTTTTTTCAATTTCAGGCTCAAGATGATGTGGTAGAGCTATAAAGGAGCAAGATTAGAATATTCTCAGAGTGTCATCTGCACTTCCATAACTTCTGCATGAAAAATACATTTGTCTTTATTTTTAAAGTATCAGTTCATATCAATTCTGCTACCATGTAAGGAGATATGCTGTAGTAACTTCCTCTGTCTATACCTCTTTTTTAAAGGTATAAAGATCTAGGATTGCAGTAATCTGGGAATGTTTATTGAAATTCATATCTTTAGTAGGAGTTAGTGGGAGTTAGATGGAGGCACATATTCTTTAGGAAGGGTGTTTGATGTTTGTACTGCTGTCTTTTAAAAGGAGTTCAGAAGAGAGAGACTACGAGAAGTTCCAAGGCAATGTGAGGCTCTCACATCACTGAGTCTCTCATAGCCTCTGCTAGCTGAAGGCTGCTTCTGGGATACATTTTGGACTACAGCAGTATTTCCATCTGATACCTTGGCTTTATCTTGGCTTTATACTGTCCGTATTAGCCACTGCTGACCCTTAACTGACCTAGAGCAATTGGCAGAACTGTGACACTTTCTCACTTCCAATGGTTGTTTCACTACTCTGCTGGGCACAGCATGTGCTTGTAATTTTGGATTGCAAATGTTATTAGAGTCCAATGTGCATAGCACTCGTCTGTTCACAACACTGAAGGTTACAGTGACGTGCATCATCTGCAGTAACCTGTAGAAAACACCTATAGAATTTGATGACTGAGTTCAGAAAGTTGGATTTGTTATTGAGATACAATTCTTTGTTAAAGTCTGACAGATTTTTTTTAATCTTTTGAAAAGAATCAGAGAACCTTAGAATCATAGAATGGTTTGGGTTGGAAGGGACCTTCAAAGATCATAAAGTCCGATCCCCCTGCCATGGGCAGGGACACCTTCCACTAGATCAGGTTGCTGAAAGCCCCATCCAACCTGGCCTTGAACACTTCCAGGGAGGGGGCAGCCACAGCTTCTCCGGGCAACCTGTTCCAACATCTCACCACTCTCATCATAAAAAATCTCTTCCTTATGTCCAATCTCATTCACTATTTCATCTTCTAATTTCTTTAGATAAATTTTTGTCATACCTTTCTAATTTCTATCAGGTTTCCTCTTTGCCATTCCTCCAAATTACATTTCTGCATAGTTTTCCACAGGTGTTGATCCTGAGTTTTTATTCTCCTTTCCCATGTATCTGAAATAATGTCTAGTTTCAAGAGAAAAGATGATTATAAAATATGAAACTTTTTTTCATTTTTTTGACAGCCACACTGAAGCCCCATTTATATTTACCCATTTCTGGATGCTTTAAACATGGAATGTACTTTTAGTTTCTTAAAGAGCTATGCACTAACATCACTCTATTTTATATTTCTGTTTTTCCTCTGGTTGCTTTAATATGGCAAACAGAATTCTGTACTACTGTGAGTTGTACACTGGTTGGACACACATTTTAATCTACATTTGAAACAAATAATTATAATTATATTCATCCAGTTGAAGTAAATTTTCTGGTAAATTTACAGAAATCATGGGAAGAAACATTGCTGTTTTAAGTAATTTATTCTTTTTTCTTCATGGTTTGATATGTAAAACTCAGAAGAGAACAATATGTGATTCTATTTTTGTGGAATTATCTTGTAATTTTTATTGTGGGCAGGGAAACAGTGGGAAAAGTGTCCAAATACTACTAGATGCAGAACACATATTTAAGCATGTAATTCTTAATGTTCATAGAGGACCCTAAACTGCCCATGGAACAGATTTAAGGCAGATCTTAGCTAACCTCAGTGACCTGTGTCATCTGGGAAGGACGTGTAATGTGAAAAAAACTAAAAAACCTAAAAATCAGGACAAGGTAATAAAATATTGTGTGACAGTTTTCCTCCTTTCTGTTATCTGAATGTAAAAGAGTTTAAACCAAAGGAAGCATACGTTGGCATGATGCGTTCCTAGACAAGAAGCTGTTTCTGGAAGGATATCAGAGCTTTCAGCCTGAATCTTCCTTCCCCGTCCACAAAAACCATGAAACCGAACCTACATGAGAGTGCAGGCCTGCCACAAGGGCAGCTTCTTAATGAATTCCTTCACGACAACAGGATGAGTATCAGTTCAGGTTTGCCTATTTTTATTACATTTAATTACACAAAAGTCTCATTTTCCTGCCTATTTATGAACTAATTAGTGTTGAAAAAAACTAAGAAATTGTAAATAGAGATTGTGACAAATGTAGTATGTGGTATTTCTCTAGAACAGATGTCTCCCCTATCATAAGATAGAAGACTTCTTTCCTCCGTATTCTAACCCTAAGCTTATGCTTTTCCCCTTGTTCCTGTTATGGCAACTTTCTTTTCTCCTCCTTTGGGGCAAGTGAGCCAGTATTCCTTTGCTAATCCTCTCAAAACAAAACCAAAACTGAAGAAAAGCTGGGTGTAAAAATTATTTGTGTAAAAATATATCAAACTGTCATGATGTTATGTCATGCCATCTCCATGTTTCTTTCCAACCAAAGCAGTCTATTCATTCATAGAGGAAATATAACAGACACTGATAATGAAGAACTTTGAGCTGTGTTCTTGCTTCAGTGGCTCAGTCTGTTATGATTAATTATTATTGTTCGCAGGCAGCTCTCTTCCGTTATGAAAGGGTTGACACACTGGTGCTGTAGTGATAGGCCTCAAGAGGTACCTTACTAGCTGGAGTAGAAACTACTCCCTCACTTTATTTCAGCCTAGAAAGCCTATTGGAACAGAAAATAAATGCCCAAAATACAACATATGGATGCAGGAGTGACACTTCAACTTTATAAGGCAATACTAGTTGCTGTATTAAGTGTGGATTTTGAAGGCAATTCACTGGTTAGGCAACACAATAATCTGTCTTATTAAGTACAGCTTTTGAGCATTAGTATCTGATTCTGTCATAACCAAAGTGCCACAAGGCTGCAGTTATTGATCAGGGAAGAGTGATAGCACAGGATTTGGCATGATGCCTTGTGCACAAAAGATGTTGGGTACAACTGACCATGTACAGGGTGAAAGATGATAAAAGAACCGTTCAGCTCAGTAACAGCTGGTGCATGGCATTCTCCTTATTACAGACCATGAGGACTCTGCTGAGATATGTAAACCATCACAGAATATTTTTTATGCCTACATGAAAATATACATATTTCTTCATGAAGACACATGGTCATTTTTGCTACCTACTTTCCAGGGTAAAGTGTTAATCCTTTTTCACTCTTCTACCTTTCCTCAGTTCTTTAAACATATATGGGAGAACTGTAATAAATGCTGTAGCGTGTTTCTTTCACTCTCTCCTGCTTACATGTGTAAAATGTCTCTCTCTTTCTTAAAAATACTGGCATCACTGACATAACAAACTAGAAAGGAATGTTGTTGTGGGAAACAGATGAAAATGAACTAAACAGCTGCATTTAGCCATGAATGGGGAAACAGTATTTAGGCAGTTCTTGGTTATATGTGTACCTCTGAAACACTATTGGGTATGGTAAATGTCAGATAATTTTTGTATATTTAAATTTTAAATTTGCGTACAAGTCAGTTCTGTGGAGGAGAGAAGGAAGACTTTGATCTAACAGATTCTTCTATTTACATTTTCTGACTTCTGTGTGTGTTGGTGTTTTTTTGCTTGTAAGTTTTAGGAATATCTGTCAAAAACTGAAGTACGACTTAGAAAAAATGCCATTCACCATCACAAAAAAAGAAGGTGCTGAGCCATAATGATTAGAAAACATTTGAGATAAACTGAAGAGTTCTGGCTCTTTGCTAAAGACAGAAAGCTTACAGAATTTTATATATTTCTGATTAAATTGCACTGAGGATAATACTGAAATTGCCATGAATTAGCAGGCTGGTGTTTCCTTTGTATAGCCCTCTCAGTAATCCCAGATCATTTAGTAATCTGCTGTTTTCTTGATATGCAATCCTGAACAGTAAACTTTTCCCAGGTAGAGTTCTAATTTCCTGTATTCATGTTTTATTTTAAATATTAACTAAAATAAATTAATAAAAAATAATAACTATATGCCTCAGTTTTTCATTTATTTCAAGTCCTGTGCATGAGTGCCCTGCTGACTCATGGTGTCACATAGGTACTAAAACATACCTGGCTGGTTCAAAGGGAGTCCATTAAAGAGATAATTCACAATGCAGTTAGGCAGCATTATTTTTATGTCAGTGTTCTTTCATCTTCCCTCCTGCCTTATGTTTTTGAATGGCTTTTCTCTTGCCTTCCATGTAGTGCTGTTGAATGTTAATGATACTTTCTGTGGGCGTTGTTTCATGAGTAATTTCTTCTTTTTCAGATTGATTCTCTATTTTCTGATTGATGGTACCTGGCAGATACATAGTGGTGATAATTATTAAGCAAAACTCTGGTTAGACTCATAGTTTTATTTCTTTAAAATCCTTCTTTGACCTCTAATCAAGACGCATTTTCTTTCCAAATAAGATTGTGTTTGCAACTTCTTTACAAAACAACCTGGAAAAGGATGATACTGGGAAGAAGGACTTCAAAAACAGCAATTTCATGGAATAAATAAATGGCTAGTCAGGAAGCCATCACTCACTCTTAATTAAGTTGCTTCATCTGTAGAGCTCACGGTTCTAGTCGGAGTTGGTAAGAATCCTATGCAGCTCGGCTCATCCTTGGTATACTAACATGTGCCAGCAGCTCACCATATTTTCTTCAATATAAAGTAAAGAACTTTGATATTCTAATTACTATTCTATAAAATAGGAAGCAAAAATCTTAGAAGAGTGTTATAACAAAATTTAGGCCAAAATTTAATCTGGTCTTCAAGACTTTTAAAATGACACAGATACATCAAGGTTATAGCATCCTAGTCCTTTACGCTGTCATTACAATATTCAGTTATATAGCAGGAGTGAATGACTTGCAGTTTAATCCCATTCATCTGTTCTTGCTTATGACTTTCTTGCTCCTGTGTTTACACATGACCTAATTTTCTTTGCAATTGCATCTGCAGCAAGCATTTATAACAAAATCAGTCAAAACCAAAACAGTTATAAAATATTTAAAGATTCCTATGGTAGTCTTCTGCCCCATTCCACTGGTAAAAATGGCCAAAGAATATTCTAAACAATCAGTGAATCTATTTTATTTGATGACTGATACTCCTCTTGGTGAGTGCTGTTATTATCAGATATATGTGCAGTGTTGTAAATGTAATATATATAAAAATGATTTTTATGTAAATTATTTAAAAAGCACCTCTAAAATACTGAATGTACTTCATAAATAGAGAATAAGTAGACATTATTTATTCAAATATTTTAAAGAAAGCTCTATTGTTTTGTTTTTCCAGCCATTCATGCTCTTGCAATAGTTTACCTAAAGCTACGGGTTCATTTAATGTTTTTTCTACGTTTGTCTATGTTCAAGATTGTTCCAGTTTTTCAGCTGCAAAAGAACAGATGGGTAGGTCTGGAGCAGATAAACTAGTGCTTTGGAGTCCAGACCACTGTGATGGCTATAAAAGAGTATCAAAACTGGCTGGAATCTGAGACTTAACTCCCATAGACAGATGCAAGCCCCACCACCAGAGTTTTCTTTGCAGAGGTGGAGCAAGGGTAAGACAAGAGAGAGGTGCATAATGAAGACAAATGTGCTGAAACCCTGGCAACTGCTGCAACCATCAAGGGTGGCACCATTGTATCTCTATCAGTAGAGTGAACAGTTCATGGCAGCAGCTCCATGTGCCTGGAGGAGGATGGAGAGCAAAGCAGGCACACTGTAGTACTTTGAAACTCTTGCTATGATTTTAACTCTAATAGAAACTGTGTGTGGCAGGCGTGGGGTCATATTTGTGCCTCTGATTCGTTTGTGAAATACAACCAAACAAAGTGAAAGCTTCTATAGACTCCTGCTGTGAAGCAGGAAAACTCAAAGCTCAACCGTGGCAGACTGGATAGATATTTTGGTCCAGTTCATGTAGTCAGCGAAAGATTTCATCCTTGCAGAAGTACTGGCTGTTGTAACATTGACACATGACAAGTTTTTTACTAATGCATTTTGCAAAAAACTACTTATATGTATGTACATAGATATGTAAGTGAATAGTAGTTTTGTACCTGGGGAAGCCTGGTCTTATTAAAAAAGGATGGTGAAATGCATTGGTTATGCTTTTGATATTTATTTCTTTCAGTGTAATATGGTACTTAATTTGCTTCTTCTGAAATAAACCAAGAGATGCCCCAAAGAATTCAGGTCCAAACACTTTAATGACTGTTCTGATGAGAGACACTTCCAGTCTTCATACCACATACTATTTTTTTAAGGTTTTTTATTGTTCTGTATTTGTTTAATGTCATTCTTGCAAAGTACAATTGGGCACTACGCAAGTATAAATAAATACCTTTATCTAGTAGTACATCTCTGAATAGTTTTTACTGGCTTGTTTTTTTCTTAGACATGTACAAGATTTTTCAGACAATGTTTTAATGACTTATTCTTGAGTTAATATGAACGTTGTACCATAATACTATTTTTCCTTTATTTTGGGAAATGATAATAGATAACCCATCTGAATTAGATCTTGAAATCTGATCAAATGTTCCAGATGTTATAACATGAACACCACAGTTTCTCTGTGATCCATGTCAGAAATGCAGCTGTCAACACTAAAGCACACCTGCCACCAGTTTGCCGTCAGCAAATTATTTTTCAGTTTTATTAGGAAGTGCAGTAAATTGCCAGAATAAAGCTTTGGTCTCATATCGAACCTTATGTCATATTCCAAATTCACAATCCATAAATCAACAGGTTTAAGGAAGTTTATATGGAAATAACCTTGAGTCTGAGAATTCACATCCTAAAAAGTTTGACTTCAAAATAATGCTGTGGATACCTTCAGAATGTTGTTCAGTAGAATAACACAAGCTGCTAAGAATTGCACAGGTCACCTGTGAGTGGTTGGGACTGTACATGTAAAGTGTGTTACTGAGAAAGGAGGATGGGTCTTACTGCTTTCAAATAATTTTTCACTTTACCACAAGTAGTTCTGGAAGCAAAAGAAATCCATGGGTCATTATCATTCAAAGTTGGATTTACAATCTTTTGGTAGACCAATGTTCTGAAGGGGTATACATTTACCTATGCCAAAATACATTCAACAACTAAAGCATTTATTTTCTAGATATTCTTTCATTCTCAGTCTCATATAAACTATGACTCTGGTGAAAGGTTCTCCATAGAGAATTTGGTCCCTAAACCATGTAATATAATTTTTTGTTACTTAAGATTCTGAGAAGGAGCTGAGGTATAGCACATTTTATATAAGATCACAAGTTATAAGAGTTGAACTGCATTCTCCCAAATAAATGATTGGACCTTTATCTGCTGTACCACCTTGCTGGAGGCTTTATGGTTTTAAACTGCATTTGTCAGTTATATAAGATTGCACAATCAACCAGCCACCTGATGCTTTTATCTCCTAAAATAAAAAACATTTTTAGGGTGGGTGTTTTTTCCCTTCTTCTTCTTGGAACTTTCTTTTTTTAAAAAAAATTATTAAATAGTTTTAAAAACTATGCAATAAATGTGAATTTCAGATCCTATTTCTAAAGGAGTGTGTTGTAGTTGAGTGTTCTCATGAAAGCTCAAAAGGCCTTAGTGATTTTCTAGTCCTCTTTTGTTTAGGTGCTTATCATTTCACTCACCATGTTTTCCCATTCCTGCTTTCTACTAAAATCTTTACCACAGATTTTAAATTATGTCAGTCAAATTGTCTGTGCTTGCACGTGAACAGAACTGTAGACTGAAAAAGGACTAGCTGGCATAACTCCAGATAGGATATCTGAGCACCTGATTTGCAGAGAGCTTAATGACTTTCCCCTTGAGACACCACCTCCATGCTTTACATATTTGTGAATATCTGAAGCTCATTCTTTCAAAGTAGTTGTAATAGAAGCAGCAGAGTACCGTGGATGTAGACAGTTTCACTTTGCTTGGTTATTAACTGATTATGAAAAACTCAGTTACAAGACAAGGCAAACTATGCATTAAGCAGTTTTTTTGTTTTACAAAACAGAAAATTAAGTTTTAGGTCTTCTAGAAAATTGTCAGTTAACACTGAACAGCCAAGAGCTGGCCATCTCTGTCTAAAAACATTCAGATTAACATCACACAGGACAGAAGATTATGTAGAGCTAAGATTTTAGCAGCATGGCTTCTTCCTGTTCTACATCTCAGTGTGATCTAGCCACATTTTCAGTTTAATTGGCTCATGGAAAACCAGCATAAGTGCAGTTTTCCATTAACACAGAACTGATACATGTACTCTTACAGGAGTTGCAGCCCTCATCACTGTACAAAACAGATTAAAAAAATTATTGTGGAGGGGATACATGTGGTGAGGCCATGAATGAGCTAATCTTCTACTGGGCTATCAGCTCTTTATACATCTGATTAATCTCATTTTGTGTCAGAATACTCAAGGACTTTTCTTACATGTTGCAAAGGGTTTCCTCTTCTGAGAACACACAGGATCTGGGGAATCTGGTCTAATTTCAAGTGTCATTTGTACATACTCTCCTTCCCCCAACACACTGTGCAGTTTAGGATATTTCCTTATCATCCCTTGTTGTCCCCTATAAAATTATCACATAGACATAACTGACATATGCAATGTTAACCCAATGGTTTTCAAATACAGTTCCTTAATTTACACTGTTATGTATGCATGCCTATGTGTTTATACCCACAAAGATCATATTTATAGTTAATAAATAGATAGTAAATACCTCAGTCACTTCCAAGCACTGCTAAATAAACTTGTATTAATTTTCTAAGAGAACAGAGGAATATTAAATCACAGCTTGGGAAGAAAGGAAAGGGAAAAACTTAGCAGAATCTAGGAACAAGAACTGTATAAAATTGTGTTTATGACGGTTTTTACATATGTCCATAGTTTACTCTCTGACATAATCCTAAACAAAGAACATTATATTATGTCATGTAGATAGGACAATAGCTAAGATAAATTTCCTTCCATAGAACAGAATAAATTAATTTAACAAATTTGGTACAGCTTGTTGTGCTGAGCACAGAATTTGACACTAGCCTGATAAAACTTGCCTCAAGACCATAGATACACAATGAAAATATTATTCAAGAAGTGTCAGTCTCTACTCAGTTCTACACAACTTCTCTCTGAAAAGTTGGGGCAAAGTAATTAATTGATGAAACTTTGTTGTATCTTGTTGCTAAGACTGATGAATTTACATATTCAAACTGAATTTTAAGGAAAGGAAAGTATAATATTGGGATTAGCATAGAATATTAGAAAAAGAGTTCTAAATAATTCATGAATTACTAACCGCATAGATTTTACTTCTGTATTTTAAAACTAGATGTAAGTAAGAATGTTTCCGGAGGAAAAAATACAGTGTGCTGTACATGCTATTATAGCTACTCAGCTGTTTTAAGAGCTTGAGATATTTTTTGCATTAGGTTAGCTATTAAACACAAATATACATCTTTAGTTTCTTTTGTTTGTTTTTAGTTTGCAAAAATTGTAGGAATTATTTTGTTCATTAGGAAGCATTGATGCTATACATAACAATGCATAACTATAAACTTCAAAATATATGCATTTTTATCTGCATTATAGTCAATAAATTAAAACAAACAAACAAACCAAACCAAACTTCTGGTCCTAACCACTGTTAATTCTAAGTTTGCATTTATCCACATAGTTTTGTTGGGCTATAGGCCATATGTTTTATTTTTCATAGGTCCAAGCCTTGATCAATCAAGTAATGGCAGGCTGACTCATGCGATTATATAGAAG
This sequence comes from Strix uralensis, assembly GCF_047716275.1. Classification (NCBI taxonomy): domain Eukaryota; kingdom Metazoa; phylum Chordata; class Aves; order Strigiformes; family Strigidae; genus Strix; species Strix uralensis. The sequence goes on along the minus strand of NC_134012.1, from coordinate 32,533,883 downwards.
ACAGTATTTTGATATGTAGCCAATCCACTGAAACAGCTTTCCGAAGAAAAATGTGTTGAAGGGAACCAAGGAAAGCAGAAGCTGCTTTGAAAAACAGAAGAAAAAAATATTCACTCCTTGTACTTAATAGTTGTCCAAGAGACAAATTGGCAGAAAACTTGCTGTCTGCCCAAAGGGAAATGTTACTTCCAAAATTTTTAACAGCTTCATGTGGATATTGCTTCAAATGTTCTCTAAAACAGTAATACTAGCTTTTTATCTTCTGAAGTACAGTGCGATCTTTTGCAAATAACAGTCTAAAAACCTAATGTTGTAGGTCAGTTTACCAAGACATCAGTGGAAGTGAAATAAAATACTTAGAAGCAGAGACTGCTTGCCAGTACAGCCTTAAAAATCTACTGAAATCGTTGTTCTTGTTGCTCAAAGAACCAAATGTGCTAGGATTTGTACTAACTCTTTTCTGTTCTGCTGTTAATAATTGCAGATAAAGCTTTAAATTAACACAGAGTAAAGAATTTTTTGCCAATATTTTATATCATAGAATGGTTTGGGTTGGAAGGGACCTTAAAGATCATCTAGTTCCAACTCCACTGCCATGGGCAGGGACTCCTTCCACTAGACCAGGTTGCTCAAAGCCCCATCCAACCTGGCCTTGAACACTTCCAGGGAGGGGGCATCCACAACTTCTCTGGGTGACGTGTTCCAGTGACTTACCACCTTCACAGGAAAGAATTTCTTCCTTATGTCTAATCTAAATCTACCCTCTTTCAGTTTAAAACCGTTATGCCTTGTCCTGTCGCTACATTCCCTTATAAAAAAATCCCTTGCCATCTTTCCTGTAGGCCCCCTTTAAGTGCTGAAAGGCCGCTGTAAGATCTCCCCAGACCCTTCTCCAGGCTGAGCAACCCCAACTCTCTCAGCCTGCCTTCATAAGGGAGGTGCTCCAGTCCCCTGATCATCTTTGTGGCCCTCCTGCGGACCCGTTCGAGCAGGTCCATGTCTTTCTTATGCTGGGGAGCCCAGAGCTGAGCAGTGTTCCAGGTGGGGTCTCACAAAAGCAGAGTAGAGGACAGAATCACCACTCTTGACTTGCTAGACACAATTCTCTCGATGCAGCCCAGGCTCTGGTTGGCTGTCTGGGATACAAGTGCACATTGCTGGCTCATAGTCAGTTTTCCATGCACTACTACTCCCAAATCCTTCTCCACAGGGCTGCTCTCAATCCACTCAATGCACTGTATTTGTGTATGGGATATCGCCTTGACCCATGTGTAGGACCTTGCACTTGGCCTTGTTGAACTTCATGAGGTTTGCATGGGCCTATCTCTCAGGCCTGTCAAGGTCCTTCTGGATGACATCCCTTCCATCCAGCATGTCAACTGCACCACACAACTTATTGTCATCACAAACTTGTTGAGGGTGTATTCAATCCCACTGTCCCTGTTGTCAACAAAGACTTTAAGTAGCACTGGGCCCAACACCGATCCCTGAGGAACACCACTGCTCTACACTTGGACATTGAGACATTAATTGCAACTCTTGGAGTGCAACCACCCAACCAGTTCCTTATCCACTGAGCAGTCCATCCATCAAATCCATGTCTCTCCAATTTAGAGACAAGGATGTCATGTGGGATAGTGTCAAACATTTTGCACAAGTCCAGGTAAATGACATCAGTTGCTCTACCCTTATCAATGAACACTGTAACCCTGTATAAGCATGTGAAAAACTGTGTACCTTCAGAGGAAAATTCCTGTTTTGATAACAAACCTTCCATTAGTCTCCTACAAAACCACTTTCAGAAGGTGTATCCTGTGCAATTTCTATCTGACAAACAAATATCTGACATTTAGCAGTGGGAAAAATACTTCACTTTGTTTTCCAGCCTTTCAGCTCCTTCCTGACTTGACTGCTACGCAAAAAGGCAAAGTCATACACCAAACTTTTTTTCTAGCTACAAGAAAGTTTTAATTGAAAACAAGAGTGCCACATTTGAACACAGCTTCAGCAGATTAGCAGTTAAATTAGAAGGGGCTTTTCGTTTAAGTTCCAGTGTTGATATGTCACTGTGCCCTGTCACTTTGAAAAGCGATAGTGCTTTGTTATCAGCACAGAGTGCAGGCAGCCTCCTGATGTAGAAGCAGACTAAAATAGACTGCCAGGGTGATGAAAGCACCATGCACATGTTGCATCTTTCTGCTCAGGGATATGTGAGAGGGGCAGTGCTGACACACCACTCTGCTTAGATGAACAGGCTGATCATCTCCCAGGGCCTGGTTTCCTGACATTTAACAAAAAAAAAAAAAAAAAAAGAATTGATGGCAAAAACATTCACTCTAGTTCAGCTCAAGGAGTATAAAGGGATTCAGAGACTACAGTAGCATTTCTCATTAATAAATGATTCCTTGTATGTTTGCTTATCATCCCTTTTGGCAGGAAAAAGCTTTGTGGGATTAGTCATTGTTGAGAGTTCTGTATGTGCTGAAGTTACAAGAATGAGGGATGTTCATATCTTATATTGAGGTTTTAGACGCAAAAGGGCTATATGAATGTTATTCTCAGCTTCCATGATTAAGAATTAGTATATTTATTTAAATATTTGAAGTCACTTTTGATATAGTTTCAGACCATACTGCTCCAATAGAAAATGGATTTGATGACTTTTTTTTCTTCTGCTGTTCCCTACCATAAGTGTCTTCTTGGGCCTTCCATGGCAATCTAAATAACACCGATTTGATGTTTTTTTCTGTCTAATCTTCTCAGATATCTATCTTAATTCTTGCAACAAAAAGTCTCGTGTGTTCTTTGCTCGGCATGATAGAGGAAGACACTTAACCTGTCATTTTCTACCTTCCCTGCCAGCCAAAACTGAAGCATATTGGAAGTAAGTATTTTGTAGCTGTACAGCAATGTTATGGCAGGCATGGGTTCTCCCCTCCCTGGTTATTTGCTTGACTGACTCTTTTTGCATAAAATAAAGCTTTCATTCTGTTCTCATGAGCTTCAAATATGTGCATATTTAGAACAGAAGAGGCAGAGAGGATTTTTGTCTTTTGCATTTGTAGGCATTTTTAAAATCAAGCAAAAACATAAAACAAGGTTTAAGGGATTAAAATTTTTATTTTAATCTATTCAGTTTGTCTCATAAGGTTTTCTCCTGCAATGTAGTGTTAATTGAAAAACCAACTAATCCAGCAAATCTGGGATAAAAGGTGTGAAATACGAATGAATTTATCCTAGACAGCATATGTACAATTAATAATATGTAACAGGCACAAATTTTATACCAATAACAAGTACTTGTATCATGTGTGTTACTCCACATGTCATTGCAGTCAGTTTCTCATTCCTAGATTAAATCTTTGTTGATGGATAGTCTGTCATGCAAAACCATCAGTAAGTGGGAAGTATATCCTGGTATGGTCTGACTGTCTTTCAAGAAAAAGGTCCATGAGATACTCTGGCAGTGGAAGAGCTCATCTTGGAGTTTACATTACAGTGAACTGATTCTTGGATAGAGTTGAAGTTAATAAAATCACAGGCTTTAGTGTTTTAGACTGCATAGGGTTTTTTTCTGTGCAAAGCTCACACATACAAGTTTTGATATATTATTTATTACTCTATATATTTTTTCCTTTTACTCTGATGATGTTATGTTATTGAAAAGCACAGTCTATTAGAAAATGTTGCTTTTCTGGCTAATGAGCAAATAACCATATTCTTTAAAGATATATGCTTTACTTTTTGCTTACTGAATGGCTTTGGTTTCTTATTGCTTGGAAAATTATTTTAGCAAAGATATCAAACAGAATCAAGTAGCTGTGCTGAATTTGTGAAGAAAGTACAAGATTTTTTTATACTAATTTTCAAACCCTTAATTTCCATAGATTGCAGATATATAAAAATAATTTTTAACTGCAATTTCTTCAAGTTAAAACATGTGAAATTGAAACTTACGATTACAGTTATTTGTATACATAAGGAATGTTTCTAGTTTCATTTTTAGTTCTGGCTAGAACAGTAGTTAAGGCAAAGAACATCACAACTGGAATAGTAGTTTTTAAATTCTCTCTTTTTTTTTTTTTTTTAAGTAGCTTAATTTAGTTAAAACTGAGAGATTGAAAATACTGAGTGTCATTGTGTGGGCATGATTTTATTTAGGTTCTTAAATAAATTAATTGATCTCAGTATTTTTTTCAGAGATAGGAACTCTAGAAGATACACACACACACATTTTCTTTCTCCTTTTCTCACTTTTTGCTAAATATATTTCATTCATCCCACCTGGACTCTCTCAAAGCAGATCCACAAAGCATGCAACAGCTCCTATTGTCAGTGAACGCACTAAGATTATGTCATTAACACTGCAAAGGATTTCCAAGTATATATGAACTAAATGAAACTGAGTTAGGCGTGACAAATTACACTGAATTAAATCTTGTTTTAAAAAAGTATTTTTTCTATCTGAAGGTCATTGCATGTGCTGTCAGTCATTCAGAACCCTCAGAGTAACTATAAGATCAAAATAGAGGAAGTAATAGTGCAATTCCACAATACATTGAAAAACAGAATAGAGCATTGTGGGAAGAGTAGCAGGAAATATACATCTGCAGCCAAACAGAAGCAATTTGAATCCTTGTTTGTTTGCACTCTTACTAATTGAAAAGGAGACTATAAAGGAATACAGAGGCTATAATTGAATAGTATTTGCTTGCTTGAAGCTGGTGGAAAATGGAACATACAAAGAAAAATAGCTCGTTTTTATTGGTGGTAGAGGGGTTATTTTTGCTATTTCCTTTACATTTTAGATGCCTTTTCTCTATACTTAATTTTTCTATACAATCAATTTTACAACATTTTAAAAATGAAATTATAGTTGAAGTACTTTCCAGCTTTGACATGAAGAACATGTGAAATACTAAACATTTATCTTGCAGAATTTCTGAGTTATCCATCTACTTCTAGTAAATATAACTTGCACTTTAGGGTATATTTATGTATATTACTGCAGTTTTCTGGACATGTATGATCATTATACTGTTCAGTAAAAGGAAATTAAGTGAATATCAGGGAGCCAGATCTGTCTTGTTCTGGTTATTTATTCTGGAACATATGAAGACACCTAAAAGAAGAACAACAGAGTGTTTGAGGCTGGTTGGCATGTCTGAAGATCATCTGCTCCAATCCTCTGCTCATATGGGGACAGCTATAGCAGGTTGCTGAGGGCTGTGTCTGGGCAGGTTTGAATATTTCTGAGGATGGAGAGTCCACAACTCTCTGGGCAATCTGTGTTAGTGTTTGGTCACTGTCACTGTAAAAAGTGTTGCCTGATGTCCAGAGGCATGTGACATTCCAGGGTATGACCCTACCATCACAGTAAAAATGTTTTCTCATATATTTAACTGAACTTCCTCTTCGGCCTTGGGCCTGTTTATTTGGGCCTGTTGTCTCTTGTTCTGTCACTGGGCACCACTAGATGTATCTAGGTTCATCTTCTTGACTCCACCCATCAGGTGTTTATATACATGGATAAGTTACTCCATGGGACCTCTCTTCTCTAGGCGAAATGGTCCCAGCTCTCCCAGCCTCTCTTCATATAACAGATCTTAGAATCACAGAATCATTCAGGTTGGAAAAAACCCTTGGGATCATCGAGTCCAACCATCAGCCCTACTCCACAAAGTTCTCCCCTACACCATATCCCCCAACATCTCATCTAAATGATCCTTAAACACATCTAGGGATGGTGACTCCACCACCTCCCTGGGCAGCCTGTTCCACTGTCTGACCACTCTTTCTGTGGTGTTCACTCTTTCTGTGAAAAATTTTTTACCAATGTCCAGTCTAAACCTCCCCTGTTAGAGTTTAAAGCCGTTCCCCCTTGTTCTGACACTAATCACCTGTGACAAGAGACCAGCACCAACCTCTCTACAATGTCCTTTCAGGTAGCTGTAGAGAGTGATGAGGTCTCCCCTTTATCCTTCTCCTCCTCAAACTAAACAGTCCCAGCTCCTTCAATCGCTCCTCATAAGATTTGTTCTCCAGGCCCTTCACCAGCTTTGTTGCCCTCCTCTGCACTCGCTCCAGCACCTCGATATCTCTCTCATATTGAGGTGAGCAAAACTGGACACACTACTCCAGGTGTGGCCTCACCAGTGCAGAGTAGAGGGGGACTATCACATAATCACAGAATCGTCTAGGTTGGAAAAGACCTTGAAGATCATCCAGTCCAACCATTAACCTAACACTGACAGTTCCCAACTACACCATATCCCTCAGCGCTATGTCAACCAGACTCTTAAACACCTCCAGGGATGGGGACTCCACCACCTCCCTGGGCAGCCCATTCCAACGCCTAACAACCCGTTCTGTAAAGAAATGTTTCCTAATATCTAGTCTAAACCTTCCCTGGTGCAACTTGAGGCCATTACCTCTTGTCCTATTGCTTATTACTTGGTTAAAGAGACTCATTCCCAGTTCTCTGCAACCTCCTTTCAGGTAGTTGTAGAGGGTGATGAGGTCTCCCCTCAGCCTCCTCTTCTGTCACCTCCCTACTTGTGCTGGTCACACTATTTCTGATACAAGCCAGGATGCCTCTGGCTTTCTTGGCCAACTCATGTTCAGCTGCTTGTCATTTAGAACCCCCAGATCCTTCTCTTCCACACAGCTCTCCAGCCACACCTCCCCAAGCCTGTAGCGATGCATGGGGTTGTTGTGGCCCAAGTGCAGGACTTGGCACTTGGCCTTGTTGAAGTTCATCCCATTGATGCTGGCCCACCGATCCAATCTATCCAAGTCTCTCTGTAGAGCCTCCCTATCTTCATGCAGATCGACACTCCCGCTTAACTTGGTGTCATCTGCGAACTTACTGATGATACACTCTATGTCCTTATCGAGATCATCAATAAAGATGTTGAACAGAAATGGTCCCAACACCGAGCCCTGAGCAACACCACTTGTGACCAGCTGCCAACTGTATTTAGCTCCATTGACCACCACTCTCTGGGACCGTCCATCCAGCCAGTGCTTGACCCAGCAGACCGTTCGCTCATCCAGGCCATGGGCAGCCAGTTTTTCTATGAGAATTCTATGGGGAACTGTGTCGAATGCTTTTCAAAAATCCAGGTAGACAATCTCCACAGCTTTTCCCTCGTCCAATAGTCGGGTCATTTTGTCACAGAAGGAGATCAGGTTTGTCAGGCAGGATCTGCCTTTTATAAACCCGTGCTGACTGGGCCTGATCCCCTGGTTGTCCATTATATGTTTTTTAATGGCACTTGAGATGACCTGCTCCATGACCTTCCCCGGCACTGAGGTCAGACTGACAGGTCTATAGTTTCCTGCATCTTCCTTTGTGCCTCTCTTGTAGATGGGTGTCACATTTGCCACCCTCCAGTCCAATGGGACCTCCCCAGTTAGCCATGACTTCAGGTAAATCATGGAAAGTGGCTTGGCGAGCACATCTGCCAACTCTTTCAACATGCTTGGGTGTCAGGTCCCTTCTCCTGTTCAACATTGAGCCTGCATTTTGCTTTGTTTTCCTTCTATTCCTTACTAGATGCCACTCTCAGTGGACTTTGGCTTTACTAACCTCATCTCTGTGTGCTTGAACAGTGTCTTTGTGTTATTCCTGGGTCACCAGTCCCTGCGTCCTGCAGGATGTTGCATTTTCTAGTCCTAGTTTTCTTAGGAGCTCCATGTGCATTTATGGAAGATTGTGCCTTCCGTAGGGTGATGTATATTTTGCGGGAAGAAAGGTCCCAAAAAATAACATAGGGCATGCAAAATGTGTTAAGATCCACTAAAGGGGGAATCCATAACATGAATTTCAGCATCCTCTGAGAGAAACAATGAGTGAACAGTCATGGTGTTGAGCTGATGATAAGTCGAGTTTCCTACAGACACAAAATGTTTTTTCTGGAATTTGTTCAGTCCAGGAAGGCACTGTAAACCAGTAAGCTGGAAAGAGAGACTAAAAGAAAAGCCTGATTCAGGAAGGCCCAGATAGATAGGGCAGATTTGTTTACAAATCTTTTATTTATTCTACTTATTCCCGAAGAACTGAATTTTAATATGAATGTATTTTTCAGAATTCCTGATTTGGTTTATGAATTTTCTTTCTTAATGAATGATAACTCTAGAAATGGAACTTCCATTTAGCAGACTACTGTTTATGAAAATACAGATAATTCTTACAGATAACTCTCTTTTCCAAAGTTTATTCTTAACACCAGCTGATTACTTAAAGTTGCAAACCTTCACTTCATTTTGTGTGGAAAAATGCATGCTCCAATGACTAGAGCGATAACTGTACTTTGGAAACTATGTAAATCACTAGATAAAATTCTCAGTAACAAAGCTAAACAAACTTTTTTTGTAATAGATATGGCCGATATAACAGCATGACAAAAATGAAATATAAGATTAAGTAGGGAATAATTTTGCCAAACAATTTTCTGCTGATATTGAAGTAACCTTTGATTATGACTGAAATTTTTGTCCAAAAAATAGCAGGTATCCAAATTTAGGTAGTAAAACAAGACCAAGAAAAGTCATGTTCCTGCCACACAGACTGGCTTTAACGTCCTTCAGCCTGGTTTGCTTGAGTACACTTTCGGATTCATGTCATCTGAATGTTGCAATATAAATAAAAAAAATACTTAATCCACTTATTCTCTTTTCTAGAAAAACTGAATTGTGTTGACTAGAATTATTCTCCCCTCAAAATATCCTGAAGCAAATACATGAAATAAAAAAAAAAAAGCCAACATTAGCCCAAGTTATCTTTTTTTTTTTTTTTTTTTAAATATTGCAAGCAATATTTATATGTTTTTTAATGAGAAAAGTTTTGGAACAATAAAAATAGTCAGTTCTGCTAGTTAGTACCAGAACAGATAATGAAAATATTTCATGTCAATTGGGGCAGCTGCAGAGAAGGAAACTGTTCAATATGATCATAGGTGGCAAACCCAACTTGTCAAATTAATATCTAGCATTTGAATAATCATAAGAAGAAATTTTCTAATGAAATTATAGAATCATAGAAAATTCTAAATTGGAAGAGATATCTGGAGACCATTTAGTCAAACCTCCATTTGAATTAAGAGACTTAGATCAGGTTATTGAGAGCCTTGTCAAAACACTTCCTGAAAATTCCCAAGGAAGGGAGATTCTGCCATATTTCTGTGCAACATATTCCAATGCTTAATTGCTCCCCCAATTAAAACTTTTTCATGTGTGTGTGTCTGTTAACCCTTGCCACCATGTATCTATATGAAGAAAGTACCTTCATTTTCTCCATAACTACCTTGCAAGTACTGGATGACCGCAGTTAGATTCCCATAAGGGCCACCTCTTCTCCAGGCTGAACAAACCCTATGTCTTCAGATGTCATGTTCTACAATTCCTGAAGAACTTCATTAGTTGCTGTATTCTCTTAGATATTTCAGACTCTCTCTTAAACTGTCGGACCCAAACTGTGCAGAATATTCTACCTGTGGACTAGTAACTCATTAAGGAATGGGAGCATCCATCATATGAAGAGAAGCTGAGAGAGCTGGGTCTGTTCAGTTGGACAAGAGAAATCTCAGGGGAGATCTTATCCATGTGTATAAATACCTGAGTGGGAGTGTGTAAATAAGATGAAGCCAGACTCTTCTCAGTGGTGCCCAATGAAAAGGATGAGAGGCAATGAGTAAAACCTGAAAGATTTGAAATTCCATCCGAATATAAGAAAAATATTTTTGCCTGTGAAGGTGGTCAAAAAACTGGCAGAGGTTGCCTAGAGAGGCTGGGGACTCCCCATCCTTAGAGATATTAAAACCTGCCTGGAACACACCCTGAGTAGCTTGTTTTAATTAACCCAGTTCTGAGTAGGAAGTTCCACTAGATGATCCCCAGAGGTACCAACCAGCCTCAATTACTCTGCAGTTCTGTAAAGCAACATTATCACATCCCTTAATATGGTCTGTAATCTTGGGGATGCAACCCATGACACAGTTTCCCATCATGGCTGCAAAGGTGCACTATGCATTCACGTTCAGCTTACTGTCCACCAGGACAGCCAGAATTTGCATAATCAGCATACATTAAAAATCTTTGATGTTACATGTAATATAAATTTTCACATTGCTTGCCAAAAGAGCTTTAGTGAATCCAGAATTATACTGGAGATATCATTACTAGCACTGGAAAACACACTTTCAAGATGTGACCGAAGTACTGTTAATAAACTTCCTTTGAACATGCATTTTGCCTAAATACATTTTGTTTCTGTCACATGGGAAGTTGCTATTTTACTCTTGTACCTCATCCATTCCAGTTCTGTATTTTTCTAGTGCTGAATGAGGTACACTATAAAAGGATGTCATCTTGCATCTAGGAATAAGTTTCTGGGGGTTTACATTCCCTGTTTGTAGTGCTGGTAACTAAGCAAGTAATTGAATTAGCAAGGAATAACAGTGTCCAACCAGTTTCTCTAGTGAGTTAATATTCCTGCACTGCCCCAGTGATTTTAACTTCTGGAAGTCCAAAGGACTATGTACATTTAAAAACAATAATCAGATATGTCTACAATAAAATGAAAATCATAGCTTTCTTTTATTAAAAATCCTGGGGGCCAACTGTGGCCCGCATGATCATATGCAAATGAGTGTTATTATAGATTTTTGGCATGCTCTGAAAGTTAGGCTATTTGACTCAGAGCTTAACACTTTTTAAAAGAACATTCATAACTTAAATAAGTCCTAGAATATCATTCTCATTTTATGGACATGTATGCAATATTACGTGCTACAGGATCCTAAGGCATAATGATTTACAATTTATATCATCACCAACTGAATAAGTAACTGAGTAAAATCTGTCAAATTACACTATTGTACTTAATATGAATGCACATCCAACCCTCTCTGCAAGAAATGAATTTTAATTTCATGCTGTAAGATTTCACAATACAGAGAACTGATCAGTAGATTTCCATTTTTAAAAGAAGCAATATAATAAGAATATAATCAGACCTATAGTAATTTATCATTCATATGCCCTAGATTATATCAACAACCTTAAAAAACACATTTCTATGGACAGTATAGCAGTTCTACAAAGTACTTAGAATTACTCTAAAAAAAGTATAACACTGTTAAAGTGATAATCATATATTCAAACATTTGTACATCACTATATTGTCCTATGTGTTTTTCAAAACTCCACTTTCTGTTCTAAAATTCACTATGTTTTAAAACAATTGTCCTCAGATTCCACTCATTTGAATTTTTATGCAGATAGACCTAAAATTTGCACTTGATTCTCTTCAATGAACATTTAGTACAGTTAAAGTCGTGTCTTGGACAAAAAAATTCCTTGAGCAATACTATTATGCATTGATCATTTTTATATTTAGCAAAATAATTGTCTAGAAGAGTAATTGTAGAGGTTTCCTCTTCACTGTAAATTGATAGGGATGTAATCTAATATGGGTATAAGGTAGGCACTAATTCATTATTCCTTATTAATGTTCATTTCTGCTTTAGTGTGACTGCTTTTTTTCTTATTTCCTCCAATTAATTTGCATTAGAAAACATGCATTGCTTTAAATTTCACTTTAAATTTCCCATTAAATTTCCCATATACCTCTACAATGCCCATGTAACAAAGTATTCTATTCTGAGTTAATGATTAGTATCTTTAGGGAAGGAAAAAACCAAATAAGACCTACATTTTTCATGCTGAGAGCACAGCATAAGATTATCTATGCTTCAGTCAGAAACCAGTACTAATTTGCTGAACAGATTACCTAAAAGCAGATGTATTAGAAACTGTATCTACCACAGCAAAACTGTAACACTCCTTGCAGGTGTAAGCAGCTTTGTTAGAGGATTAAAGCATTCCTGCCATAAAAAAGTTTGATATTACTGTTAGCATGTTATTAAAAGTGAAGCACAAATAAAGGATGATTCAGTGTTAGGTGTTTTCTTGGTCTTCATTTTTTAATATTTTGATTGCAGTGTAGATATCATTAGTAAGCAGTGCTTTGGTCTACAGATTTTTTTTTTTATTTTTTTTTTTTTTTATTTCTTCCCATTCCCTAAGTAGGGACTTAATCATTGATTGTAATTACACAGCGTGTTCACAGTCATTTCAACAACAGGATGGTGAAAACATGAAGAAAAAAAAAAAATAGCTCTGTCTACAATAAAATTAAAGATTTTTTTATTTAAAAAAGGAACATAAAAACACATTCTATGACTGTTGTGTTCTTAATTGTTCTGCAAGCTTTCCAACAAAAATAAAGCCAAAGCTATCTTTTTCACACAAGACCCCAGCCAACCTCAAGTTTTGGAAGTCCTCTGACAGTAAAGGTTTCAAAAATAGCTACAGCCAAATGAAATACCAAAATTATTGCAAATGTCTCCCCGCTTAATAAAGTTACTACTCACTAAGTTAATCTTGCCTTGCTGCCAAATGATGAACAGTTGGTCTTATCGATTCATAAGTTTCCTGAATGAAATATTCGTATTGTCCCTACTCAGATATCTATTTTAAAATGAAATTTTTAAAAGCTCTTTCAAAATAATTAAGCATGAGGATGTATCCTCTTCTTTCTCTAGCAGGTGAAATTGAGAGAGAGATTTATACACATTGCTCCCTACCCGGTACAATGTATTGCTTACATGAAAACCAGTCTGAAGTTCACTGGGTATCCAGGGATCCCAAGGATAAAAATGCAATTGTATCAATCAACAAATTGCCTTAATCTCTTTGAAAATCCAAATACTTTTGTGCTGTATTGGTGCTGCATTGGTGCTGCTGGTTTCAGAATACTTCAGTAATTTTGTTAAAAAAAAAAAGGTATAAGATTTGACAGAGTTGGCCTGATGGAGAGAGAAATGGACATGACTAAAGATTTTTAACCAGTAATGAAGACTCATTTTTGGTTAACCTTTTGTTTTGCTTATTCTCCTGTAAAGCAACACTGAACCCATTGCTTCATTTTTCTTAAGTATAATTTTCTTTTCTGAATCTGCTATTACTTGATAGAAAGATTCTGAGTTTGACAGCCATTGCCCAGTGACTTAATAAGCAGTATTTATACCAATACTTACACATATTGAACTTGTTTCTTTCCCTTCTTTTTAAGTAAATATTTGGGGTTCAATCTTTTTTTATTATTGTTATTGTTCTACAGTATTTTCTGGTATTTTAGGCTTAATTTTATTTATTAATTTTATTCTATACCCATAACAGATGGTTTGTATTAATTTTATCTCTTAGTGATTTGGGGTTTTTTGGTTTTTTGTTCATTTGTTTTTAAAACCCTTCCATATTTTTCAATGCAGCATTTCATGACTTAAACAAAAGTGTTCACCTTAGAAATGCTCCAACATTGTGTCCTTCAACCCTTCAACACAAATATGTATTTTTCAAGGTATGTGATTTGGGAGTGTGGGAGTAAGAGGTAATTCCCCTTTGGATCAAAAAAGCAGGTTATATGTACAGATGTTCTTCAGTAAATATTCTTCAGTATGTAATGGTTTATTCATTGCAGTTTGAAATGCATGCTCTTACCTAATTTTGTTTTTCTCTAGATATGGTCTGATTGAAAGCTGAAACCTGATGTCATCTTTTTTTCACTTTCTGACAAAGCCATTTTAAGCATGAAATATGACCTTTTAGGAGATTTCACCAGAAAAAGATTTGGTGGGCAGCTCACACTTACAAGCTCTTCCAGTGCTGACATATGTTGTTTCTTATGGAAGATGTATTGATAAAATCCATATAATGCACCCACATGCATTGAACATGTAGGTGGTAGGTTGACCTCGGCCAGCTGCCAGACCACCACTCAGCCTCTCTCTCACTCCCCCTTCTCAACAGTGCATGGGAAGAAAATAATATGGAAAGGCTCATGGGTCAGGACAAGGACAGGGAGGTCACTTACCAATTACCTTCAAGGGCAGCACAGACTAAACTTGGGAAAAATTAATTTAGCTTACAATTCAATAAAAAAAGACTGGAATGGTGAGAAATGACAAAGATAAAAACACCTTCCCGCTCACTTCCTCCTTCTTTCCAGGCTCAACTTAATTCCTGACCCCTCTACCTGCTCCCCTCTGAGCAGCACAGGGGGATGGGGAATGGATGTTTCAGTCAGTTCATAACAGCTCTTCTCTGCCACTTCTTCCTCCTCACACTTTTCTCCTGCTCCAGGATAGGTCCCTCACACACAAGAAAACCTGCTCCTGTGTAAGCTCCTCTCTGCTGGCTGCAGGGGAATCTCTGCTTCCCTGCAGCTCCTCACTGCCATCATCTGGGCACCAGTACCCAACACAGTGTACCAAGATTTTGTGTTTACTGACAAATGGGGTGGGAAAATTGGTGTAAAAACCTTGATTCCTCAGTGATTTTACTTTTCATTACTAATGAGCATCAACAGCAGAAGGATATATATAACAGTATTGCAGTGTCAAAACAGAAGGGCATACACTGTGCACAGCAGTCTCATAGAGCAGCGTTACCTTGACCCACTTGTCTGAAAAGACTCTTCTTCCCACGCTAATAATGACCCACATACATTCTAAAAACTACTATTTAGGGCATGTGTATGGCACAAAATAACAGTAGCATAAAGACATTATGTAGGGTTCCTAAAGAGAGTTCCCTTGGTAGGCCAGATTTTCTTTATTGAAGAAAAGGGGCATGTGTAGTATCTCATAATTATATATTACCTCATGACAATTTTGAATCCTCATGGCTATCTATTATGTATTTGTCTCTCACACTGCTTCTTTAATGTGTGACCTTCTTCCATAAAGTATACTGAGTAAGAGTCCATATTTGTCTCAGATGGTGTAATGATATAAATAATTGTGACATTCACATTTAACATTTTGTTCCATTTCTGTGTCTCCCTCTCTCTTCTCTTGGTTTTTTGTTTTTTTTTTCAATAGTGAGGCCACCTGTAGGTTTTCTTATATATACATAGTTGTGGTGAGTCAGAACATATTCAGAACTATGAAATATACTTTTTCCTCACTGGACTGAGAAAGACTGTCATTATACTTTGTGGGATTTTGTGTTCTCAGTTGGGGAGTGGGGTGGTAGGGGAGGCTTGATTTAATTTTTGTTTGTTTTTTTTTAATGAGGAACTATAGTGTGTGAGGAACTGTCTAAGGTTTTTCACTTTTCTTATTATGTTGTAGCTGCCAGAGAATCCATCTAGAATTATCAAATATGTGCAATAAATTTTAATTTATGTATATTCTTAGAGAAGTTATATGGGTGCAATTTACAAATACTTATATTTTATGCTGACAGAAATCAGTGAGGGTATTTACTTCATTCATAAATGAATAATTTTTTACTAATTTACAATAAAAACTTTTTCCTGGGAGGAAAATCAAAAATGTTGTTAATTTTTATGCCCATGATGTCATATAGTGAAAGTTGTTCGTTTTCATCAAGTAATATTTAGTGGCCATACCTTCACATCAAGACTCTGGTGACTTAGTCAGTCTGCTAAAAGTGTTTCCTTCTCTTCTTTACCTCTGTCTCACACTCTTGACACAGTGTCAAAGTTTGTCTCTTTCCTAAATCTGAGATTTGGTGTTCAGGAACTACAAACATGTTGCAAGCTTCTGGGAGCATTTAAGTTTCTAGCAGATGTCATGTGAATGATGATAGCATATGACTTGATTCTAGCATACAGGTTTTCACACTGCGGAACTATGTATGTATATATCTACATTAGCTTAAACTATTTATTTGAATATGTGTGCAATTCTTTGTTTATCTATTCTTGATCCATCAACACCTTTGTCAGACATAACTAGTTTCTCTGTTGCACATTCAGTATCTTCCCCAGACTAATCTTCAGTCTCAGCAAGCAGAAAAACAGTAGGAAAGAAATTAACAGAATCACAGAATCGTCTAGGTTGGAAAAGACCTTGAAGATCATCCAGTCCAACCATTAACCTAACACTGACAGTTCCCAACTACACCATATCCCTCAGCGCTATGTCAACCCGACTCTTAAACACCTCCAGAGATGGGGACTCCACCACCTCCCTGGGCAGCCCATTCCAACGCCTAACAACCCGTTCTGTAAAGAAATGCTTCCTAATATCTAGGCTAAACCTTTCTTGGTGCAACTTGAGGCCATTCCCTCTTGTCCTATCACTTGTTACTTGGTTAAAGAGACTCATATCAACCTCTCTGCAACCTCCTTTCAGGTAATTGTAGAGGGTGATGAGGTGTCCCCTCAGACTCCTCTTCTCCAGACTAAACACCCCAGTTCCCTCAGCCGCTCCTCGTACGACATGTGCTCCAGACCCTTCACCAGCTTCGTTGCCCTTCTTTGGAAACACTCGAGTAATTCAATGTCCTTTTTGTAGTGAGGGGACAAAAAGTGAACACAGTCATCGAGGTGTGGCCTCACCAGTGCCGAGTACAGGGGTAAGATCACTTCCCTGTCCCTGCTGGCCACGCTATTTCTGATACAAGCCAGGATGCCTTTGGCCTTCTTGGCCACCTGGGCACACTGCTGGCTCATGTTCAGCCGGCTGTCAATCAACACCCCGAGGTCCCTCTCTGACTGGCAGCTCTCCAGCCACTCCTCCCCAAGACTGTAGCGATGCTTGGGGATGTTGTGGGCAAAGTGCAACACCCGACATTTAGCCTTATTGAAACTCCTCCAGTTGGCCTTAGCCCATCGCTCCATCCTGTCCAGATCTCTCTGGAGAGCCTACCTACCCTCGAGCAGATCAACATTCCCACCCAACTTGGTGTCATCTGCAAACTTACTGAGGGTGCACTCGATCCCCTCATCGAGATCATCAATAAAGATGTTAAACAGGAGTGGCCCCAAAACCGAGTCCTGGGGGACACCACTCGTGACCAGCCACCAACTGGATTTAACTCCGTTCACCACAACTCTTTGGGCCCGGCCATCCAGACAGTTTTTTACCCAGTGAAGCGTGTGCCCATCCAGGCCGTGAGCAGCTAGTTTTGCCAGAAAAATGCTGTGGGAAATGGTGTCAAAGGCCTTACTAAAGTCAAAGTAGACAACATCCACAGCCTTTCCCCCATCCAATAAGCAGGTCGCCCTGTCATAGAAGGAGATCAAATTTGTCAAGCAGGACCTGCCTGTCATAAACCCATGCTGACTGGGCCTGATCATGTGGTTGTCCCACATGTGTTGTGCGATGGTACTCAGGATGAGCTGCTCCATCAGCTTCCCAGGCACCGAAGTCAAGCTGACAGGCCTGTAGTTTCCCAGATAATCCTTCTGACCCTTCTTATAGATGGGCATCACATTGGCCAATTTCCAATCTGTCAGGACCTCCCCGGTCAGCCAGGAGTGCTGGTAAATGATGGAAAGCGGCTTGGCAAGCACCCCAGCCAGCTCCTTCAGCACCCTCAGGTGTATTCCATCCGGTCCCATAGACTTGTGTGTGTCTATGTGATGCAGCTGGTCACTGACTATCTCCTCCTGGATTGTGGGGGGAGTCGTTCTCCCAGTCTCTCTCTTCTGGCTGAGGAGGCTGGATTCCCTCAAAACAACTAGTCTTGTTATTAAAGACTGAGAAAAAGAAGAAATTAAGGACCTCAGCCTTTTCCTCATCACTTATTACCATGTTTCCTCTTGCATCTAGCAGGGGATGGAGGCTCTCCCTGGTCTTTCTTTTGGTGCTGACACACTTATAGAAACATTTCTTGTTGTCCTTGACTGCTGAAGCCAGATTAATTTCCAGCTGGTCTTTAGACCTCCTGATTTCCACCCTGCATAGCCTCACAGCATCTTTGTAATCATTGTGAGTGGCTAACCCCTTCTTCCAAAGGCCATAAACTCTCCTTTTCTCCCTGAGTCACAGCCAAAGCTCCCTTTTTAACCAGGGTAGTCTTCTCTGTCACCGGCTTCTCTTAAAGCACCTGGGGGTCACCTGCTCCTGAGCCATTAAGACTTTTGTCTTAAAGAGTGCCCAGCCTTCCTGGACCCCTATACCCTTCAGGACTGTCTCCCAAAGGATCCTGTCAAGCAGGTGCCTAAACAAGACAAAGTCAGCCCTTTGAAGTGCAGGATGTCAGTTCTGCTTCCCCCTCTCCTGGCCTCCCTACGAATAGAGAACTCTATTATTTCATGATCGCTGTGCCCTAGTCAGCCTCCAACCTCCACATCATCCACCAGTCCTTCTCTGTTCACAAAGAGGAGATCCAGCAGGGCACCTTCTCTGGTCGGTTCACTCACCAGCTGCATCAGGAAGTTGTCTCCAACACATTCCAGGAATCTCTGGGACTGGTCCTGCTCTGCTGTGTTGTATTTCCAGCAGATATCTGGGAAGTTAAAGTCTCCCACAAGAACAAGGTCAAGCGATCGTGAGATTTCTCCTAAATGCCTATAGAATATTTTATCCACCTCTCTGTCCTGGATGGGTGGCCTATAGTAGACTCCTACTACAACATCTGCCCTGTTGGCCTTCCCCCTGATTCTAACGCAAAGACACTCCACCCTGTCTTCACTATACTTGTGCTCAAAGCAATCATAACAGTCCTTAACATGCAACACCACCCCACCACCTCTCCTTCCTTGTCTGTCCCTCCTAAAGAGCTTGTAGCCATCAACAGGCACACCCCAATCATGGGAGACATCCCACCATGTTTCTGTGAGAGCCACTACATCATAATTTTCCTGTTTCATCATGGCTTCAAGTTCCTCCTGTTTGTTACCCATGCTGCGTGCATTGGTATACATGCACTTCAGATGGGCTGATGTTTTGCCCCCTTCCCCCTTCAAATCTAGTTTAAAGCTCTGTCAATGAGCCCAGCTAACTCCTGCCCCAAGATCCTTTTTCCCCTCTGGGACAGGTGCTTCCTATCCAATGCCAAAATGTCTGGCGTCTTGTATACCAACCAACAGTGAACCGGTGTCAAAGGCCTTACTAAAGTCAAGGCAGACAATATCCGCAGCCAATAAGCGGGTTGCCCTGTCATAGAAGGAGATCAGGTTTGTCAAGCAGGACCTGCCTGTCATAAACCCATGCTGATTGGGCCCGATAATCTGGTTGTCCCGCATGTGTTGTGTGATGGTACTCAGGATGAGCTGCTCCATCAGCTTCCCAGGCACCGAAGTCAAGCTGACAGGCCTGTAATTTGCTGGATCATCCCTCCGACACTTCTTATAGACGGGCGTCACATTGGCCAATTTCCAATCTGTCAGGACCTCCCCGGTCAGCCAGGACTGCTGGTAAATGATGGAAAGCGGCTTGCCCAGCACCCCAGCCAGCTTCTTCAGCACCCTCGGGTGTATCCCACCCAGTCCCAATTGTATCCTAGTAGGCTCAAACATGTTTTCTACTGAAGTCATTAGCATCCCTGAGCAGTATATCATCATGGGAAGAATTTCACTGCAATTTTTTATGTCACAATCACTAACTTTTCAAGCAGAGGTACTTACCTTGTTTTCTCTTGGAATCAGAATTCCCGAGCTACTTTAAGAATTTAGGGTGCATAAAGAAGATGTTATTGACATTTGAAGTAACTTCTGGAGAGCAGAACTACTTTGCTGAAGTGAAGGTTTACTATTTCCATGAGCCCTTTAATTTTGGGAAAGGTACTCAAGTGGATAAAGAACTATCTGTGTGTAACGTCATCTTCATATTGAGATATGCAATTCTCAATAAGTCATATATTTAAAGTAGCCTTCCTGTATTGTTATTACACAAGAACAGGAAACTGAGGAAACCTGAATTTGGGCTGGATTGGGGAGGAAGTGGAAGGCTGCTTACTTTCCCTGTTAATAAAGGGTAACTGCTTGCAAAGGTTCATTTCCATCATTGCATTTCCGTTGTTACCCTTAGTTGTTATCCTAGTGAAGGACAGGGTAGAGAACGATTTCAAGACCATTAAGAGAAACAGTCAATTAAATAACACCAATGACAACCTTGTAATTTATGAGATACAGAAAACTAAAGTTGTGGATTATAATTTGACAGAACAGAGAAAAATGATGTCTAATACAGAAGAAACATAGTGTTGTCTAGACTAGGAAGGAGGTAGAAGGCCAGAGAGAGAAGAAAATTACCAGTAAGTTGAGAGACCAGCAGGAGGAAAAGTGGCAATTGATTTACTCACTAATGAAATCAGGGTAGAGAACAGGAGGAAGACAAGAAAAAACTCGCAATGAGTTAAGAATAGTACTGTATCTCCCAATATCTGAGGACCTTGCCCATTTTCCTTTTTTTTCACACATGATGGATTTCTGCTACAAAATACTCTTTAAGAATACCACAAGTCCACACTCCATCATAGAAGTGGAAGAGAAATACCAGAAGAGGAAAGGAAGGGAAAGGTGACTCTGGGGAAGGGTAGGACCATGTGTTAACCTTTCCAGCTACAGGCTAGAAGTGAAAATCTGAGAGGATTATGGGAAGGAGAGGTAGAAAAAGGAGTATCAGTACCTAAAGGGAATCAATACCCTGGGGACTTTGGGTGTAGAGAAGACAAAAAGAAACAAGTAACGGGGATGTTCTTATGGAGTGCAGAAAGCTCATAGAGCTGAAAAGAGTAAATAGGGAAGTTGTGTGCAAGAAAAGTTTGAAAAGTTGCAAGAAAACATACTCTGACACAGAACTACAAATGATGATATGGTAACATGGAATAAAAAAAGACAGTCTTTAAAGTTTGTTTTCTCTTTCAGAGACTATCTGAAGCTGATAGTAGGTTTAGATCTACATTTGTTTCAAGCTATAAAGTCAGCAAGAGAATTGAGTTTCACACTTTAGAAAAACAGTGATGACAGATAAGGAGAGGAAGATGTAGTTTGGCCTCATGTTTTGGGGGCTTTTCATATGCTACAGTAAACTTCCGATGAACATTTCTTTAACACTGTTTGAAATCCACTGTAATTTATTTGTACTCAGCATGTTTTCTGATTGCAATTATCTCTTTATTCTTATCTTTCACTACAAATCTTAATGGCAGTTGTGATTAGGAGTCTGTTGCTTATTGATTACGTTGATATGCGCATAGCAAGTTATTTATGTACTTAATTTAAATTAATTTTATTTGGAAGGTTGAAGCAGATGTTGGAGAGTTTTGATTTCCCACTGACTGTTCAATGAAGTGTCATTTACATGAGGCTTTATCTTTCTAGAAGCTTTCATTTTCTTTGCCTGTATGTTTCTGATCAGGACTGCATGAGAAAATTACTTTCATAACTAACACAAGTACACATTATGAGATTTATGTTCTTTCTCTACCTATTCGATATATATTGTACTCTGTCACTAAGCTTATTGAAAATCTTTCTGTTTCTGTCTGTATACATACATTTTACATGCATTTAGATACTGACTCTGAGCAGTAAACCACAGTTGCTTTGGATGCTGCATGTGTGGGTATGTGTCTGCACATGAAAATAATGTGTATCAGCTACTAATTTATAGGCTTGAGGGATGAGTATTTCTAAGGTACAAGGCAACACTGAAGACAAGCATACTCTATGTAGATCTCTAAAGGTCATATATATGGAGTTTTTCCTTTATTGTTGTGTAGTCAACACTTTGTTTTCTGTCCTGCTCTCTAAAGAAGAGTGAAATAATTCTGTAACTGCGAGTCAAAACAACCCAATGTGATCCATGGTCAAACGGCTTGCAAGGACTATAGACATTTGCCGTTCTTTGTGTCTGTATTGCCAGTACTCTTTTGACCTGCCTTATATAGTGTCTTTTTATTGCCTGGGTGAAGAAAAAGAGATGTACATAACACAATGGACATAGTTTATGGGAAACTCCCAACTCTGCAAACCCTGTTTTTATCTAAAATCCTGGCAGTGTGACACCATTAAGGTCCTCACATTCTCTCTTTGCTCTTTGGTCTTCTTGCTTAAAACTGATGAATCTAGCAGAGATGCTGACTGTGCTGTTAAATTAAAATTGCCTAGAAACGACACTATGGCTAGATTCCCTCCACTCCCAAATGTAATGTTATTTGTTGATTATTAAACACTTTGGATTTACTGCTCTGTATTTTGCAATGAAGGTTCTAGAGAATAGTTGTATTCTCCATGGTCTAACTCATAGATGTGCCTTATTTTATATGTGTGTGTGTGTGGTATCTGTGGTATATTCTGCAAACAACAATATCTTTTAAGAGATCTTTCCCTTGGTCTTGCACAGAGAAGTGGAAGTGCAAATGCTGGATCACATATGTTGAATTTACTATACTAAGACAGACCCTGGCACTTATATTTTTTATCAGTAGATGTCATATACTTTGTTTTATAGCAGTTTTACATCCCTGCTGAATTTTATACTTCACTGTATATCTTGAAAAGCCTTTAGACATTCTCTGTATTGCTGTGTAAGGGGAAATGAATCAGGGACTGAGTATCTTGTTGTTTTAGAATATGATAATCAGACTCCTGTATAGGAAGTATATGATCACTAATTTGAGGTCATAATGAGTCTTGCTGTAGGCAACTTGATTTCCATTAGTAAAGAGAGGCTTTTATTTCTGGTGTTACTATTTCAGGTTCAGAAAAGTTCTTTTTATTGTTTTTTTAAATACAAATGCTGTCATTGCTAAAATCAGAAAGTGGAAATTAAATACTGTAGACCGCTTGGAGGGACAGATATGAATACATAGTTTTGAATGTTATGTTTAGAATTCTTATGATCATCATATTTGCTTGAAATTTGTAAAGTCTGATTTCTTACACATAGATTGAACTCACATGATTTGATCTGAAAAAAAAAAAAATTAAATCAAGAAACGTTAAAATAAACCCAGTTTATGAAAGATGTGAGTGGAGCATCAGATCTTTGGGGTAGGAAAAGTAGGCTTTCCTTGGTTTTAAGATCTTAATCTCTTTTTGCCTTCAGTACTCTCCCAGGACCCAGTGCAGAGTGGTTTTCATTTGTGATTAGGACTTGTATAGGCCAGGAAAAATACAAAAGGTCTTCATGTTGTTACTATTTTTGGGGTTTTCTTTTTTTCGTTTAAGATAAGGGTAACTCAAGACATTTACATTATACACTAATATTTTTGAACATATTACAAAACTAAAACCAAAGCAGTTTGACAGCTAAAACATTCACCAGCTCTTGGAAAGGGAAGACATTCACTGCCGGCTTAAAAAGACCGGGTCATTAGCTGAATCTGACATTATATGTTTAATGTCAGCATGTTACTTGCTGTACTTTTTGAATGTTTTTTCAGGACATGAAGAAGGAAATACTTAACTGCTCAGTTGCTTTTATACCTACATTGACACTATCAGAACTAGTTCTAAAAGAATATTCTGTTTGTGTACATGTGTGTATATATATGTATTCAATGACTAATTGTGCAGACTTTTTTTTTTCTTACATTGCTGGTTCTGTTGGCCTGCAAGTAAGCTGGGGAATACAAGATTTTTTTTTGCTATGACAGTTACATTGATTATAAATGTTAAACTGACCTCCATTCCTTCGCAGTGCTCTTGGTACAGGGACTTGCTTGTTTTATTGCAGTGTAGCATTCAAGATTTTGGAAAAGTATATGGTCCTAATAGGCTTGACTGTGACAGGTCATATTATTTTTTTAGACTACTCTACACAAAAGGAAAATTACTAGCATTTAAGTTTAATCATATGTATTCTTGGTAGTCTGTGATTTAACCTTAGTCATTCTGGCCATCCTACAATGGTACACTCCAGGGAACAGAGAAAATTCCAGATATCAGGAGAAGGAACATGTGCCTCTGGGGTTTTTGGCCACCTATTGTAAACTGTACTGGACTGGGAGGTCCTGGAAAAGAAGAAATGTTGGAGATGAGTAAAGGAAGGTAATAAAAGATTTGTAATTGTTTAAAGGTATAATAGAAAGATAGCAACCCTCTAGTTTTGAATTTCATCAGCTGAATCTCTTTTCTTCCAGTTAGGTAGAGGAAAATATTTGTGTGCATATTGTGTCCTATCTCCTTACCTCTGTCCATGCCTTAAAGATATTGGCAAACACAAATAACTCCAGTCAACCACAAAATGTGCAACTATTGTGTTGGGAATTAAAAAAGGAGTCTGAAAGCTGATCTTTTTCCACTTATGCAGTGGAATCTTGGAGACTGTCTTAAAAGGTTTCGACAAAGCTGTGCACCGCAATTGTACTTATCTTTGTACTGCCAGAGGATACTTAGGTGATGTGCTGCCATATTCCCATTTATTCTAATACTGTAATTACTGTAGAATTTGGATCAGCTGTAGTAATGATGTGTGTGCAAAGCATGCTTCAACAGCTTTGACAATGGGATTCACTTCATAGCTGTCAGAAACTGTATCATTCAATGGAATTTCTAATACCAGTATCATTAGAATTACCATGCTAAAATGGAGAAATAACCTTCTGAAAGTGATGAATATGAAGGAAAAAGGCAGACTTTCTCAGTGTTGATGTAACACCTATTTAAACTAGATAACATGGTAAGTTTTTAAATTTTTATAACAATATATTTCATTTTAATTTTTAGTCTGCATTTGTCAAGCAGGGTGATATGTCAAAGTGGAAATGTTTTGAACTTGAAATATAGCAAAAAAGTGAGCTGTTGACAGACTGATTTGTTTCAACTTGTTGAAGAAATATTTTCCCATTGGTTTCTAGCCAACAGCTATGCAAATAGGAATTAATATTCAAAAAAAGAGCATAACAATTGTTATTAATGTACAGTGCCCTCCTAGCTATTTATTGCTGCAGTACAACTTCTGGTGTGTATGAATCAGTTTTCATTGTGGTTTATTAGCAATCAACAATTATTATTTGGCTCTAGTGTTTACAAACTATAATTCATCATCTTCTTATCTTTTATTTATGAGACAATGTCAAATCAAAGAAGCAAATTATGCATTGTTTTTGGTTGGAAGAGCTCTGCACTCTACAGCATATTAACTTTGCCATGAAGCGGCAGTGTTCAACGTTCTGCTCTGACTACCATGTACATCCAATCTGCCTTCAACTCACACCAGAGGAGAAAGTAGACTCCTCAGTGGTATCTCACACTCTGGCAACTGTGACTTTAGAAACAGTTTTAGAAAAACCCTGACCCGTTAAAGTCAAAGTGAGATTTGCCATTTACTTCAGTGAAGCCAGGATTTTATCCCTTCTGTTCTCTGTGTGGTTACTTTAGTTGACACCTGTGCTAAGCAAATAAGAAACAGAAGAGAATAGATTCCTTCTGTTCATCCTTTTCTCATGGGAAATAGTTTTCAGCACACTGAAAATATTTGAACATTCTGAAATGGAACTGTTTAAATCCTGCTGCTCCCATTTTTATAACTGTCATCTTAAAGTAAAATATTTTAAGAAAGAAAAAATTATACTAGCATGTTATCTCTGATGTCATTGCATCTGTTACTGAGGAATAATTGTAACTACTAGGAAAGCTGGTCATTTTCCTTCTGATTTCTTAAATTACTACAATGGCAGTTACATTTAATTATCAGACTCATACTATGCTAGTATGAGGACAACATGCATTTACAACAAAAAGCAGATGCAAAACAAATGAAACAAAACAATAAAGGGAATGAAGGAAAGGATAGGTGAGCACATATATTATTAATAACATGTCAAAGCACTTTTTACCAACAGAAGATATATTTTACTTCTGGATATTAGTGGCTCCAGTATGACATTACTAAAGTAAATGGCATTATATTTATTACTGTATAATAGAATATCAGTTATTTTATTCTAATTGTCACTCACATAGAAGACCTCCATCTCATATTAGAAATTCATTGGAGGCTTCTAGCAGCTTTTTTTTTTGTAATTTTCCTTGTAATTCACATACTAAAACAGTATTATAAAGTCATTAGTAAATTTTAGTATGACAATCTCTTGTATTTCTCTATGTATTTCTCTATGTTAAGCCAAGTTCTTAACCTCTAAAGATTTACAACAAGGCAAGATCTGCTGAAGGAAATATAATTTTGATCATGTTTTCTGTATGGTCATTTAATGAAGAATTACTAGTTAATATAGACTGGATAAGGTTGGGTAAATTCCCCAAATTAGCTCTTTCACTTCACTTTCTTTCCCTTCCCTCTTATAAAACTGCTTTAAAACAATTTCCTTCCATTCTTAGTGGAAAAATATATACTCATATTAATGCAAAAACATATTATAGATTAATATTACAATATTATTATTAATGATAATATTAGTTTTTATGAATTCCTGATTAATGTAGTTGTGAAGGTCAAAAATTTTATATAGGAAATGTGCTTTAAAATGAACAATTTAACACTATATGTTATGGTGAAACAGCTTGTTTGATAAATGTTACCAGCAGACTCAGTCAAAATTTGTGTTTTAGCTTTGCCCATAATAATTTCTTTCAAAAACTCCATATATATCTTAATGTTAGCATGAATTTCAGAAAAGAAAAAAAAAAAAAACAAAAAAACCAAAAAAAACCCCACAATAACACTTTTTCACGTTACCTTTGTTTTGTAGAATTCTTCATTCTAGGACTCATCTTAAGTATACAGGGTGAAGAAGGGAGATGTGCAGCTTCTGATTAAAAGCATTATGCATACATATGTATGATTCATTATCTAAATAGCATGTGAAACTGAGTATGCATTACTAATACAGTTCCAATATTTTTTGCTTGTGTTCTCACAATACTGTATTTATTTACTATTGTTAATACTTCTTCCTGAATCACACATTCTTGGCTCCAACTAGACCACAGACACTGCTGTGTTGTTATTGCTAAACTGGGGCATGGAATACAACAGATTTAATTAAGATTTTCTGAAATTTAAAGCACAAAGAGTCTGGGAGCCAGGAAGCCTTATGGATTAGGACTGTTCTGGGTTTCAGTTTAATGATATGTCCCTAGAAAATCTGAGCTTTTTGATCCTGTACCTTTCATGGTCCTTCTGAATCCTGTCCTGCCTCTTTACCATCTCATATTTACCCAGAAGGCACTGTTTCTTTGGGACAACGCTGTCAAAAGTTTTGGCTACATTGATCACATCAGCCACACTTTGCATGAAATATTAATACCACAGAGCATCATGGAGAGGCTGAGTGACCCCTAATTTACTAAATAAATGAACTTTCTGGAGTTGTGCTCTGACAACAGAGAGAGTAGCTTGCCAGTCAGCAGGCATTGTAAGTACCTCTAGGTTGTATTTATAATGTCACAAGGGCACTGTGCTTGTCATATGAAATTATTAGTGACAGTTGATGAGAAACCTGAAGTGGCGAAATGATTAAAAGCACACCTGTGATCATATTATCAATAAAAATTAAAATGACTGTCTCAACTGACTTTCTCTGCTGTCATGTACTGTGCACCATTTCCATGGTAATGAAGCATTTACACCACTTATGCTAGCTTCAGATAATGTATTCTCCTCAGGTGTATGTTTTTTATCATCATCCATTTTACTGTATGAATGCTGACATTGTAGGTGATTGCAGGTGTGCCATAATCCTTAGTCCCTGCAAACAGTCTCTCCCTTCCCTCTCTCACCACACAGGTATTCATAGCTCTGTCACAAATCCATTGATTGAGTGTTATAGATGTCAGTATATTCAAAGTTTCTTTGAAAAGACTTAGCAGATTAATTGATACAGGAAAGGAATAATATGAAAGGTTTATCTAATATAATGCATTCATTCCTAAACCTCAACTCTATATAACTAATATATTTTAAGGACTCCCTAATTTAAACGTTCTTTTTCAGAATTTTTTTTAGAAGTTAGTAAGAAGACTGAATATTTAAAATATCTAATACTTTATGATATATACTTTTTTATTTTTTAAAAGGTGTTGATAAAAATGTACTTCTTAGTTTATTCAACTCTTTCTTCCTCACCTTTGAGTCTTCAAAGCAGTTTAAATTGTCACAGTGTTTGATGCTGAAAAGATAAGCAAAGAAAAAAATTCTCTTTATGTGCAAACACACATAGCCTTGTGGTACAACAGAATGAGGTATATTTATTGGGTTCTTATATAATAGGTTCACATTTCTTTTCTGACAGTCTCTGTAGCTGTGCTATAAGATTTGGGAGAGAGATTCAAATTGACATATGAGTATGAATTTTAACAGTCCATTTCTCAACATTGTGCCTCCTCTCAATTTGCAAAGCTCTTTAGTGGCAATTCACCTCTTATAAGACAAAGTTGTTAGTTACTTTCATGCTTTGCTTGGAGATCTTTTTTGTTTGTTTGTTTTTTAATAAAGACAAAGCTGTAAAAGTGATAATATTTTATAACAAGGATTCCTGGCCAAAATGTGTTTCACTAAAGGCTTCCTTTTACAAATTTTTCCATTAAACTTTCTTCTTCTTTTTACAAATGTCAAGCAGCTCTATAAGAAAACGTTATAGCTTCCAAATATCAGAGTTTTATAAGATTGTAAACTCTATCTTACTGTTAAAGAAACATATTTAATCAGTAATCTTTTTTGGAGTGAATGGTCATTTATTTGAAATTAGTGTTTAATAACTAATACTGTAAAGTATAATGATAAGTGGGACTTAAGAGGACATTCACTTCTGAAAGATGAAGTCCATCTAAAAGCAATGAATGATTGCACAGTTAACAAAGAAAACACACCACTGATGACCAATCCTTTGTCCTCTGTAGTCTTAAAACCACTGAGAATAAATAATACTTTATAAAGCTCATACATCTCAGTTGCAATTATTAATATTTTTCAAAATAATTAAATTATGATATCTCAACAGAATTATATTAACTTTTAATGGGACTATTTAAGAGGACGCTAAATTTATCTGTGATGAGAATTTCTGCATCATTCAAACTCACAACTTCTTATCATAAACATGGTGTTGAATTTCTGGGGTGAAGATTAGATAAATGTCAAACCTTAGTTTTGTTTGAGAAATTCAGTAAAGGGCAAAAGTTGAGACCTAATAAGATCATAAGGAAGAATCTAAATCTGTAAGGAGAAAGATAAAATAGGATAGTGAATAATGGCTATAAACCAAATCAGTACTTGAATCCACCTAACTCAATAGGGAACAAGTTTTCACTAAGTATACTCAAGTCACAGGGCAAAGAATAAGCAGGTGATGATGGAAAGTTTTTTTGAGGATTAATATAAATGGGTGAAAGTGCCTTTCTTTAAGAATTTATGCATTATAGAAAAAAAAATAGGCATAATCTGGTTTCATAAGTTTGGTGATGAAACTGGTGCATCTTTTTCAGACACAGAAATTTGACATCTAATATAATTTGGATTTGGGACTTTGATTTAAAGAGATCTGAGGCTCTGCCTCATTCAAATTTTTGTTAAATTATTTCACTAATTTCTTAAAGTGTGCTACTCTAAAAACAAAGACTAGCTACTGTCTGTTTTTCATTTTTTATTTGTATTTTAATAAATTTGATTTAAAAATTATTTTCTATTTGTCACTGTTTAATAAACTAAGGCTAAAATATCTTTATGTCTACTGAAATCTCTTTCATGTTTGTCCCTAATCTAAAAAAAATTTAAGTTTATTCAAAGCTTCAAATTTATATTTAGTCTCTTAAACCTTAATGTCACCTAAACAACAGTGCTTGGTGCATTTACTGATGCTTTCTGAATACACATATGCTTACTGTTTCACTTAATCAAGACTGTAATTTGGCTTGGCTTCATATGATAGAGAAGATCAAATAAAAATCACATGCTGTTATCTTAAAATTATTTCAGAACCTTTCAAAATGTACGGTTTGGTCATCCTAGATTCTTGTCTTAGTTCAGTTTAGAATAGTAAAAATGCACTTTTTAGCTTTTAGACTAATGGCTGTTGAGAAAGTATCCATCTACTTTCACAACTAAAAGGCATTGCTTTAAAAACCTTTTTATTCCACTAATTTCATTGTAGCTGAGGTCATCCAGCAGGTATGAAAACTGGATATTCCTATGTCTGTTTGTTCTGAACTTGCTAATGATTTTACAAAGAGTTGGTATTTGCATTCACAGTATTTAAATGGTAAGATTTAGTACTGCCTAATAGTTTATACTTAACAGTTTATGAATATAACATGTTTTAAGACATCAGCTTGGCCACCTGACTGATTTAACATCAACAAAACAGGCAGTGCCCGTGTGTCTAAATGATTTCCTAGTGCTATCCCTCTTGTCTGATAGAGTGAAGGGGTTGACTCAGACTTTTTGTCAAAATTTCTCGAAAAAATGAAATAATTTCTATAGGCAACATGCTTAAAAATTTACTCATAGAAGAATACAGCAGAAATAATTCTTAAGTGTAGGTCCTGTCATGGATCCTGACAAGTGAAATTGTCAATTATTTTACAGTACTGTAAGAAGAGAGATGCATTCATAAAAACTGTGAGCAACCTGGTAATTTTGATTTCATAGTACATTATGTGTACTAATTAATTAAGGACTAACATGTAATATAAGTCCTTACAGTAGCAGTGAATTAGGTTCAGTGACCTCTTACAGATTTGTGGTCTACTATTACAACATCAGTTATTAATGATATTATGGTATTAATGTAGCCTTAAGTAATGTAGCCTTAAGTTTGTATACAACATTAACTCACTCTGTAGCATACTAATATTAGAGAAACTAAACCATGTTTTGCAAGAGTTTCTTTAATATCTCACATTAAGTACAAATAAATAAAAATGGAAATTGTTTTCCACAGGTCTGTTTTGACCTTTCACAATCAAACTTTTCACTTTGTTCAGTTAATAAACAGGGTGATTAAGTTGCTTGCACAAACATTTAAGTCAGCAGATTAATTTTTCAGTGTTCTTTTACATCAATAGAAGAAATGAAAGGGTCCTCCAGGAAGGTACTAAACACACTAAAAATTATGCTGCTTCCCTGAATCTCTCTGGAAATGACTCACTCTTGACCCATCTCAATCATTCTCTGATTGTGTCTGCATTTTTTTACTACTCTTATCTCTTCCTTCTCTCCTTCTCCTCTGTACTGTCCTAGGCCCTGAAAAGCTATCAATTTCTGTGTGTACCTATTACAACAGTGAATATTCAATGAGCTTTTCCTACTGGGAGATGCTGCTTCCCCTCTCATCTCTTTTCAATTTAATAGTGTAGGGTCTCTCCTTGCTGTTCAGGTCTTATCTCTCATGTGTCTCTTCCCTGAATCTTGAGTGATCATTTCTGTGCTGATCATTTTCACCTCTGATGTCTTATTTCCTGCTTTGCCTTCCATTACAGAAGCCCCTTCAGTCTCTTCCAGGACATCTTTCATCTTGGGAGTATATACAAGATCTGCCTTGTGATAAGCTGCTTTGCCTTTTTCTCTAATTCTTTTCACCATTCTGCCTTATCTCCTAAAAAATCATGAGCTGGCAGCTTAACATTGCTTCTCATGCCTTTTTTTCTAACCTATTTCTGAGTTCCTCATAAATTAAACATATTCTTTTTTTTTTTTGTCCTCAGTTCAAAATCCTGACACTTGTCTTAGCTGTTTCTTCTCTACAATACTAAAGAGTGGTCTCTGCATGTTTTTCTTGTCCTGCCTCCAAACCCTTATGATTTATCTAAAATAAGAAATTTACACTAGTCTTTTCTCCCTCATTGCCACGCAGAGATCCCTCTGTGGGTTTTCTCTTCTACTGAATGACATTTAAAAAGTCATCAAAGCACAGTCCCATGGTTCAGCCTAATGGTTAAAAAAGTATTAAGTGCATTAATGACAACAATAAGACAAATCACAGCCCTGTTTTCTTATAAGAAACTTCTGACTTCTTTGGAGCATTGTAGCTATAGAATCCATGTTCTTTTCTGCACTGTACTAATGTTCCTTAGTACACAGATGATCTTTTTTTCTGGGTTATGTGTTTCAGGAGCCGCAGTTTAGTGTTTTGGCTCATACTTAGGGCTTATTTATGACACTAGATTAAACATAACAATGTCCCTTAAAATTTTTCTAGGTTACATAGACTCAAGTTACAAATAACGGCCAAGTATTTTTATTATGAATAATGGGGCAGACCTGTGGATAATTCAGTAAATAGCAAATTTTCTCTTGAAGGAGAGAAAATGTTTAACAATTGTATTTCCTATTCTTGTTTGCTGTTCTGCTCACCATTGTTGCTGCAACAGTGTTCTTGAAATTGAATTTGCTGTCTGTGATATTAAGTGTTCCTGTCCAGTAGCTGTGAGATATATCTAGCAGCAGGTGAAAATGGATCAAAAGCAAAACTATGAAGCAGTACGTTACAGGGAGTGTCTACTTCAGTTTTGTCTCAAGTAGGCAAGAAAATACAAAAAGTTTAGCTGTAGAACTCCTTCGTCTGCGTCTAGTCTTAATAGTGGCAGAATGGATCCCTGCTTCATTAACAGTCTCAAAACATATTTTCCTAATTTCCAGTATTATTCCCCTAATAATACTGTGCACATTTGCTTCAATCCACAGCAATATGTGTATTTTGATTTCTTAAGATTGAAACAAGAAGCAAAATCACTTGTAATCACTAGCCTCTCTATTCAGTAAACATCATAGATTAAGTATGTCCTTTAGTTACTGTATGAAGTATCATATAACAAGCTTATTTTACTGAATTTCCCATGATGGTAAGCTGTAGCATTACACATCATTTTCCATACTGAAGACAAACCTGACATAATAGATTACCATTATCACTAGTTAAGAAACATTTCTATTTTAGAAAGTTAGCACATGTTCATTCTGCACTCAAACTTGGTAAGGAAGAATGTTCATGCATAAAAAAAAAGTTTCTTTGCTTTACTGTTTTTCTTTTAAGGACTGTATGGGAGTTACTTATCTTACCTTGCAACTGACCCAAGTGAGAGCCTTTTCAAAAAAATGTTATGTTTCTGTGGCCTGACATTTATATAAGGTTTCAACATCACTAATCATCATTCTATATGCAATTGTTCAGTCATTTCATGTGATGCAGAATTTATTTTCTTACTACATATTTAATATTTGCCAACAGGAAGTATGGCTAGAAAGAATTGAACAACTTTATTTAACAGTAATATAACACACGGTTTTATCTTGTAATTCATGTTGACTAATTGTGAATAGGTTATGAAACCACTTCTGACAAGAACATTGTCATCTACATATAAACAAATGAATCACAGTATACATATCTGTGTGATAAATCTCTTCTTAAAACATGTACCAACATAGTCCATAGTAAAAGGAGTGGGTGGAAACTTAATAAGACTGAGTCACAGATAGGATTAAATAAACATTTTTAAACCACGTTTTCATTAGATTCAAGCAGGTTTTTACAAATGCTAAATACATAGGTATATGTAACTAAACATTTTTTAAAAACTATGTTTTTTAAGAAATGGAAATGTCAATACTTATCCACTGATATCTAAATACCATTTTATTATACCTGAAATGTTTTATAGATATGTAGGAAATTTAAAAAGTAGGCATAATTTTCACACTAAGCAGAGTTCAGTGAATCTTCTAAAATGTTCTTCTCTGTAATGTAAATGTCAAAATTTTTCCACCTTGAAGCAGTTAAATTCCTTTACTTTTTTGTTTAATCTGAGCATGATGTTTCCCATAGTGTAGCCATAGTGGTATAAAATGAAAAGAAACCTGATATGCTATTGGAATTAAAATGTAAAATTTGCTACTGTAATTTTCTTCAGGGTGAGTTTTCATCCTCACTAAAGTGAGTATGTCTTCTTTGCAACTTGAATTTCAGGCTTAAAATACAAGAAAATACTGTCTGGCTGTCCTATTCAATATCAGTGCATGAATTACCATTTTTAAGTTTAGACTTCAGGATATTTTTTCTTTTGTTGAATAAATTTTTCCTTCAAAATGCCAAGGTCATTGTGAGAGAGTTCACTGTGTTAATAAGAATTGTTTTTTCTGATCCCATATTAATTTTTTTCTCCATTTGCAAACAAGGAATAATCAAAAAGAAGGTGTTTTATGTTTAAACATTAAAGTTGATGTAACTTATATGTGAGTAATTCTGACATCCATACTCTGAGAAAGAATAAGTTCCTGCCATGCCTCTTAATTTTGTTCTGTGGATATGGATTTCATCCTCTTAGGTGTTATTTTTGTTGTTTTGCTAGAAAATCCAGGGATATGTTCAGGGAAGACATGGTGTCTTCATGGTGTCTTGCAGAGGATTTCCTGAACTGGAACATCTAAAGAATCAGAATTTCAAGAGTATGTGCTGTTCTACTGGGTGCAGGACAAGGCTTAGGTGTCCTATGACACAAAATACCTAAGTCTTAATGGAGACAAAGACAGAATGTCTTTTCTGTTAAAATGGGTTAAAGGAAAGAAAAGATTCTGACATTTTCATATGTTGTTGGTTTTTGTTGTTTTTTTTTTTTTTTTTTTTTTTTTTTATATATATATGCTAATTGTTATTCAGGTTATAGGAACTACCTATAACCTGGAAATTACTTGTGACTTTTTATAACAAGTTTTTACTAAAAATGATGGAATTATGCCAACAAGTACTATTTATGCATTTTAAACTGGATGGATCAACTTGCACTTTAGATTTGTTGTGTACTTATTTTCACTAAAACTAATACATGACAGAAATAAAAGATCCAGCATTACAAAGAAGGGCAAGCCAACTTTACTGCAGACCTCATCTGAGACTCCAGATGAATATTTCTTGACTTAATGTTTCATATAGCCTCATTTACCTAATTCTGAGAACACATTATGCAATATATACACTAGATGGAAGGGACTTTTAAATATCATCTGGTCCAAACCTCCTGATATGACCAGGGACACCTTCCACTACATTAGGTTGCTGAAAGGCCCATCCAACCTGACTGAACATTTCCGCAGATGAGGCATCCACAACTTCTCTAAGCAATGTGTTCCAGTGTCTCACAACCCTTATAAAAAATATCTTCCTTATGTCCAATCTAAAGCTACCCTCTTTCAGTTTAAAACCATTGCCTCTTCTCCTGTCACTACAGGCCCTCGTAAAACATGTCCTTCTATCTTTCTTATAAACCTCCTTTTCATACTGAAAGGCCACAATAAGATGTCCCTGGAGCCTTCTCTACTTGAGGCTGAACAACTGGAAAACACTCAGCCATTCTTCACAGGAGAGTTGGTGCAAGCCTCTGAGAATTTTCATGGTCCACCTCTGGACCCACTCTAGCAGGTGCATGTCTTCCTTGTGCTGGGGGTCCCAAAGCTGCATGCAGTACTCCAAGTGGGGTCTCAGCAGAGCAGAGTAAAGGAGGAGAATCTCCTCCCTCAACCTTCTGACCATACCTGTTTTGATGCAGCTCAAGATATGGTTGTCTTTTTGAGCTGCAAGTACACATTGCTGACTCACGTCCAGATTTTCATCCACCAGTACTATGAAATCCTTCTCTACAGGGCTACTCTCAATCTCATCATCCCCCAGTTTGTGTTGATATGGGGGGTTGCACCAACCCAGGTGCAGGACCTTGTCCTTGGCCTTGTTGAACTTCATGAGGTTCACACAGGCCCACTGCTCAAGTCTGCAACATTCTTTCCCTCTAGCAAATCAACTGCAACATTCAGTTTGGTGTCATCTACAAACTTGCTGAGGGTGTACTCAATCCTAGTGTCTACAACACTGATGAAGATATTATGGCCCCAATATGGACTTTTGAGTGACACTACTCATTACTGGTTTCCACTTGGACATTGACCCCTTGACTGCTCTTTGAATGCAGCCATCCAGCCAGTTCCATATTGACCTAACAGTCCATCCATCAAACCCATATATCTCAAATTTAGTGACAAGTATGTTGTGAGGGACTGTGTCAAAGGCCTTACAGAAGTCAAGGTAATTGATTTCTAGCTTCTCCCTTGTCCACTGACACAGTCACTTCATCATAGAAAGCCACTAGATTAGTCAGGCATGATTTGCCCTTGGGGAAGACATGTTGGTTGTCTCTAATCACCTCCCTGTCTTCCACATTTCAAAATAACTTCCAGGAGGATCTGTTCCATGATCTTACTGGGAATGAAGGTGAGGCTGACTGGTCAGTAGCTTTCCTGTTTTCCTTTTTCCAGTCACTGGGGATTTTGTCTGACTGCTACACATTTTCAAATATGATGGAGAGCAGATAGCAACTTTGTCTGCTAGATCCCTCAGGACCCTGGATGCATCTTACTGGGTCCTGTGGCTTTACGTATGTTTAGGTTCCTCAGGTGTGCCATGGTTTGAGCTCAGAAGGCAACTGAACACCATGCAACTGCTCACTCCTCACTTCACCCCCAGTGTGGAGAAGGAGGAAAGCAAAATATCTAAGAACTTGAATAAGGGCAAGTTATCATCCTTTATGGCACAGACAAAAGACAGGCTCATTAGAGGGAGGAAAAAAACCCACATAAATTTAATACAGACATTAAAAACAACAATACTTAACAGACAGAGTAGAACCATGAGAAGCATTACCACCACTTGAAAACACCTTTCCCCATCCCTCCCTTCTTCTCGGGCTCACCTCCTGATATCTCTACCTCCTCTCCCCGAGTGGCACTGGGAGCAGGGAATGGCAGATACAGCCAGTTCTGCTGCTTCTTCCACCTCGGGGTGGGAGAAACTTCTGGCTTCCCTCCCCTGTTCCAGTACAGTCCCTCTCTCACAGGAGTCAGTCCTCCACAAACTTTCTGACATGAATCACTCCCATGGGCATGTGGGTCATCCCCACATGTTGCAGTTCTCCCAGTGCTGAACTACAGCGGCAGGAGCTTCCTTGCATGCAGCTCCAGCCTTCTTCAGGTGCAGTCACCTGGGTTGGTGTGGGGCCCCTCACAGGCCACAAATTGGTATCTGCTCCACCATAAACCATGGTGGACCCATGGGTGGCAGGGGTGGGGCGGTCCTGCCATCTCACCACAGGATACAGAGGAATCTCTGCTCCAGCACACCTCACCTCCCTCCTCCTCCTTTCTTCCACTGACCTCAGTGTTCACACAGATGTTCTCCTCCCAACTTCTCCTAACAATTCGCATGACTCCTCCCAGGTTCCACCTCTTTAAATATTATTACAGAGGTGCAGCTAATTGGCCCAGCCTTGGTGCAAAGGCAGGTCCAACATGGAGCTGGGGGAGCTTCAAGAAGCTTCTCACAGGGGGCATTGCTGTAACCCACTCCCCTGATACCAAGAAACCACCCACACTCACTCAAACCAGGAAAGGTGATCTTGAAGCTGATCTTCTTTTAGAATGGTAGGGACTTCATTACCTTTTGAGGTTCACAGACTTGAGAGATGTAGAAAGAGACCAGTGAAACCTGAAGCATAAAAAAGTGTGGAGCACCTCAATCAACTCCATGTTGGTTGTCACCAGCTCTCGGGTCTTATTTACCAAAGGTGATACATTTTCTTTAATCTTCCTTTTCTGGCCAAAGTACCCGCAAAAGCCCTCATTATTTTTTGCATCTCTCATTAAATTCAGCTGCAGCTGTGCCTTAGCTTTTCTGATTTCAGTCCTACACATCTGAGCAGTGTCCCTAAATTCTTTGCAGGTTACTTGTCCCTGGTTGCACTACCTGTGCATTTCCTTCTTACACTTTAGTTTGGCCAGGAGGTCTTTACTCAGCCATGCCCATCTCCTGTCTTCCTTGCCTCATTTTTTACATGTGGGAATTGAGAGTTCTTTCACTCTAAGAGTAATGTCCTTAAAGAGCTTCCGGTTCTGTTCAACTCCTTTCTCCCTGAGGGCAGTTTCCCAGGGGATCCCATTCAGTAATTCCTTAAACAACTGAAAGTTTGCTGTCCTAAAATTCAGTGTCCTGACTCTACTCTTCAACACGCCCATATCCCTTAAGACTGAATTCCATCAAGGCATGATCACTGCAACCCAAGCTGCCACCAATCTTGACCTCTCTAATTAGTTCTTCTATTTTGGTGAGCAACAGGTACTGTAACACTTTTCCTCTGGCTGAACTGCGTACCACCTGGATTAAGAAATTATCCTCAACACACTCCAAGTCTTCTGAACCACCTGCAGTTTGCTGTGTCTGACAGGCATCAGGGTGATTGGAGTACCCCAGCAGGATCAAAGCCTACAAGCATGATAATTGCTGTAGCTGAAGAACACTTTATCAACAAGCTCCCCTTGGTCAGGTGGCATGTACTAAACACCAACCATGAGGTTTCCTGTGTTGTCTTGGCATGTAATTTTTATCCGTAAATTCTAAACATGCTCATCTCTGTTTTTCAAAGACAGCTCTGTGCAGTCAGCCCATTTCTTTTACATAGAGGGCAACCTCTCCATGTCTTCTTCCTTGCCTCTCCCTTCTGAGCAGTTTATAGCCATCGATTGCCATGCACCAGTCATGTGATCCATCCCACTAAATTTCAGTGATAGTGATCAGGTCATAGCTTCCTTGCTGCACAGTGATTTCCAGCTCCTCCTGCTTGTTAGCTATGCTGGATGCATTGGTAAAGAGACACTTTGAATACAGTAGTAGAGACACTTTGTATATATTGGTATAGAGAAACTGTGTCACCTTTTTAGCAAAAAACACACTAATTCCTTTGAGGCATTTCACAGGTTATTTACCTGTTGATTCCCAATACATCATCAGGCCTTGGCACTTTTCAGTTGCTCAAAACTCCATTTCCTTCCCCTGCTAAATCAAGTTTAAAGCTCTCCATATAAATCTATATTTGTAGTTGAAGGGAGCCTAGTTATGAACTTAATGTAGCCAGTGTTTTGAAAAGTCTAAGGATGATAATATGATCCAGTATCTTCTGCATAAACTAGTACCTATTTCCTCATGTGTCACTTTCTGGATGGAAAAATACTTCATTGTATATGGATCCTAGTCATTAAATTCTATCTTGTGACAAACGTGGGATATGCTTGATAACTAAAGACCCAGTTTTTGACACATAATCCTATAATCCTCCCATCATCCCAATTTTTCAAACTCATGTTGCAGTGAAAATTTTTCTCTGACTCTTCATTCACTTTTATTTCCAAAAAGGTGATCAAATGTTTATTAGCTTTTTAATACATGGTTGTAAGAAAAGTCTTCTTTTTTACATGATTTCAATTAACATTATTGTTTTATTTAACAGTATAATTTTATTTTGATAACTCTAAAGGACCTGAAACAGAAATTGCAACTTTAACTAAAATACAATGGGTAAATCCCAATGAACCCAAGATCTCGGACTCATATTTTTCTGTTAGAGATGTATTAGCTGAGATTATCAGATTATCATCTAATCATGAGGTTAATGAGGTTATCATTTACAATCTGAGTTAATCACAGTGTGTATTACTTCATATACCATTCCAATTCTTATATCACAACAATCTCTCTGCTACTGATCAACAACTAGTAATTATTGCATCATTGTCAAACATTTGTCTTCCACATGTATATTAAGTAATCTTAATGGAAAAAAATATTAAAAATGTTTATTTAGATCTATTGATTATCCATAGAAATTGGTCTATAAAAATCATTCCTTTGGTATTTTCAAGTTTAACCATTTCTAGACTGCTCTAGCAAAGAAATCCCTGAAGTTAGAAAGTTGAAAACCGATTTATTTGTAAATTATATGAAAATATGCTTTTGTAGTTTATTAATGTGCATATTTTTAATTTCTGCAAACTGACATTAGTATTATTGGTGTTGAAAGGTGTCATAGAAAAAAAAAAAAAAAAAACAAACTGTTAAATATATTCCCCTGATATATTTCAACATACCAGATTTTCCAGCAAAGTCAGATAGACTTTCCTATATTTCAATGACTTAGAGAACTTAGACTTGCTCAGCTATAAACAAAGCTTCTCTAAGTTTGTGTCCTTAAGCTTTTGAAGATGTGGTGATTCACAGGAAAGAAAACTACCTCCAGGACACTTATTTTCTTTTTTAATGAAGTTTTCTGCAGGTATTCTTGCCTCTTACTATCCAAACTTTGCAGTTTCTCTCCTACTTTTGTTTTATCTCCTGCTTTTATTTGGCATATAAACCTTTAAGTCTGTAAAATTTGTGCACCAAATGTGTTACAGGAAGAGATTGTGTAGACATACATGTAATTTTTCAATAGTAATGATTTTATAGAAATAAAATGGGATAGGCAATGATATGTAGGATATGGAAGACAAAACAGTAAAAACTTTAAAGAAGACAGGGTAGGCCGAAGAAGTGAAATCATGGATTTAAGTTTATTCTACAACCTGTAAAAGGCATACCCATTGAAGATGCAGTGTGACTGCATGTACAGCCGTACTCTCTGGTTTATCCCCTCTCTCTTTTTCTGTGTGGTGATATATTCAGAATCCACAAATTAAGTGTTTCTCTTAAAATAGGCAGAAAGCTCAGAAATAAAAGAAAAAAACCTCATCACTTTCTTTTCCTTTTTTGTCTTACCCTAGGAAATGATTGTTAACCCAACTAAAATACATTTTCTCTTTGGAGTACCTAAGGTTTTTTGAATACCTAGCAAATTAATAGAAGTATTAGGATGTTTCAAACAATAGCAATCATGTGTTGTTCATTAATGTTCTTCAGCAAATGAAATGCATACATCAACCCAAATTTGTGGAAGTTAAATTGTCCAGTGAAAAGACCTGACACTTCATCAAATCTATTCATTTCCTATACAATTTATTGCATACAAAAATAATATATAGTCTTCAAATAAAATGTAAAATTATAAAGCAAATTTCTTTTTTGCCTTAATTACCAGAGAAACCTACCTTTCTGAAAAACTCAAGGATGGAACTACTATTGCCAACTTTGGCAAGAGTGGACTATTGTGGATCCAATTACACAGAAATTTGAATGCAACATAAGAGCTTCAACAATGATTTTAAATAGTTCTATATGAAGTAAAATATATATGAATTTTATTATTTTTTGCACACACAGTATCATCTAAGAACCTTTCAGGGCCTCTAGGGAAGAAAAGTTCAATTTCTTGATCTCCTAGAGCAAAACAAAAGTTTCTGTACCTATTGAAATGTAGGGCTGAGTCTTGACCTTAACTGAGAATAAATCTGGACAAAATTAGCCCTTTGTTGGAAGTAGAGGAAGTGGGTTTTTATATCACCAGATTGCATTTAAATATGTAACAGCTGTCTAAAACTTCTGAAAGTGTTTGAGGGCTAGAAAGCCTTGAGAGAAAAAACATCCATGATTAAAAGGCAAGCAAGGCAGGCACAGATGTTTTCTCCCAGATTTAGATATGTTTAATACATTCTAAAATGTATTACTTGTAATATGTCATTCATGTAAAATCAAGCCCCAAAATTTGGAAAAAGTCAGTTCAGGTTTCCTGTAAAGCCCAAATTTAATATTGGTACAGCATGTGTATATGCATCTGTTGTGAATACCACTCAGTTAGATACTCATGTCTTTTATATCACACTTTTTTCAAAGGGTCACTGATTCCTTATCTTTTGACTGACATTATGAGACATTTAGAGTATAATTTGCAGAAATGTGAGCCATCTCACCTACAACAGTGTTTAGTGAGACCTCAGCTCTGAGCCTATAAAGAGCTATACAGCCCTAATTATGATGAAAAATAAACCCCTGGACATCAAAAATTGATCACACAAAAATAACTGGTACTTTATAATTTTGTCTGTAATCTCTCTGCCTCAGTTTCCCTTGTGTAAAATGGATTCTGCTTTATGATTCTGCTTTTATGATTCTGCTTTTAGAGCAAAATTTGAATAATTTTCAGTAATGAAGTATAGCGAATAACACTGGAAAATACTGAATATTTAACTTTCTTAAGTTCAACTAATAAAAGTTGGAAATAAACAGAAAACCTTTAAAGCATGCAAACTTTTTTCATGCCTGATATGTTTTTAGAAAAATAAACAAGCTTCTGAATATGTGGGTAAAAAGTATATTTTTATCTTTTCTCCAATTATATAGTCAGTTTAAGAAAGGATACTCTCTCTCATACAAAGCTTACTTTGAAGTAGAAACATACTGGGAATCTTAAATTTGGTACCCTGACTTTGCAGCTGTCTTATTTTATGTAGTGCATTTCTGCATGCAATATTTTCATGAAAGGTTCATAAAAAGAGAGTAGCCTGTTATACAAGACATGTCAATCTCTTCACTAGCTAGTGATGTAGCCAAATTTCTCTTCCACCCTTCCAAGAAGTCATGCAGATGCCATTGTGAAAATCTTGGCATTTTTAGAAAAGGAGTTTGAAGTAGTCACTTTTGAATTACTGTGATTTTTTTTTTCTTTGTGCACAAATTTCATTCACCATTAATCCATGCTTCATATACACGTGCATATTAGGACTGAAAAAAAGATAATTTTTGGTATTTGTTTTTAAACAAAAGTGAGGACTTAGGTATCAGCATCAGAAGTGTCATCATGCTAATCAGTGAGATAAAAGGCAGCTGTATTTTGTGTTGCATCTATTTTCATTGATAACACTTTATAAAGGCTTTTAGCTCATGCTTTATGTGGGGTAAAATCATATAACACCATAAAACACCAAGATTTCTGAAATGATATTATCTGAAATGATGTAACAATACTAAACTGTTTTGTTTACATATTATGGAAGGTATGTTATAAACAAACAAAATACTAATATGATCATTTCTAAGTGGTTTTGTAGCATTACCTTTAGTAAAGGGAGCTTATGTGGAAACTGTTCAGAAAAAAAGTTCCACAATTTGTGGTTTAGATAGCCTAGTTGACAGAAGAAGACCTGTATCAAAATTTACTTATCAACAGACCTGTTGGGAATTTTTACCCTGGAACAGTTTACTAAGGAATAGGGAATACAGTACCAGAAACTAGTCTTTCAACCAAGACCAGGGGGCTTTCTAACAAAATAAGTTTCTACACCTTAATTGGAAGACAATGGCTTAATACAGGAAGTAATTAATTGAATTATTTGGTGGTATGTAGAAGTTCAGACAAGATGATTAGAAAAGTTCCCTAGGGCTGAGGAGTCTTTGAAACATTTGTCTATTACATAGAGCTTTGGGTTTGCTGTATGCTTTGGCAGGATATTTTCTAATAAGCTGTAGCATAGGCTTTGCAAAAGTGCTTAAGTCCACCTTACCAGTGCTCCCATGGAGGCATCCTCATGCTCAGTGAAGCAGCATTAAGTTAGTACTAAGTGCTCCTGAGAGTTCTGCTTGAAGGAGAATAATGCACATTTAAATAGTTAATTTGAGAAGCTAGTTGCCATTTTTATGCTACTGATACAACTTACAGCTATGCTGGTTTTGAGTGATTTATATTATATTTGTTTGATAGTACTATAAAAAATACCAAAATCTTTTCACGTTGGAGAAACCTTCTCTTATGAACACATCTTACTGATCTAATATGACCACTAGAGACTGATGATTAATAGAGGAAGAAATCAGTCATCATGTAAGTTTACCAAGGTTTAATTATGGTTTTTCTTTCTAATAAAAATAACTTAGTCTTTTATCAAAGCAATCCCTTTAGAATGACCAGAACAATAACAACTACAAATACCAAAATTTTTTAGACTAGGCATGTATCACACGGTCTTCTACGATAAACATTCAAAAGAAGATCAATGAAATATATCTACAAAATAATATTCTACACATAAACAATTTGGATTTTTATATGATCTGATATTAGTCTTTGATTGTTGTGTGCCTCTTTCCATCAACAATGTCTTGTTTTTACCAACTATAAGATTTTTTTTGTAAAATGTTGACTTCACCACAGTTGTAAAAGAAAAGTAAAAAGGTAGGATTGCATACAAAGTCCATAATTTTATGCATACTTACTTTTTACATTAACATATGTCTCATATTATGCTAGATAATGAGTAAGCAGTTGTGAAATACTGTCTGCATGCTGCATACTTCCTTGCCAGCATGTAGTGTTTTCTGTCTTTGGGTTTTTTGTTTGTTTTGGGTTTTAGTGTACTGTAAATTCCTAATACATAGTTCCCTGTTCCCAGAAAGGTAAAAAGTCTATGCATTAACCTCCTATGCATTAATATGGCTACATGGCAGGTCCATACATAATAGAATGGTTAAACTTCTCCGGAACCGTTCTTGTTTCAGTTTGAATGAAAGATGTTTGTTCAGAATTATATTATCTTTTCTTTGAGTAACCTCATTTCAGTTCATTGGACATTTTAGCAGTATTCAGAATATATACTCATGAAAGATGAATAAAATTTAGCTGAAAATATCCTGAGTCTTTTTCTGTTGCTCTTCACATTTATTACAAGGTTATATCAGGAGGTTCATGATAATCTGAATGAAAAAGTTTAGTGGTTTGATCTGCACAACTACCATATCCTTATTTATTTATTTATTTATTAGATTGTAGTTTGCATTCAGGATTGTGTCCTTGCTCATGCTATATAAATCAGAGCTTGCAGAACCCATGGAAGGCCTAATAAT
Organism: Strix uralensis; assembly: GCF_047716275.1. Taxonomy (NCBI): domain Eukaryota; kingdom Metazoa; phylum Chordata; class Aves; order Strigiformes; family Strigidae; genus Strix; species Strix uralensis. The sequence continues at coordinate 32,489,513 of NC_134012.1, read as the reverse complement.
AAATACATTGTTGAAATAATTCTAATAATATCACTCTTGATGAACAGGGCACATCGGACTTCTGAGTATTTTGTCCCAACACAGCTGTATCAGTTTGGGGGGCAAAACTGATTACTTTTATCTTTTTTATCTGCCAGAATGAACCTCAGAGTGGCAGAGGTCATTCAGGCCTTAAAAATCACAAGGGTTTGGCATCCGTAAATGGTTTTCTTCCAGGTTACCAAAGGATTTAACCCAACTTCTTAAAAATAAATTGGTTATTAATTTATTCCAAAGTTACTTAAAAATAGAGGCAGCGTAAAGACAAAATAAAGGTCTATATACATGGGTACTCTGAACTAAACCCTAATTTTTTCAGAAAGCCTGACAAGCTCTATGCATCTTATTTCTTGCTTTAGGAGAGGCAAGCTGTTTCCTGCTAGCTGGATTTGCTTTTTCACCTGAGTGCCAGGGAACAGCAAGGGCAGGCATGGCTCTGCAAAGTAGGGCCAACCAAGAGCCACAGGAAGATGTGAGCCAGGCAGGACAGAGTTCCCTTACATCTGGCCAAGGACAGCTGAACTGGTGTATGACAGTGGCCAGGGTCAACAGCAGCCCTGTAACCATGTGGCACATCCACAGTGATGAGTCAGGTCCAAGTCCCAGCTCAGAGGTCAAGTCCCTGGATCAGCACCAGGTTCTGGATGAGCGGTGACAAGGCCAGGCATGGACACAGCTGCAACAAAGGATCTCCCTCTAGTTGGTAACAAGGACAGGAGCCTTCCCTTGAAAACAATTCCCAAGCAAAGGATCAGGAAAACAAGGCTTAACACAGCTTCTAAGAGAAGTCTTAAAGGTACAGGAGCAGGCTGTTCCCACGTGCTGAAAAACAAGCAGGCAGGGAAGGAGACCAACCTGGCTAAACAGGGACATTTGGCTGGATCTCAAGAACAAAAGGAGAATCTATGACCTTTGGAAAAGGGGGCAGGTCTCTCATGCAGGCTATAAAGATGTGGTGAAGTTATGGAGGGAGAACATTAGGAGAGCCAAAGCGCAGCTAGAGCTCAACTTGGCTACAGCTGTTAAGGATAATAAAAAATGTTTCTACAAATTCATTAACAACAAAAAGAGGATTAGGGAAAATCTCCCTCCTTTTCTGGATGCAGAGGGAAACATGGTAACTGAGGATGAGGAAAAGGCTGAGGTGCTCAATGCCTACTTTGCCTCAGTCTTTAGCAGTGGAACTGGCTGTTCCCTGGACGCCCAGCCTCATGAGCTAGGAGATGGGGAGGGGAAGCAGAATGAGGTCACCACAATTAAAGAGGACGTGGTCAGAGACCTGCTACACTATTTGGATGCACACAAGTCTGTGGGACCGGATGGGTTACACCCAAGGGCACTGAAAGAGTTGGCAGATGTGCTCGCCAAGCCGCTTTCCATGATTTACCTGAAGTCATGGCTAACTGGGGAGGTCCCATTGAACTGGAGGGTAGCAACTATGACAGGAGGATCCAGGAAATGACAGACCTCTGTACAAGGGAAGGTCATGGAGCAGGTCATCTCGAGTGCCATTAAAAGTCATATAATGGACAACCAGGGGATCAGGCCTAGTCAGCATAGGTTTATGAAAGGCAGGTCCTGCCTGACAAACCTGATCTCCTTCTATGACAAAATGACCCGACTATTGGACGAGGGAAAAGCTGTGGAGATTGTCTACCTGGATTTTTGAAAAGCATTCGACACAGTTCCCCATAGAATTCTCATAGAAAAACTGGCTGCCCATGGCCTGGATGAGCGAACGGTCTGCTGGGTCAAGCACTGGCTGGATGGACGGTCCCAGAGAGTGGTCATCAATGGAGTTAAATACAGTTGGCGGCTGGTCACAAGTGGTGTTGCTCAGGGCTCGGTGTTGGGACCATTTCTGTTCAACATCTTTATTGATGATCTTGATAAGGACATAGAGTGTATCATCAGTAAGTTCGCAGATGACACCAAGTTAAGCAGGAGTGTCGATCTGCATGAAGATAGGGAGGCTCTACAGAGAGATTTGGATAGATTGGATCGGTGGGTCAACATCAGCGGGATGAGCTTCAACAAGGCCAAGTGCCAAGTCCTGCACTTGGGCCACAACAACCCCATGCATCGCTACAGGCTTGGGGAGGTGTGGCTGGAAGAGAGGGATGTGGGGGTTCTAATTGACATGCAGCTGAACATGAGCCAGCAGTGTGCCCAGGTGGCCAAGAAAGCCAACGGCATCCTGGCTAGTATTAGAGATAGTGTGACCAGCAGAAGTAGGGAGGTGATAGTCCCCCTTTACTCTGCACTGGTGAGGCCACACCTTGAGTAGTGTGTCCAGTTTTGGGCACCTCAATACGAGAGAGATATCGAGGTGCTGGAGCGAGTGCAGAGGAGGGCAACGAAGATGGTGAAGGACCTGGAGAATAAATCCTATGATGAGCAATTGAAGGAGCTGGGACTGTTTAGCTTGAGGAAGAGAAGGCTGAGGGGAGACCTCATCACTCTCTACAACTACCTGAAAAGACATTGTAGAGAGGTTGGTGCTGGTCTCTTCTCACAGGCGATTAGTGACAGAACAAGAGGGAATGGCTTTAAACTGCAACAGGGGAGGTTTAGACTGGACATTAGGAAAAAATTTTTCACAGAAAGAGAGGTCAGACAGTGGAATAGTCTGCCCAGGGAGGTGGTGGAGTCACCATCCCTGGATGTGTTTAAGGGTCATTTGGATGAGATGTTGGGGGATATGGTGTAGGAGAGAACGTTGTGGAGTAGGGCTGATGATTGGACTCGATGATCCCAAGGGTCTTTTCCAACCTGAATGATTCTATGATTCTGTGATTCTTAACAAAGATTTTTTGGAAGAGCTCTTTTCAAGGTCAGACACCTTCATTATTATTTCATCTGGCCCTGATTCCAGGCAACCAAAGTCCCAGAACAAGAAGAAATGCACTTGGGGCCCTTACACTGAGTTAGTATTTATCAGCACCCTTTTTTCAGGACAGCAGTTGGCAATGCTTTCCAGTTCCATCTGCCCCTTATGCCTACATGTTGTTACACTCAAAATCTTGTCATTGGCAAAAGGGAACTCACCACATATTATAAGACAAGACCTGTTGTAAGTTGAACTAACAGTAACTGACAACAAATTTAGCAATATAATTAAATTCAGTTATTACTGGTCCAGTTTCAAAATACAAACACAATTTTCACATTGTTACTGTAAAAATTTGTTGTTTAAGATTTGCTGTTCAAATTAGCATAGAAAAGTCTCACTGATAATGCAGTTAACATTGCTATATAAGCAGCCTTCCTAGTTTATTTCCAGTGTTCCTGAGGACTTGTCCAGATACAGCACCCATGGAGCTGGAGCTCCAACATTTTCAGCAATGGTCACTTGGCCCCTGGATCATTGCTAAAGCAGTGTAAACCAGCCTGGGCCACAGCTCACCCAGTCATGTCCTAATTGAGACAACACTCACTGGATTATAATCTCTTCATATTTTATTCGTCTTTTATGTTACTTCATGGTGCAAGAAAACTAAGGGTCATCAATCTAATTTAAATTGACATGAAAACTTTCTCTGATTGAGAGTTCCTGACAATGCTTTTTTTGAGGTGTTGGGGTTTTTTTACTTCCCTTGAACATCCTCACATGTTTTGGTCCTTGCAGCAGTCAAAGTAATAGTAAGGGGCATATGATATTTATGTAAAAATACTTGAGGAGCATATGTGATTTATATAAAATAGCACCAATATTTGCTTTAATATTCAAACAAAATTTTTCCAATAGGTGTATTTTTTCAACAGGCACTAGTAATATTAGTCAGACACATTAAATAGAGTCTTACATATTTTAAGTGAATTGAAAGGCTCTATTGTTCATTCTGCTTTCTATTGTATGAATGACAATTAGAATTTCTATCAAATGAGAATTAAAATTACAATGAGAAGCCAGATACTGTCACCATCACAGTACCTTTTATTTCCATTCAAAAATGGTATTAGATTTATATCAAGTGTATCTCAGCTTGTCTTCAAAATAACACAAATTATGCTCCTATCATAGCAGAGTTTAAATTTGAAGTATGCCATTGGTCCCTGCTTGAAGCTTAACTCCTTGTGCATTGAGATATTTTAGTGGATAAAGGCCTTCATGTGGGTTCTTTTCAAGAGGTTACAGACCTCTCACAAAAGGCAAACTCTCCCTACTCCTCTCACCTGGATCACTGAATGAGCTGCACTGAGAGGTTTAACTTCCTGTCTGATATAACAGTTATTAATCTGCCCTCCTCTGGACTCTAATTAGGACATCAGGATTTCAACTGAGTGCTGGTTAGCTTGTTTTTGTCTTTTTTTATCATAGTTTAGCTAACCTAAAAAGAGAGTTTGCCATTGGATTTCAACTGCCTTTCACCTTATTTTTATCAGTTATTGTATATATAAACACTGTGAAAAATATTTTTTGTGATCCATAGACTTAGGCAAAACTTTTATTTCTATTTCTACTCCACTGGAAAGCGCGGCCCACTCTCTTTTTGGAATGTGGTGTTCTCTCTTTTTGGTGTTCTATAGCAGCACTTGTATTTATATTTTCCTCATCTGTTGAAGAACTTCACTAATGGGAGCACTGTAAATTCTGCAGGAAATTTCCTCTTTTACTAATAGCTGTTTTGTGATCATATTTTCCGCTACTGAACATGTGTGTATTGTAAAGATCTTTTTTATTTTAAGATACATTTCTATACTTTCTTTTTTATGGTAACAATAGTGGTCAGTGAGCAAAGTTGTATTCATAATACCTAGAGAAGACTTATTCACAAGTCTTTTTCATGAGAAGTCTGGCATTTTTAAAATCACACATTTCTTTGACTCCTATAAAGGAAAAAATCCAAGCAGCAAAATTAAAGAGTTTAAAAGATGGACATCTCTGAAGTGCCTAGTTATCCATTTTTCCATTAACAATAGCACATTCTGTTACTGCAGTTTTTGATTTACAGCCTCAAATAGGCTTTGAAAAATATAATAGAACATCTTTAATTAAATCCCCAAAACTCACATTCAGGGATAAATAATAATCCATCAGTTATTTCATTCTCTAACAGGACCTGGGAGAACTTGACAGTCTTAATCACTTCAGCCATTTATACCTTCATTTTCAGCTTTGTTTCAGTTGAGCCATTTAGTGGGGTTTATCTAAATTACAGTATCTTTTTTTATCACACTTTGTAGCTGTAACACAGAAACTAATTTCAGGTGCAAAATGGAATATCTCTGAAGCACAGACATCAGTGGCATAAATGCGTTAGAATGAAAAGTTACCTGTCACTGACTGATATTTGTCTCTGTAATGAGCTGAGGCATTCAGGAACTGTGCCTCTAGTAAAATTAGGAGCCACCAGGAGCAGCACAGCAGAATTCTAAACATGTTAGAGAATATTCATTTTCCTTATTGCACAGGACAGCTGTGGAGTAAAGAAATAGTTTCATTAATGTAAACAAAGTTTTGAACTACATCCAGCATTGTTACAGGTGTGTGGAGGATAGAAGTAAATACTCATACAGTTCCTAAACACTCATATCAATGCTGTTCTAGTTTCATTTACGTATCTTGATGATAAAATAATATTTACATATCTTTTTAGATTTTACCTTTGATACAGTACCCAGCTCTTTTAAAATATATTCTGCATGTGAAATAAAGGCATATGACCTTGCACTGTCAAATTCACTTCTTAAATATACGCATGGCGGCCCTAAATTACAACTAAGGCAAAAAGCAACAGGGTGCAACTACTTTTTTTATTATACAGTGACAAATTTTGTTGTAGTAGGATCCCTCACTGTGGGATTTCTTTTTAATTAATTTTATTTTATTGTTTTTATATCTCAAGATTTCCATAACTCGCTAATGTTAAACATATACAGTGATGACCTGTATAGTGGTATTTATGTATTTAAACACTATTCATATTATTATAATACAGTTTCAACATTTAACTATTTCCCCAGAATATTTTTTTCATATTCTAAGACTGCCAAATAAGCTTCTCTGAGTATCAGTTTGCTTCTGAAAGGGCATGAGAATATAAGAGTATTTTTTCAGAACAGACAGCTCACTAACATATTATCACTGGAAAATTAATTAATTAATTAATTAATCACAGAAAAATTTTGGGGCTGGCTTTTTCTGGTTAGAATTTCACCTTCAGTAAGCAGCTTCAAGAAGCATCTTCCTAAATAACTGTGCCCTTGCCCAACAGTTAATTTGCATTATGTGTGTGCACGGTGCAGGTGGCTGAGAGGTGGAAGTAAAGTTGATAGTGGGTCTGCCAAGAGCACATGGTAGAAATACATGCTTTTCCAGACAACATCCAGGCACTATGAAATGAATGGAGAGCAGTATGGGGAAGGAGTTAAAGTAGTAGGAAATCCCATCTGTGTAACACCACAGAAACTAGTAAGACCTAAGCTGTATAATGTCAATGCCTAGGACTACCTTCCTTTAAGCTTCCTATCCCTCACTATGCACACTTCTTCTACAAAACAAGAATGAATAATGAGCATGCCATGTTGGTCTCCAGTGATGACAGTATTTTCCCAGAGTCTTTTGTATTGTTCTCTGTGATTGTTTTTCCATATCAAAACTATATAAGCAATATATTAACTATGCATAATGTTTAAATGTAAAGATTTAAAAAATTCATTTCTCTCTTTGATAGCTTATGAGTCAAGGATGTCACTGTATCAAATAAATTTCCTTGTTATCAGTATATTTAAACTACTATCTTGCTACATTGAATGGAAGCTCACTAGCATAGATGTAAATTTCTTCTCAATTCATATAGCCTTGTACATCCTATGTAAGAAATGTTAAGTGTTAAGGCTTGAAACATTCCAGCTGCTCAGTGAGTTAGGCAATAAGACGCACTGGGAAAATGACCTCAGGGACAAAGGAGCAGAGCAAAACTGGCAGATATTTAAGGATGTTTTCCATAAAGTGCAAGAGCTCTTGATCCCCAGGTGTAAGAGATCAGGAAAGGATGACCAGTGACTGACATGGCTGAGTCAAGACCTGCTGCTTAAACTAAAGGGCAAGAAGGAAATACACAGGCAGTGGAAGAAGGGACAGGTATCCTGGCAAGAGTATAACGACGTTGCCCCGGTTGTTTATGTATGAGGTCAGGAAGGCCAGGGTGTGCTGGACCTGAACTTGGCAAGGGGTGCAAAGAATAATAATAAGGACTTCTACAGGTACATCAGCCAGAAAAGGAAGGTCAAAGAAATCATAACGACCTGATGAGCAAGACTGGAAAACTTGTAACAGTAGACAAGGAGAAGGCTGAATTATGTAACAACATTTTTACCTCAGTCTTCAGTGACAATCTCTCTTCCCACACCTCTCAAGTGGATGGACCGCAAGGCAGGGACCTCCCAGAGGAGGGCGACAAAAATGATCAGAGAGATAGGACACTTCTTCTGTGAGGAAAGGATGAGAGAGTTGGTGTTGTTTAGCCTGGAGAAGCAAAAGCTTTGGGAAGAACTTATTACGGTGTCTCAATATTTTAAGAGGGCCTGTAAGAAAGATGAGGACAGATTTCTTATAGGGCCTGTACTGATAGGACAAGGGGTAACTGTTTCAAACTAGAAGAGGGTAGATTCGGAACAGGTACAAGGAAGAAATTTTTTACAGTGAGGGTGGTGAAACACTGGAATAAGTTGCCCAGAGACGTGGTAGATGACCCAATCCTGGAAACACTCAATGTCAGGTTGTTTAAAACTCTGAGCAATCTCATCTAATTGAAGATGTCCCTGCTCATTTCGGGGGGGATGGACTAGATGACCTTTAAAGGTTCCTTCCAACCCAAACTATTCTATGATTCTACAATTCCATGGTCCTAGACAGGCATTTGCCAAATGTTTGTTGTGGCAAATTGATGTTGCAAGAGATGTAATGTATATTATAATAAATATTTTTCATACTAGTTGTGTTGAATAGAAACTGAAGATAATAGGACATGCAAACACTATATTTTAATCAAGCTTCCTTAAAAGGACTTGTCTGGAAGGGCGCAGGATTCACAATAATGGAATTGATTGCAATTTACACCCATACATTAACATATGCATTTAGTAATTTTTGTTTGAAGTATTCTGTATTGTGTATATATTTCATCTAATATAAAACAAGTTACTTTATTGTAAAACATTTGTAGTTCTGAAAGGAAAATGAAAAAAAACATGAAACATAATTGGTTTGCTACTAATGTCATATTAGAGTAAACCAGGAATGATTACGTAAAGTCAATGACAGCAAAATAAGGCCAACTATTTCAGATGCTCAAGTGATTATTGCTCAATTTTATTTTGTGATTAAAAAGTATTTATAAAGAGTGTTTTAGGAAATACAAGAATAGCAGTGTGTAAGCCATCAAATACTGTATGGGGGGAGGCAGGTGGTGTATTTTGCGAACACTTAAATATGTAGCACAATCATTAAATTTTACATTGCACATATGCATACATTTTCAGCCAAGTGAATGCATGCAATAGAAATTTCAGCACTTGTCCCACATATTCAGTTTTGGAGAACTGGTCCCTTGTTGGTAGTGAATGAACAAGTGAATGAGCAAAAAGCAGCATAAGCACGGATGCTGCAGCTAAATCAAGTGAGCTTTGGGAAAGAATAAAGAAATGGAGATGCAAGTGTTACTGTTCCCTGCTGACTTTTTATATCATCACCTCCCTTCTTGGAAAATGTTTTGAAATCTTTCATTAATGCATTTTCAGATGGCTTCTCTTTTCATAAGATATTCCTTAAAACTTCAGAATTGTTTAAAAAAAATAGTTGGAATATGAATGCAGATTTAAGTATAAGACAGTTCAGCAGATTTAACATCTCTGAGTTGTCAATGTATGCATGTTTGATTCAACAACAAAGGATGATTTAAAGTTATGGTAATTAAAAGTGTATCTTTCATGAATGTAATTTAATAACAAATTCCACTCAGGAAGTTCACAGACTGAGAATCTTTAGTTTCACAGCTCTCCAGAATACTGCAAGTTCAGTCAGATTTACATGGCTCCAGCAAACATGTAAAAGTCTGTCCCTGCTGCTTGTTCCCTGGAGTAGCCAAGTCCCTCACTGGCTGCCAGAAAGAAGCCAAGCATATTTTCTTCACAGCAGAAAAGTAACATCGTTCTTTTTATACTCCAGTCCACAAAACACACACTGAGGCTGCATGCATGCATAGTCATGAAAGTTTCCTAACATCCTGACAGTGAACTGGGTGCTGTGACATCTAGTTACATCTGCAGCTCTAGAAAGATTACAACTGGTTAAATAAAAGACACATTTTATACAGTCAAACTCTCCCAGTGAGTGAAGCAAAGTAGGCATCCACAGAGTGCTGCTGACAATCTGTGGGAAATGTCTCTTACCCTATTCACATGCCTTCCAGCCCTGACATCTGAGAATGATCTTACAAAAAACATTCTAGTGCCAAAGGGACAGAGGGTGGATGAGTATTTGGCTGATCTTGACCCAATACTTGCATTTTTTAGATTATTAAGCTGTATTGATCTAAATGTCAGTGTAGGCAGTTATGTAATGTTCAAGTACTATCAGTATTAACTTGGACTTGATTTTGTATTCAGTTTGGTTTTTTATAAACAAATCTGCTATTAGCCATCCACTTAATTGTGAACTGCATGAAATAAACTAAAATTTAGATGAGGATTCTTGGAAAAATATCAAAGAACAAAGTAGCCATATAAATAATATATTTAAATATTTTAATGTTTTGTTCCTGATAATTGTCACTGCCATCAAATATGCATATTGCAGTTTTGGTATACAAGAATACAGTTCATGAGTCTGAGAAGGCAAGACTTTGGCTTCAATTTCAGGATGAATAGTAACAATCAATTTCAAAATTAAACTTGATCTATGTGATTATGGTTGTACTTTTATATTATGAGGTCACAGGAAATATAAAGGATCAAGTTAAATTCACCTTCTGAAATTAAGTCTTTTTTTCCAGGTTCAAAACATCTCTGTTGTTTACTGGAGCATGTGGTAGAAAATTTGTGTAGAACACCTAAAAGTGCAAACCCAAAAATACACTTAAAACTTTTTTAGCCACTAGACTGAGCCATGTGATTGCATTTTGATGCCTTTTAAATGTCATTTAGTAGAAGAGAAGATCCACAGGGGGATCTGTAAAATACACTGGGGTAATAAACTATCAGCAAATTTTCAGATTATGCTATTCATTTCAGGGTCAATATAAACGCTCCTACAATTGTAACCATGAGAATGCAAGCTGCAACAGCAGTCCACGACTATATGAAACACTACTGAGAAAATGCTTTTCCTGTCTCAGATTGAATTCCCTGGGAAAAAGAGTCAGATCTGTCTCTCTCACTATTCTTAATTTAATGTTCATTTTCATTGTAAGGAAAGGTAGTTGCACTTAATGTGTGAGGCTATAAAATGCCAAGCCTCTTCCAGTGAAAATCAATTGCTTGACGACCATCTCCCCACTCTGCTAGGTTAGTCCAATGACATTCAAGATCACCCATAGCTGGTCTAGTTCCAGCTGAAGTTTTATTTTTGGACAGGATTTATGTCTTAATTCCCCATTATCTGCTGTACTTTTCCCTTGAAAAAAAGCAACCAATGATGACATCTACATGGCCTGGTTAGTCATTTAGGCCCCAAAGAAACATTCTTTTTCCATCAGACAAATTAAGAGTTGTTTTCAGAGAAATGGCTAGAAGATGCACCAAAAGTGCCATTTTGTAACTGAATGATGTTACTGGGCTGTAGTCTCTCTTAGGATTGTAAGACCTATGCTACAACAAAAACTATGGCCTCTGACATGAAGAAACCTTGCTTTCAAATGTAGAACTCTGTATTCTTTCAAGTTTCTCCTAACACATGCACTCAAAGGGAAATTTTTACTTATATGCCCCTAGGCATTGTGAACTGATGGTTGGCTGCGCTGCCACACCTGCATATATCTATAAAAGTGTTGGAGAAAAAAGGGAATAAACAATGCAGCATCCAGGTATTTCTTGTTAATGTACACAAATTATTTCTGCTTTTCTTAACATAAAAGGCACTGACTCCTAGAGAAAACAAATAAAGTATGAAGTGCAATTGTACTTAAAAAAATACACTAGTTCTAGCTGTTAAACTAAAGCTTTTTCAAGAATACATCTTGTCCTCATAAACTAATTTTTTTTAGACTGTAGGAAGCTAGAATGTGATTAAAAGCCAGAGAAAGGCTTGATGTCTTTGTAGCTTGCTTGTACTACTCTTTCTTCTCCAGAAATTAAGATTTTGTTGATGACTTTAAGACTTGAAATCTATAGTTGCTTAGCACTTTATTCCTCTGCCTCTCATTGTAGTTTGTTTAAGAAAATAAAATGAAAGTTTTGATCACTATGAGAAAGTTTCTAGCTTTTATATACATTTGCTGTTGTCATGGAAAATTAAGATTGATTTTTACATAATGGAAAATTATGGATTGATTCAGTAAACATCAATACAACTTGAGTTCACAAAGTCAGACTTCAAGATCAAAACCAATTATTTTACTGAGCAATTAATACTGTGTTTATATCTCCTATCAAGACTTCTTAAAGACAGGAATGTATGTCATTACTTTCATACTTATTAGATGAAGAAATTAGTAGAAAGTAGCCATTTTGAAAATTGTGATTTCATCCCAATTCAAAATTACAACTTTTATTAGAACTGGAATCAATATTTATTCATCATTCCTTTATTGCTCTCATATCACACCAAGCTGTCAAAAGTGACAAATATTTTAAAGAAGTGTTTTGGTTCAATGCAGTTCACAGTATCAGATATCAATGATGCAAAAAAAGATAATAACAGTAATTTTTCATATTCTAGTTGAAATTAAGATTGTGCTTGGAAATAAGATATTCATAATCATAATCATTTACAAATTATGCTTCTCATGTTCCAGTTTTATTTTTTGTCCTATTGTTTGTTTCCACTTGTTTCAGAATTATCAGTATTTTCAAGAGTCTATCTTGTACTTTGCTTACAATTGGCCAATGATGGAGTCAATAGACATGATCCAATTATGGTGAAAGTTGATTTACATATATGAAATCCAGAAATGTGTATTTCCTTGTATAGAGTACCTATCTGATTTTGAAAGATACAGACCTTATCCAGAGGTCTAGCTTCATGTATAGTTGTTTTCTGTGTGGTAGACTTTTTTTCAGAAATTTTCCTTCTTACATAACTCCCCTCATCAAGATTTCTTGTGTGTTTGGAATTTCTTAAGGTGGTTTGATGGAAGTGAAACAATAAGCTTGTGGAAAACAGGAAAAAAAAAAACACAGAAAAGCCTCAAAGACTCCTGAATTACTTTCTCTAAAATGCAAAAATTAAAATGACCCAGAACTCAGAAAAGTCGTAACTGAAAAGAGAGGACCATACATTATACACTGCTGAACTCATGCAGGCAGCATTAAATATACTGGAGATCATGAAGCTAACACAGTGTTAATAAGAACATATTTATTTTCTCCATGACAAGTTAGGACAAAAAAAACCCCCTAGATATTCATTCAAGTAAAACTCTCATAGATCAGGACTGAATCTACAATGAAAATTTTGAGGTTACTGGATAGAATGTAACTGTAAAATTGTATTTGTTCACTCTTGCCCTGAATTTTTAAATGTTTTGACCTTGGATTTTGGTTTGATTTGTTTTCTCTTTCAGTAATAATTTTGGGTTGCAATAAAGGATCATTGCTAGCAATCTCAGGAAGAAACAGAACAATTGAACAGGTTAAGTTAAGGCTTTGAGATCCCTCTATCACAGTGAACTCTGCAAATTTTGTTCAAAAAAATCTCCTTGCAGACTTCAGTCACAACTTCACAATGTTCTAAAATCCAAAGTAGAATTACAAATGGAGGTTTACCTTCTGGTGCTTATTATTGCTGCCTTCTTTGTGAGAAGAGATTTTAGTTCTCTCTTGCTGTATGTTGTTGATATGAAGTTGCTCTCTAAGAGGAAGGAGAGATGTGAGACAGCTTGACTGCTGGTCAGGTCAATTTTGTTTCCCCTGTTTCTGTAAGTCCTGGTAATTCATTAAGTGTGCATAATATAGTACAATGATAAAAAGCAATATTTCGTATTTTCATCAAGCAGAATTGAAAACTTATAGGGAGGAAAATTATGACATATCTATACAGTTTGGTGAATAAGGGGCTGTTGTTGTTTTCCTGAGCATACAAAAGCTTTTCATTTCTTTCTTTTCCTTCCTTTCTTGGAGAAAAAAAAAAAAACACACAAAACCAAACCAAACCAAAAACAAACAAACAAAAAAACAAATCAAGGAAGAGTTCACATGTTACTCTGTAGGAAGTTCACAGACTTTAGTACATAATACATATCTATTTCATGTGAGAAGTAGATTCTTACTAGTGCTGCATGAAACTACTAATTATACTGAGGAAAAAATAAATTCACAAGGCAAGATGTCAGTGTGGTGGGTTGGTCTCACCTAGCAGCCAAACTCTCATGCAACACCCCAATCACTTCCACCACCCCCACCAGCAAAATGGGAGAGGAAATAGGAAGGATAGGAGAGAGAAACCCTCTCTGGTGGGTCAATACAAAGACAGGGAGATTGCTCACGAACTACTATCATGGGCAAAACAGACTCATCTTGAGAAAATTAATTCACTGACAATTAAAATAAATGAATAGAACAGAAGAATAGAATAGAATAGAATAGAATAGAATAGAATAGAATAGAATAGAATAGAATAGAATAGAATAGAATAGAATAGAATAGAATAGAATAGAATAGAATAGAATAGAATAGAATAGAATAGAATAGGAATAGAATAGAATAGTTCCAGCTGGAAGGGACCTACAATGATCATCTAGTCCAACTGCCTGACCAATTCAAGGTTGACCAGAAGGTAAAGCATATTTTTAAGGGGATTGTCCAAATGCTTTTTAAACAATGATAGGTTTGGGGCATTAACCACTTCTCCAAGAAGCCTGGTCCAGCATTTGACCACCCTCTCAGTGAAGAAATGTTTCTAATGTCAAGTCTGAACCTCCACTGGTGTAGCTTTGAACCATTCCCACATGTCCTATCACTGGATCCCAGGGAGAAGAGATCAGCAACTCACTCCCCACTTGCCCTCCTAGGGAACATGAAGAGAATATTGAGGTTGCCCTTCAGCGTCCTGTTCTCCAAATTATACAAACCCAGAGTCCTCAGCCACTCCTCACAGGACATTCCTTCCAGCCCTTTCACGAGCTCTGTTGCCCTCCTCTGGATGCATTCAAGGACCTTTACATCCTCTTAAGTTGTGGAGTCCAGAGCTGCACACAGAACTCAAGGTGAGGCCACACCAACGCTGAATACAGTGGGATAATCCCCTCTTTTGCCTGGCTGGTTATGCTGTGTTTGACGCACCCCAGGATGTGGTTTGCCCTTTTGGCTGACAGGGCACACTGCTGGCTCATACTGAGCCTGCTGTCAGCCAGCACCCCCAGATCCCTTTCTGCAGGGCTGCTGAACACATGTGTATCTGCTAAGCCACTATGGAAATGCCTGTGCCTAACTAGAAACTGAAGAGAATTCTTATTTGCAGATCTATTAAAAAAATCCATGAAAGGTAGGTTCCAGCCACTCCTCTCCCAATTTATACTTGTGTTCATCATTACTCCATCTTAAGTTCCTGTTACGTTTCATGCCATTGATGGTTGCCCAATGCTCCAATCTACCTAGATACCCTCTGCAAGACCTCTTGTCCCTCAAGAGAGTCAACAGCACCACCCAGTTTGGTATCAGCAGCAAACTTGCTAATGGTGCATTCAACTCCTGCATCCAGACAATTGATAGATATATTGAACAACAGTAGCCCTAGAATTGAGCCCTGAGGAACACCACTGGTGACTGGTCACGAGCCAGACATAGCCCCATTCACTACAACCCTCTGAGCCCTGCCCTCAGCCAGTTCTTCACCCAGCACATCAGGTACCTGCTCATCTCACAGTTGGAAAACTTGTCCAGCAGGATGTTGTGAGGGAATATTTAATTACTGATTTGGGTAGTCAGAAACAAAACCAACAAAACTAAAAAGAAACAAACATTTACATACGTAGGGAAAACACTTTTGCTACTCTTCAGGCTCCACTTCACTCACAGTCCCAACTTCACTCCAAGAACCTCTCTTCCCCACTTGGTTACACTTACTTGGACAGTGCAGGAAGGATTGCGGCCAGGATTTAGCAATTTCTCTCTGCCTCTCCTTCCTTCTCACTCTTTCCTTTGGCTTGAGTTCTCCACAGGCTGCAGTCCCTACAGGGGAGCACCTGCTCTGCCAGGGACACCCCCCTCCCCTTTGGCCTTGGTGTTTTCTCTGCTGTTTCTCGCTCTTTTTTTTTTTTTTTTTTTGTCACCTTCTCCTCTCTCTGTCCAGTGTTTTCTTTCCCTTTCTTAAATATATTTTCACAAAGGTGCCACATGTGGCTGATGGAATCAGCTATGCTGTGTAGCATGTCCACCATGGATCTGACTGAAACCAACTGGAAACAATTGTGTTTGGTGCAGGACAATCACTGGTCTCTTCTCACAGAGGTCATCCCTGTGACTCTCCAGCACCAAAACCTTGACACCTGCACCCAATACAGACTGTTTCAGTCAATGCAAATTTAAGTTTGTATTTTTCTAAAAATACTCAAGATTTTTTTTAGAAACAATTATATCTTTGTTTTTCTTGCTTTTCTTTTATGGACTCTTTTTGTTGTCTGTCTTTTTCCTCTGCATGATCAGTGATTAATCTGTGAGAGTTCTTTCACTTTATACAAGCTGCTTTTTAATTATAATGTCAGTGTCTATGTAGAGTCTAGTTTATCCTGCATATCAAAGCAAAGTCTAAAGAACAGATATAGCTGGTCTTTCTAGATTCTTAGGGGACAAAATATAACATTCAAGGAGAGAAAAGACACCTTAAATTTAAAGGAAAATGTTACAACAAAACACATTAATAGAGGTAAAAAAAAGAATCTAGGATCTCACTAAAACAAAAGATATTAGAAATTTGAAAAAGAAATTAAAATTTAGCTTAAAAGTAATATGAAACAAGCTGATGGAATATACAAGGTAACTCTCTGCCAAACCAAAGGCTGTGCCTGATAGTACTGCTGTTGTGTTTCAAACATAAGTGTGGAATTTTTTTGTTGTTGTTCATGTAAGAATTTAACCTTATTGGAATACTTTGTTTCAGAAATTGGACTGATTACAGGATCTGGTTTTGTGGTAGTTATAAAATTATTATTATTATTATTATTACTACTATTTTAAAAATTTTTAATCTTTTTTAATGTCTTTTTGACAATGTAAATCAGCAGATGACTGGAGTTGTACCGTTGTTAGTGCACCATAACCATTTTTCAGAATTTCTGCAAGTACACATGCCAGAGAAAGCAGTTTGTTGACTAATACACTGATAGCATTTATAGAACTTGACTAAAAATCTTTTCTGTCTAAAACTATTTTCGATTATTTTCAAAGTAGAGCCAGTTTTGTTTGCAAGTTAAGATGAATCCATGTTTTGCTCATTCGCTCACTGGGTCAGTAAGGTACATGCAGCTATGTGTGTGCATTTTATTCATGTGTATGTGCATATTTTATTTGTTCGTAGAAATACCTAGCTGTATATGTACCTACTATTGTGATATCTACAAAAGGTTTACTGGTCCCTAATATAAATTGAAATTTCAGCTGCACAGATTTTTCTTTGCATATATTTTCAGCTTCCCCTTCAGAATTTTAAATCTGAAAGAAAGTATTAAGAAGCAAAGGAGAATCTCTATAGTGATAATTTGATAAAGTAGTTATAAGACTTTGCCAAGATAAACTTTCAGTCACTACTTAAATATCTGAATAAATAGCCACATTTTCTTTTAAATTATTGAGCCCTCAGCACTTTTCAAGATAAAGATATAATAGTCTGACTTTTCCACGTCTGAAAACCCCATGTTCAACGTTCTCACATGTTCAACTTATCCTTTTTCTGTGGCTTTAGTTTTGGTTTACAATCTGTAAAGTAAATAATCCCTGAATTACAAATATTGTATTATTGACATAGACAGAACACGTATTTTAGTTTCTTGATTTGTGCCACTAAATTCTGCCTTAGGAGAAGTCTTCATCTATCTGAGCAACTGTCTGTTTCTTCAACACATCTTGCTTTTATTGAATTTGAGTGAAGAAACTCACTGAACCTTGTTCTTTTTTCCAGTGTGATACCTAATCTTATGAAGTTATTTGACAGCAATCCATTAAAATATAACACAGGTATACATGCAGGGTGAGTGGGAATAGTGCAAGGAAAGGTAAAACATAACTATATTTGTAGTTTAACAGAAGCCTTGTTTTATTTTGATGGGACTCCAGAAGGTGTGAAATTTTCCTCCTCCCTAATAACACTCCTGCTGGACAAATTGTGAATTAAGTTTGTTCCTCAACGAGTATGCTGTCAGGGAATTGCTCTCAGGGTAATGAAGCCTTTTGAAGACACTTGTTATTTTCAAAATCTGAGTAATCTTACAATGATAGGCTGTCAGTCATATTTCACTCATTTTCCTACCCAGTGTGGAGAACTGCCTAAATATGTAGAATAGGTATGCACAGTATACTATTTTACTATTTATTAATGGAAAGAAAGCAGTTTGCAATGCTGGTCATGTAAAACTTAAATCTTTTATATATCCATGTTATGCCATATCTTTGTTATATAACTATAACATTTTACCTACACAGATGAACTAGAATGTTTTTTTACACTTGAAATGTATAAACTACAGGCTTTCTAACCGATATAATTTTTTGGTTTTAATAAATGAAATTATAATACCCTAAGTATCATGTAAGAGACCATGTTATTCAGTGCACCTGTTCATATACTGTAAAACTGTGAGAATCTCATATTTCCATTTAGTTACAAAGCTTTTCTTCTCTTTTTTTTTTTTTTTTTTTTTTTTTTTTAATGATTGCAGAAGTACTGCTCTAATTAGTTCCTAATGTGCTTTGTATGTCTTGGATTAGACAACTTCATATCTTCATTATAGTATGAGGCTTTTATTTTTAGATTTGTTGGATTATTTTTGTTTTCATAATTTTCAATAAATTTTAAAGAGTGATAGTAAGAATCAACTCAGAAGCACTCAAATGTATTTCCTATGGCTGCATACAATGTATAAAGATTACATAAAAGTTAAGTCATATGCATTAGTAAAATGTATAATATAAACTTCATACTGTACATATTACTTTTTATAAAGACTAACATATTTTATCATATTTCTGTATTTCTTAAGTAGAACACATAGAACACTGTGTTTTTTCTATCACTATTCCTTAAAAAAAAAGTAGCTGTGATCTCTTCTGCAACATAACTTGTGTTCCCAGTTCTAAAAGGTATAGTTTAACTCTCTATCAGGCTTGGAGACAA
The DNA here is from genome assembly GCF_047716275.1 of Strix uralensis. NCBI lineage: Eukaryota > Metazoa > Chordata > Aves > Strigiformes > Strigidae > Strix > Strix uralensis. The sequence continues at coordinate 32,470,987 of NC_134012.1, read as the reverse complement.
TTATACTACCTATATATTATCATAAATTACTAATTTGCCTACACCAAGTGTCTGCGGTCTGACACACAGCTCTCCTTGAGGAGAGGGCTTTTTCCTTAGTGTCTTGGTTGAAGCAAGTCCTAAAAGAACCTGTCAACTCCAACACAGAATAGAACAAAAACAAAGGAATAGGAAACTTGACAGTATTTCCATTACATTGGAAAATTATAATTAAGGTTTTAGGAATAAATAACCCATAGGACAAATATCAAAGTCAGCACCAAAGAGTGTTCAGAATCAAGTTCCTCCTACAAATATTTTGACAGACCCAGAGAATGATGAAAATAGAAGAGAACACACACTAGCAAGTACACTCTGAAAACCCCAGACAACACAACACCCCCTACCCAATAAAATATAAATACTTTAGAAAGCTAAAATATTGTCTTTATATGTTTGCACTGAAAGTATTCCATAGTATAAATGCCCATATAACATGTTTGGCATACCATACACACCACACAAAATTGAATTTATTTTCCAAAGTATTTTCTCATGCTGTAAATAAAATTAGAATTACTATTTTAATTAACTAACAAAGAGAAGTAACTTTGTCATCTTTGGAACAATAGAAAATACATCCTAGAGATACAGAATCATAGAATCATATTATTATTTAGATTGGAAAAGATCCTTAATATCGTTGAGTCCAACTGTTAATCTAACACTGCCAAATCCACTACTAAACCATGTCCCTATGCACCACAACAACATCTGGAGGTATTTTAAAAACCTCCAGGGATGGTGACTTGACCACTTCCCTAAGCAGCCTATTGCAATGTTCGATAACCCTTGCAATGAAGAAATTTTTCCTAATATCCAATCTAAACCACCCCTGGCACAACTTGAGGCCATTTCTTCTCATCCTTTCATTTTGGTATCCATGAAAAGAGACCAACACCCACCTCACTACAAATTTCAGGTAGTTGTAGAGAGACATAAGGAGTCTCCTTAGCCTTCTTTTCTCCAGACTAAACAACCCCAGTTCCTGCAGCCATCCCTCACAGGACTTGTTCTCCAGACAATTCACCAGCTTCATTGCTCTTCTTTGGACACACTCCAGTACCTCTATGACTGTCTTGCAGTGAGAGGCCCAAAGCAGTATTTGAAGTGCGGTCTCACCAGTGCCGAGTACAGGGGGACGATCACTTCCCTAGTCCTGCTGACCACACTATTTCTGATACAAGCCAGGATACTCTTAGTCTTCTTGGCCACCTGGGCACACTGCCAGCTCTTATTCAGCTGGCAGTTGACCAACCCCCCCAGGTCCTTTTCTGCTGAGCAACTTTCCAGCCACTCTTCCCCAAGTCACTCTTCCCCATTGCAGGGTGTTGTTGTGACCCAAGTGCAGGACCCAGCACTTACCCTTGTTGAAGAGTACACCCATCCAAGCCATGAGCAGCCAGTTTGTTCAGGAGAATGCTTTGGAAAATGGTGTCAAAGGTTTTACTAAAGTCCAGGCAGGCAACATCTACAGCCTTTCCCTCATCCAGTAAACAGGTCATTTTTTCATAGAAGGAGATCAGGTTAGTCAAGCCAGACCTGCCCTTCATAAACCCATGCTGACTGGGCCTGATCCCCTGTTTGTCCTGTATGTGCTGACAGAGGTCAGACTGACAGGTCTGCAGTTCTCTGGATCCTCCTTCTCACCCTTCCTGTAGATGGGCATCACATTTGTTAACTTCCAGTCAACGGGGACCTCCCTGGTTAGCCAGCACTGCTGATGAATGATAGGAAGTGGCTTGGTGATCACTTCTGCCAGCTCCCTCAGTACCCTTGGGTGGATCCCACCCAGCCCTATAGACTTGTGTGTGTTTGACTGGTGTAGCAGGTCACTAACCATTTCCCTTTGGATTATATAGGCTTTGTTCCACTTCCTGTCTTCCAACTCAGGGGGCTGGGTACCCCAAGAACAGCTGGTCTTACTATTAAAGACCAAGGCAAAGAAGACATTAAGTACCTTAGCTTTTTCCTCATCCTTTGTCACTATATTTCCCCCCGCATCCAATAAATGATGGAGATATTCCTTAGACCTTGTCCTTAAGGAGTTGTTTGCTTTTCTCTTTCTAGAAGACAAAATACAATCTCATAGTATTATTAATTTTTTTTGAAGGACCTGAAATGTTGTTCTTATGGCCATACCAATGTATGAGATAACAGCTTTTAGAAAGTGTGAATATCACTATAATATTTACTGCTCATTCATCATAAAGAAGAGAGAAGAAAGTTCAGTACAGGAAAATAATGACTGCCACTTGTAATAACGACTAAAAAAGATGAAAACTGGAGACAGATTTTTCTAAGAAAAACTTATGATTTCATTATAATATCTTCTTTAACCCTAGCATCTAAGACTTTCCAATGGACTTTAATGATCTCATATTTATTTTACAGACAGCAACTGTTAAAGCATTGTGTTAGCATGACTGCTAGCTTTAAATTCATCTTTTCATTGACAATATAAGAATTCAGTGTTAAACACAGTCCCCCTGTATAAGCTTAGATAGTAATCTCCCACAGCCATAAAGATCTTATTTCATTATCGACAGGTATTAGATTCCACGGTTTAAACCTTGAGTAGCTAACAATATCTGTTGTTAAATCTGAATAATACCTCTAGCTTTCTGGGGAGCCCTTTTGCACATCAAAGGTATGTTTGCAGGGTCAAATATATGAGAAGGGGGGAACTGTAACTCTTCTTGATCCAAGCCTTAAAATCAAAACTTTGACCAGCAGCTTCAGAAGTCATTGGTCAAAACAGTCAGACAGCTTGTTCAACCATCATGACAGAGAAAATGACCTTGAAGTCAAAAATCACTGTCTAAAGTCATCTAACTCTCTTGTGAATTGATTGCTAGTCAAGTTACTGTCAAGAATGCTGTCATCATTCTTGTCTTCTAAGTAGATGAAACTTCCTACAACTCTAGCATTAATTTATGCATAAACTCTGGTTCTTTTCAATAAAAATTATAATCTTCATGAGGCTCTTTGGGAGAAAAAGAACAGAATTCTGAACAGCAATTGTGTGCATTTATCTAAGATGGCAATGCGCAAATGAATAAAAACATATATCTGTAAATACATAAGGTTACTCATGCTGTAGCAGTTTTTAGAAAGTTTTATTCAGTTTTGAAAAAATCTTATGGATATGCTTGTTCCATTATTTTAAAATAGTAATTTATTTGGATTTTGAGTGAATTAGAAATACCCAGAGTTTCTGTTCTACCATGACAGAAAATTAGATGAAACGCAGGATCTGTCAAACTTTAAGTATAAAGACATTCTTTTCCATCTGTAGAATTTTTTTCACTGTGGCCTTGTCATCTGACTAATTCTCACATAGGTCCAGTAAAAATACAGACGGACTGTTTTCTAGAACAAAGTGTATTTATTAGAACAGACAAGAACACCTTCAAAAATCAAGTAATTATTATAAAGCAGCTGTATGTTTCAGTGATAATAAAAATATATTTTTAATTTTTTTAAATGTCTCGTGATTTTCAGTTATTACAATTATGATTCTTAATATTGTTCTATTCGTCATCCCTACAATAGTAGTAAATTAAAATTACACTTGCCTTCTATAAGTTGACAATTTTTCTTTTTGTGTTTTTATTATGCATTGTAACTTGCAGAAGTTATAAAAATTATTTAACTAAATCAAACCACCACTTCTAAGCTATTTTTGAAAAAATATTGAATACTTTCATATGCAGATAAATAAAAATAAAAAAAGGCATCTTTAAAATGAATTATCTGGAATGGTTCTGCAAGTACAGAATGTTCTCAGAACAGTTTCTCTTCATAAATTTGCATTAAAAAATGTGATGAATCTCCTCTAGATGATATGTGGATACTCTTGAATATTTTCAGTATTGCATTAAGTATGCATTCCCATATTGCAGGTAGTTCTAGCTAAATTTTCAGAACAGAGTCAGCAATAAATATGTATACATGCAAATATGCACAGAATAGTTTTGTCCTCATGGAGAACAAAGCACATACCCAGAAAAGTTTGCTATAATTGTCAGAAAAGAGCAGTCCAACACCACCTTTAAAACTGTTTTTATTTGGCTATGTTCATTTCCCCTTTTTTTTTTTTTTTTTTTTTAATTAGTTACACAGGATTATAGTGTTTACTGTAAAAGCTGTTAGGATGATCTGTTCCTATTTTTCTCCCTTTTTTTTTTTTTTTTTTTCCTTAGTACAAGACAAAATTCTTCCTATTAGTATCATTCTGTTCTCCTAGAAATATGGTACAACTCTAATAAAATAAAGTAAGACAGAAACACAATTGTTTCACTAATCAAATGAACTCAGTTCTCTTTTTATCCCTACAGTTCCTAGATATACCTTCAGAGTACCAGATGTAGAGTTTTTTGTGGGGTTTTTGCTTTTGCTTTTGTTGTGGTTTTGGGGTTTTTTTATTTTATTTTATTTAAAACATACAGCTACAGTATTTTAAGCTTATGCTTTCAAGGAAACTTGGGATATGTTTCCTATCTGAAGCGGATTAAATCTTAAGGTGAAAGAGAAAAAAAAAGAAAGAGAGAGAAAATCAAATTTGTTTTGTTGAAAGAACTTATGTAGTTGAATGTTTCACAGAAACTTCTTACCATCCTCTGTTGAATGTTTTGATAGTCATGTATTGATAGTCCTTAATAGGACTGCTGAAACAGGACATGCTTTTTTTTCTCTTATGTTTATGCACATGTTCACACTGTTTTCTGCACAGCTGAATGTGGAAGCTTGGAAATAAGAAATAGATTTTTATACAACAGCAGTGTGAACAGAGATGACAGGTTTGTGTTAACAAAAATAGACAGCTGACACACAGTTATCTGCATTTTTAGCTACACCTGAAAAAACATATCATGAAGTTCCTTTCCAAGCAGTTCTATGAAGTCATCTACTAGATTTTTTTATCATAGTTCAAAATCCTTGGAGTTTCAACTACCAGTAAACATCAGATATTTAGGAAATTTTTCTGTCTTTCTCCGTATCGTTTATTCAATCACATTCTTCTGGTTCATATTGTCTTTGGGCTATGACTGTATTAATTAGTATTAATAAGAGACATGATTAATGGAGAGCATATTTTAGAACAAAACAAAACAAAACAAAACACAAAAATGCGGATATAATTAGTTTGGAATGTAAGACTAGATAAGAAATTACCATGTGACAGTGTTTGTTGGTATGATCACTAACATCTGCCATTAGTGAAAACCACGTTTCATTTTTGTGTGTCTACTCTTTGGAGGGGGAAAAAAGATGCAAAGCTAGGACTGCTTTCTTTTTCATACTAGACAAATGAAAGTTCTGACCCATTTGAAATTTTCAGTTAAGACAAACACTTTCAAAATCTGTTTTCAGAATTTTTGTGCTATGGTAAAGAAAAAGGTCATTCAAAGTGAGGTTTCTTCTCCTACATGTACAACAGTTGTATTTGTCAGAAGGACGCTTGGATCTCCTCCTCATTCTTTATTAGAGTCTATGTATTTTTCCATTTTGTAACCACTTCCTTAATTAAAAATATTTGTGTTTTATTAGAGTTTATATGATAGATTATACATAATTCACTAATATATTGTAGTGCTGTTAGTTAGAAAGAGGTTTCTCCCCTTGCAAATGAGATGATAATAAACCATACATCTAGCTTGCCTTGTGTTCTTTTATAAAAACAATAAAACAACACCTTGTTTTTTAGGAGTTATGGCAACTTTGGCTAAATAATAATTAAACGTAGTATTAACAACAGAAGACTAGTATTAAATGAAACAACTCTTTTACTATCCTTGATGGAGCAATCTTCACATATGCTGTTACAGAAGATGAGATCTTTTCTGACTAGTATAAACATTCTAATTCAGCACAACTTTCATGTTGTTTAAATTATTAACAAAATTCTCAAGTCTTTTACAAGTTTTTTCATACTGATCCCTTTACTTTCTGTGCTCTTGGACTACATTAGCCCTTGTGCTCCTGTGTTGAAAATTGTCCAAATTGGTAAGTTTTGGAGTATGTACCAATTAGCAATTGATTTAGAAACAGAGGGAAACAACTTTCCAAGTCTTCTTCCAAGACACAGGAGCTAAATTTTCTTTTTGAACAATGCATCTTTCCCTTTCTGAAATGCTTTTTAAAGAGGAAATATACATTAAAGATCACAAATCTCTCAAAGACTGCTTAGTAGATGGAGTATTATTTACTGGTGGTACAAAGCCATGTAAGATCCAGAATTTTTATGATACTTTTAAGTTAAGGGTCAACATTAAATAAAAAGCAAAAGAAAATAATCAGTAGGTATAACTTTCATGCCATATTAATTTTGAGTTTTGCCTAAATGTAGTCTTAAGCATTAGCTGTTGGAATATACTGAAATATTGCACAATTTTGCTTAATAATGGGTGAATAATTTCTCTTATAAATCACCGAAACATAAACATAGGCAACTGCTCAACTATTTATCTGATACGCAACAATAAAATATTGCCCTACTACGATTCAAAACTTTCAATTTCTGTTTATACTTTTCCTTATGCTTGTCTGTATGCTTGTCCATGCCAATCATCTCTAGATTTTCCAGTAACAAAATTGGGTGTAAAGGATTCACAAGTCTACACAGAAATATGGCTCAGAAGTTCTGTGTGCTTCTTGAAGCTCTTTCATAATGCCTTCAAAATGTAGGCAACTGTGTTTTAAAACAAATAGCTTTCATACTTTAAAACTTTTGTAGTTTCAGGCCACAATTGCATAAGATTTGCACACTCTGATAGCCATACAGCTGTTGAATGGTTCTGATATACTATAAGAAGCCAATCAGCCACTTACAAAGTTTGCTTTAGGATATGAACTCTTGAGATTATTCTTCAAACAAGTGTTGTCAATGCTCATTTTTAAGAAGAAAGATGTTTTCCAATTTCTTCATTACCTTCCATATTTATATCATGTGCTTGTAACAATGTGCAGAGATGAAAGATCAGTTTGATTTGTTTGGTTGCACACTTTCCTTTCTTTCAAATTAAAAAGCCCACACCATACTATTAATCAAAACCAACCCTTAACCCCATAACTAAAGACTTGCAGAAGCCAGGTGCTACCTTCACACATACTGCAGTTTTGAATGAGTATGTCCCAAAGAGCTGGAAAAACATGAATGTGTGTATGTGTTCAGAAATACATTAACTTAAATTTAAAATAAAGTATAGGTAACATACTGATTTTTTTTAGTAGTAAATGTATTAGTTCAGTAGTTTAGTACATTACATTGGAGGTGGGTATATCTGTGGGGTTTACTACTTGTTCTGACAACTGCAGTATGATACATCACCTTTTCATCTTGGAGTTTTGCCTGTCCATATTTTTCATTGGAACTTATTAACAACTTCTTAACCAGTGAGGATACATGGAATAGTTATCATTAGTAAATGGTGTTCTCAAAAGAAACTTTGTCTTTGGTTTGAATTAAAAAAAAAAGTAGATTTCTGCAGCGTTTACCAAAATTTCCATTTACTATATCGCACACATTCTCAAAGTATGTGGTACCATCCATATCCACAGCTATAGCAACATTTTTTGTTTTGTAAAATAATACACCAACTATAGCTGCATCCATTTATGTGTTTGAAATTCCTTCCTTAGATATATGTTCACTGTTAAGAAGTGTAATAGAGAACAGAAATAACAGAAGTAGGCTCAGTAAACAGTCAGAATCGCCTGTGTTGAAAAACCCTCCACTCCAATATTTCTTGTTGGAACTCAATTTGACAGAAATTAAGAACAATGCATGAGAATGATGACTACTTCAGAAGCTGTTTACAGAGAAAAAGCATCTCTGTGCACTCTGTCCAATTGTTGTACTGTTAAAATTTTATTTTATTTTATTTTATTTTATTTTATTTTATTTTATTTTATTTTTTTTATTTTATTTTATTTTACTTTATTTTATTTATTTTATTTATTTTATTTTACTTTTAAATATCTGGTATTTCAAACTTTTTTTTCAAGTAGAGATTTTTTTTTATTGAGGGAACCCTGTATATTCAGACTGATAACCCTTGGACAGCACAGAATTTAATTTTCTAATTTCTCCTAAAACTAGTTTAAACTGAATTTTTGATTTCACTGAATCATTTTTAATAACTACATTGGAAGAGATGGATAGTAATCCGAGAATTATAAGGCAATTGAAGAACTTCTCAGATAAAATGACACAAGGTTGCTTTAAAATACAAAATCCCTCAGCTGAAAGCAAGTATCCAGCAGAAATATTTAGATTTGTTTATGATCTTCTATAATACCTTCATTATTGCCCCTGCCAAAAAACATGGGACCCTTTTGATTAAGAGTTGAGAGACACTACCAGAAGTAGTTCAGTTCATTGTCCAGGAGAATCTGACTCCCGTAAGGGTCAGAGTAACAGAAATAGGATGAAATTTAATAGTTCAAAAGGCAGAATCATACATTTCAGGGCTAGTAGCCACTGTTGTCTGTTCAGATTTTGTAAGCTAGAGATAATGAAGAAAACGAGACAGTACCCAAAAGGACTAATCAGATGAGGGACTATTTTTAGTAAAGAGAGAGAAATACTAATGCCATGTTCAAAGCACTGACAAGAATCCACCTATTCTCACATGTAAATTTAGTTCTTTTTAAGAAAAATAAAATAAATTGGGAAACAATTACATCTGAATAACCTTAGATTAGAGAATTTATCTTAAGTAAAAGGATCAGAACAATTTATTCTTACAAAACAAAGTCAGAGAAATTAAATTACTACTGTATAGAAATACAGCTGGGAAGAAAATGCCACACAAGGAGTCAAAGGGCAGTATCTGTCTAAGTACAAATGTAAGTGCATTGGCCATGAACACACTCATCCAGGAAGCCAGTTTATGACCACCAAATGACAAACACTCAATAGCAGCCTTCAGACAGAATAGTTAGAAATTGGAGTTTGTTAAGAAATGTTACACAACAGTAGCAAATATAGAAAGTCATAAAACTCATTTGTCCAAGAATTTCCCCACCAGTCCTATGTTCCTATTTTAAATTGATACAAAGGAAACAACAGAATGCCTTGAAGTTCACTATTGGTTCAAGTAACCAACCAAAAGCCTGGAAGTGCAATTAACCTGTTTCAACACCATGAATGTCCTCTGACTATGCCATAGTTTGCCTCATGCTTCCCTTATCCCTGGCTGGAGAGTATCACACTGAATTATCACACTATGACCACAATGAAATAGGCAGCCCTATACCAGGACAATTCAGGTGTTTTAGTGTGACAGGTTTGTCTAGATTTAGGGAGGTTATACTTACTATTTCTATAGATTTTAGCTTTAAAAAAAAAATGCAATTGAATTTGTATAAACTATAATTTAAAAATACTTTCTTCAGAAGATTTGGCTTTATTTCAGTCATTCTCCACATGATAAGATGTGAGGGATGAAGTGATAAATTAAAGTACAAGACCCTGGTGCAGCTCTATGACCAGACTAGTTTGCTGTAAGGCACTAGAAACCTCTCTGGAAGAAATCAGCTGTTGAACAAACTGGTTCTGGCAGGCTTTAAGGCATGATAGGCATATTGTTGTTGTATTTTTTTTTTGCTAAATTTAGAATTTTCCAGTAATTGTTGCATCATTTGATGGCACATTGTGCCTACTGTGAGGAAAAACTAGACAAAAGAAAACTATTTGTCTTTTGTGTTTACCTGATTTGTCATGAATACTGAAGCAGCATATTGATCCATGTGCCAGGAACTTATGAGGCTGGCAGAATTTTAAAGTGGTGGTTTAAAAGCAAAAGTGAATATTCTGAGACTTCCGTATGCAGAACTAGTCCTGCAATAGAGCCTAAAACTATTCTGAAACTGAATATCTATTTTAGTGAAATAATGTCCACTGAAAGACTAATAAGTTTACATTCTCTCTAGACAAAATTTTTTTCAGGTATGCTGATATTTTTGATAACCTGTGTATTCATTTTAGTACTTAAAATTCAAATTAGACCATTGGATTCTCACTCATAATGTTTCTTCAAATATATTCCCTGGATAATTTTTTTCCATGATGTGTTGGTGGATAATTATTCTAGTTAATAGAAAAGAGCATGCAAGCTGCTCCCTGATTTTTTTTTTTAAAGCTAATCACCTGTAATATTTTATAATTATAACCTTCTTCTCTAGAAATTTTTAAATCACAAAATACATGTTCGTGCAAGTAATGCAGAAAAACTGTGTTTAGAAGTATACTTTCCCCTGAGATTATTTTGTTACAACTGTTTCAGTTTGAACAGAGATAACACAGATAGCAGTGGCTGCCTAATAGATGTGTCAAATTCCATTAACATTATGATTAATTATCAAAACATAATAAAATCAGATTAATTACCAAAATATAATAAAATCAGCCAGTTTATATTTTTAGTCACCTGTCAAAAAAAGCTTTTGACTCTGAATCCAAGTGTGCATTAATTTGTGCAAGTGCACAAAAAGAATGCATAAATTTATTATATTGAAAGTATCATAATGGCCAAAAAGAAGAGTATTATATATCTAGAAATAGGAAAAAATTGCTAGCCTAATTAAGGTCTTAACAGCCTAATCAAAAAAACCCCAGGTATTTATTAGTCAAGTTACAGCAATGCTCACACGTTGCAGTCCATATTAATACAGTGAAGCTTTATAAATAACATAATGAAACTTGTTATTCAAGAAAACTCACTGGTACCTGTAGCCTTTTCACCACTATACTCACTCCTTCGATTTCACCCCATGTCCTAAGGTTGACACTTCAGACTCCTTGAAAACAGAGAAGTAGTGTGTTATTTTGGTTAGCAAGACCTTCTGTCTTGCCTAGCTCTGCTCCTAATTCAGTGTATTGAAGAAACATGAAACTCAGAAAGATGTTTCCTTTTTTTTTTTATTTTTTAAAATTTTTTTCCCTATAAATGTGCCATAACAAAATTTTAACCGAGAATTTCAATACATACTTTGACTTTTGCTTGCCCAAAGAAACTGTGGGTAAGAATTCCATGATGGCTTCTTCTGAGTAAAGCTAATTTGCCCCCTCCTAATTTTTTCTTCCTGTATTCTGTCATTCTTAATCAATCTCCACTGTCAATACTGTGTATATCTTTCTCCGTTAACCTCGTGGTTTTCTGAATATACTTACTGTAATTTTCTAGTTACTGTTCTTTCCATTTCTGGAAAGCTATTTCAGTTTCAACTTTAGCTTGTCCATTTCTTCATTGCACCCTTTGAGGATCTCTCTCTTCCTACAGTATTGTCTTTTACCTGCTGACTCTCAGATCCATCTTGTCTTCTCATTGCTGATCCAGTTCTATATCTATGTCTTCCTGTCTGGAATTTTCTTCAAAAAATTTAGTGATAGGTTCAACACACCACACATTGAATAGCTTACCTTGCTTTTAAACTCATCTCCTTCTTCATTAGCATCAACTGTGTCAGTAAATAGACAATTGCTGAGGTTTTCAAATCAGTATTATGTTAAGTCCTCCCCTATTTTTGGATTTCACAACTGAGGTTTGCCAAATCCTTCAGATTTCAACTTCACATTTCCTCAAAAATATCTCCACTAGTGCATCCTCAAGGCACTGTGTTATTTATGCCTTCTGTTGATATAATGCTCTGCTATCCGGCTTTTTTTTTCCCTTCCCTTCCCTTCCCTTCCCTTCCCTTCCCTTCCCTTCCCTTCCCTTCCCTTCCCTTCCCTTCCCTTCCCTTCCCTTCCCTTCCCTTCCCTTCCCTTCCCTTCCCTTCCCTTCCCTTCCCTTCCCTTCCCTTCCCTTCCCTTCCCTTCCCTTCCCTTCCCTTCCCTTCCCTTCCCTTCCCTTCCCTTCCCTTCCCTTCCCTTCCCTTCCCTTCCCTTCCCTTCCCTTCCCTTCCCTTCCCTTCCCTTCCCTTCCCTTCCCTTCCCTTCCCTTCCCTTCCCTTCCCTTCCCTTCCCTTCCCTTCCCTTCCCTTCCCTTCCCTTCCCTTCCCTTCCCTTCCCTTCCCTTCCCTTCCCTTCCCTTCCCTTCCCTTCCCTTCCCTTCCCTTCCCTTCCCTTCCCTTCCCTTCCCCTCCCCTCCCCTCCCCTCCCCTCCCCTCCCCTCCCCTCCCCTCCCTAGTCTTAGATGCCCAAATGAGCTAGTCAGGGTTGAGGGTCCTTCAGAAACTCAGATTGGATATAGACATCTTCCACCTGTCAAATTTTGATTCTTATCCTTTTATGAGACGTTTTATTTTTTAGACAATCCCCAGCCCCTGGACCCTGGTCCTGTGTCATACAGGAAGGATATAACTCTCCAAAGCCACAACATGTTCCTTACCTTTGTGCTTGGCTGTCTTCCTACCTTGCTTATCCTCTGTTTCTTTCTTAGAGAAAAAAAACAGTCTTTTCCCAGCTTTCAAGATTTCTATTTTTCACTGGCTACTAATGGACCAATAAAAAATTGTTTACCATTCTTCTCTGTTTCCAAACATCTTTTCCCATGCATAAACATGAACAACATAGCAAAAGACACTGGGTACCAACATATTAATGCAATAGGCTCCTGAACTTTTCTTTTGTTTTACATAGCAATTGATGTGAAGCTGCAGAGTGACAATTGATGCGAAGTAGTGTTTCTTATCTAGCATACCTGTAATCTGAGTGAACTACTAATATTTTCAAATCACATATCTGTATCTTGTTTTCATACATTTGTTTTCTACTTTATACATACTGTAACTTATCTTCTTAGAAAAAAAATCAAGCTTTTTCTTTACTGTAAACATTGTCTGATGACTTGTGGATAACTGCATGTAGCAGTAGTGTATCATATTTTTGTTTAAGCCTTTTTTTCCCTTCAGAACAAGAATCTGATTTATAGTCTTCTTATGCAATTTTTCGGGGAGGATTTTCAACTTGGTAACTGCACATATGGAAATATTACACAAACTAACAATGTATCTATTCTCAATAACTTGCACCTAGTTGATTACACCTATAGGTAAGGAGTGCATTAATTTGTTGAAAGGAACAGATGTTAGGTTATAACACATTTGAATAAGGTCTGCCCAAGTTAATAATTCTGAGGTAAGATTTACTGGCAGATGTAACATCTGTTAGATCAACTGATACACTTTGAGGACTCTTTTTTGATCATATAACCCCATATTAATATCTGATAGAGAAAGTCTGAATTCAGTTTCAAGTAGATTTTGACAACTATTAGCTGCATCTGAAACAAGTACTGGTTGAGGAGAAGGAAGTTGAGTTAGAAAAAGGAGACAGTACCATCATCAGTCCCATATTTCAAAGACAGATCTCAGAAATTACCGTTTCTGGACTGTTGAACATTTTGTTAGGAATGGGTGGAAGGGAATTCTAGTGTCATAAAATCAGTGTATTTGTGGGTCCTGTCCATAGGAATTGTGAATTTTACTTCTATGGTTTGTCTTTGGACTGCCTTGAGAAACAAATCCAAGAAGTCAGAACTCAAGAAAAAGTATGAAAACTTTTCTTTCATAAGTGTCTTTTATCCGCTGTCTACTTGAATTAATTCTGGCTTATGTTGGTTTTTTTATTTTCTCCCATGGTTACCATGAGGGTATTTAGTGGATTGTGTTACACTCTAGAAGGTATTTTTTAGAATCTAAAAATTTTAATAGCTTTGTTCTTCTCAAGTTTTGAATTTGTTGCATTGATGTTGATTGTTCCAAGATATGTTTTGCTAGGTCTATATCTGTGAAATTTGGCAGATATAAATTAACCTTCTAGTAGAATATCTTTCATCAATTGGTTTCTTTCAGTGGAGACTTTAATTATTAAAGGGCAGTTGAGGGAACAGCTACAGCAAGTGATTTCTGAACATTCTGGGAATTTGAAGTCTTCACATATTGCAAACATGAAGATAGCTGCATACTGAAGAAAATGTTTAAAAGGAAGTAGTTAGATTTCTCTTTGCTCTACCTGAGGATAACATTAAAGGGAATGACAGGCTATGGACCTACTGATGGGCAACATGCTTTGTGTTATTCCAACAGAAACTGGATATAAAAGTTGCAGTCCGTATGCTGCTGCTTCCAGATGTTTTCTGTTCAATATAGGGAGAGTGTCAAATGGCATATTGCCACCCTGTATCATCAGGACCCTTGTGCAATATTAATTATAATACTTGGCAATACAAACGCTCAGGGTAAGAGCTTTTGTCTGTGGTTTGTTGTACTCTTTTAGTTCCTGTACACTGAAACAAACCTTGAGGCAGTTGGCAGGTGGCATCAAACAGAACGGATCTCAAGCCGCTTCATCTTCCACTTGACAAGTAGACCATTTCACATCAATCTTGTGGTTCAATACATTCAGAGAAAGTTTACAAAACTCTTCTGTCCTGAAACCTCTTGATCTACTGTTGCTATCTGGCCCTATATGTAAATTACTATATTGAAGATACCCTTCCTCTTATTTCCAATTTTATTGTAATTTAGCTACAAAATAATGACAAACTTAGGGTTCAGTTCACCTATATAAAACTTGACTATTTCTGTTAAAGTACATGTATTTGTCCTACTGAAAGGTGAAAAAAAAAGATTCAAATCCATTTCATTACACTGTGATTAAATAAAATTATAAATATCCTGCTGTTATGTTACACTATGAGTTATTTCAGAATAATAAAGGGTCATTTTGAGTATCACCAAGAACTATGAATTTCAGGGAAATGAGTTCTGAAAATACACCAAATAAGAACATAAATGTTTTGTAAAATACAGTTGGATTTACTGGTACTTTAAAATACATTTATTTTCAATTCTTAAATAGTACATGAGACCACGATACTTCCTACTAAAACAGTGTAGTGTTAGTCACTTACTACGGAAACAGTTGTTTTAGTTCAGAATAAAGATGAAACTTTAAGTGCATGTAACCAGTGAAAGCACTTTGCCTGCACATTAACAGGAACCTAATCTTTATAGATTTTTATGACTGCAACGGTGAGTGATACAAATATTAATATGTATATTATGTTGCAGTCACTCATGGAATAAAGTCTAATATCCTATCTCTTCAAGTTAAAGTTGTCTATGAAATAATAGGTACAGATGGCCTTAGCTTATAATTTTAGACATAGAAAGCATTCAAAAAATTAAATTATCTGAAAAGTATCTTTTTTACTTTAAATAGAAATGTCTGGAACAAATTAATTTGTTTTAAGGATTTATATATAAAATATATTAAAGTCTAGCTTACAGCTTCATTCAATCTTCATGCGATAGAATTTTATGTCTAACAAATCTGACCTTTTTTTTGTAGCACTTCAGCGTAAAGTTGTCTGACTGATATATCTGAGACCACAATATTAGGTTGTACATATATCTTAATTGTTAGAATTAATTTAACTTCAACATCAAAGCATTCCAGAAGCCAAGAAAAGATTGATTTATGAAAAAAATATTTGGTGATTTTATGATTGAAATAAATCCCCCCAAGATTAAGGAAGGTAAACTAGAGAAAAACAAGGATGTACATTAGTTTCCAGTTTTATTCATAAAAATTCATAGAACTACCTAGAATTCATAGAACTGTGAATTGTTCCTAGATAGGAAAATGGTTTTCCAAACACTGTCAGTTGTATATTTATTATTCTGAGAGACAGTCTGATCTTTGCAAGAAGGGCAGAGAATCATAATAATAAACCATAATATTGAATGTTGTTCTTTAGGCCATTCACAGGCACCATCTGTCTCCCCATTTGTTTAAGCTATGGCAAGGTACTGACCTCTGAAGGTGTACTAGGTTCTTCCAAAGTTAGCTCCAACTTTACCCTGACTCTAAACAAGGTATGCAAATTAATATACTGTAGCTTTTTTATGTTGGCAGCATTGCACTGATGTTAAGTGACTGTGTGCACAGTAATAATCTAAACTGCATCTGCAGCCAAAGACATCTGCCATTTCACCTTCATTGTGAAATTCTTTAGGTGCCAACCAGTCCTTTCAAACTTGCTCCTATTTGAAAATTACTTTATTCAACAGAAAAAAAAAAAAAAAAAAAAAAAGAAGATTCTTGATGAATTCTGTGATTGGAAGGATATAATACTGTGCATCAAACTGAGATTGTCACCTTCAAATAAACAGTTGAATTTCAGTACTTTTCCAAAGCATAGAAGGTCACATTTGTGGTGGAAAATTACTATCTAGAACACTATAAGAATGCAGTATCCATGAATGGTAATGAAAATTTGGTTGGGTTTTTTTTGGGTTTTTTTGTTTGTTTTTTTTTTCTCTCAACTGCCTTAATTACACGGTTAGTTTGGCTTTTAGTGTACATTTATCTGGATAATAAAGGAAAAGTTCAGAATTTGGCCTTTCATTGATACAAGAAGCGGTGTACAAAGATGAGTATGTGTAAGTAGTTGAAAATGTTCAACAGACAAGAATATTATACTCTGATACTCTTTTCTCTCTAATATTTAACAGAATAAACATCCAAAGCCCCAGACTATGCCAAGTACAGAGACTTGTGAACGTCACTAAGAATTAGCAGTGGAAATTTTTTGTCAAAGTATTGTGAAAGGTGTATGTAGAATAACATCCCAAAGACTTCCATGTGAGAAGTGCACTGAGAATAATTGATACTAATTTCAAAATATGATAGATTTGTCAGATGATTATTTATTATTATGGTAAACTCACAGTAGCAAGTCGTGTTTCCAAAATGGAAATTCAAAAGTGTAAGATCAAGAAATTATTTTATTAGGGTGTTTTTCAATTTCCCCAGGTGAAAAATACCAATTTACATGGCATCATTTAACAGCACAAGATGCAGGTGAGAAAAAAATATATCTGGCAAGAAAACTGAAAAATCCTGAAGAAGTGTCAGTTGCACTGGATTTAGAATTTATTTTGAAAACAATGTGTCAGTTGTGTGTTTTTTGATATCTTTTCAAAACTACAAATTTATTTTTTGTTTTGCAAAACTTTAGGCCATTCTCTTTCATATTTATACTACCATGATTTTCAACCAGCATAGTCTGAATAAAACATTTCACAATAAAGTATGTTTTTAAGAGATTAATTTTGACCTTTGGGCAAGTTTCTCACCTTGCTCTCTCTGACTATCTATTACTTGCAATTGGGGGCTTGGAATATGCAGAAGGATCATACTGGTTTCTAGTTTTTACTCATTGGCAAAATTTTTCAGAAATATTTTTGAAGTTCTGAAATATAAATCTGTACATACTCAGTTGTCATTTGTAGAGTCTGACAGCTAAGTTTTCTTTTTTTCTGTCTAATCTGAACATTTGTTTTTTTCTTATAGTACCAGTGTAATGATTAAGAGAGAGATGATTCATTCTTAGATGACCAAATAGGATCCACCCTGGGATACATAGGGCTATAAGTGTTTCCCTCCTCAAAAGTGTTGAAAGTCAACTACTATCCTCTCTCTGGGGAGCTTGCCCAGTTTTCACAATCAGCTGACGTTTTCTGCTAAATCAAGAATGCTACTTGATGCTTTACTATAACCCACTAAGTGTTTTATTCCTTGGTGAATGCAATTTATTCTTCAAGACATTAATATGATTGAGATTGGAAGTAATGGGAAATGATCCCATATTCTCCTACTGTGGTGAAAAAGTGAAAACATAACTTTTCTCATTATTTGCTAATTAGTTAACTAGCATTATAGGCAATGATCTCTCTTTTTTAGTCAGTGTACTTGAGACATTATAGCAATTCTTTCAATGTTCTTGGCTGACTTCATGACAGTGCTGTTTACAGTCTACTAAGTTGCTGAGGGAGTCAACGTTATTTTGTCCAGATTTTCATAGTAATATTAAAGTTTGTTTCATCCACATGCTTTTCAACCTTGTGACTTCTTTCTTTACAAACTTGTTTTCTTATTATTATGACTAGTAATGTTGGATAGAATTGCTAATGTTTACTGTGAATAGTTTTATTCGTTTACATTTTCAACTTGTGCTATGTGTCAAGGACAGCTTCCATTTCCCACTTAACACTTTGTTTTCGATACGCAATTTTGACATAAGAAATTGCCTCAAATATGCAGACTTATGAATAGGTACTTTATAATTCCGAAATATTTTTACGGCAGTAGTATTAACTAGAATTGGTCATTCTTCTTGTAAAATGCATAAAATACAGCTGTCAGTGGGCAAATTTGTCTCATATGCTCTATATGTCCTTTTTTCCAGTATATGAAAATCTATAATTTAGAAAAAGTCTGTTCCTACCAAGTAGATCCTAAACTGACACGTGCTTAATATTAACCAAATATTCAGTAAGATACCTCACTGGTCAAATTAATGCATTGTTGATAAATGCCCTACTGTATAGTCTTTTTCTGCTTAAGACATCTTGTCTCAATCCTCTAGTAAGTGGATCTAGTTCGCTAAAAGTGTAGAGTACATTTTTCTAGATCAGTATTAGTGTCATCCTCTACTGGCAGTCCATTCAGGCAATGCAGTGCTTTTTGATGTCTCATCCACCCTAATTTTGCTTAAGAGATATTAATATAATAGTATAAAAATTAATTAATCCATTGCAGAACTTAACTCTTATCTGTAGAACATTATCAAGAAGAATAGTTCAGTGAATCTTCTATACACTGTCAATCCTAAAAATCCTTGAGCCAGAACTTCCATCCTCTAACTGCAACGGAACTAAAATGACTAAAGCTTAATGAAGGCCTATGGAACACAGTGGTTCCTTTATCCTAGCACTGTATTATTATACCATTAGAGACAGTGTGTAACACTGATTCAGCATTTATTAATTTACTTCCTATAATTAATTTTTAAATCATACAATGCCTTTCAGTGAAAATTATTATATGAAGTAATAAAATCCTATTTTGGATCTCATATTCCTGGCATTGATTTTACTTGATCTCTGAAAAGATATACAAAATCTGGAGGAGGAATACTTTTTTTCTGGTTTGTTTTTGGGAGGGGGAGGGAGGGCATTTTGCTTTGTTTTTACCATTGAGTATTATTGATTGACAACCACTAGTTTTATCAGTAACTACTTATCTTAGAAGACTCATGAGAACTGTGAGAACATCTCAGCATTCTCTAGAGTGGAACTTTCTGAAAACTTTTAAAGAGTATTTTGATGTGTTAGGTGAAGATAGGTGTGATTCCTCTTGGGGAAGGACAAAGACAGACAAATCTCATCTGAGATAGATACATTCTTTAAATATGAATCTCAACAAGGTATGCTAGTTGATGGTTTTCTGGCACTGTTGACAGAGAATAGCTTCATAGGATTCATTTTCTTCCATGTAAAAATATCATGATTGAACCACGGAATACATCCATATTTTTAGAAGTATATAACATATATGTCTTCATATCCGTGTCAGATCTTTATGCAGATAGCTTTTTCCTTCTCTGAAAGAGAAATAAATTGAATTGGTAAAGGTTTTTTCTTTCTAAATTCTGTTCTGGATATTCCCTAAAGAGACCTGACTTCATCATCCATGCTTGACTGTTTGTTACCAGCATTCATAGTTGGTTGTTTCATTGGGTTTTTGTTGTTTGTTTTGATTGTCACCACTGTAGAACCTATATCTTTTCTGCAGGTATGCTTCTATAACCAAAATAGAATATTTTCTAGAGGATTTCCATACCTGATTCTGTTTTCATTTACATTTATGCAACCCAAGTGAATGCAAAGAACATTATGTGTTTGAGGTTGAAGTCTATCTGCAGAGATGTGATAGTAGTAATAGCCCCATTAAAAATTCAGATTTGTATTTTTGGGCAGACTTTATCTAGAATGATGTCAGTAAAACTTTCCTGGAACCTTGTAATGCCAATTTTACACAATCATTTCTCAAACTGTTTTATAAGCATTGTAACTAATGTACAAACATTAAATACATGCATGCATACACACAGTTGACATATTCAGAGTTACCAGAAATGCACAGCAGTACATTATAAAATATAGACCTATTTATTCACCTCAGAAATCCTGAGCTGGCAGATCATTTAAATAATAAGTGCCAAAAATTCAGTTTCTTTTTATGCAACAAGGCATAGAATCCTCCAGGTATATACGAGTTACCTTTTGAAAATTGTTCTCAGAGAAGTCAAGGTAGCTTGTCAATTTAGATATGTAGGTGAAAGAATCACAGTACTAATTTAAAATGATACCCCGGTTTCAAACCAAACCAGACCATATTTCTTTTGTATTCATAAATGCCAATGTTCTGTAGATAAGTTACACTTCTGACATGGAATAAATTTCTAACCACTTGTTGGGAGCCTTCTTGTCTCAGAGTTCTCAAGCAAACAAGAATAATGTCACAAATTGTGCAAAAAGGCTTGTAAGATTCTGTTTCAGATGTATATTCATCTCAGTTAAGATGACCTCCTGTTCCTCCCAAGCATAAAATAAAGTTCAGGGGTAAAGTGATCATAGTTGTTTAATGACTTCAAAATAAAGTTTGCTATGAATTTATGAGGAAAATAGTCATATTCTTTTAGTCATAATAATAACTCAACTCCTTGAGACACAACCCATTTTTAAAGAGATTGAATCATTATCCTGACATTCGAGACACATATGCTGTGATAGCAGCTAGACTAAAGGAAAGTTCTTACCTAAAGAGGCAAAAATGATGAAGAAGAACCTTACAAAAAAAGAAGAAAAGATTCTCCTTTGTTCTCTGCAGTTACTACCAAATGGAAGAAGGCTAACATGTTTCTGTGCTGGATAACTGGATAGATACCAGCTTTTAACTGGTATTATAAATCTCAAAATATCTTCATTTTATTGAAGAAAACAAAATAAAGCATGTAATCTTTTTTTTTTTTTTTTTTCTCATTCTTTTCTTTTTTCATTTCCACAATACTATGCTTCTACTACAACTTACACAGTTGCTTTGAGACAGCAGGAATTGAGATGCAGTTAGAAAATATTGTTTGATTTTTTTCTGTAGTTTTCTCAGTACAGCATGTAGAAAATTTGCCATTAAAAAGATGAAATAAGTTTTCTTTTTAAAGGTGTTCTGTTTCAGAGAAAGCAATCTGAAAGCATTTATCAGTAGAGGAACATATTGGACTTCTTTTTTACCATTTTTATAAGGCACTTTTAACATAGACTTGCTTCTGTTTATGAGAACATTCCAGTTTTTCTTTTCTGAATGTGCTGTGGTTTTGTTTGTTATTTTAAAGAATTTTTAATTAGTATATTCAACTAATAATAATAAATTTAAAGTGGCTTCACTAAACCTTAAATCCACTTGCTATTAAGGAAAATAAAACATTGGCTAGTTGTTTAAAATGACAAAGTGGATTTCATATGGACTCAGATTTCCACCTCCACCTACTTTCTGCAAGCTAGTAGTCAAACATCTCAAATAATCACATCCTTCTTCCATCTTTACTAATTCATGTGGTAGATTACAAGTACATATTCTAATTTCTTCTTGACATCATGGAGATTTTGGAGTTAATCATAGCCGAGTTCTTGCAGGTTGTGGGTAGAAGGCTTGCTAGTCTTTGCTTGCAGCAGTCTGCCTCCTCACACAAACTAAAAAGGAGAAAATAAAGTGATAGCTGTAACAATATCTGAAACTCCTTTTGAAAAACAGTAATTCCAGTGCCAGTGAGTATCAGAGGAAGATGTGCTGTCACAGAGATGCTGGGAAATACAGGTGCAGGGTATCACTTGTTGGAGCAAAGCTACAAACATGTTAGTCCTGTATGCCTGTTTCTCCTTGTCCTGGTTCAGCTAGGATAGGGTTAAGTTTCCCCAGCAGTGGGGAGGGAGCTCTAGCCGGGTTATTCGATACCATGCTGACGTCAGGTCCAGACGCCCAAGAGCGGGAAAGAGCAGGGACGGCTTTTGTCCGGGTCGTTCCCCTCACTGCTGTATCCGTGCGGTATATCTCTTATTCTGTTCATTGCTATTACTGTTATTGTTATTGTTGTTGTTCAGTTTGTTGTTGTTACACTGTTGTATTAAATTTTTCCTTATCTCAACCCCGGAGTTTGTATTTCACTCCCTGCCCCGTCCAGTCCGAGGCGGAGGGAGGGGCAACAACAACATGATCTCAGGTCCTGGCAAGGCCTAAACCACCACAGCCTTTTTGGCGACCAATGTGGGGCACGAGAGGGTTGAGATAAGGAAAAAAAAAGTGGTTTAGAACAATCTGTTAGGTGCAATTTCTCTGTTTTTATTTGTATTGTTTAATAAGGAACATTTGCAATGCTGGCCAACTTGCTTGGGTGGTGGGGCTGGATTAATCCTTATATCCCCTGTGTGTTCCCAGTGCTGGTGTTTGTCGTCACTGGAAAATGTCTTAAGGGTCTTGTTTTGCTGTACTGGCTACTGACTGCTTATAATGTATCACTGCTTGTGGGGGTGATACAGTACCTGTTTGCTATCTGGGCTTTTGTTAGGGGCCTCACCCCCTCTATGGGTGAGCCAGTGGAAGAGATCCTCTTGGTTTTTGAGAGTTTTAGCTATCCCTGGAGCATTCTGGCCAGGGTGTTTGCAGCACAATGCTTTCTGAATATCTGCCAGATCTTGTTTTGGGCCATGCGGTATTTCTCCAATAACAGCACCACCCAGAAACCTGCCCCAAGGGCAGATAGTTATGAGTGGCAAGGTGTGTGGGAAAAGATGGGCAAGTGCCTGGGTCAGTGGTCACCCCCAACGTTTTGGAATTTCACTCCCGAACAAATGCAGAGTCCTGATAAACTTATGGAGTGTTTGAAAAAGGTGTGTTGCCAATCTGACAAACCCCAGGAGACACAACTCGCTGCGATGTGCTGGGGGCTTGCCCATGCCAACCATGTCATCTTTAATGCTACTCACTGCCCTCAAGGGGAAGAAAGGGCTGCAGGATCTGAAAGTACAGCAACTGGGCCAGGGGGACAGGCAGTGCCAGTACCAGTCACCTCCACCAGCACAGCAGCTGGGCCAGAGGGAAAAGCAGTGCCAGTATCAGTCGCCCCGATACAGAAAACCAAATATACCAAACAGTCAGCTCGCATAGTAGGGGATGGAGATGAGCCAGGCCCAGCATGAGAACAGGGGAAAGAGCCGGAGGTAATCATCCGACCTCTATCCCTGAGTGAGTTGCGAGATATGCAGAAGGATTTCAGCCACCTTCCAGGCGAGCAGATTTTCACCTGGCTGCTCCGATGCTGGGATAGTGGACCTGGTGTTTTGGAATTGGAGGGGAGAGAGGCCGAGCAGCTGGGATCTTTGTCCAAGGAGGCTGTCATTGACAAGGCAATAGGGAGACAGACTCAAAACTTCAGCCTTTGGAGGCAACTTGTGCTCAGTGTAAGGGAGAGGTACCCCTGCAAGGATGATGTTCTATGTCGGTTAGGCAAGTGGACCAACATGGAGTAAGGCATTCAGAACCTCAAGGAATTGGCTGTGTTTGATATGGTTTATGGTGATTTGAATGATGAGCGGTCACCCATGGATCCAGATCAGGCGCCTTGCACACAGTTGATGTGGCGGAAGTTCCTGCAAAGTGCACCAGGAGCACATTCCAAAGCATTAGCAGTAGCGTCCTGGCGAGACACCCAGACTCAAACAGTGGATGAAGTGGCTGGCCAGCTCCGGCAATATGAGGGAAATCTCCCTTCCTCTCAACATGCCTGGGTTTCAGCTGTAAGGGAACTGTCTCAGAGGCTCCAGAAAGTGGAAGAGGACATGTCCAACATTCCACCTGCATGGGCCAGTGTCTCAGCCATTAGAAACAGACATTTTCCCACCCAAGAGAAGGGCAGTGGAAGGCACACACCATGGAGCACCCTGTGGTTCTTCCTCCGCAACCATGGAGAAGCCATGAGGAGGTGGGATGGACAGCCCACTTCCGCCCTACCTGCACGAGTACAGCAGCTGAAAGGGAAGACCACCATGAAAGGGGAGTCTTCCAAGAGAGACACAGCTCCAGTGTCCAGTTGTAAATCCCCCAGACAGAATAAAATGGCCAGCGTTATGCCTGACCCTCTTGAGGGGACCTGTGAGTCATTCTTGCAGGAGTCACTCTTACAACAAGTGAGTGATGCTGAGCAAGATTAGAGGGGCCCTGCCTCCAGCCAGGTGGAGGAAAGGGATAATCGGATTTACTGGAAGGTGTGGATCCAATGGCCTGGCACATCACACCCACAAGAATATAAGGCCCTGGTAGATACTGGCGCACAGTGCACCCTGATGCCATCAAGCCACAGTGGGGTTGAACCCATCTGTATCTCCGGAGTGACAGGGGGATCCCAACAGCTGACCCGATTAGAAGCTGAAGTAAGCTTAACTGGGAAGGACTGGCATAAGCACCCCATTGTGACTGGCCCAGATGCCCTGTGCATCCTAGGTATAGATTACCTGAGGAGAGGTACTTTAAAGACCCAAAAGGGTACCAGTGGGCCTTTGGTATAGCTGCCCTGGAGGAGGTTGAACAATTGTCCACCTTACCCAGCCTCTCAGAGGATCCCTTGGTGGTGGGGTTGCTTAAGGTTGAAGAGCAGCGAGTGCCAACTGCTACCAAGACAGTGTACCGGCGGCAGTACCGTACTAAACGAGACTCCCTGGTCCCCATCCATCAGCTGATCCATCGACTAGAAAGCCAGAAGGTGATTAGCAAAACTCATTCACCCTTCAACAGCCCTATCTGGCCAGTGAGAAAGTCTAATGGTGAATGGAGACTGACTGTGGACTACTGTGGCCTGAATGAAGTTACACCAGCGATAAGTGCTGCAGTGCCGGACATGCTAGAGCTCCAGTATGAGCTGGAGTCGAAGGCAGCCAAGTGGTACGCTACAATTGACATCGCTGATGCATTTTTCTCCATTCCGATAGCACCAGAGTGCAGGCCACGGTTTGTGTTCACTTGGAGGGGTATCCAGTACACCTGGAATCGATTGCCCCAGGGGTGGAACCACAGCTCCACCATTTGCCATAGACTGGTCCATACTGCACTGGAGAAAGGTGGGGCTCCAGAATACCTGCAGTTTATTGATGATATCATTGTATGGGGGGACACAGCTGAGGAAGTCTTTGAGAAAGGAAAGGAGGTAATTGAAATCCTTCTGAAGGTTGGTTTTGCCATCAAGCGACAGAAAGTTAAGGGGCCTGGAAGGGAGATTCAATTCCTAGGAATAAAATGGCAAGATGGGCGTCGCCACATCCCAATGGAGGTGATAAACAAGATAACAGCCATGGCCCCACCAACCACTAAAAAGGAGACTCAGTCTTTCCTGAGCGCTGTGGGGTTCTGGAGGATGCACATCCCAAACTACAGCCTGATTGTGAGCCCTCTCTACCACGTAACCCGCAAGAAGAACGATTTTGAATGGGGCCCTGAGCAACAACAAGCCTTTGAACAAATTAAGCAGGACATTACCCAGGCAGTAGCCCTTGGGCCAGTCCAGGCAGGGCAGGAGGTTAGGAACATGTTCTACACCGCAGTCAGGGAGAATGGCCCTTCCTGGAGCCTCTGGCAGAGAGCACCTGGGGAAACCCGAGGCCGACCTCTAGGCTTTTGGAGCCAGGGATACAAAGGCTCTGAAGCTAACTATACACTGACTGAGAAGGAGATACTGGCAGCGTACGAAGGAGTTTGGGCTGCCTCAGAAGTGGTTGGCACTGAGACACAGCTCCTTCTGACACCCCGACTGCCGGTGCTGGGATGGATGTTCAAAGGAAGGGCTTCCTCTACACATCATGCAACAGATGCCACGTGGAGTAAATGGGTTGTATTGATAACACAACGGTCTCGAATAGGGAACCCCAGCTGCCCAGGAATATTGGAGGTGATCACGAACTGGCCAGAGAGCAAAGATTCTGGAATGTCACCAGAACAGGAGGTGAAACGTGCTGAGGAGGCCCCACCATATAACGAGCTGCCAGATGAGGAGAAATGATATGCCCTGTTCACTGATGGGTCTTGTCGCATTCTGGGAAAACATCGATGATGGAAGGCTGCGGTGTGGTATCCCACACGACAAACCTCTGAAGCTGTTGAGGGACAAGGTGAATCGAGCCAGTTCACAGAGGTGAAAGCCACCCAACTGGCTTTGGATATTGCTGAGCGAGAGAAGTGGCCGAGGCTCTATCTCTACCCTGACTCGTGGGTGGTGGCAAATGCCCTGTGGAAGGGGTTGCAGCAATGGAAACAGAGCAACTGGCAATGCAAGTGTAAACCCATCTGGGCTGCTGAAGTATGGCAGGATATTGCAGCCTGGGTGGAGAACCTCGTTGTGAAGGTGCGCCATGTGGATGCTCATATACCCAAGAGTCGGGCCACTGATGAACATTAACACAACCAGCAGGCGGACCAGGCTGCTAAGATCGAAGTGGCTCAGGTGGACTTGGACTGGCAGCGTAAAGGTGAACTGTTCATAGCCCGGTGGGCCCATGAGACCTCGGGCCACCAAGGCAGAGATGCAACATACAGGTGGGCTCAAGATTGAGGGGTGGACCTCACCATTGCACCATTGCAGAGATCATCCACAGATGTGAGATGTGTGCTGAAATCAAACAAGCCAAACGGGTGAAGCCCCAGCGGAATAGAGATCGATGGATGAAATATAAATATGGAGAGGCCTGGCAGATCGACTACATCACACTGCCACAGACCCGCCAAGGCAAGTGCCATGTGCTCACAATGGTGGAAGCAACCACTGGATGGCTGGAAACTTATCCAGTGTCCCACACCACCTCCCAGAATACCATCCTGGGCCTTGAAACC
Organism: Strix uralensis; assembly: GCF_047716275.1. Taxonomy (NCBI): domain Eukaryota; kingdom Metazoa; phylum Chordata; class Aves; order Strigiformes; family Strigidae; genus Strix; species Strix uralensis. Next base: position 32,444,217 of record NC_134012.1, on the reverse strand, counting down.
CAAGTCCTGTGGCGACACGGCACCCCAGAGAAAATTGAGTCAGACAATCGGACTCACTTCCAAAACAACAACGTCATAGATGCCTGGGCAGAAGAACACATCATCGAGTGGGTCTACCACATCCCCTACCACGTGCGAGCCTCTGGGGAAATCGAAACCTACAATGGACTGTTAAAAACTACATTGAGAGCAATGGGAGGTGGAACCTTCAAACACTGGGACACACATCTGGCAAAGGCCACTTGGTTAGTGAACACAAGAGGATCTGCCAATTGAGCTGGCCCAGCTCAGTCAAAACTTCCACGTGCTGTAGACGGGGATAAAGTCCCTGTGGTGCGCATGAGGAATGTGCTGGGAAAAATGGTCTGGGTTAGTCCTGTGCCAGGCAAAGGCAAACCCATCCACGGGATTGCTTTTGCTCAAGGACCTGGGTGCACCTAGTGGGTGATGCAGGAGGGTGGAGAGGTCTGATGCGTGCCACAAGGGGACTTGATTGTGGGTGAAAACATACCATGAATTATATTGTGCTTTTGTTAATTGTTTTTTTTGTTATTTGTTAATTGCTAAATGGCAGCTGGGCATGATGCAGATGGTATAGAATAAAGGGGTGGATTATGTCCTGGTTCAGCTAGGATAGGGTTAAGTTTCCCCAGCAGTGGGTATTAAATTTTTCCTTATCTCAACCAAGGGATTTGTATTTCACTCCCTGCCCCGTCAGGTCCAAGGGTGGGGGAGGGGCAGCGGCATCGTAGTCTTGAGTCCTGGCAGGGCCTAAACCACCACACTCCTGTACAGGATCAAGCCTGAAATGTATCTTTTTATGAATGTGTTCATCTCAAAATTAAGATCACTGTTAATACAGTAGTTCTGTGAAGCTGAGTACTGACATTCAAAAGGAGATGTAGTCTGAACCTTCAAATCATCTAGTACCACTTTTACAAAAATTGGATATCAATTCATGCATACCATCAAATCAATTTCTTTTTAGTTTTAGGAGTGTCCTTCCCACAGCTTTTTAAGAGAATTCATGAAAAGCCTAGCTAATAAGAATAGCCTAAAGGCATATTTAAGATAATGCATCCTAAATGAAATCTTAACCTTCAACCTTCATTTTCAAAAAGCATATTCTCTAATTAGATAGTGCACTTTTCATGCAAGTGAAAGGTGTAATGTTGATTAGGTTATATATCACTGAGGGAAATTTTGCCACTACAAGGTCAACATCTGTTGACTTAGAAACTAGAAGGCATAATTCAACATTTGAAATCATAGCTGCTTCTAGTAGGGTTAATTAAAAACTAACTCATAGTTTCCTGAAAACTCATAGCAAATGCATGCATCACCAAAGCTGAAGATCTGTGTATGTCCAGCATTGTGTATGTCCAGCCCACACAGCATATAGGTTAACAGAGGTGCAACCATGAACCTGTACACAAACAAGTTTTATTGTGGGTTTTTCTGGGTTCATTCAGTTTTCTGTCATGAGTCTTCTGTGCTAGAATCCAATTAAGGAACAAAAATCATAATGATGTTAACGATAGGTACTCTAACCTCAAAAGGTGGTGGATTAATCTGAACTTCTGAATGTGATTTCATGCACAAGTCCTTGTCAATATGTTCTGATGTCTCCCACTCCACGGACTACAACTCTTTACTTAGAACTCTGATTAGATATGGAAAAAGAAAAATCACAGATGTCTTTTGCCCAGAAATCAATTAGTTCTTTTGTGAATGTCTGTGTAATAACATAAGAATTTCAGAGGTGAGGTGTAACTAAGAAGGTCAGATACTATGATAGTGTTTTTTGAATTTTGCTTAACAACTTGTAAATTGTTTCATTTTAACCAGATACAAGCTTGTAGAGAAACAGATATTAAATAAAGGAGGTTTCGTATGAGGATAGTCACCTACCCTTCTTAATGCAATACTAAAATCCTACAGAGTTCAAGACGTACACATAATAAGGTACCAAAAGCATAGATGTGATGACCAAACGCTTGAAGAAATATTCATTAACAATAATAAGATCCATGTAGAATCTTTAGTCTAGACGCTCAATAAGATACAAGAAATAAAAAGATGTCCAACTAATTAGTAATATTAGTATGTTCTTCATTATTTCGTCAGTACAAACATAAGAATTGTAATCTTAGTCTCAGTTACATATATTTTCCCTTATGACTTCTGATCCAGCAAACTTTCTTTTTTCTCTCACCACATTATTCTACAATCTAAAAAACTGAGGTACCTTTTGGGATTATGCAATATTTCAGAATATATTTTAATTTTTAGATTATAAAAAAGAGTTATTCCACTAGTTGAAAGAAATCAATTATTATCCATAATATTACACAACTCTTATCCTGGTAGGAGTAAAATTCTAAAAAGTAAAATTTGTTTGCATTTAGAGATACCGTGTTATTTCAAACCATTTAATAATTTTCAGGGTGTTTTCACAGTTTAGATATAAAGGTATAAATGCTGTCCATAGAGCTTTGTGGTAAAATCATTGGGGATTTTTGCTGTTGAAGTCATCATTTGCATGTTGAGTCATACATAGGTAACAAGTGAAGAACAAGTCAAGGTATTTTTCAGATTTTCAGTCTCAAAATCACTATTGTAAAATTTTAGCTGGTTTAAAATGTTTCAAATTCAGAACAGAGAATAAGTTAATAAAGAAGTTGTATGTACAAAGCCAAGTACATTAAAAAAGTGTTAATTTATTTGTTGCAAATTAACATGAAAATAAAATATTCTGTATTTGTACATATTAATTATTACGGACTATAATGTAATATAATTATACATATAAATTTTCACAGTGCTGTTCTGTACATTGGGAAACAGAATTTGTCAATCTCGTCCTCGTTGTTAATGTGGGATGGGGAGAACAACTATTCTGGGTCTGATGTAAATTATTTTAGCTATCCATTTCTGACTAAAAACTAGGAATTTGCCATAATGATGAGACTAATTTGTCTAGATCTTCTGAAAATTTCATTAGCCAATGGAAAACCAAATAAAAGTTTGAAAGTTCAATCCATCAGGCTGGTCACCCTGAGTCAGCCGGTACTTGGCCCAGTCCACTGCCACGGGCCACCCTTTGATCTCCCTCATGTTCAGCCACCAAAGGGCCTTTTCTGCTTCCAGAATGTTCCACAGCTGCACGAAGGCTAATCCTCACATCTTCCCATCCAGTTTCTGGGGGGCGTTCACCTCCACTCCTTAACTGCGGAAGGGTGAGACAAGGGACCTCAGCTCGTCCTCAGAGCGCTTGAAGCTGAGGTTGTGGATGATCAGCCGGGCTTTTCTGGAAGGGCCTTTGGACTTCCTGGCTCTCAGGGAGGCAATGGTGGCCACCTTGGGGGCCCCCGCTTCTTCCTCCTTCTCTACCTCCTCCTTATCCCTCAGCGACTGCTTCTTCCTCCGGCCTTCCCTGGGCCTCTCGTGGGCTAGTGTCACACCAAGATCGCTGGGCATCCTTGGGCAGGAAGACGGTGATGTAGCCAAAGCTGTGGCAGGTTTTGGTGCCCTTCTCGGTGATGATGAAGCAGTGGCGGAGGGACCCAAGGCGACTGAAGAGAATCTTGAGGTCAGTGGTGGTGGTGTCGGAGGGCAACCCCTGCACCAAAACGGTGCGGCCCGGTCCAGGGCCGGAATCACCGGCAGATGCTATCATCCTTGATTACAGGATAACACAACAGATGAACTTGTGGCTCTGAGACTGGCATTACTGTCAGGGATTTGGATTTTTCAGTCATGGGTTAACGTACAGGATGCCAGACATTTTGGCATCAGATGGGAAGCACCTGTCCCAGAGCCGGAAAAGGATCATGGGGCAGGAGTTACCTCGTCTCATTGAGAGAACTTTAAACTAGATTTGAAGGGGGAAGGGGGCAAAACATCAGCCCATCTGAAGTGCATGTATACCAATGCACACAGCATGGGTAACAAACAGGAGGAACTTGAAGCCATGATGCAGCAGGAAAATCATGATGTCATGGCTATTACAGAAACATGGTGGGATGTCTCCCATGACTGGAATGTGCCAGTTGAAACTCTTTAGAAGGGATAGACAAAGAAGGAGAGGCGGTGGGGTGGCGCTGTGTGTTAGGGACGGATACGATTGCTTCGAGCACAAGTATAGTGAAGACAGGGTGGAGTGTCTTTGCATTAGAATCAGGAGGAAGGCCAACAGGGCAGATGTTGTAGTAGGAGTCTACTATAGGCCACCCACCCAGGACAGAGAAGTGGATGAAATATCCTATAGGTACGATCACTTGCCATTGTGGGAGACTTTAACTTCCCAGATATCTACTGGAAATACAACACAGAAGAGCAGGACCAGTCCCGGAGATTCCTGGAATGTGTCGGAGATAACTTCCTGATGCAGCTGGTGAGTGAACCGACCAGAGAAGGTGCCATGCTGGATCTCCTCTTTGTGAACAGAGAAGGACTGGTGGATGATGTGGAGGTTGGAGGCTGACTAGGGCACAGCGATCATGAAATAATAGAGTTCTCTATTTGTAGGGAGGCCAGGAGAGGGGGAAGCAGAACTGACATCCTGCACTTCAAAGGGCTGACTTTGTCTTGTTTAGGCACCTGCTTGACAGGATCCTTTGGGAGACGATCCTGAAGGGTATAGGGGTCCAGGAAGGCTGGGCACTCTTTAAGAAGGAAGTCTTAATGGCTCAGGAGCAGGCTGTCCCCAGGTGCTTTAAGAGAAGCCGGCACCAGAGAAGACCACCCTGGCTAAACAGGGAGCTTTGGCTGCAACTCAGGGAGAAAAAGAGAGTTTACAGCCTTTGGAAGAAGGGTCTAGAGACTCTCAATGATTACAAAAACGCTGTGAGGTTATGCAGGGCGGAAATCAGGAGGTCTAAAGACCAGTTGGAAATTAATCTGGCTTCAGCAATCAAGAATAAAAATAAATGTTTCTAAAAGTATGTCAACAGAAAAAGGCAGACCAGAGAGAGCCTCCATCCCCTGCTAGAGGCAGGAGGAAACACGGCAGCAAGTGATGAGAAAAGGCTGAGGTGCTTAATGCCTTTTTTGCCTCAGTCTTTCACAACAAGATTAGTTGTATTGAGGGAATCCAGCCTCCTCAGCCAGAAGACAGAGACTGGGAGAACGACTCCCCCCACAATCCAGGAGGAGATAGTCAGTGACCTGCTGCATCACATAGACACACACAAATCTATGGAACCGGATGGGATACATCCGAGGGTGCTGAAGGAGCTGGCTGGGGTGCTCGCCAAGCCACTTTCCACCATTTACCAGCACTCCTGGCTGACCGGGGAGGTCCTGACAGATTGGAAATTGGCCAATGTGACGCGCCTCTATAAGAAGGGTCGGAAGGATGATCCAGCAAATTACAGACCTGTCAGCTTGACTTCGGTGCCTGGGAAGTTGATGGAGTAGCTCATCCAGAGTACCATCATACAACACATGCGGGACAACCAGATGATCAGGCCCAGTCAGCATGGGTTTATGACAGGCAGGTCCTGCTTGACAAACCTGATCTCCTTCTATGACAGGACGACCTGCTTATTGGATGAGGGAAAGGCTGTGGATGTTGTCTACTTTGACTTTAGTAAGGCTTTTGACATTGTTTCCCACAGCATTCTTGTGGCAAGACTGGCTCCTCGTGGCTTGGATGAGTGCATGCTTTGCTGGGAAAAAAACTGTCTAGATGGCCGGGCCCAAAGAATTGTAGTGAATGGAGTTAAATCCGGTTGGCAGCCAGTGGTGAGTGGTGTCCCCCAGGGCTCGGTTTTGGGGCCACTCCTGTTTAACATCTTTATTGATGATCTAGACGAGGGGATCGAGTGCACCCTCAGTAAGTTTGCAGATGACACCAATTTCGAGGGTAGGGAGGCTCTGCAGAGAGACCTGGACAGGCTGGAGTGATGGGCTAAGGCCAACTGTAGGAGTTTCAATAAGGCCAAATGCTGAGTTCTGCACTTGGGCCACAACAACTCCCAGCAGCGCTACAGGCTTGGGCAGGAGTGGCTGGAGAGCTGCCAGTCAGAGAGGGACCTGGGGGTGTTGACTGACAGCCAGCTGAACATGAGCCAGCAGTGTGCCCAGGTGGCCAAGAAGGCCAATGGCATCCTGGCTTGCATCAGAAATAGCGTGGCCAGCAGGGACAGGGAAGTGATTATACCCCTCTACTGGTGAGGACGCACCTCGATTCCTGTGTTCAGTTTTGGGCCCCTCACTACAAAAAAGACATTGAATTACTCGAGCGTGTCCAAAGAAGGGCAATGAAGCTGGTGAAGGGTCTGGAGCACATGTCGTACGAGGAGCGGCTGAGGGAACTGGGGTTGTTTAGTCTGGAGAAGAGGAGGCTGAGGGGAGACCTCATCGCCCTCTACAACTACCTGAAAGGAGATTGCAGAGAGATGGGGATGAGTCTCTTCAACCAAGTAACAAGTGATAGGACAAGAGGGAATGGCCTCAAGTTGCACCAGGAAAGGTTTAGATTGGAGATTAGGAAGTATTTCTTTCCAGAAGGGGTTGTTAGGTGTTGGAATGGGCTGCCCAGGGAGGTGGTGGAGTCCCCATCCCTCGAGGTGTTTAAGAGTCGGGTTGACATATCGCTGAGGGATATGGTGTAGTTAGGAACTGTCAGTATTATGTTAATTGTTGGACTAGGTGATCTTCAAGGTCTTTTCCAACCTTGATGATTCTGTGATTCTGAGCTCTGACTTTTGCTACAGCATAAAGTAAAAGAAAGACCTTGTGTCATGAAGTACATAAAGATCAAATAAGCCAGACTTTCAAGAGAGAATTTAAAATCCTTTGTTTGCTGAAAACTACAGAATACCTGGTGAGAAGTCACAAAATCTTAGCAAAAGCACAACCATACCAGAATTTATATTTATTTAGCATATGAGAGAGATGGCCTGCCTAAGACTACAGAATCTTAAAGTAATTGAAGTTTTTTGGCTGGAATGATAAGAGCCACCTGAGCAAAACTAAAGACTTAATTTGTTGAAGTTTACTGCATTGATTTGAGGAAGAGGGAGCCCAGGCCCCTTGAAAAATTAACAATAATTTCCATAATGATTGACAGCTATGTGGCAGGGAGTAGCTTTCTTGACAGTCCTTTTAAGGCCTTACCTTTATTACCCAGTGGTATCAGTTGGTTTCATTCAGCTTCTGTGACATATCTACTTCATTCAGCCTTGAAGCACACAAAAGTTGTGCTGCTTTTTCTCAGGTTGTATTTTTGTTTTGTTGCTTGGTTGAGTTTCTGTTACTATTGTTGTTTTTCATCATTAGGTTTTTTATCATCACTGAGAGAGGATAGAAATCTTCAATTTTTACATTCTACCTTCTAAGTGTACAGTGATAAAACATTAGGTTTTGAGTTCATGTTCACTGTATTCTTTTTTCATGGGTACATACAAGAAATAAAAATTATTAACAGGAAATAAAACTGGTCTTTTTCTGCGGTTCTAAAACAATTAAGAGGCATGTTCTATAAGCTTGTTGACAGAAAGTGTTAGTGATGCTGATAAAACAAACAAACAAGAAAATATAGAGAATTTGTCTGGTCACTTGGAGAAAATAATTAGATTAATGCTATTGAATAATATGGAATACTTTTAATAAAGGACTTCCTTATAATTATAAAAGCATGTAATTTTAAAAAATCACAAGACTTTATAGTAGGTGAGCTCAAAAAAAAATGTCTACTTAAATAGTAAATTGATTTTCTTTTTATTCACTTAGAGATGTTTTAAGTTTTTTTTCACAAAGTCATATTGCAAGATTTATCTTATTTGTGATTTCTTGTTTGCTTTTAAGCTATTTTTTTATTTTGTGCAATATTTTCACAGCAAAAGATAACAGAGAAAATTAATTCCAACTCTTGTATTTGTTCATTTATATAATACAGGAGACCACTTTTGCAATCTGCTACTCTTTTATCCTTCTAGTCATTATTTTACTTAGGAGATAATGTCAAAAGGAATTGAACATTGTCACTGGGTAATGTTCTCTCACTGCAAGATGAATATTAAGTCATTTATGAAAAATAAACGTTCACATGAAACAGAGATATCTGTTTCAAAGCAGGAAAGCATTTTACAGTCAAAATATTGAGTGCTGCTCACAGGATTGCTGTCCATCTAGACTGTTTTGGAAAAGTGAAACTGATGAGACATGCAAGTAGATAAGCAGCTTTCTAATTTGACATTCATCATAAAAATTCTTTTTATAGTATCTTAAGAATAAGATTTAAAAAATAATTTTCCAGGTTTGAGCAATAATGTAAAAGTAAAGGAATGTTTTCCTTAAATATTTTATGGTTTATTCCCATTTTTACTGTACAACAGTTGTATAGAAATGCATAATTTGAGAGGTGTAAAGAAGATACAAAAATTAATAAAGTTAGAAAGTATGGGTATTATTTTATCTAATACATATATATATATAATGTTGTATAGTTTAACTTCGTCTATGGTGAAAAGTCAATAAATATTCCTGTTATTGCCATTGGCTCTATGTTTGCAGAGATCTTAAGCTTTTTTGTAACCAAAGAGAAAGAATTTGATCAATTTTTGAATTTTTGGCAATGTTAAGAAAATACAAATAAAATCGGATTCTAAGGATTTTTTTCTTTCTTTTTTTGTCTTTTTTTTTTTTTTTTTTACAGAACATGTAAAAAAGCAGGCAGTATTAGGAAACTCATGCTTACATTTATATATTCCTGCCTTCATCATTCTGCCAAAAAGTCATAGCTATGAGTTTTGACACTAATTAGTTGGTAGTTCAAAAAGTATTGAAATATTCCAGGGCTAATATAGATTTTCCTACACCTATTGGATCTTGTGTTTACAGTATAAGAACAATTCCCAGCACTCTGGACACAGACTTCCACTTTCGTGCAACAAATATTAAATTTAATCTACTCTCTAAATTGCCCTAAATGATAAATAACTAGAAAACACAGCTGAAAACAGAAGCTAACTATAAATGGTTACACTGCAGTTTCTAGCTGCAGTGCTTAATAAATGAGTTTTCTTCCTGTATCTTCCACTTCGTTATTTTGACATGAACATTACTGAGATGTCTGGTGTGGGTGGTGCCATGAGGAGCATAGTCAATACAAAGGCTTCCTGGAGAAATATCTTCAGCAACATGTCTTTAGGAAACCAAATAAAAATTGTATAAAGTGTTTGTCATTCAATGTAAATAAAAAAACTGCAACATTTTAAAAAAAAAAAGGAGATTCAAGTAGATGTGGTTAAGATGATACATTTGCAGATACTAATAAAAGCTGCTTTCCTACTCTCTTGTTAAAAGGAATTTAAAATCTTCTATTAAAAAAGGTGAAAAAATAACATCATCCATGCTTTTTCCATTGCAGTGGTTATAATTAGTGTTTTCATATGAGGTTTCCTCTACTGTATGAGAAACAGACGTCACTAATTCATGTGAGCTGATAATCATGCTACAGGTTGGTTTAATGAGATTAGTGCTTTTTTATAATTATTATGGTAATACACTGCCTATGACTCATACAATTCTCTTCTATTAATTAGTATGTGATTGCTTTAGTATAATTTATTTCTTCTGAAGTCCAACTTTATTATACTAAGTCATATAGTTATTGACTTTATTACATAGTTTACTTCATTATGATTTTTTTTTTTCTGATTGGAATTTCATTTTTCTCTGAGTCCACAAATCCCCCCTGATATTCTTTGGATTTCTTTCACTGAAAGAATTACAGAAAGTATACAAAATAAGTCATTATTTCTGCTCAAATGCTGAGAGTCACCATTGTGTTTCAAGTACTACTTGGGCAATGGTGAATTCACTCTGAGGAGTCATCATACCATAACACACACTGTAGAGTCCTGAGACCATATCACCTCCACTTAGGTTGATTCTCTCCTTCCAAGAATGATGTCTTAGATTAAGGAAAACATAAAAGGCATCATGATTTCTGCAGTTTGTTATATTGAACACAGTATAGTCTTGATGGAAATAATACCACTCCAGACTTTGAACCTTGTGAAGGGCAACACAAATGTATCACCATTTCACTCCATCCGGCAGGCAATGTAATGCACTGCAAATGCTCAGGAAAGCTGCCCTAAATTGTCTGTTTAAAGGCCCTGAGTTCTAAGAAAGAGTCTGTGTTAGAGTTGGGTCAACAAAAAACAGTACAAGAAGGTTTGCAGTCAACACTAGGACCCTTAAAGCAATAGCTTGAATGTATTTCCTTGAATTTGTAAGTTACAACAACTTTGGTTTCTATCCCTTTCTAATGTTTCTTTCTGTCCTGCAAGTCATGTGGAAGAAACTAAGGCATTTTTTGTGAAATTTTCCATCCGTCAGGAAGTTCCCTTTGAATAAGACCAAAGGTTGTCATTCCTGAACCAAACAGGAAGGGAAATTCATGCCCAAATCCTAAACAAATTTTATGATTTTTAGACAACAAAACATCTTCATAAGAAAGTATGCTTCTCTCCAAACTTCTGTAGAGAAATAATATGTATTTCTCACAGAAATTCAAAATTAATTACACATTTTTGGTAGAAATGTTAAAAAATATTGACCATACTTGGTAAGCACAACAGTTTATTACTGGTTATAGGAAGACACTCTTTCAATCAAAATACAATAAAAATTGACCTACTCTTCTGCCAACCTACTAAGTCAATTTTTCTATCACAGTATAAATTCAGACTCAAGCTTAAACTTGTAATATGACAGAAGTCTTATACTACACCAAAGGACTGAATTACAACTCTCCAAATGGAGAATAAATGTAGACGTTTTTGTGAATTGTGTATGAAGCCATTTGAGAGGAAAAAACAAAACAATACAAACCATTCTAGTTTAAGATTCTAGAACAAATCTGTAACAGCTCTTTTCATACAGTCGGTAGATAGCAGCTCACCTTTTTATTATGTTGAATGCCTGAATTGTAAAACCTGTTGCACAAAATTAAATCCTGTTCTCTTCATATGCAATGTACTAATGATTTTTAGCACAGCAAATTTAATGTGTGCAAATTAACCTTCCTCACAGCTTAAAAATAAAGGGAAGGACTGCTATAATGCTTATTTCTTTGCAATGCACAGTCTCAGTGTGAACACAAGCTTTTATGGCTACCCTAATTTTATCCTTCTAACTAACAAGTTAATTCTTTCAGGATGGAAAAAAGATCATAAAAATGTATTTACATTCCTGGAGAGCATTTAAGAATAAAAAATACAGCTTTTGACTGATTATATACAACACAGTTCATCAGTCTTTCCACTTAGGAAAGAAGTTTTATCCTATAACAATAAATTATGTGTCAACAAAATTTTCTTCAAGATCCAAATTTGTCTCATTGTTGCTTAGCTGCATCACTGGAGTTTCTCAAAATCTTAGTGAAGACTGAAGAACCTAATCAGTTGTTTGTCACCTGCATATTTTCATATCTTTTCAGTTACCTGCTACATTTTACAAGGACTACAGCAGTGCTAGCTTTGAAAACCTGAGCTTTCACCTTAATTGTTGTCCAGATTTGCTTTGTCTAGCTTGTCCACAATCTTAAACACCTGAAGTTAGACGTGATGAATCCAGGCCCTTGACATTGTTAAATAGAAATTATTTAAGCATTTGCCCCTTTCTCCCAACTCTCTGATAATTTCTTTTTCCACTTTTACTCTCCCTCTCCTGATTACACCACTCTCATAATAACCTCCCCTCACATTTTCAATGTACAGTTTTCTCTTCAGTAGTAGTTCTTGCTATCATGGATAGCACCAATGCATGGAAGATTCCTAACAGACAAGAGAAGCGTGATTTTCTTTACACAAACATTTCTCGAAATTTCATAAGGAGAGTTGGAAGAGTCAGACAATCTTAAAGGGGATATTTTAGTCAAAATCAGAGAAAATAAAAAACAGTACATCTTCCACATTAAAAGATTTGAAATATCTGTTTCAGAGTTGCCAGTGTCTCACTAGTTTAAGTGCATTTGCACCCTGTTTTGGTTCTTTCAAACCATAGTGGCTTTAGCTTCCAGCATTCATGGCAAGTACTTCACACACTATATACTATTCTGCTATGGTTTGTACAGTTTCTTCTATTGGAGTTACACTAAATAGCAGTTAAATATATAATAAGAAGAATTGAAAGTTTAATTTTTATTTTCTATGTGGCAATCTTAATGACAAGCCAATTAAAGGCTCACTTTCCTGTATTTCATATAGGAATGAAAATATAAGTGACACATCATGTGTCAAAATGCCACAACCATGGGTACTTCTGTTTTAATGTCAGGGTTAAGATCCTTCCAAGCATACATTGTGTGTCTGGAATTATGGTTTGCATAAATACTTTCTTAATTATGTCTGTGAATGTTCATATTCTAGAACTATTTGTTATTCCTCAAAAAAAAATATTGCTTGGTAATGGAATGTTAGACAGCCTACTATCTGATATTCAGCTTGCTCTTATTTCTTTCCTATTAATCATGTTATATTTGCAACTTTTTATTCACAATCTTGTCAAAGAAAAAGTAAAACAGTCATCCAGAAATTTTTTTAACTTATTTTTCTGTTTGTTCTATATGTTGAGCAAAAACCAGGGTCAGGTTGTAGTTTACACAGTATCAACCGTTTAAATTGTAAGCCTAGAGGCATTGCAAAAAAATATTTTAAATTTTTTAATGCTTTTTAAAAATGTATGTTAGTTATCTAAGGAGAAAAATTCTTACTGAACATCAGTCAAACTTTAGATTCTTCTGGTTTTGCTTACAAAACTTTCTATTAATCTGGTTTTGCTATTTAGATACATTTTTCATTTATTTGCTGTTTGTATATATCATAACCATGACTTCTCTTCAAGAGGAAATACTGGGAAGCAGGCACCAAAGTTGCTACATAAAAGATAATGATTCCTTACATGAACGCATTTTATTAAAAAATCTAACCTTTATAATATGAATGGTTTGTGGAGTCTGTTGGATAACAGTCATGAATGCAGCACTTAAACATGAAAGAAGCCTGTCTGGATGTTTCTGGTTTTGGTAGCCCCAAAGATTATCAGTGTAACCCTCACTTAGATAAGACAGCTAGCAGCTGTCTCTGGACCTTACATATTGCCAGTTCATTTCAGAAGCCAGACTTAGCAGTCCTTGAACATTGTTCTTTGCCATATATCAGGATTTTGAAGTTGTATGAAGTTCCTTTTGACCAGTTTATTGTTGGTAATGGAGTAGAATTTCTAATATGCTCTGGATCTATTTTTGGATACCTCATTAAAAATAAGATCTTGTTTTTGAGTTTATTAATCCCTACTTAATCTACTACAGCTTTTACCTGATTAAAAATTTGTTGAGATATTAATGTATGGAGCTAAGGAGGTTTGATTTCAAAGCTTTTTACAAGCACTCATAAGAATTGTTTTTAATGCACATATTTCTGCTGTCAATCTGATTCTTTCACTGAATATGAAATTTACAAGGTCCGAGCACACCTGACAGCTGATAAATGTGAAGATCAGTAACAAGGGAAAATTAATCTCTGTAGATGTTCTTAAAATTAATACCAACTTGCATGTTTGAAACTTTTTCAACAGTTTTAGTGCAGAATATGTTTAAACAGAAAACCAAAAGCATAATTACCTAGTTTAAGAATGTAATACAACTTTGTAGGATTCCCATGTTATCTATACTGATAAACTACTGTATCTGTATATTAAAAGATATATTTAGCACAAATATTTTAAATAGGACCAGCAGTTATCTGATGACTAGCTTTTACATCAGAGTGGTTATTATGACAGATAACTACAATGGAGTGATCTTTGAATGACTGATGACTAGTATCTCTTTTCAAGATAAAGAGTAAACATAGCTTCTTATTCAGTAAGTCACAGACTAACATAGTGTACAGTGGCTAACATGCATTCTGTATGTATGTTTATGTATTTTACTTGGTGATTTCAATAATGTCCATTGCTGGAGAATTTTTGTGACAGGTCACTGTACTGTTAAAAAAAATTAAAATCCCTCAAACAAGAAACTTGCTAATTCAGTGAAATGGTTCAACAAATGCAATTACCATCATCTAGAAAAACAAAGTGTGCGAGATCTGGGTCAGTAAGGCACCATGTTAGGTCCTCCACACAGTCAGGTCAAATACTGGGCCATCTGCCTGGTAATAATCTCTTGTTCTAAATTAAATATAATGAGGACATGATCAGATAATATAAAACCAGGTATCTTTTGTATTCTGCCTTTAAATGATACTTCTGTCCTACCAGTTTTGGTTAAAAATGCTATCATTTTTCATTCATCATTTCTCTTCCAATTCCAACCTCTAATTTGATCTCTTCACTCTTGCTATTCTGAATTAGTTGTATTAGTCCACAGTAGTTTTCTCACTAATATCTTTCTTATAATTAGCTTTTTTGTTGTGTTCTTTTCATTTTATTACCTCCACCTATAGTCTCTTCACCAGTTAATTCTCTTGGGTTTATTTCTCTATTGATTCTACCCTTTTTTCAGTCTATACCTTTATTAACATCTGACTTCTTTCTTTCCTACAAATTCTCTTGAATGTGAGAGAAAGGAAAGTTTTGTTATGCTTTTCTTCTTTCATCTCTTTTAAATGTCTCTATCATTTTTTATTTTTATTTTTTTATAATATCTTTCATCTGCTTTCATAGTTCTTTCTAAAGTCTTACTTGGCCAGTTGAGCTTTGCCATTCCTTCATTGATTTCCTCTGTGAACATATGGGCTGTGAAGTCAACCGCTTCTCTTCACTACAGAAACATTATATAAAACAAAGGTTTAGAAGTAATTGAGTAGTATGGCTTTGCTAGATCATTCCTTTTCTTCTGTTCCAGGCTTGTACGTGGCTTTCAGCTCTTTTTTTTCCTGTGTTTGGAAAGCAAGGTCTTTAGAGAGATTATTATTTCCATCTGTATTTTGAGTGTTTAAAAAACTTTTTACAGCCCTGTATTTTTTGATATGATAATAATAGTTCATTGTGGTTTTAAGAATCTTGACACATAATAGAAAACATATATCAAGGAACAGAAACAAAATTTGTAATCCTACATAGGTAGAGGAAATAATTTTGAGCTTCCATGAAAGCTGAAATTTTCCAGATCTTAGGGAAGAAGTTATTTTTCTACCAAATGGGCAAAGAAAATACAATACCACACAAACCTTGAAATGCCAAAAATATAACATGTTGCTAGCTAAGTCTTCAGAATTAATTTTAACTGAAAGTTAAATAGTTGCATACAAGAACAAGCAACTTCAATTTTATTACTAAATAACTAATGTACACATAGCTTCATTGTAAATTTTAAAGATAAGTCAAATTATTTTTTGTATTCATAACTTCAAGTCCACTGTCACCATTGTTGACTTAATATCTTATCAGTTGTCCACAATTTTTCTAAAATGTGGCTAAATGAAGTCTTTATTATGAAAATAAAATATTACATTTTGGTCCCATACAAGTCTGAAGTCTTTCCATCAATTAATTTGTGACCCAAAGAATGTTTATTTAATTAGTAAATATAGAATGATGTGCTGCATAGTCCACATACCTTTGCTGTTTGGGTGCCTAATATATTAGGTCATAAAAAATTGTACCTGTATTTTCTGACTATGGTTCTTACACATACCTGTTTTCATTTTCACTGAAGCCTTGACCAGAAATCCAGGAGGAAAGGAGTGTTTTCACTTTCTCTTTCATGTCTCCTCTGTAAATATACAATGGTGACACCGCTTTATTTCACACTGACAGGGGTTGTGCAGTAAATCACAGCATCTCAGAATTGTGTTTCTTTTCTTGGAAACAATTGACCATTGTACAGCAATTTGCAGTAATGTTTAGAATACTTTTGGTGAGATCTCATGACAGGTATAAAATTAACCTCAAGTCACCAGTGTGTGTTATATTAGCTTCTCTAATGGCCTGCAGTCAGACTACCTCAGGTTCTGATCTTGTTAAATCTAAGAAGCTAAACAGCTACAGACTGATTACTTGATTCGGTGACCTTCAAGGAACATAAAGTGCCACAAAGAATGGTATTAACAGTTTAGCAGAAACTTCTCTTCCCTCTGAGTCAATATAGAACTATAGGCTCAGCATGGGGATAGAGATATGCTACTGGAGTTCTATAAACTACATTATCCAGTTTCTGACTATCTTGCAAATTCAAGTTTTCATGTCCCTATTCAATATGCTACTCAGTGTCCTTTTTCAGGTAAAATACAGGTACTAGCAATGTATTTTGATTCTACTTGTTTTCTGTGTGAATTTAATATCTAGAAAATAATTTAATAATGGCTAACATATGCAAGTCTACTTTTTTAACTAGCTCATTTCTCTTCTTTGTTGCACAGTTAGGTGGTGTTGTACACTGTTACTTTTGGTCCTCTAAACCAAAGTGGTTCCACAGTGGCAGTAATTTTTTTCTCATCTGGCATTTGTTTTCAAATAACCCAGAATGTTATAGGAAGAATGTGCACATGAAAAGGTCTTTTGTATTCTCCTCTGACATTAAGAGAGACTTTAGAATTATATGTTCTGATGCAAAATTTCCCAAACTTTGGATTGTGATCTCAAATTTACAGTGTGAGCTCATCCTTAATTTCTCTGTGCACTATACATTGCTGGGTGAAGTAGTGTCTGATCTTCCAAAACATAAAATGGGATATGCTTTTTAGCTTGACACTTCTCAAACTTCTAGTTCCAAATGATTCGACAAGAGCATGTGCAGAATATTTAGAGAACCCCTACCTCTTGTGATGACAGTGCATTCTTTACAGAAGCTTTTTGTTTTCTTTCACAAATTTTTTTTTCTTTATTTTTTTTTATGAGTGCTAGACAAAGAAAGAATAAAACTTTGTTGAACTTCCTTTTAAAGTCCAATTCAAGAAAGATTGAGATACTTCTTCCATGATTTGGTAGGACTTATCAATGAAGAAATGACCGAACATAACATCTATTGAACCTTTAGGCATTGTAGTTTTACTAACTCAAACGTTTGAGGTGGGAGAACCAAAGACATTCTCACTATTGATTTTTGCCTATGTAAAGAAAAGTTAGATAACAACCCGCTACTCCTTCAGCCCACAACTCCTTTCTCCTCACTGTCTTTTTATCAACCACATATATTTAGAGTCTCTACTTTATCCAGAGGAGAACTCTGATATAAAGCTAGCCTATTTCAGTTAAACAACCTTTCCATCATGGAAATTAATGGAAATAGTAAAGAACAGACATATGTAAATTGAGAATGAAATAAAAATCTGAATAGACTAAAATGAAGACAGCTTTCAATATCCTGGCACTATAAAGGAAAGACAGGTTAACTGCATGCTAGCTATGGGAGAAACAGAAAAAGTAAAGAAAGAAAAAATGTGAAACTGCTTTACAGAAAATAATGTTTTTGGTGTGTTTAAGTGCTGTAAATACACAGACTTTCCTATCTCATTTTTTACTGTTTGCTTGGATTTTTTTCTTTTTTATTCTCTCTTTTCTCTCTAGTGACCTATTATATTTTTTTTTCTGTAATCTTTTCAGTTTTTGTGGACTTACTCAATTATTTATTGGGATGTTTTCACAATCTGAATACATTTATCCATTATTGCAATTATCTTTAAAAACTCCATGTATAGTTAAATAAAAATACCTAAAATAAAGTATGATATGAATAACAAAAGAATCTCAGGAAGTATTCAGACAATACCAACATTCTCTGAAAGCATTGTGATAGCTGTATTTTAAAACTGGTAAATTAATATACATCTTAATCCACACAACAGGGTTATAAAATTTTAATATAAAGTTAATCAGGTTATGCTGGCCCAGTCAGAAATACTAAACCAACTAGTTTAGGAGCTGGGATTATAAAGCCTTCCTGCAAGTCCAACAATAAATTTATTAACCATTGTCAATACCTCGTTTTCTCATATTTGGCAATTTTTCATAAAGCTAGACTTTCTGGAGGAAGGTTTTCACCTAAAAATCTTCCTTTTAACTTTAAAAGCTAACATTATGTAGTAAATGTGTTCCAATGTTGAAAAGAGAATGAATGAACCCCTCAAATATCTGGTTATCTGTGACATTATTTTTCATTAAATTTTATCTGTATATGATTATGTATGGATAATGAGATGTGATAACATGGTCATCATATTTACACATCCTATTTCTTACCCAACTTGTCTCTATTAAACAGGCATCATTACAATAGTTCCCTTATCTCTTAGTATCCAGGGTCTGCAAACAGTTGGATGATTCATTTAGTAACTGTTAACACTACCTGAAAAGAGAACAGCTACCAATTTCAAATTCCATGTGAATTTCTAGCTTTGTGCCTTTTTAAGAAAATCAGGAACAGATGACTCTGAAGAAATTATTTTCTCAAATAACTAATTGCAGAAGTGTCAGAAATTAAAAAATAATAACAAACTGTTATAAGGTTACATGACATCTATATAGCTAAGTGCTCTCTAAAACAAATATAAATGTGTTTGTATTCCTAATTAAGGTATCACTCTGTAAAAATAAAAATTCAAAGGTCACTAAAGTCAAAGAGTATGTGCCTGTCTATGGACTTAGTAAGGTTTTAGCTCAACCTAACTCCTGCACTTCTGTATTCTGTTACTTATCCTTAATCTGTTTGGTAAAATGTTGAATATTTCTTTTTCCCTCTGTGGTGGTTTTTTTTTCCCACCCTTTACAGTTTTTTCATTTCTACACTATGTTACTTTGCCCTCATTGTAATAGCTAACTTTCTTATTTTGAAGCTTTTGTTACTAGGCTGTTGGCTATTAGTATTGCATGGTTTTCTTTTCCGAAGTGTATAGCAGGCCTTATCAGCTTCAATTTAATCAATCTGTTGGGTAGTCGTTCTTTCCCTGCATTTCCTGTGACAAAAATGCTCCTTAACAACCTTTACAGGCTTAGATAGGACTTATTTCTCAGTCCTGCAGTACAATTTATGTTTTCATACTGAGACTTATTTCTCAGTCCTGCAGTACAATTTATGTTTTCATACTGAGACTTTGTATTTCTAAGGACTTCTAGCAGTTACCCCGTTGTGGTAAACAATTTACACACAGTAAAACCAATTTAGACATATTTCTTTCAAAATTATATAGAGCTTCCAATATTGCTAGTAATATTTCCTTCTTCATTTTTCAATTAACACAAATAACTTGTCTAAAATCAGTATTTATATTTATCCAGAATTTAAGATATACCAAACCCCACATTTTGTATGAGATAGAATCTTTCATGAATAAAAACAAAAAGTAACATGCTGCCTGCTATTTAAAGAGAATTCTTTTACATTTACTTACATTATTTCATATATGTGTTAAATTTGTTTGCTTGTTCTTCTTACCTTTGCATAGTTGAGATCCCATAGTATGTATGTTTTTCTATTTGAATTGTAATCCATCATTAGACATATACCTAGGGAAGTGTCATGGTTAAAGCCCAGAGGGCAACTGACCACCATGCAGCCTCTTTCTCACTCCTTCCTCCTCAGGATGGGGAGGAGAAAACGCATCAAAGTCTCAGGGATTGAGACAGAGAGGGATGATTTACCCATTATGGTCATGGACAAAAGACAAACTTGTTAGAGGAAGAAAAAGAACATAAATTTAATTTAAACACCAACAACAACAACACTTTACTTACCAATCAAACAGAGTAGGACAGTAAGAAATACAGCCACATCTTAAAAACAACTTCCCCACCCCTCCCTTTTTCCCAGGCTCAGCTTTGTTCTCAATTTCTCTACCTTCTCCTCCACAGCAGCACAGGCAGGCAGAGGATGGGGGTTGAAGTCAGTTCATCACCTGTTGTTTCTGCTGCTCCTTCCTCCTCAGGGGAAGGATGCCTCACACTCTTCCTCTGCTCCAGCACGTGGTCTCTCTCACAGGAGACAGTTCTCCACGAGATTTCTCCAACACAAGTCCTTCCCACAGGCAGCAGGTCTTCAAAAATTGCTCCAGTGTGGGTCCCTCCCATGGGTTTCAATCCTCCCAGTTACAAATGGCTCCAGCATGAGCTTCCCTCAGAGTCCTGGCCTTCTTCAGACACAGTGACCTGCTTCAGTGAGGGGTCCTCCATGCGCTGAAGGTGAGCATCTTCTCCACCGGTGACCTCCATGGGTGGCAGGGGAGAGGTCCTGCCCTCTTACCACAGGCTGCAGCAGGGTCTCTGCTCTGGCACACCTCCCCCTCCTCCTCCTCTTTTCTTCCACTGACCTTGGTGTTTGCATAGGTATCTTCTTCACAACTACCACTCTTCCTCCCAGATTCCCCTTCTTAAATATATTATCACAGGGGCACAGCCACTGTGAATGGGCTCGGCTTTGGCAAGAGGTGGGTCTGACTTGGAGCTGGGGAAGCTTTGAGAAACTTCTCATAGGGGCCACCACTGCAACCTCCCCTGCTACCAAAACCCCAACCCCACACACAAATCCATCACAGGAATTTAAGCTCTCTGTGTTAATATCCTTTGTGTGTGGTCAGCTGACAGTTTGTCATAAACTGTAGATTTTGCACCAGAGCATGAAGTCTGAGAACCTGATTCTCACTGGTTGTATAACATGACCCTCCTGGCATGCCACACATGCCAGATGGGACCTCACTTTTAAGTGCAAAATAATTTGAGGAGGACTAATAAAACACATATTGTAGCACTAGTTCATAAAGCAGAATATTACGTTCCAGGTGTTTTAGATTTTCTATGTCTTTATGAGCATTTAATGGTCTCCTGTAGACATAATAAGAATATTTATTAATTTTAGTTAAAAAAAGAGAAGCCTGAAATTGATCTTTCTATTCTGCTATAGTCTTAAACTATAGGTCTTGTGTCTGACTTTTATTCTAATTTCTTTGTAATCTATCTCTAAATTTTAAGCATCTGAGACTGTAAATAATCACTCCTTTTTCTTTCCTTCAAAGGAAAATGAATACATTCTGTGAACTTCCATCCTTCAGGCTTTTTTCACCCTTTATTTTAAACAGAACACAAACTAATAAGACAAGAAAGAAATCCTTGCAAATAGGCAGCTGAAATAAATCTAGATTTAAATAAAATGATTGCTTTACTACCTTGTTGAATGCAATGAATATTTCTATGTCATTCTCTGAATCTGTTTCATAAGTGGGGAAAAAGTAGAGGCAAAGTTAAGTGCTCTCTTGAAAAAAACTTCAGAGTAATGATAAGATATCACACTATTCACCATATTGGGAAATCAGTAACTCATTTCCTCACTTCTCTTCTGCTTTATTGTGTATAATTATAAGTCTTCTGTAGAATGTGGTCAGCTGGTATCCAGATGTAGACCCATTCAGGCCAACAAGGAAGGTAAACCAAGAGACTATTTGTAGACGAGCCAGCAAGCAAAGTATCTCAGCCTGGGAGCTGATACGGTTTCTATGTCTGTATTTCTTTTTAATTTGAACACTTCAGGGGATCAAAATAGTGCTCTCCTTAATAAGTTGATTTACAAGAGTCTGAAGTTATGCCATACAATACATTCTCTTACATTCATAAGTAGAGATTAAGACCTTTTTGGTGAAAACAAATCTGTCTCAGGAAAAATAAAGTCCTAAAAGTAAGAATCTTCTTAACACCAGCAGAACAAACTCAGGATTGAAGAACTGAATACATAAACTTTCATAACTTTGTTGTACCTAAGGAACAACCTCTATTTGAGAGATATATTAAGGTCATTCCTGTGAGACAAAAGATCCTGAAGCAAGCCAGTGCCTTCAAAATTGTGGCTCATTGTGTGTAGAAGCAATTAAAATTGGGAAGTAAGTTAGGAGATTTTGTGGTTTAGAAGAAGTGAACCAGGACTTTGGTTCTCATTGGGGAAGAACAGCCAAAGCCTCAAATGTTTTTAGTATTCCCAGGCTGAGGAACATGAACAATTATCCTGTTTGCTGTGTACGGTGTTTCTGTTTAGCGATTTGGTTGACTATTTAGAAACATCGATTTGTGAAGCTGCAAATAAAGTTGTAACTTGATATATAAATCCTATTTTAACATATCCCTGGAGGTGTTTAAGAGTCAGGTTGACATAGTGCTTAGGGATATGGTGTAGTTCAGAACTGTCAATGTTATGTTAGTGGTTGGATTAGGTGATCTTCAAGGTCTTTTCCAACCTTGATGATTCTGTGATTCTGTGACATCCCGATTTCTATGTCTTAGGTTAAATTATGTTACTTTATTCTTGAATCTTTGTATTTCAGATTTTTCACTTTTTAAATGAAAGAATGTTTGGTTAACACTTATCAATGAGGTAGATTTACAAAAGCAATTTCATTAGATCTAAATTAGATATGTGTTATCCTGAAGTTACTCAACATCCTCCATCGCCAAGAGAGATATTTTGCACTCTTTTCCAAGAGGCCAAATATGTGTCCTACCAAAACTACCTTGTTGCATAACATTTCTTCTCATTTGTATGGTTCACATATTATATCAATAAAGGCATGTAAATTCTATTAGTTCCAAAGCTGGGAAACTGTGTTGCAAACTGCAAGATCCCAGACTGAGAAATATGTAATTCAAGTAATAAGTTGGGTATAAGATATGTGTATTAGGCTGATGGAATCATTCTGTCTAAATTGAATTATGCTTATTACAATGGAGGAAGATTAGACTTGGGGTTTCTATTGACAATGGATGAATCTTGAACTGGTTGAGAATAAAATGTAAAAACAATTCCCAATGTTAACCACTCATCTATGCAACTCATAGGTCAAGAAAACCTATGCGGGAACTAATTCAAAGTTAGCTTTTTGTTTCAACGCTGGCTTCTCCACACATGAGTCTTGCAATTTCTTTTTCTTTTTACTTCACCCAATTGCTTATCTGTTTCTAGTTATTGCAGACACCTGGCATGTACTGATCAGTTCTTCTAATGGCTGGCTTAAAAATGCAAGATTCATGCAATCTATTACGGCATGATCCATTTAAAGAAGACTCACTTTTCCCTACACTGTTAGGCCCAGCTCAGGTTCAGTTGGTAGAGTGCCTCCAAGAATGGAGACTCTACAACATCTCTGTGTCATTTTTTTCCAGTATTCAATTACTCTGATGCTAAAAAGCTTTTCCTAACCTCTCACCAAAACATCCTGTGTTGCAACTTCTGCTCATTAGCTCTTTGTTCATCTTGGAGAAGAGTCTGACTGTCTTCTCTACACCTCCGAACAGGTACTTGTGGATACCAATAAGATCTTCCCCAAAAGTCTTCTCTTCCCTAGTCTGAATAAACCCAAACTTCTCAGCCTTTTGTTGTGTGTATGATAACAGTTCCAGCTCACTCAGGATATTAAACTCTAGCATATCTTGATCTTTTTAGCCACATCCACTTTGTTCATGAATGACAAGAACCATCAGCCATCAGTGTACCATAAAAGCAGGGCTGCCCTCAGCAGAAGATGAGGCAGCAGCTGGAGGTGGCCCCAAGCCAAACTGGGCCCTTCCTTTGGGCCACAACCCCACATCACCCCCAGCAACCTGAGCTGAGCAGAGTGGTGATGGCAGTGGGTCCCTTAACAGCCTCAGACAAGGGATGAATCAGGTCCAGGACCCATCCAGGGAGGCCAGGAAGAAGCAAGGGGCAGATAGAAGTCCTGGAAACACCTATAAATCATGGGTTCAAGGCTTGTCCAGTATACCTACAGCATTAGCTCAAGCAGGAACTGAAGGCCCAAGGTTGAGCTTAACAAGGAGTCTTGGACCAATGGGATAATAGACAACAGATCCAGAAGAGTGACTTGTCTATTCAGCTTAGAATCATCTGTATGACTTGTGCCTGCCACATTGCCTTTCTCACAGATGTTAAGGCAACTAAATTCTCCTATGATACAAAGGCCTGTGGTTTTACACAGCCTCTTTTACTTGTCTGAAGAGGTTTCATCTATGTCCTCTTCTTGATCTGGTGACCTATAGCAGACACCCATTATGATGTCTGTCAGTTATCTGTCCCCTGAATCCACCTATAAATTCTCGATAGATTCACCACACATCACATGGTCTCAGCATTTAGCTCACTCCCTAGGCTAGTGCACCACCTGTCCTCTTCACCTTTCCCATCTGACTCTCCTAGAAAGCCCTCTTCCATCCATCATCACAGTCCAGCCATGTAATCTGTCTTTAACACTTCTCTATAATCAAAGGGAAATCATAGGTCTACAGCTGTGGACAAGCTTCTAATTCCTCCTGTCTCCCAAGTCACATATGTTTGCACAAGTGGACTTGAGGTGGACCCTCTTCACTGAAAAAATCAAGGAGATACTCCTGTGTCTGTGTGTTATATGCCTTTACATCAGTCTCAGAGCTCTGCAATCACTCTTACCATGTTAAAGGTCAGCCCAACAGTATCACTGGTGCTCACATGGATGATCAGAAAGGGCTAACAGCACAAGGGCTTGCTGATCCTCAACACTTTCTTGACACCATCCCAGATAAAAGCCTCCCAGGAGCAACAAACCTCTCAAAACAACAGTGGGGTCCTCTCACCCCACAGTGTCCCCTGTTTTTCCACAGTGCCATCCATGCTTTCATTACTGATCATGCTTTGATCATTACTCCCTGACAAACCTAATATAAAGTCCTTCTCACTGACTTAGCAAGCCATTAAAACATGAAGTTTTGCACTTGTTTGTTAAGTTTTAAATTGTAAGCAACAGGTACTAATAAACTGTACACGATGCTTTCAGTCTTACTAAGACAAAGTACAAAATTTGTAGGTATCTTCTTTGCAACTGGAACAGAACTTGTTTCAGGGAACTTTGAGGTCTAAAGCCGTATGTGAGTGATTACTTCTT
Source organism: Strix uralensis (assembly GCF_047716275.1). NCBI lineage: Eukaryota > Metazoa > Chordata > Aves > Strigiformes > Strigidae > Strix > Strix uralensis. The sequence goes on along the minus strand of NC_134012.1, from coordinate 32,419,366 downwards.
GATGCCTGTTGTTATGATTGTATTACTGTACTGTATTTCTGCTCAACTATTTTCCAGATTTAAACCTTTGGGTAGATGTATTTTTTTCCTGTTGTCTGTGTCTGCCTCAGGATGTATACGTGTACTTTCTTTTGGGGATGTTTTTGTTCCCAGTGGCTGGAGTTTGAGACAGGATGGAGGTGCAGACATTTTTAACACTGAGCCTTGAGCAGAATATGCTGGAGGGATTTTTTTAAGAAAATTATAATAATAGAAATATTCTCTTGAGAAGATCTAACATCTCCATGCTAGAGGTTGCCATGACATAACCGGGTTCATTATGTCACAGTTAAACAGTTAAACTGAATTGAATTGCACAGAAATCTTGATTGATGACATTTGATGTTCTAGGTGCTGCATTTAAAGTAATGAATTAATTTAGTAAGAGATGAACCCCCTTCTGTTCTAGCCGGTCCTCAGAGATTAGAGGGACTAGGGGTGGCTGGACTTATCTCTTAATAGGTATGCCAATTATGGCCGTAACTATAGGCCTGACACCAGATGCATGAACAGCCCATATGTTGTAGGTCTGATTGCATTCAAGAGAAGCAGTCAGGTTCATGAATAGTACGGTTTATTCTTATGCAACTTCTGCAGATTCTTTGAGATTGCCTACGATAAATGCATAAACTGCAGGTTGGCTATATAGCGCTACACACAAAAAACCCGATTGCAATCACACACACAAGGGGGAGAGCAGGAGATAAATCCTCATAGTCATGTCAAATGTTCCTTGAGATAAGTGGAAGAATGGGACTGCGAGCCTCCACCTTGCTTTGCATTCCTCCTTGGTGCCACAGCAGCACAAATCACTGGATCTCCATCCCATCCTGTGTTTGTTCTGGGCACCATGTGTTAAGGAAATGTGTGTTTTGCAGATTTTTCGCTGTTTCGCTTTTCCCAAACTTCCAACACTAGGTCATGTATAGAATGGACTCATAGTCTCATTCAAAAAAAGGCAGCCTAGCAATAATATGCTGGACAAGCAGTGGGAAAGAAAAGTGCAGGAATTTCCTTTTTAGAGTCACATCAACTAGAAATGATAGAAGAGGAAAAGACATCCTTATTAGTTAAACATCACAACAAATCAGGCAAATACACTAGAAGAAGTACGGAAGTATTGCGATTCTGTTGGTGTAGGTAGGAAGTTCAGCTAGAACTCTGGGCAGAATTGCAGCCTTAGAGAAAGAGTTGTTGAGAGATTTATTTAAAAGGTGAAGGAAAACTGTTTATTGAAGGAAAGACACTCAAAGAGCTTAACTCCTTTATCTTCGAGGAAAAAAAGGCCCAATGGTTTCTTTAGAAATATTTGGTTTAGAGAAAAGCAAAAGTTGCTAGTGCACAAGTATGTAAACGTGAATGTTCCATGGAGAATGCATAAGCTGGAAAATGTGGTTTCTAACCATCAGTGCTTTAAGAACAGCATTCTGTAGAAGTAATAATCTAACGGATTGTAAAACAGACAGTGATATTTTTATGAGAGGTTTTATATAACACAGTTGACTGTAATAGCAGGACCCTGCTATTCAGTAACCTGAGATGTTCCTCTCAGTAATATGCAGTACATGTATGGAATGGGAAGAGAGTTAGGAGCTTTATTCAGGTAGAAAAGGAGAAGAGAACAGCCTGGATGAGAGTGAAGGTGGTGTAGCAACAAAGGCTGAAAACTGAAAAAGATATCAGCTTTTTTATCAGAAATAAAAGGGGTAGGAGCAGAAAATGGAGGAAAAGAATCAAGGGAAACAAAGAATGATGCCTAGTCAGATCGAAAATCAAACATTATTCTGAAGGGTATCTTTATCTTTTCAGCCTTTGTATTAAAAGTACATATTCTTCTGTCATATTGATTAGCTACTGAGAATATAAAGTCAAATTCGTATCAGTTTAATTAAGCCCTTTAATGTACAGGCATTATAATAAGTTTTCTGATTACTTCCTTCTTTCTTTCTTTCCTTCCTTTCTTTCTTTCCTTCCTTTCTTTCCTGACTTTCTGCCTGCCCCCTTTTGTCCTCCCTTCATTTATTCTTCCTCTCCTCTCTTTCTCTTCTTTTCGGAATATGAGCAAATGGCACCTGCACTTCCTCAGCACAAAGTACAGTGCCAAGTTCCTTTGTTAGTGAAAGCTTCTACCACTTCTTTAACAAATAAATTAATTCACATGAGTTGGAAGACATGACCACGCTGTTTTTCCTAATGCTTTGTTTTTTCCACAAAGTGAAAAACACTTTTAACCAATAATCTCTAAAAGTAAGGCACACTGCTGTCCAGAATAATTCAGCACCATCATTAGATACAAATCTGCTACACATAGAGACTCATAACAAATATGTACCAAAACATGATCATAAATGTTTTGCTGGTAAGAAACATTTTCTTTAATTAGGATCTCTAAGGGAAGGTGTTAGAGACAGGTTCTCTATTGCCCTGAAGGCATACTTCAGAGAGTCAGGCAGTCTTTGTCTATGGTTAGGTATAGGTGTAGCATTTGCTCTTCAGCAAAGAACTGTCTGGCATGCTCAGGATTGTGGCATTCCCTTGCCTGCTGCTTCTTGGTGTTCAAAAAAATGCACGTGTAAGAAGAAGTACTGGTATTTGCAGTGGTAAGGTAGTACTTTAGTAGTAGTACTTTAGTACTTGCATCAGAATTTCTACAGGCAATTTCTAATAAATTTACATTTTTTAATACTTTTAAAATTAAATCAAGTAATATATCTACATTCTTTACAAAATAATCCATTTATGATGAAATTAACAAAGAACTGGCAAATCATTTGGTTGACTGACAATTCCCATTTTTAGTGAAACAGAAAAAGGCATTCTGCTGTCTATGTACCAGTAAACTTTCATGAATCTAGACCTGAATAAAGACTCTAGAATATAATATTGGCAATTGACTTTGAATGGTAATCCTAGACCATCTTTGGTCTCTCTTGACTTTTCTGCAAGGAAAAATTGCTGGTTTTTGCTTTCTAATTTGTGAAAATTAAGAGTTTCAACTAACTGCATAATTAGTCAGTTCTAAAAAATCCTAAGAAATAGGGATCATCTGGCAAGTAGGTGTCAGTTCCCTATCATCTGAAATACTACTCTTGAGGTTTAGGGTAAATGACTGAAATAATGATGACATGTAATGTCTGCATTTTGTTGATTGTTTTGAGGTAGGTGGGGTTTTTTTTCTTTTTTTTTTTTTTTTTAGGTACTGAGAACAGTTTATTCACATAGAATGAAACATTTGATCCACAGAAAAATTATTAAAATTTCAGGATTTAAGAGGATTTTTTTTTTTTTTAATATGTGTTAAAATTTACTCAGTGGCAATACCTAAAGTAAATACTTGTCATTCAAACATTGAATCCCACTGAAGTTAACAGCTAAAGGCAAACCCTTTTGTTTTGTTTTAGAGCACCCAATTTATAAATGTTTTGCAGAAAGTTTTCTTTTTGTCTGAAGTATCACAGAGAAGAAACTGTCTTTCTATGTAATCTATGTTCATTTTCACATTGCTTCTTAATTCATATTTCTTTTTTTTTCTTTGGGGGTTTTTCACCCCCTCTTTCTCTAGTCGGGTAAGACATGTATCTCAGAAGATTTCTGTAACTACCAGTCTTTAGTGAGTTATAACCTATTTCTCTGTTTAAAGTACCTCTTATAGCAATGTATATAGGTTCCAAAATCCAGCTCAAAGACCTAAGTTATCAGTTTTAGTGTAGGAACTGACAATTTTTTATTCTATATACACATCATTTTGATTCCAATTATTTAGGGGTTTTAATTAATATGAAAAAAAAAGATATGCAAAATTTTCCCTTTTTCTGAAATTAATTTGCTGCCTGCATGATACTACTTCAAATAATAACTAAGAGACCAAGACTGAAGATTGTGTTAGTGAAGGCATGCTAGGCAATCTGTAAGAAAGCATGGTACTTGCAGCTTCTCCCTTTGCAGTCATTGGGAGAGTTGTGATAGACTGAGATTGTGTAAACTATTCTACTCCATGGAAAAATTTCTTTAAAAGATTTATTCATTATTTCATCTTTTATTTTTATATGCACTTTCTATATTTAATATACAGGAAGGTACTGTCAAAGGAATAATAACAGCCACTATACTGATGTGTGTATAATTAGGACTGTCTGCTCTGATTGATAATAATAAATCTTCAACTAAACTTCCACATATTTGTTCATATTAGGCTACTGTATTAACCTTAGTTTTCAGCTGGTATTTGTTTATCTGCTTGATGCAGCACTTTGCCTGCATTTGTTGCTTTAATATTTACCTAGAGTCTTCAGAGGCTGTGGAGGGATTTTGCATTTCAGAGGAGCCTAACCTTGCTATGCTTACCCATTATAAAAACCAGGTGTCCTACACGGAGGTCAACAACTTCTCAAAGGAAATGTGATATCTAGTATTTTGTTTTGCCAGATCAGAGGTAAGACCACTGCTTTCTCAGGACGGACTCAGGAGGAGCCAGGAAAGGATTTTGTCTATTTGAAAAGCAGGAGTGTTTTGCTTTTTTGTATCAGTTTGTTTAGTAGTGTCTTGTTTTGTATAAGGTTCAGTTCCTCTGAATCCAACCATTCATTTAAACAGTGTTACTTTGCTATAGAGGAGGTCTATTTTTTTATTTTTATTTCTTATGGAATTCAGGTTTAAATTTGGTAAAGGAAACTACTGCAGTTTGTGAGCAGGTTTTTCCATTGAATTTTAAAATCCTATTCACAGAAAATGTATATATAAATGTGTTACTTCTTGTATTATGTTTATTGTACACACAGGACAAAATTTGATTTCATTGATATGCTGGGGAGACATTCAGTGAAAACATAGCTCATCTTGTAGTTCCATGGGAAGGGCTGGCTTACACTGCATTTGTGACCAGCTGTACTGAAGAGTAATATCTTCATTTGTGGGTGGATGAAGTAATTAAGTAATCAGTTCAAAAGTGCTGTTTTCTAGATTTGAAAAAGAAGATATTTTCACTGAATGCTAATGTGGCTTACAGGCTCTGGGTTAGACTATAAACTGTGCTTTTCAGTTGTAAATCTCCGAAAAGAGCAACATGCAGAATCTGAAAATGCAACAGAATATTTTCAACACAGTGGCTTCACATTTTATCTCAGTTGCTACAGTCATTTCTCAACAGGGATGCCTTAATAAAGGTTTCTAACAGTAAGATCAGTGAACACAAGTCCCAGATACATAAGTCATATATATACCATAAATCTTTAATGGAAATATGTATAAACATTTGGTATCACAATTGATTTCAATAAATGCTGACTTAAAAGAGTTTGAAAATGTGTTATTTGGCAGTAACGATAAAATTCTAGTTGTCTTACTGAAAACATTTATTTTACTCCTACTTAATATGGAGCAAGCCTAATGCAAATTAAGGTAAACAATACATAACAGAAACTCAAAATTGTTATATTATGGCAGTATTTTAAGCTTTAAACAAAACTCAGTGTATTGGTAACAGATGTATCCTAATTAATCTTTAAACATATCTTCAGTAAAAGTCTGGATGTTTTGTAGGCTGGAAGAGTAACATCTTTAATCTGGCAATACCACAGTGCCCAAAACATAGAAGTTATATACCCATGACCGAAGTTTTAAACCAACTGGAAGACTGACTAATTCCCAAATTAAGACCAGAATTTCAAGGGTTAACTAGTGTCACATAAATAATTGCATGTGATTATTAATGTCAGACTCTCATACCTCATCTCAATGCTTAGGTTTAAATAGCTCCAGATGAACTTCAGGAAAAACAGATGAATGCTAGAATCTGACTAAATAACTCATCTATACTTATGATTTAGGATACTAAATCCAAGACCCCAGAAATGAAAAGCCAGTTGTATCATCTGTTCTTCTAATGCAATCTGGTCACATTTTTATTTACAGCTAATCATTCTGTACAGGTTTTTTCATAGCATTTTTCATAAAAACACTCTGAAAGAAGCAATTTTTTTACTCTACCATGTCTTCCATTTCTTGAAGACTGTGAGCTCCCTTCTCTCTTTTAATAATGGAAATGTAAAACAGAAAAAGTAGAGTCAAATTACTTCTGATAAACATGCCTCTGTCTTTGAAGGTTTGTTGGTTTTCATTTTTTTAATTATATAGGACAAATATGGAGTGTATTTCAAAGAAGCATCAGCATAAAGTAAGGCTGCTACAGGCAGATTTAATAGGCATTCTTGCTGTTTTCTTGTAGAGTTGTTTGCATCTCTGCTCTTCCATTCATTGCAAATGAGTATTTTTCCAGGAGATGAGTAATTCCCCAAGTTTTTGACAAATGTTTCCACTTCTGAAGCTGTATAGGCAAAATATTACCACTCAAATTGTGAAAAAATCTTGACTCACTCAATTTTTTTATTTGTGACTGAATTTCTTCAACATAGTGACAGATCTGTATAGAAAGACAGGATTTGCAGACAATAGCAAGGTTGTGTTGACAATGGTTGGTTACTATTAGGCACAGAGGACTAAACAGCAACTGTTCATGAATGTTCCTGGCAGCATATACATAACTATCTGAGAATCTGTTGTTTGCTGTAAATACATTTATATTCATTCATAATTAATATTTTAGCTCCTTCCTTCAAAGTTTTTGACCTTCTGGGACTGTATCTTTCAAAATTAGTTTACCATTTGAATGTTTTCCCCTCTATGGTTTTATAACTCTTTCAGCATTTAATTCAATTCCTAGTTTTATACGTTCACCTTCAGAAAATCTTACTAATCTATTGATTGGATAAAACTTAATTTCAGCAACAGACCTCCATGGGAAGGAAGTGCCTCTGTATTCATTGCAAGACTTCTGTTGTCTTGACTACCTGAATCATTGCAGTGACTACTCCAAGATTTCATTTCTGTCTTATGATTTTCTGCAAAGCCACATTTTCTAGGTAGTCTCCTTCTGCTTCCTTTAATAATAAGTCTAAAGATTCAAAGAGATTGTTTATTAATAACTTTTATGCCTATGTTTTTCTGGAATTGATACATATTAAGTTACATTAATTTATCATTAATTTAATTTTCTGGTTTATATCACTACACAATTTCAAAGATTTCAGAAGGACAAATAAAATGCATTTTCTAAGATAATACTAGAATGCAGAGATAAATACAACAATATTCTGTAAGATTGTCCTTCTATAAATCAAGGAAAAATTAAAGACTTGTAGTTTCTAGCACCAATGATTTGTACCTGAATCCAAGTATCTTTCCAATCACAGCATCAGAGTTTGGTAAGGTTAGATTTTGAGAGTTTTGGAGAGTCTTTAATCAACATCCTGTAACTTCATAAGAGAGGCAGCATTTATGCAGAAGTACAGGATAGAGTTTTTGTGCTCAGAGATGGTGGGCATGTGCAGGGTCCCTGGCAGCCCCAATCAGAGGCTTCTGCCTTTACCCAGCATGAGCTCCCATGGGAGGGTATAGTTCTTCCGGTCAAGGGCTGCAGTGACCTCTGGGAGTTCTTGCTGGGACCACAGACAATGGTCTCAGCTCTTGAAGGAAGCATGCACTGGTAGAGGGTTTGTAACATGAGTAGTGGAGCTGTGGTAGAAGGTCAGCGGACTACACAGCATCAGGGATAATGAAAAGCAGATGGTCCTAATGTCTCTCAAGAGACTGCACTGCAAGAGCCTGAACCTCCAGCTGCACCAAGGAGAACCAGGCAGCACCAGTGTTTGTCAAGCTGGGAAATGGAGATGACCAGGCTGGTAAAGTCTGGTAACTTGGGAACTCTGGTACCAGGATGATCATTCCTGCTCTACCTGCATCTATGACCTGCAGAGCAGGTTCAGGGCTCCAGCACAGGCAAGGGCAGGGATTTCTGCCCAACAAAGCCTCTGAGCTGCCTGTTCTGAGACCTGTGACAGCATTGGCAGGATAGAGAAAAAAATGGTAGTAGGAGACTCTCTGCTGCAGGGGTGGAGGTTACTCAGCAGATTCAGATTGCTAACAGGGGACATTTGCTGCATGCTGAGGGTTTTGGTCCAGGACATCATGGATAGGTTGACAAGGTTTGTCCATCTTGTGAGTTGGACAAACTATTATTCTACATTTCTTCTCCATGTGGGCACTAGCAATATGGCCAGAAGATTAGGAGCTCATAAGGAGTCACCACATATCTCTGGGGAATGAGGATGAAGGGCTTGTTGCCTGGTGGTTTCTCCTTGGTCTTTCTGGTGAATGGGAGGAGTTTGGTGAGGAATGGATGGATCTTGGAGGTCAAAAGCTAGTTACACTTTTGATGTTGGCAACAGAGTTTTAATTTTTATGATGGTGAGACCTTTTTTGAGGGTTGCTTGGAAGAGAAAGGATTCACCTGACAAAGCAGGGAAAAGCAGCTTTGTAATCAGACTCTCTCAAGAAGAGAACATTAGACTACAGCCAAGAAGGGAGGGAGAGAATGGCCAATAATCCAGTGAGAAAGCACTGGACGAAGTTGGCAAGCAAAACTTAAGGTCTGATGTAAACACTAAGGACTTCATAATCAACAGCTGAAGTGTTGCCATGGATAGTTGCAGTCTCTTTAGGAAGGATATACCAGGAACCTAAGAAGGGAGAGTTGCCCTTCATGTAGGAGAGCAGCAGGATTTATGGAGCTCTTTGTTTTCTGGGTGATGGGCCAGCCAAACTAGTGTGAACATTAGTGTGAAATTAGTGGGAACATTGTGATGGGTGTCTGCTACAGTCTTGTTGAGGAAGAACAACTGGAAGAATCCTCACATTTATAGGCACTTGTCATCTTGGGAGAATTGATCCACCCCTTTGTGTGCTGGAGGGACAACACTGCAGACCACAAGTAATCCAGGAGGTTTCCGAAGTGCATTGCCAACACATTGACACAGATAACTAAGGAATCAGCAAGGGGACATGAACTGCTGGACCTGGCAAAGAACTGGAAGGAAGCAAAGTTCTCTTCTGTCTCCAAGACAGAAAGCAGAACTATCTGGGGAATAACAGGCCAGTCAGCCTCATCTTGGTCCATGAGAGTTCATCTTGTTCTTTCAGAAAATTGCTTACTTCTGCTTTATTTATTTTTTTCCTTTAAAAATAGCACAATATAATTTTCAATTTTTATTTAATCTGTATGATTTAACCTATAAAATTTTTAAAATCATGTTCAGTGGTTTGAACAGAAGGCATTTGAAAAGTGAAAAATAATCCTGAATGAGTTTAACATCACCTTGTTAAAAAGTAAAAAACCCCGAAAATTTATATGTACATGTAAGGTATAAGATTTTGTTTTCTTTCATCATCTGGATAGTACTGAAGGAATAACAAAGTGATGTTAAGCTATTAGTTTTTTTCATTGATATTAACTTAAACTTGAAATAACAGAGATTTCTTAACTAGTAAGATTAGTAAATGTAACAACTCTCTCAGTAAAACAGGAAAAACTAGAGCACACATATTAGTTCATTGTGTTCAAAAAATTGGATCATTTGCCCTCTGCCACCACTGAGTGAAACATTTGTATTGACTCACAGGTCATCTATTAAAATGGTGATAAATCAATTGCCACACTCACCCTCATCCACAGAAGTACAGGAGCTCAGAAGTAATGGCTGCTGTTCAATGACATATTAGTGGGCTTTTCTGTCTCACATAATGAGACAGAAAACTTGGGTAGTTAATGAAGGCACTGTATATTTGAACACCTTGATAAAAAGTCAGTGAGTCAGCTGACACAAATCAAGGCATGATTCCAAGAAACTGCAGGTAGGATGAAGTGCACAGAGTCTATCAAAGCTCATCACATTTGAAAATCAAAGACAAGAGTTCCTCAGTTAGAAAATTCAAAACTATATCTACTTCCCTTTCCCTCTATCTTTATTAGCTTTTTCTGTACAGCAAATAAGAGCTATGTAGACTGACTGCATTTTGTACATTAAAGTGCAACCACATTTTTATGTTTAGTTTACATGAACAGTTATTAACACTATCCCACCACCTTTCTATTACAATAATACTCTATAATTCTTTTCTTCAAATTTCCTTGAGGGATGGTTCTTGCCTGAGTCAGAAGATTTTGCCAACTCTTTTAAATTTCTTTGACAGACACAAAATGACCAATACTCTCCCTCTTGTAAGGGGTGGGGGGGGGGTTGTCAGTGTGACTATTCCATATTTCAGAGAAAAGCAAGTTTCCTCATAAGATGATCACTTTATTTAGTGAAGAAGAAAGCTCTGATGAATTTATTTCCTCTATGTTTTCAGAGTGCATCCTTTAGTTGTCCATATTGCAGGCATTTGTTATAGTAAATTCAGTGGGAATAAATATTTGATCTCTGGATTCTCATTCTTACTTTCCAAAAGTTACTCTGGCCATTTGAGACTACCCCTTAAGTAAAGTCTTTTCACTTCTCTCTGTGGGATAATAAGAGAATTCACGAAAAGCAGTATCTGGATATGGGATTCTCTTAAATCACTAGATAGATTTTAGTGATTTAAGTGATTTTCAATCAGAGTTTGCTGTAAAAATCTGTGAATGACTGGAGAAAGCACAATCAGTTTCTTTTTTTGAATGCAGCTCCTGAAATGGACAGCCATCTCTTTGATGTCTCAATAAACCATGAGTGTAAATTCCATCATCTGCTCATGATGTACTGTTTCAAAGGCAGTCCAGAACAAACACTGTCAAAATAGTGCTGTCAGATAAATATTTACTAGAGGGAGTTAAGTTCCTCATGTCATAAGGAAATTCAGTCCTCTGATTGCTCTTGTACCGTATAATCTGGCTGGTCTATAGTGAGCCTAAGGATTAGGAAACTGCAGACAAACGGTAGTATAGTTTGACTTCCTTTGGTTGAGATGTTTCTTCCAGCATTTCAACAGTGACCTCCTGTTTCACAGAATCACAGAATCATCTAGGTTGGAAAGGACCTTGAAGATGATCTAGTCCAACCGTTAACCTAGCACTGACAGTTCCCAACTACACCATATCCCTCAGGGCTAAATTGACCCAACTCATAAACACCTCCAGGGATGGGGATTCCATCACTGACCTGGACAGCCCATTCCAACGCCTAACAACCCCTTCTGGAAAGAAATGCTTCCTAATATCCAGTCTAAACCTTCCCTGGCGCAAATTGAGGCCATTACCTCTTGTTCTATCCCTTGTTGCTTGGTTAAAGAAACTCATCCCCAGCTCTCTTCAACCTCCTTTCAGGTAGTTGTAGAGGGCGATGAGGTCTCCCCTCAGCCTCCTCTTCTCCAGACTAAACAACCCCAGTTCCCTCAGCCGCTCCTCGTACGACATGTGCTCCAGACCCTTCACCAGCTTCGTTGCCCTTCTTTGGACACGCTCAAGTAATTCAATGTCCTTTTTGTAGTGAGGGGCCCAAAACTGAACACAGGAATCGAGGTGTGGCCTCACCAGTGCCCAGTACCCAGGTAAGATCACTTCTCTGTCCCTGCTGGCCACACTATTTCTAGTACAAGCCAGGATGCCTTTGGCCTTCTTGGCCACCTGGGCACACTGCTGGCTCCTGTTCAGCCGGCTGTCAATCAACACCCCCAGGTCCATCTCTGACTGGCAGCTCTCCAGCCACTCCTGCCCAAGCCTGTGGTGTTGCTGGCGGAAGTGCAGAACCCAGCATTTGGCCTTATTGAAACTCCTACAGTTGGCCTTAGCCCATCACTCCAGCCTGTCCAGGTCTCTCTGCAGAGCGTCCCTACCCTCGAGCAGATCAACACTCCCACCCAACTTGGTGTCATCTGCAAACTTACTGAGGGTGCACTCGATCCCCTCGTCTAGATCATCAATAAAGATGTTAAACAGGAGTGGCCCCAAAACCGAGCCCTGAGGGACACCACTCACCACCGGCTGCCAACCGGATTTAACTCCATTCACTACAATTCTTTGGGCCGGGCCATCCAGACAGTTTTTTAGCCAGCAAAGCGTGCACTCATCCAAGCCACAAGCAGCCAGTCTTGCCACGAGAATGCTGTGGGAAATGGTGTCAAAGGCCTTACTAAAGTCAAGGTAGACAACATCCACAGCCTTTCCCTCATCCAATAAGCAGGTCATCCTGTCATAGAAGGAGATCAGGTTTGTCAAGCAGGACCTGCCTTTCATAAACCCATGGTGGCTGGGCCTGATCATCTGATTGACCTGCACGTGTTGTGTGATGATACTCAGGATGAGCTACTCCATCAGCTTCCTGGGCACCGAAGTCAAGCTGACAGGCCTGTAATTTCCTGGATCATCCTTCTGACCCTTCTTATAGATGGGTGTCACATTGGCCAATTTCCAATCTGTCGGGACCTCCCTGGTCAGCCAGGACTGCTGGTAAATGGTGGAAAGTGGCTTGGCAAGCACCCCAGCCAACTCCTTCAGCACCCTCGGGTGTATCCCGTCTGGTCCCATAGACTTGTGTGTGTCTATGGGATGCAGCAGGTCACTGACTGTCTCCTGGATTGCAGGGGAGTTGTTCTCCCAGTCTCTGTCTTCTGGCTGAGGAGGCTGGATTCCCTCAAAACAACTAGTCTTGTTATTAAAGACTGAGGCAAAGAAGCCATTAAGCACCTCAGCCCTCAAGGGCAAGTGATCGTGAGATTTCTCCTAAATGCCTATAGAATATTTCAACCACCTCTCTGTCCTGGATGGGTGGCCTATAGTAGACTCCTACTACAATATCTGCCCTGTTGGCCTTCCCCCTGATTCTAATGCAAAGACACTCCACCCTGTCTTCACTAGACTTGTACTCAAAGCAATCATAACAGTCCTTAACAACCCCACTATGTCTCTCCTTCCTTGTCTGTCCCTCCTAAAGAGCCTGTAGCCATCAATTGGCACACTCCAGTCATGGGAGACATCCCACCATGTTTCTGTAATAGCCACGACATCATGATTTTCCTGCTGCATCATGGCTTCAAGTTCCTCATATTTGTTACCCATGCTGTGTGCACTGGTATACATGCGCTTCAGATGGGCTGATGTTTTGCCCCCTTCCCCCTTCAAATCTAGTTTAAAGCTCTGTCAATGAGCCCAGATAACTCCTGCCCCAAGATCCTTTTTCCCCTCTGGGACAGGTGAATTCCATCTAATGCCAAAAGGTCTGGTGCCCTGTATACCAACCCATGATTGAAAACTCCAAAGCCCTGATGGTAACACCAGTCTTGGAGCCACAAGTTCATCTGTTGAGTTCTCCGGTATTCTTCTTCATCCATCCCCACAACTGAAGGGATGGAGGAGAACACAATTTGTGCCTCTGACCCCTTAATCATTTTCCCCTAGGACCTGAAATCTCTCTTCATTGCTTTAGGACTTCTCCTGGTAATGTCATCACTACCTACCTGAAAAACCAAGAGAGGGTAGTAGTCCTTGGGTCTCACTAGAGCAGGGAGTTTAGCTGTTGAGGTCCTTGATCTGGGCCCCAGGGAGGCAGCAGACTTCCCTATGAAGCCAGTCTGGTCTGCATATTGGGCCTTAGACACCCCTCAGAATGGAGTCACCCACTGCAATGACTTTTCTGGGGTTCTTTTTAGAACTGGTTTTAATACCTGGTCTAGAATGACCTGGCCTTGGTGGACCTTGGTCTTCCTCCTTGTTTGTCTCATTCTTTTCCTCCTTCTTTTCTTCATTCCCAAGGGTTGTGCATTTTTTGCCCACGTGTTATGGTCATAACTTCCTTATTAATGCAAATAATTTGACCACATTTAATCTTTGAAACATTCCTTTCTTTGAAAATTATATAAAGCCAAAGGTGCTTCTACACTGCAGAACAGAGGAGATACATGATATCAAATACAGTGTCCTTTGGCAGTACCCAGTGGAGAACTAACTCCCTTCTCATCGGTGCAATGTATCTAGCCTGAAATTCTCTGTTTCCACGGTTTGCTCAAATGGGATTTTTTTCACTATTTTTTACTACTTAGTAAATAAATCTTGTTTATTTACCCATGGGTTCTTAACTACCATATACGTTTTAGGCTACTTTGATATAAGTAGAATGTTGAATTTATATACTACTCTTACTTAATTTTCTTTTTTTTTTTTTTTTTTTTATTAGATCCTAATGTTTCTTCTTTTTTCCCACTCTAAAACTTAATAAGATTTACCCTGGAGGCCTTCAGAGACTTCTATTTCATCTTCTACATTGCAGAGGAAGTCTTGTTTTTTGATTTGAAGTGCTATGTTCTTAAACATTGGAAACTTGAGCACAAATTTCAAACCAAAAGCTAAGTGTAAACTGGGAGATGCAAATTTATGGATTATAAACTTCCTAATATAAGAGTTCTGGCGATCTGTACAAAGGCATTTCACTGCATATCCAAGTGAAAAATATGTGTCTCTTCACTGTAATTTAAGAAAACTTGGGTATTCACTATGGGAGATAAACCGTTAGTATTCCAGCAGTTTCCATGAATTGAACAACAGGAAAGCCAGGAATAAAGCATGTATGAATTTGAATCTATATGCACTTAGAGTAAGTTTGGCAATCCATATGCAGTCTAGATTAAACAGATCACATGACATCCTAAGTAAAAAAAATACTGGTTTTCTCTGCCTATCTAGGTAACCCTAGAAAAAAGCAGCTTAGAAGCAGTCTCTGTCCTTAGGGATTTGTTAATTCACTATTCTCAAGAATCTTCAACTAGAGTTAAATAATCAACATGAGGCAGAGGGGACATGATACACAAGGAAGGACCAAAACAATATGATAATAAATCAAAATTCCCCATGATTTAAATTGGCCATTGTAGAGTAGAAGAAATAAAAATATCCAAGATTACATTGTGTTAAAAGACAAAGTAGTGTTTCTGGAAGTAGAAATCAGTTTTACTAAAGGGAATTTCAGAAGATCGGTTACATTTTATGTAGCCTTTTAGAAATCAAATATCAGTTCAACTCCATTGTAGGTTTCACAGATTAGAAGTCACAATTACAGTAGTTCTTAGAGGTCTGATTTCCATTTTGCTTTGAAACACTTTATTGCAGACACAAGATTAAAAAAATACAAGCACATACACATTTTGATTTTGCTATGCTCATCATTGAGGTGTCTAAGTGCATAAATAAGAGAAAGAAATGTACTCTGTGATGACTCCTGTGTCATAGTCCAGTGTGATGTTTTATGCACAGGTAGATACAGTGGCCAGCTTCAATCTTTCTCAGATAAAGCTGGAAACCAAACTTACCTTTTATAAGGAAAAATTAATCTCTTGTTTACAACTCAGTGCTAAAAACCCCTAAAGCTGGGGACTGTTAACATGCAATATACTAAAATAATCCCTTTATATATAAACAATATTACTGTAGGATTATGCTAACACAGCAAATTTGAATTATTCATTCCCCAAAGCACACCTTAATCAATTTGAATAAGTGTAATCAAATTTTATAAACATGTTACTTATGGGGTGCATATGAAAAAATGAATGTGAAGAAAAATTATGTCTAGTTATTCTCTGTTTCCCTTTCCTGCATACTGAAATTTAATTCTTATTTAAAACAAAAAAACAAACCAAAAAAAGGGACAAAAGAAAATGCACTGTCTAATGTGAACAGAATAAAGTATCAGTTCAACTATATTATTGTCAGTGCAAGGCAGTTTGCTTATGAGAAGCTGAAGGAACATTTGATGTTGTTGCTCTTGTGAAGGATATTTATCATAAAATCATAAAATTGTTTGGGTTTGAAGGGACCTTAAAGATCATCTAGTTTCAACCCCCCTGCCATGAGCAGGGACACCTTCCACTAGACCAGGTTGCTCAAAGCCCCGTCCAACCTGGCCTTGAATACTGCCAGGGAGGGGGCACCCACAACTTCTCTGGGCAACCTGTTCCGGTGTCTCACCACCCTCACCATACTAGACTTGTAGTGAAAACATGACCTCAGCAAATTCAATGGAAAAATATGCATTTACTTCAATGGAGCTAAGATTGCGCTCTTTAAGTTTGTTGTACAACAGTCAACAATCTTGAATGCCATGAGCTGAAGTATTTTTGAAAAGCAAAAGGATTTTTCCCTCATATTCTTATTTACCTCATAATTTTTAAAATAATCTGAAATATTTTAACACCATCCTGTATTCTTCTTCCAAATTTTCCGAATTTTGTCTTTTGAAAACTTCAATCCTTTAGTGCCATTTCCTGGACCTCAAGAAGCCATAAATCTTCTGCAACTAACTAGCATTCTTTTAAGTAATCATAATTCATCTAGACTTAGATAAAATACACTTCCTCTGAAATCCTCACCCTACTTGCCATGAGTGATCAAAAATAAGAATGTGTCTATCTTGGTATCATGACTTTGTAAGAACATGAGTAGCAAATCACAAATATGAAAAAGATTTTTTTTTAACTTTAGGATACTATCCATGTTCTCTTGAAGTGAATTAAAAAATTTTAGAGAGAGACATATTTTCTGATTTCATTATTTGTATTACTGAAAAACACAGAACATCCTAAGTGGCAGGTTTTATTTTTTATTTGATCTTCACACAAAGTGTCTAGGAAGAATGCTTTGGCTGTTCTTGCTAGAGCTTATGCTATCACTTCAGCCTATGAGCTGATTTATACTCTCCAGTTGCATTCAAAAGTAAGTCTCAAAGTGTCAGAAGTGAGGGATGCAGGAATTCTTAGGCAAAATCATAAAATGCAAGTAGTTTGTGAATGTTTATGTACCTAATCAAATGGACATTGAATTCAGTGAAGAAAACTTCCCATTTATTTTAATAGACATAGGATCAAGTGCTTAGTTAAAATCTCTTTTTCATTGGGTAATATTTCACTGATTTGTGATATTATGTCATACCAGCACACATGAAGTAAAGACTGCAAAATATTTCTACATGTGTTTTCTTCTCTTCCAGTCTAAACTTTAAAAACTTTAAAAACCTATCTGGATTTACAAAGAGAGACAAATCTTGCAGAGTGTAGATTTTGACAAATTTTTCTCTAGTCAAGCATTAGTGTGATCCATTTGGAGCCCATTTTTAAATAGAATAAATGAAGTTAGATATGTTTTTCTTATATTATTTCTGTCCTTGATACCTATCACCAGTCTATAGGCAAAATATTTAAGAAACGTTTGTATTTTCAGGATAAAAAGAGAGCACTATATACTTCTTACATAAACTTTCAGAAATACAAGTTTCCAATTCTCCATTTCTTTCTTTCTTAATGTATTTTATTTCATTCCCACCCAAAGAATATATTTCTATATTCTTTGACTACACTTCTGTGCTTCCTCTCCTTCTTTGACTAATTCTCTCTCTTTTGGATTAGAGGACATTGAGTTCATATACTATATAAGTGTAGAAACAAAAAAAAAAAATTAGTAAGTATCATAGAATCATAGAATCATAGAATCATACAATGGTTAACGTTGGAAGGCACTTAAAAGATCATTTAGTTCCAACTTCCCTGCCATGGGCAGGGACAGGTTCTGCTACATCAGTTTCTCAAAGCCCCGTCCAACCTGGCCTTGAACACTTCCAACGAGGGGTCGCCCACAACTTCTCCAAGCAACATGTTCCAGTGCCTCACTACTCTCACAGTGAAGAATTTCTTCTTTATATCTCACCTAAATCTACCCTATTTCAGTTTAAAGCCATTGTCCTTTGTCTCTTGTCACCTTGCAAAAGAAAAAAAAAAGTACTAGACACTTTTAATACTTATGATTTTTTCAAAGACGTGTTTTTCGCACTTCTTTTACAAGATTATAAGAAAGAAATACCCCACTAATACATAGCCCTCAGTGAAATGCTATTACTATCTCTAAATTAAAGGACTTTTAGAAGCTTTGTTTTATTGTACAAAAGTGCAAACTATCACCACAAATAAAATTTTTAAAGAGAGTCCTTTATGCTCTATTTGCTGAAAAATTATGCTCTGCTTTTATTTTGGTGGTACTTTGGCAAGTTTTTCTTTAGAAGTAATACTTAAAATACATTACTAAAGGTATGACACCATATTACTACGTAATAACCAGAGCTACTGCCAGAGTTGATCATCATTAATATTCTGTCCTGCACTTCTAAAGAATTATTATATGCAACTTCTGTGTAAGATCTAAAACTTAAAAATTTCACAGTCCTTAAAGACATTAATAAAACAGATATTTCAAAATGGTAAGCTGAATAAATTGCACATCTTTTGAAGGAAAAGCAATTTTATAGTAAAATAATATCTTATTACATACATCAGAGCCAAGATTTATTGTTCTGAAGGAAATGCCTCTCTGATATTTCTAGCCTGAATTTTGACAACACAAGAGATTCAGCCAGAGAAAGTAAGTTTCATTCCTGAAATCTCAAAAATCATAAGAGAAAGTGAAAGTTGTTCTATGAGAGAAATTTTCTTTATATTTCTCACATTAGAGTCACCTCTATTATGAATTAGTTATGACACTGATCAACTTTTCATGTTAACAACTATCAAGGAAGAAGCATGTATTATTTTTAAAAATAAGTACTTTCTCATATAAGAATGGAAAAAAGTAAAGAAATAAAATTTTAAATGCTTTTTTACTGATAGATAGCAGTATCAGCACAGTCATCTTGTCGTCCTTAGCAGTAATTCTCAGGATAAGAGTGACTTTGAGTACTATGGATGAAACACGTACCAGCTCAGAAAGAGGAGGCATGCCATCCACTGTGTCATGCAATGAACTTGTTGTCATTGCTGCTGTTGTTTGTCTATGTAGTAATTTCTTTATTGCTCACTTAAACTTCTAAAATCTTGTGTACTCATGTGAGCAAGAAAATCTGCATAGATGAAATGGAAACAATTTTTATGGAATAAACTCTTCAACTCTGCCAGTTTTAGTTTACATCTCAGAACAATTTTCAGGAACATCAAAATGATGAATAACAGTGACAGGAGCCCAAATAAACATCCAGATGTGTTTTGGCTCAATGTGAAATTCTGACATTGCTTTGCTGTACCCACTTCTACAATATCAATATGTGCGTAAGCATTATAAGTCACAATTCAAATGAACAATATTGGAGGATGTAGAACTAATAGACATTCTGAAATGACACTTTCAAGTTTTGGAAGGTTGTCTTTCTCCGGCTGAGATATGTAAGTGAATCATCACTCAGTTTAATAAATCTGTCTTCCTGAAAACACATAAAATTATAGTCCCTTTTGTTGATGAGGACTTGAGGAATTGAATAATACTCTAAGAGTCAAGACAAAAATGTTCTATGCTGCTTTCTAAGTCTTCTGCAAAATGTTATGCACATGTTCTAGTGGTAGTTTTCATATAAAGGGCCAAGAAAAATTATCCAGAATATAGATTCCTGTGTGCTCAAATAAAAAATGTGGGCCTATATTTTGCCATGAAACTTTTGATGCTTTAAGATGAAGTATATGTTCAAAAATATGCATGACTTACTAAGGAAGAAAGACACCTAGAGATTTAACATGCCATACTTATTATTGATCTCTTACTTAAAATTAAGTGGTGCATTTGCAGTTATCTTTATATTTTATGCAAAGTGTTTATTATGTCTTCACTTAAACATTAGCATTACATCCACTTTTTGATCTACAGTTATGTAATAAAGCAATATAAAATGTTCATAAAAACCTGGTAGTGTACAAGTTCCACCAGAAACAGTTTTTAAAAAGCATATTACGTTACTATATTAAATAGAGCAAAATTACTCTTCTGCTTCTTATTTAGCATTGATTACTACAGCCAGCTTCATAAACTACAAAAAGTTCAAGTAAACGAAAGGAACAATGGATTCCACTTCTTCTATACCAAGTATTATATTTAAATTCAAATATATTTCTATTTAATAATTTTAATATATAGAAATAGACTTCTCATTAAATTATTATTTTCCTTACTTTGTGGTAAATAAAAGTTCATAGTACTCAGAATTTACTAGACTTTCTGTTTTTTAAGGAAAGAACCCAAAATACCAAAGGCAGTATTTTTTCATATGTAAGGTATAAAGCAACTTCTTTTTCTGTGAATAAACTAAAAGTCAGTCTTTTTAGTATCTTGCTAAAGACATTTAATGCAATTGTGCTTCTGTTCCAGAAGGCAACTACTTTGTCCAATATTTGTCTTTGGTAGACTTTTTTTCCTATTTATTTTTGAAATTAATAATTCTTTAATGTTTAAAATCAAAATTAATATTTTGGTGAGACTTCTAGGTATTTTTACGAGGCATCAAAGGGTGCGGTCATCTATTGACAGTCATAAGACTATTATGACAGAAAGTCTAGAAGTCCTTCTCTTTCCACAGAAAGCAGCTTTCTCTGCCATTCTTCTGGTCAGACTGAAGAAATTCTGTTGGTTGTGAGAGATTTGTGCCATAAGAAGTCATCAGTCTCTACAACATCCAGCAAAGAATGTAACCCTGAGTAGTTCATTTGCTATACAGTCACTCATATATCTGAGTAGTCTGTCATACTGGCTTCTCAGGTAGCTTGAAGAACTTTCCATGTGAGCCTTTTGTCATCTCTTAAAGAAAATACTGTGCAAAATGATCCATTCACGCATTGCACTGCACTCACGGAACATTGGGGAATAATATAGGTTTTTCAGCAAAACCTTCACTCAGAATTTCAGCTGTGAGCATCAGTCCATAATTCCATCTAGAATTTATACATAGCTAACAAGCGTTAAATGACAAAGTATATGTTGATGAGGACTGGGGAAAGAGAATGTGCCATTCTACTTTTTCTGAATTGTATATATGTTGCATACATATTTCAAGCTGTCTTTAGAATTCATTCATCAACATTTTTTTGCTTTCCTGTGCAAGAGTCAGTCTTACAGTCCATACAACTAAAAAGTAATAGATGATCTTTTGCTATTTTCTCTTCAATAAATATATTTGTAACTGAGCAAGGTACAAATGGATGCTTGATGTAGGTCTCAGAACTTCCTACAATGTGTAAGGAAGATTTCAATTTCTAAATTTCTGTCTTTCTGTGTAATATGCTGGCTTTTTTGAATTACAATTTCATCCTCTTTTAAGCAAGACCTCTTATTAAGCAACACCTTTGTATCAAACTTTTCTTTCCATCATGAGCATGTAGTAGGTGATAATTACTTTCACAAACCACAGAACATTTTTCTTAGTTATATTTTTATTAAATATACTATAAACATTAGTTTTCATTAACTATACTGAACCATATGAATCCCACTAATGGATACCAACAACATTATACTGCTAAAAAAGTGAAGGAAATTAAGATAAAATAGTAATATTTTTTCAATATGCACATTTCAAATGTCTTTTCAAATGTTCAAAAATGTCTTCAACCTGCTGTCACTCTCTGACAGCAAGGCCATTTTTCTCTTTCTGATATTTTGCCTTACTATTCTTTGAGACATTCCAGTGCATCAGCTGTTGTTTCAGCTGTGTCCAGTACCTGGCCATATGTGCACTACGTGCTTGTTTTGTGAGAAATAAACCATCACTGAAGGTAAGTTCTGTTTACTATTGCAAAGCCATATACAGCCACATTCTAGAATTGTAATAAAATATTGCATTGCAGTAACACGGGGTGAGTACAGAGTAAATTTTTAATAAGATGGGCAATAGCTTTCAATAACAACCAATTCAGGCTAACTTGACCACCTGCCATTATTTATTCAAATCCTAAATAAACATAAGATGAGACGGCAGAATCCCAGGGAATAGGGAGAGCCTCAAGTCATCTCCCCCCTGAGTGGGAAGAGTGAGCTGCTAACAAGGACAGCAGTGACTCAGAGTGGGTGGAGACTGGAGTGACGCCCCACACCCCTCACATACAAGAGCAGCCCCCAGGGAGCACGAGCGACCAGGAGCGCGCGAACAGGGCAGGCAAACAGGGCGTGGCACGTCAGAAGGGTGTGGTGCATCAATTTGCATGGCAGTTTGCGCAGGCAGGGTGAGTGGACAGGGCACAGTCCATCTCCTGGGTCTAGAACTTATGTGAGCTAGTTTCATCTTATCGTCCTCCACGAGTGGACTGAACCATGATCTCCACTCGCATCAAAACCACCACCAGAAAGAACATGGTGACCCAGAATGAGCAACCACGCAAACATGCAGCGGTCCAGGTCCCAGGCTGCAGGGAGTGCCTGAGCCCGTCAATCGTGCCGGAGGGCAGCCGTGACAGCACCTGTATGTGATGTGATCAGCTGGATGACTTGCTCAGCCTGGTGGCGGAACTGAAAGAAGAGGCTGAAAGATTAAGAAGCATTAGGGAGTGCAAAAGGGAAATTGATTGGGGTTGAGTAGCTCCTGAACACTCCTGAAGCAACAGGAACAAATGGAGGCCCCAAAGGAGGCAGGCGATCCCTCAACCTCTTGCTACCAGATAGAAGGAGGGGATGGAAGAGATGGGGGAGGCTGGAAACAGGTCCCTGCTCAGGAAGGCAGGAAAATCCTCTCCTGACCTCCCTCACCTTCCATGGTGTCCCTTCACAACAGATACGGGGCCCTGGAACTTTTGAATGAAGAAGAGAAGGATGAAGAAAATGAATCAAACAAGGAGGAGGACCAAGGTCCACCAAGGCTGGGTCACTCTAGACCAGGTATTAAAACCAGTTCTAAAAAGAACCCCAGAAAAGTCATTGTAGTGGGTGACTCCATTCTGAGGGGTGTCTAAGGCCCAATATGCAGACCAGACTGGCTTCATAGGGAAGTCTGCTGCCACCCTGGGGCCCAGATCAAGGACCTCACAGCTAAACTCCCTGCTCTAGTGAGACCCAAGGACTACTACCCTCTCTTGGTTTTTCAGGTAGGTAGTGATGACATTACCAGGAGAAGTCCTAAAGCAATGAAGAGAGATTTCAGGTCCTAGGGGAAAATGATTAAGGGGTCAGAGGCACAAATTGTGTTCTCCTCCATCCCTTCAGTTGTGGGGATGGATGAAAAAGAATACTGGAGAACTCAACAGATGAACTTGTGGCTCCAAGACTGGTGTTACCATCAGGGCTTTGGAGTTTTCAATCATGGGTTGGTATACAGGGCACCAGACATTTTGGCATTAGATGGAATTCACCTGTCCCAGAGGGGAAAAAGGATCTTGGGGCAGGAGTTATCTGGGCTCATTGACAGAGCTTTAAACTAGATTTGAAGGGGGAAGGGGGCAAAACATCAGCCCATCTGAAGCGCATGTATACCAGTGCACACAGCATGGGTAACAAATATGAGGAACTTGAAGCCGTGATGCAGCAGGAAAATCATGATGTCGTGGCTATTACAGAAACATGGTGGGATGTCTCCCATGACTGGAGTGTGCCAATTGATGGCTACAGGCTCTTTAGGAGGGACAGACAAGGAAGGAGAGACATAGTGGGGTTGTTAAGGACTGTTATGATTGCTTTGAGTACAAGTCTAGTGAAGACAGGGTGGAGTGTCTTTGCATTAGAATCAGGGGGAAGGCCAACAGGGCAGATGTTGTAGTAGGAGTCTACTATAGGCCACCCATCCAGGACAGAGAGGTGGTTGAAATATTCTATAGGCATGATTGCTTGCCCTTGTTCTTGTGGGAGACTTTAACTTCCCAGACATCTGCTGGAAATACAACACAGCAGAGCAGGACCAGTCCCGGAGATTCCTGGAATGTGCAGGAGACAACTTCCTGATGCAGCTGGTGAGAGAACCAACCAGAGAAGGTGCCGTGCTGGATGTCCTCTATGTGAACATAGAAGGACTGGTGGATGATGTGGTTGTTGGAGGCCGACTAGGGCACAGCAATCATGAAATAATAGAGTTCTCTATTCTTAGAGAGGACAGGAGTGGGGGCAACAGAACTGCCACCCTGGATTACCAAAGGGCTCACATTTCTTGTTTAGGTACCCGCTTGACAGAATCCCTCTTTAATGGCCTCAAGTTGCTCCAGGGAAGGTTTAGACTGGATATTAGGAAGCATTTCTTTCCAGAAGGGGTTGTTAGGCGTTGGAATGGGCTGCCCAGGTCAGTGATGGAATCCCCATCCCTGGAGGTATTTGACATAGGAGTCAGGTTGACATAGCTCTGAGGGATATGGTGTAGTTGGGAACTGTCAGTGTTAGGTTAATGGTTGGACTAGATGATCTTCCAGGTCTTTTCCAACCTAGAAGATTCTGTGATTCTGTAAATAGAACATAAAAGTAGGAAGCCTGATCATTAGAATTCTTACTTCAGCTGATAAAGAGGTTGGGGTTTTTTGAGAGTCTTAAAACATATCATATAGCATCAACATAATTTTACACTTTTTGTTTAAGGAGTATCAAACTGTATTTTTTTTTCCTTTCCTCTGTACCTACTCTCTATTTTCCTATTACACACTTTTTTAAGGTCTTTTTTAAGGCCTTTCATAACTGTGTGTTGTCCTGATTTTGGGTGACTGACTGTTATAAATGTAACTGACAACCTCATATCTTTTTTATGGCAGTATGTGTAACTCAGATTTAATTCTGCAGTACCAAAAAAGAATTCATATTAAATGCATGTGGAATTATGAGAAGCAGTTTTAATTAAAGAAAAATTTCTTAAAATTAAACTTTGTACTTTTTTTTTTTTGCAAAGATTTGATGCAAGAAACCTCCAAATTTGTGTAAAGATTCTTGTTTTTTAAAATTCTTCAGATATCATCTCTCTGTCCTTTATTATGGGTTCATTTTTACTGAAGACAGGGAATACCCTAAGCAGTAACGGTCTTCTAATGCTTATTTTAACGTTATTTTTATTTACTTTAAATTATATTAACTTTCACTTAAATGCAATGCATAGTTAACTATTTATTTGCACTGGGAAATAAATGGATAGTTTAACTCCGTAGTAGGACTGCAATTCTAAAATAGCCTATACTTACTGTTTTGCCTCAGCTAAATTCCAGACATTTGATCTGGCTATTCTATATATTTCATGCTCAGAGGATCACACCTGACAAAAGAAATTTATTACTGGCTAGTTAATATCCATGCTTTTATATAAAGTCCACGATCTTCAATGATTGTCTCCCTAATGTTTACCTTCCCGATGAATCTATGTGGAGCTGTGGATTTCCCTGTAGCTTTCCTTTTCTGGATTAAATAAACTGAGTTATATCTTCTTCTTAGGCAGGCTGTAAGCTTTTCTGTCCATCTTAATAACTCTTTTCAGTGCATACCTGCCTTTTACATAGCTTTAACACCTTTTTAATACACATGACCACAGTTATCCAATGTAGAGAAGTAAAGGTGTGAATTTTAGAAAGACATGGCAAATGAATATTTATGATAACTTTTTATTTTTTATGCTCTTCTTCTTTACCATAGCATGAACAATGTAGAAAACATCAGTTAAAATTTTATACCAGTGAACTTTGCTACAGACGCTAAGAAGGAAAACAAGTCTGCTTAGAGCACTAGCTTCTTTTCACAAGAAAACCAAGTGTTTTTCTGATTCCTGATTCCACTTTGGCTTTTCAGTTCCTGAAAGTTCCTTGCTCTTCTTTGCTAACTGAACTGACTGAATTTTTAACCCTAAATCTTTTCTCTCTTGCAAGTTTGTCTTGAGATTTAAAACATCACTTTTAGAAAGACAACCTGTTAAATTGTCATATCATTTTCAGTGTAAAAAAAAATTCAGCTGTGTAACTAAAACTCAGATAAAATGAATAGTTTTGTTAAATTTAGTAAAGGGACATAAATGTCTGGAAAAAATCAATTTTAATGGCTTATCAATGGATAAACTTTTCTACTGGAATTATTTTTTTCCTTGTTTGTTTTTCTGAAGCCAAAATATACATATATATGTTATTCCAAAACCATCTCAGCAGTGTCTCTGGTAGCTAAAAGGTCTTTTTAAGGCTTTACACTAGTTAGAAGATAATAATCTTTTAAAGAGGCAATGACCTAGATCTTATAATTCATATACTGGCAGTTCTCCAAATGTAGAAGTTATTTATAACTAACATTTTAAATATTAAAACAGCAGGTTATACCACCAAACCCATTGGGATTCTAGCTCACTTTTTTTTAGTCATTGATTATAAAAGTCTCCCTTATTATAAAGAGGTCAGACTACATAGGAAACCTTTTTAGCTAGCCAAATGTTAACCAAATTGAACTTTTCCAGTAATTCTTACAGTTGAATAAAAAACCAAAACCAAATTAAAAAACCCAAGCAGAAATTATTAATTTTAAATGAATTAATCACATGGTGATTATTCATTCCTTTCATTCAAGTTCTCAACAATATTGCTATTTTCAACCTTATTTATTTATGTTGATGTTACATGTGTATTTGTAAATAGAAGTTAAAAAGTAGATAGAAAATGTAAAGCAATTTTTTTCAGGGTGAAGTTTAAAAAAAATATATTTTTATTCTAAAGAAGTATTACTTTCTTCAGAATCCCTAATACCAAGAAATGTTGTTGCTGTCTGTGATGCGATGAACAGACACCAAAGCTAGGAAAATATCCATGCTAGTCCCATGAAGTCAGTAAGGCTAGACAAGAGAACTAGTATTATGACCAAGAATAGTGTTTTCTGTAGAGAAAAGTAGATTTGTAAGTGATAGGTGTAACCAAGCATGACTATCAGCCACTTGAATGAAATAATACAGTTCAGCTGGCATACCATCATAAGTATGAAGCTGACATTATACTATCTGTTGTGTGTTATTCCTTCTGTTCATTAGGAGCTGTGATTAAAAGGGTTCATTACAGGAAAGGTGAACTAAAAACATGTAACATACAACATGCAACATAGAACATGTAACACTTATTTTTCTAACACTATATTCTAAAATCACCCAATGTATTACATGTCTTGCATTACATTACCTCTTTAATGACTCCCATTTGGATGAAAGAGCCCACAATTTAAAACTTGGTTTAAATTCACTGCATTATTGTATTGATTTGTCTCCATGGATGGAGACAATGAGTTGGGTAATACAAAAATGTCTTGGTTGTTTAACTCATAAAACAAATCAGAATAAAATCTTAAAATCTACAATCTAATCTATCCCCTAGTCACTGAAATGTATTTCTGAATAAATATGAAAAAGAGGAAAATAATGGAAAAGATATTTAGGAATGAAAGAGTTGCACCAGTTGAGAAGAAATTAGAACAAAACGTAACAGCAATTACTTGTAGAACATAATTGTCATTACATGAAGATAAATAATGATGGAGTAATTATCCCAGTTAATTTATTTCTTGTGTAGAATGGATATGGCTAAAGATATCCACTTATTGACATTTCACTGAAATTGTGATAATTAAGAATCACAAGAACATATATACTATGAAAGCATAAAGTCAGAAAAGCAAACAGAGACTACAAACCTGAAGTCGAACATGAGTACAAGATGGTGGTGCAGAACTAGTAGCCCAAAGGTTTTTATAACTCCTTAGTTAATCACAGGATTTACATTGTTTCATAACTCCAAACTCCATTAACAAAAACAGATTGATAGTTTTGCGATCCAGGCAGGCAGCATATAAAATTAGAACATCCAAGGCCTCATTATCTTGAAAACTTGAAGTCCTGTATAATTTCAACCTTTAAAAAAAATAATTTCCAGAATCTTAATCCAATCTTGTAGGCAATGAAGCTCTGATAATCTATATTCCAATAACAGAGCAGTTATGGTATCAGAATTGTTCCTGGAAAGACTTGGAAAGGGAAGTTTTCTTCTGAAGCTCTTTTACAGCTTAATGAACCCGAACAAAAGTTCTGTGAATAGCTAGAATAGTATGACATTGGCAAAGAGGTAACCACTATGAGTAAGAGAAATTCAAAGAAACAAACATTGACTTGAAATTAAGCCTTATTTCTGTTCTTTTCTGGCTGTGGTTTTCTGGCTGATCTGAATAAGCATGAAGTAGGGTTCTACACAAAAAAAAAAAAAAAAAAAAAAAAAAAAAAAAAAAAATGCGTAAGACCTGGTCTGTATCAAGTTAAGCCAAGACTAAAATATGTGCTGGAGGGAGAAGGGGAGAGGAAAGAATACTGACTTGTTGAGAAAAGTTTCTCTTACTCACAGTAGCTTGATACATTTACATAACAGGAGACACTTTTGAGTGTGGTACTTGACTCTCTACTTGGTATTTCAGTCACTGTGATTCTTTCTGTGTAACAACACACAGATAATGATCACGCCTTCCTATAGTATCTAGTATAACACCTGTTAAGTGTCACTGCCAAGAGCTCTCCACCGATAACTTCTGCATTATAGCTCATCCTATCAGAAGGTGTAGTATTGACTTCAGTTTGGGAGGTTTTTAGGACTTTTTCCCCTTATCAACAATGTGTTTGAAACCCTGTCATTATTCTGTTGCACAGGGATTAGTGGGGTCAGGATACAGGGCGTTGTCAAACAAGATGATCTCTTTCCTTCTTTGGTGGCAATTTCTCCTAAATTGTTTCTAACTCTGCTGTATTATGATCCAGACTCCTCACTGAATGATAATCTGCACAGTGTGCCTGCTATGTTCCATCAAATTAATTTTTCAATACTGACTCCCACTGGCTATAGATATAAAGATGAAAAAAGAACCCATAAACTGACACATTCTAAAGTCTAAGGCCACAAAAAAAAATCTTACCAGCCATAAAAAGAAAAAACTATGAAGTCTGTAATTAGAATTTGAAACAGAAATGGAGGAGCACAGCAAAGAAAGTTATTCCAAAATTAGTAAACTCTTCTTCAGGATATTACATCATTCGTTTGCCCTGCTATTTAAACATCAAGACTACTTTCTCAGGTTCATGAGAAAAGACTGTTTTTCAGACTATGGGATGTAAAAGTTAAATAAATACATAAAAACCCTAAAGACTCAGTAAATACTCTGGAGAGATATTATTATGGGGGGAAACATGGTATTGAGTCTAAACAACAATTCAAATAGAAGTGACAACAGTAAGTTTTAAGGATTACAAGATTAGTTCAGGTTTCATCAAAATTCTAGTTCCACAAATTTGCTCCTTTTCTTATGCTTTTAAGAATTTTTTTGACATTGTTGCACCTCTAATTAGATTGCGTCAGCTAGAGGATATAAAAGAAGAGTTCTTTTTTTTTTACTGATCTCCTGCAGAGGTGTTAATTGGAAAGAAGACAATCTTAATTTGATTTATTTTAACATAAATATGAAGCAGCTTTCTGCAGAAGCTGAAACTTCTGAAGATTAATTCTGCAGGGCTCTGTCTTACAGAAAATAAAATTATGATCATGTGTTGCAGATTACAGTCTAAAATATAGATTAGAAGAATTTGTCAAATATAAGCTGTTAATTTGCTAACCGGGATATGGAGAAGGCTGAGGTACTCAATGACTTTTTTGACTCAGTCTTCACTGGAAAGTGCTCCAGCCACATCACCCAAGATGCAGAAGGCAAAGGTAGGGACTGGAAGAATGAAGAACCACCCACTGTAGGAGATCAGTTTCAAGACCATCTAAGGAAGTTGAAGATGCACACGTCCCTGGGACCTGATAAGATGCATCCACCAGTCCTGAGGAAACTGGCCCAGAATGCCAACTGTATCCTGGGCTGCATCAAGAGAAGTGTGGCCAGTAGGTCGAGGGAGCTAGTGATTCTTCCCCTCTACTCCACTCTTGTGAGATTTCACCTGGAGTACACTGTCCGGTTCTGAAGTCCCCAATATGGGCTGCCTCCCTGCCTATTGGAGCAGGTCCAGATGAGGGCCACGAAGATGATCAGGGGACTGGAGCACCTCCCTTATGAGGACAGGGTAAGAGAGTTGGAGTAGTTCAGCCTGGAGAAGAGAAGACTCCATGGAGACCCTACAGCAGCCTTTCAGTACTTAAAGGAGGCCTACAGGAAAAATGGGGAAGGACTCTTTATCAGGGAGTGTAGTGATAGGACAAGGCGTAACTGAAATAGGGTAGATACTGATTAGATATAAGGAAGAAACTCTTTCCTGTGAGGGTGGTTATACCTTGGAACAGGTTGCCCGGAGAAGTTGTGGATGGTCCCTCCCTGGGGGTTTTTCAAGGCCAGGTTGGATGGGGCTTTGAGCAACCTGGTCTAGTGGAAGCTGTCCCTGCCCATGACAGAGGGGTTGGAACTAGATGATATTTAGGGTCCCTTCCAACACAAACCATTCTATGATTCTATGATTGATGACAAAATTAAAAAAAGTAAAAATATCTGTAATCCAGATAACATTATTTTCTCCTGTGTAGAGATTTATCTTGTTATTTACTAACAGCCACAGCCGTCTATTAGACAATTCCTTTTTCTTTATATTCTAAATCCCTCCTAAAATATGTCAAATCAAGTGTTCCTGTTGCTGAAGTTTTATCATCTGAAAATAAACATAAAAATAGTTAAATTAACTCTCAATCTTCAGAACACTATAGCATCCCAGAATAATGTATTTTGGTGGAGAAACTAATTTAGGTTTTAAAGACACAATTTCATATTGATATTCTGGTAATCGTAGTGTCTGAGACCATCAAAAAGGGGAGAAGACTTTAAATTTTATTGTCTTTGCATTTTTTTTATTCTGTCCAGAACTTGCCCTTGACTTACAAGTTTTTGTCATTCCTCTTCCAAGGAACTAGCTAAACATGAGACAATAAGTTTCTTATGGAAAAAGTCAGTATTGTGGTTTGTATGCTACATAGCTCAGGAAATTTACAAAGGCTAACCAAATTTAAATCCTTTTGGACATTTCTTGAAATTGTTTGTGGTTCACCTCTATATGTATTTCATTAAAAATTATCTTTTATAATTTTTCTTTCTTGACATTTGCTCCCTACTTTTCCAGACTTCAGACAGTGCTTCGGAAGTGTCTAATGTACAGTGTCTGTAACAGCAACAATAGAGTACAAAATAATAGCAGAACTCATAGCAGTTCAGAACTGGAGATCAGGATGACTGACAAAAAGACTGTGAAGGAAACTTAGAGAATTACATATTGACTGAAAAAAGCTGATTAGCTTTATTGTTTAGCTGTTTTAAAGAGATGGATAAATCCTCAGGCAACCGACTTTTTAGAAGTCTATTTGAACTACAATTTTCATGTATTTTTTAAACTTCTTCGTTCATCTGCAAATTGGATCACAGATTCTCCTAGCTCTCATTCCCATTTATGACAATACCTCACTTTATGTAGTAAGGTGTTATCAAAAAATTTTCACTAAATTAAAAGGCTTCTTACAGCTGGAGACTACATACAGAAGAAATTTAAGTATTTATTTATTTTCTGTTTATAAAAGGGAAACTTTTTAGTTGATATAATTCATCTTCTTATCAAAGTTGTTGACTTTTCTGTGAAATATATGCTAAGCAAAGTCAAATGTCTTCTCTGTTTCCTCCTCTGAAAATCCTTTTCTTTCTTTTCTAACAGGAGTTGGAATTCACAAAGTTGAGGTAGGAAACTCATTTCATTACTGGATAATTCAACTAGTTTACTCAAAGCCAAGAGTATTAAAGCTTGATAATGTGATTTTCATTATTTTTATCTAGCAGTTATTCACTATGGTAGTTCACAATGAAGGTTTACAGTCAGAACAAAATCTCTTCTCCACAAGGTAGAGAACTA
Organism: Strix uralensis; assembly: GCF_047716275.1. Taxonomy (NCBI): domain Eukaryota; kingdom Metazoa; phylum Chordata; class Aves; order Strigiformes; family Strigidae; genus Strix; species Strix uralensis. Next base: position 32,387,843 of record NC_134012.1, on the reverse strand, counting down.
TTATGGATTCTTCTTGCCAGTGGTGTGTTGGAAAAAATGTTCATGTAAAATAATAAACTACATTTCTAAACTTGCAAATCATTCTGAAGCATAATTTCATATTCCAAGGCTTATCTTTCAATTGATGCTGAAGTTTTCCTGTAATTCTGATCAGGGGGGCCATGGAAAAAGAAAGTTTTAGGGGGTTTCAATCTCACTGAGCAGTGGAACAGAGTCTTTTGTCTTTCCAGAAATCTATAATTTTCTTTAAGCCAAACTAGAGGGAAGAAGGTACTTCTAACTAATGGTAGTTCTGAACTTGCTTTATCTACACAGATTTGTGATAAATCTGAGCTTATCAAGGCACAAAAATGAAAATCAACGTGTCGTGTTGCATTTATGTCTCATTTTACCTGAAAGGAGGTTACAGAGAACTGGGGATGACTGTCTTTAACCAAGTAAGAAGCGATAGGACAAGAGGTAATGCCCTCAAGTTGCGCCAGAGAAGGTTTAGACGAGATATTAGGAAGCATTTCTTTCCAGAAGGGGTTGTTAGGGGTTGTAATGGGCTGCCCAGGGCAGTGGTGGTGTCCCCATCCCTGGAGGTGTTTAAGAGTAGAGTAGACATAACGCTGAGGGATATGGTGTAGTTGGGAACTGTCAATGTTAGGTTAATAATTGGACTGGATGATCTTCAAGGTCTTTTCCAACCTAGATGATTCTGTGATTCTGTGATTCTGTGGGGTTCTTACTTTTTTCTTGCTGGAATATGAGACATGCACATTTTACTATTTCATAGCCCAGAGATTTCTTTGTGCACTTTCCTTCTTGAAAAGTACGATATATACTGCTGCTTTTCTTGACAACAACAGATACAATGTCCTTTGGCATTGGAGTGATTCCCTAAAACACTTTCTGCATTTATTTTAATAGAGCTGTACATTTAACAGTATTTAATATAGAGAGAGAAGCTATAGTATTTTTTTAAAGCATAGTCTATTATCCAAGAAAATAATTCAATATTATCTAGTAAACATGAATTCTTTATTTCATTCAAAAGGTCCCAAGCAAGATTGATTTTAAATCAAAGGTGATATCTTTACAAGGTACTACTAAACAATTAAATCCTTGTCACATAGTTTATCGCTGGAAAGAAAAAAGAAGAAACCTATTTTTAATAGCACTTCCACCTAAATTCCTTCCATACAAGGGTAACTATGCATAGCTGCTTACATGCCTCTCCGCTCACAGTTCATTACAGTGGTGTGTCCAATGACAAGTGAACCTCCCAGAAGTCCTTTCAGGAAGTTCTCCACCTTATTCATTATTCGATTGCCATCATTTGGCATTAGATCTCATAGTTCCTCTGCTTTGCAGCTGAAAAGAGGCTTTAGGGCCTATACTGAGTGGTTCTGTGAAGAGCAGCTAGCTAGAAAACATAAATTAAATAAATTCATGTCTGGAAATGAAAGAAGTCATAAGAAATAGGAAGAAAAGGACAAATTAAATAGCTGTAGGACCTCATATCTGAAAAACTTCCATTCTGGTTAAGAATCACTGTTGTTCCCTCCCTTACAGGGATTTTGAAGTAAGAATAGGAAACAAGAAGCAGTGTAGAGAGCAGGATTTACCAGAGAGCAAGCCCTTTGCTTCTGGATGCAGGCTGGTGGTGGTAAACTAGCACTGGTTAGAAGCCAATTGGTTAGACCCATTTGGGTTTCCTTTCATTTTTCTGTCATAATGTCAGTGGAAAGGAAACTCTACTGACTAAAGAAAATGTTTAAAGTTTTGTGATTTAAATGAAGGACTAATGGAAATTAAAGAAAATGGAGTGTCAGGTTGGCCATACAACCACTAATCAACCTCAAGAAATAAAAGACTTTACCACTGGGCAGAGGCCTTCAGGTCCAGCAAACCAGATGTGCCTCCCATTTGCACAACACAATTCAAAACGAACCAAGGGATTTTGATATCCTTGTAATTGTGGGGAATATGTGAGAGCATTATACAAATACGTTGAGCACAATTTATGCCTCTTCATAGAAATATATATATGCCCTAACAAAATACTTTGTGTGTCACTGTTTATCTGCATATTGGTGTCCTCTCTTCCATATATCAGTATCAGATGACCACATCAGAGATCTTCACATGTAACAACAGAAAAAGCAGAAACCAACCTGCATCTTAGTCTAGGTATTCCAGGATAAGCAAAAGTTCCCTCAAGGTATTCCAGGATAAGGAAAAGTTAGCCCTAGTTATTATTAAAAACAGCTGCTTAGGTTTCTGATACAAGTAAGGGATTTAATTGTTATTTAAGACCTTCAGGACAGGGCAGGGTTAGGTCACACACTACATTACGAAAATTAATGTTCCCATGTCTTATAGGATCAGGACCTGTGTTTGGGATAGAAATTAATCCATTAGAGCTGATGAAACATCAGCGTATGAATTACATACAGAATTATATTTATGTATTTATTTTTATCTCATGAATTCCTTACACATAACCTTTTAAACATAATAAAAATCATTAACTGATTCAAATAGCCATTTTTTTTTCTTAATGCTGTAGGTACCTTTAATGTTATCATTCTCAAAAACACATTTACAGACAGTCTGGGCAGGTTTGTGACTGAAAAAGGTCAAACCAAAATACCAGCATACCTTAGAAATATATTTTTACACTCCATCATAAAAATCCTTTTGGTTGCATAGCAACTGTCTTTTTAATTACTACTTGCAATCTAGATTTTAATAATTTAATTAGTATTTTTCTTCATTAAATTGTTTCACCCAATAAATTTAATTAATTCAGTTCATTGCTAGTTTTTAAATGGTCTTATTTACCTCCCTTCTTTGCCCTTCCAGCATCTTTGGCTATGCAATAGAGACTAAAAATCTTATTAATTTCATATCAAAAACCGCAGTCAAAAGGAATCAGCCTTATCCAATAAGCAAAGATACATCACTTTGGGTAGCCTTTGTAGCTGAAGCATTAGTGAAGTCAGTAGGACTTCATAAAACTCCCACGTTACAACTACAAGGACTCATTTGTAGTACTGGAACTAAAACTAAGGTTTTCAGAGGTAAAATTCAGTGATGTGGGATGTTTAGGGAGGCCTAATTTTAGAGGTAGTGATTTCGGCGCTTTTGAGAAAATGTTTACCTCATACAATTTAATCTTAGGTAACCAGAATTACAGTTCCTTATGAAAAATCCTCAGCTATTGCTCTATATTAAGCTGCTGCTAGAAGCTGAAGCTTAACAAGAACCAATTAATGCAAGAACAATTATGTGAGGGAAAAGGGGATGGTATCTTAATGTAGCTACAGAACTGCTGCCACATTTACCACAGCAAGCTGTAGCTGCTTCACAATGTGGTCAAAGCTGCCAACAGATCTAAGGAAATACCAGTACTAATGGCAAGGTTTACATACTAAGCTGGTGGAAATACATGTGGTAGACACTGAACAACTCAACCTCTGTTTTCTTTATATGAGAGGAGATAAAGGAAGCATTCCCTCTTAAATAGTTTCTTAACAGTACTGGCGTCTGTAATGGCAGGCCGCAAGAAATTTTCACTTAGCAGGAGCATCTATGTGATATATGTTGGAAACTATGTCGGTTTTGTTTTTGAGATATCATCTGTTAAAAACTTTAACTTTTAAACTCTCAAAAATTTTACAAGACATTATATTTTCAGTACCTCTTTATGATTTGAAGAAGTATGCTTTTCTCTCTTTTTCCTCCAAATTAATAGAAATTCAAGTCTGTATATGATAAGACTTAAATATCTGAGTATCTGAAACAGAAAAACATATAAATGGTTTATAAAAATGTTCCGATACATTTAACTTTTAAAATATTACTTACTGAAATCTAAAAAGTTATTGTGTGACGGGTAGGTCTGAAAACTATTCCCATGTCAAAAAATAAATAGTTGTTCTTTAATGAATTTTGAGAGGCTGAATTTGTACTGCAGTGCTTTCTGTCATGATTAATTCTGTCACTATTAATTCTGTCAGGTATTAATCTAATATACTTTTAATTATTTTACATGTAAAATCTTTACAATATTCATGTCTTCCCCTTCTCCAGCCTTACACAAACATTTCCCGCTTTCCCACCTACACTGAATTTTCACGACAGTTTTGAGATTATCAAGCATTATTTTAAGACGTTTTACAGACAGTTTGTTAAAACAGAAACACCAAACAAGACAACCTTATCCTTCTGGGTAAAAGCTTTCATACCTCATCTGAAAAAAACCAAACTCCTTGGTTCATTATCTCTCTCATTATAACATATTTGTCTAAGTAGAATTAATAGAGTACCTACCACAGGTTTTCTGCACTGATTGCACATGAATTTGTGGATGTTAATATTCAAGGACATTAAAAAAAAAATAAAAGAAATTAGATCCTTTCAAATAAGTGATACTTTAACATTTGGTCCCATAAAATAAAATAAACATTATAAAAAATTAAGCCCATAAACATCAGGAAGATGGATAAGTTGACACACCATTCTGCATATCTCTGTTTAATAATATTATATTTCATTTCCCATGCTAAGAAAACAGCCATTACCCAAAGCAGCCATTCGTAAACAGCCATTGTGAACAGATTGTATCCTTGTTGGTGGTATGATAATTGAAATAAGTTTATCAGTCTTTTATGAGGAAATACCAGATGTATAAAATACTTATTAATCAACACACTCGCTTTTGCAAACAACAGTTTCAATACCAATGGCTATCAAAGAATAAATAGAATAAGAGGAAAAATATCAGAGAATTAGCAAAATGACTCAGGTTGTGTTGTATAGCTTGCAGTGAGGGAGGTAGAAGAGGAAGCAGTCTATGGTATAAAGATCATATCTTTTGGTCTTTACTTAGGGACATTGGTTTCACTGTTTATACTTGCCTGCTTTTGCATCCCTGTAATGCCTCTCTTAAAAGCCTGCTTAAAAGGAACTTTGCAGACAGTGACAGTCAGCTGACCATCAGCTTCTTGTGGATGTGTTTGTTTCTCTTCTACTAAACACATTTTTCAATGTTCTGTGTTTATGCAATAGTCTACAAACACATTACCTGTCTTACAGTACAATGAGCTAATGTAACTTTTTCTCCTAATTGGACATATTTAGATTTTTCTATCATTGTTGGGGGGCATGTTTGTTTGTGTTTGTTTATCTATTTATTATTATATGCCTTAGGAACTAGGGCTTTGGTACTGTCACAGAAATGTGGAAGAACCAATGACAGGGATGGAACTGTGGTGAATTCCAGATTCATCTCCAAATTTATCTCTTTAACTTTGGCTTTTATTGAGATGAAAGAGAAAAATCTTATGGGAAGTTTTCCTGTTGTGATTGCAACAGATGCATCTCTTCTGAGTCATGCACTGTTTCTATCTACAAACATTTCTGTCAATGCAGAAACTGTACTTAGGTGGTGAATGAAGTCATAGAACAAGAGTGGATGCATCAGCTGTAGTTACTTAGATAATGGTGGCAGCTGCAAGATCTGTAAGATACTTCATTACTCTCAGAGCTGTAGGAATCATCCACTGCATTGATCTTTGGTCAGAGACTACACATGCAGCCCCTTTGCATTGTTTGAAATACTAGAAGTTTGGAATAGGCAGTTCAATGTGAGTAACCAAATTACCTTCTGGATCTAGTAGGCTAATTTAGCCTTATGTCTTTTAAACCAATGGTGCAGGTCAATAGGACTGGTTTGGCAAAGGGAGACAGCTGATATTGAAGACTCTGTGGGCACTGAAGGGAGACTGACTTCAGACCACCTCTAGTCTGGTCTTGCATTAGGTGCATTCTTAGAATACATCTTCTGGCTATTTCTAGTGAAAGGATTCTAACTCCACCACTCTGCTAAGTCTGACATGCTAAAGCATTGCTACAAAATATCAAAGATAACTGTAGTTGAGAACTTACTTTTACTTATTACTCTCATTAGAAGCCAATGGATTAATAACATAGAATTGCAGGCATGCAATGATGTGAAAACATCAGTTTACATCTCAATTAGTACTGTTACTTAAGAAAATATTTTGCTTATGTCACAGGAAACTTTGAAAAGAACACAGAGGCACATTATTGAGTTTGATTACGAATTGCCATCAATCTATGGCTGAATTTGAATTTTTTTTTATTTTCACAATACTATGTGTGCAAAAGGCAAACTATTGACAGGGTGACTGATACCTTTAACTCAGTAATGAAAGAGGGCACAGGTGAACACTGAGGAGGAAAAACATATCCACATTTAGCTAACTAATTAACCAGTTAAGGCACTGGGATAGGCCAAGGACATGGAAGAACAAGAGAGTAACTTTTGATAAACTTGTTCAGTGGCAATAAAGACCAGGGCTGTAGACATGTGGCATTAAAATCAATAGTAATTTGTTACTAAGGAACAGTTCAGCCAGTCAGAAATTACATGGAAAGCTGGTAGCCTATCTTTAAACCATACCTAGAAAGTTTATTTTTAAATCAGGCACTATACCTAGTTCAAACCAAGAGTTGTTATATAGGAAATAAATTCTAGATCCCAAATAGTCAAGTTAGTTAATTGGAAGAAGCACTGATTTAGGGTAGTACTCAGGAGACAAAACAGATGACATAGACTCAAAGTCAATGCAAAATCAAAATCTCTGTATTCTCAAAATGCTGATCTATGTCTAGGCTCTAGGTTGACACTTATTTAGTCACAACATTGAGATCTGTCAAAGGCCACTGACAAATTCCTTTTTCATTCAGTAAAAAAGATAGTCTACACTTTTTTTGAATGATAGCAGAGCTACATGTCCTTCGTTGATCTCATGATATATGAGCAACATTCACATGTCTAACAGATGTGGAGTATCCACCTGACATTTTTGATAATTTAGTGATGATTATGACAAAAGACATACACTATAAACCTAGACAGTTTATTAGCGAACTGAGAATCTTTAAAACAGACCTTGCTAAAATCCTCCTTAATGTAACTGCCAGTGAAGAACATTTTCCAGAGTTTTTCTATCTAGTAACCCTGATAGACTTCACAAAAAACCAATGTTCTCAAAAAAGCATTGTGGCAGCTGACACGTGTGAGTGCTGCTGGACTCAATAGGCAAAAAATATTAAATGTAGAAACTATAGCCTTTATAAAAGGAAAGCCTTGCTTGTAACTACTGTTTTGTTTCTGCTGAGTCACACCACATTTGCAACTTGCTGTTCTTCAAAGCACCAGTATCTCCTTTTACCACATAAAATTAGGGATACACAAGAGAAATTATTGTTTTAATTCTTAGGTTTGATACATGGAGGACAACTGTTCAAATTAAAAAATTTACTGTTATGTAACATTTCAAAGATAATAATATTTACCTTATTAATTTTTATGTCTCCCCCTAAAAATGTAAAGAACTCAGGAAATACCTTAATTGCTCTTTCTGATAGAAATTTGTTGAACTATTTACTTTGTTATTTCTTTAAGGTGCAAATCAGAAGTCTCAACATACTCTTTTATGCTATTCTGCTCTACTAGAATATGCATAGAACTCTGTTATTTTTAAAGGCCCAGCGCTTAAGGTTTAACGTCTACTGGTGTATTCCAGCAGTGAGTAATTTTCATAAATGCATAAAGAATAAATCAAATGTTTAATTTAAACTTTTAAACATGAAAATAAAAGTAAATTGTAATCAATTTTATATGATTCACATAAATATTACAAGTTATATATGTATGAACACATAAACATATGATACATACAGTATTTAGCTTGTAGAGATAGAGATTTGTATAACTTCAAAACATTGTGGTACTTCATGTAAATTTTCTTTGGCATGCAATTTTTGCAGTTTATGGCAAGAAAAGCAGGGGATGGGGCTGCCAAATTCAGTGAGCTAGATGTTGCTGATTTTAGGCCTTTCTGAATATTGCCCTTATAAAAAGAGAATCTCTCAAAAATTTCTATGTACATACTCAACATTACTTCCTGTGTAGGTACACTGACTCATTGGATGAGTACAGTTAAGCATGTATATAAATGTTTACAGGGACATAATGTTAATCATAGTTCTGTCACTGCAAGGCTATATAGTTTACAGCAGTTTGCCCAACCCATTTGATATTATTTATTTTGTGGAACTACTTTTGGCAGATCATCAGAGAAGCAGAGCCCAGACCAACGAGCAGCTGAGGCAATAACTGGTAGTGTCCTGATCACAGAAAAGCCTCCTAAGTGAGACTGTGGTGCTGTCAAGGAGGAAAACCCATGCTTTCACTTTCATCTAGGGTCCTCACCAGATTCTTGGTGCATAAGAACTCTTCAATTATCTTGCATCTTAATCTCTTAGTTTCTTCTACTAATTCCAGTAGGAACTAATGAGCAGTTTTATACCAGTAAGATTTTAAAAGCATAGAAATGTCAGAAGCATGTGCTGGCAAAATGCATAACATATGAAACAGAAGATATCTTGCCTAGGAAAAGTCAGGAGAAGGTTATTGCCAGTATAACAAGTACTGTTTGAGTAACTTACTGTCAAGTAATTTACTGAGCACCTTCAAAAAATATGTGGACAGGCTGGAGAGGGTCCAGAGAAGGGCCACAAAGATGATCAAGGGACTGGGAAGCCTGCTGTATGAAGAAAGGATGAGACAACTGGGTTTGTTCATCTATGAGAGAAGAAGGCTTAGGGGAGACCTTATCACCATGTTCCAGTATTTAAAGGGTGGCTACAAAGAAGATGAAGACTCCTTTTTTTCAAGGAATCACATGGAAAAGATGAGGGGTAATGGGTACAAGTTAATCCTGGGGAGATTCCAGTTGAACCCAAGGGAAATTTTTTTCACAGTGAGAACAATCAGCCATTGGAATAATCTCCCAGGGAAGTGGTAGATTCCACAACATTGGACACTTTTAAAATTCAGCTGGAGAGGGTGGTGGGCCATCTTGTCTAGAACAGCTTTTGCCAAGAAAGTTTGGACCAGATGATCCCTGACGTCCCTTCCAAACTGGTATTCTAGGATTCTAGGATTTTCTGTGTTCTTTCTCCCTGCAATAACATCAATTCTGTTCCCTAAGTGACATTACTTTGACTCACAGATATTCTAGAGCCATTCTGCCGGATGGCGTGTGCAGACATTGAAAAATATAATCCTTTCAATGAATTAAATGAAAAACTAACCAGAAAAGCAGTACATATTACAAGCATAATAGCTGGCTTGAAAGTGTATCCTGGGGTTTCAGATGATGTCATAATCTGCTACAGCAAATTTAATAGTATTGTTGCCTGGAAGCTAAGCCATTATACCATGTTTAATTTCACTAAGATGTAAATTACATGGTTCAATGTTGTATAGTACTGGCTACTGCCACTGTAGATTCTTGTTCTTGCAGCTGTCAGGAATTCTAATGTTTATGGGGATTTTGTTTAGCTGGAAGTCTTAAGCTTTTATAGACTTTTTTAAAAAAACAATTATTTTATCCATCCCTTATTTGCTATTACTCCATCTCATCTCTGCACTCATCTCTTTTCCAGCAATATTAACAGAATAATAGCCTGACTCTTTGAATATATCAAAAATATTCAGTCCTTGAAGAAAAGGAGAATAATATGATTTGAGAGTGACTTCTTGCCTGTTATAACATTTGGTTTTAGTGAGCCTTTAAACCAAAAAAAGGATGCTCTTCTAGAAAAATAACCAGTTGTCCCGATCCAATATCATGAAGGGTTCTTAAACGATCCCAAAAGCGAGATTAAGACACAAGTGAGGTCAGATGCCATACAATCTTTTAAGCTTTATTTCCGTAACAATGGTGTCGTAGCAATAGGGCAGAGAGAAGAAGAAAGAAAAAAAGTCAGAATACCTAAGCTAGCAAACGCTAGAGATGCAGCAAGATCAGTTACCAAGACCACGAATCCAGAAATGTCCTGTTGGCTTGGTCTCAGTGCAGGGATGGGGTCTTTGCTCCAAGCTCCGAGCTCCAAGCTCCACAGAGAGATGATGTCAAGATCCAGCTTTGAGTGCTAATTTCAAAAAATCCCCGAGAGAGGAGTACGTGGTCCTTTTATTGTCCCAGTCCCCACGATTTCTCTGAAGAGTCTGCCCATTTCCACAGAGCTCATTGTCATATGTGCCACCCCATGTTCTTCCATGCACGCATGCCCAGGTGTTCATGGTGGTCACACCGGGGCAGGGGTCGACCTGCGGTGTCTTCAGCCCCCACACGTGTTCCTCATCCTGCTTTCCTCTCCACCCAGCTCACACGCAAGTGCAGCTTGGTAGGCACTGCCAAGGATGTTGTTCTAGCTTCGGGCGGATATGGTGGTTTCTTCGGGGACAATTCGTCTCCTTCAGAACGTACTCCTCCATGGCAACAGGATGTTGAGACCAGGAAGTGGTAGAGGTGCAGCAGAAATGTCGAGACAAACACAGTCCAACACAGTACCTTACACCAGCTTGGATGCTTATATTCCATCTTTTATGGTAACTGCCAGCATGAAAATTGAGAAGATATTCTGTATTACCCCATAACTTTTACCAGAAAAGATACAGATAAAATTTGCACCCAATAAGCACATCAACACTTCTGTTGTCACCTGAAATTTCCAGCTGAACTCCATAGGAAAATAGCTTAATTGACCATGAATAAAACATAATAGATGTATCTTTAAAGTAGTAAACTATATTTTCTATCATTAAAATCTAAACCAATAATTGACTGTTATCATCTAGTCATGAGCTTTAATATCGATGATTTCTTGACAACATATTACAAGTACTGTGACACATGGCAATGAAAATGCTATGGGGATCTTATCGTTTTTCCATTCAAATGGCTGTTAATTAAAAACTATCTTACTCTTGTACATCTGTATATTTTTCTCCCCACACTTGTTTGTGGGTGGAAATTTTGCCTATCCACTTTGCTTGCCAGTTCCATGTTTCTGACAACTTAATTAATTCTGGGCAGGCTTATGCATATATGGGAAATCGGTGGAGACTTTACATTAGCTTTTAACAGCAAGTGTTGATAATAAAAAGATGATTCATGATAGAGGTATGCTTGAGATGACACAAAATAAATCAACAATAACTGATGTCTATTATAAACCACACACAATTAAAAATAATTTTATCTTTACCTTGAAAACTTAAAAGCAAAGATGAATGTTCCAGTGAGTCACATTTACTAAAAGGTGTTATTGTTTGGTGCTGTCAGTTGGCTTTGTTCATGTAGCAAAGCCATTGTCTATATTTTGATTCTGGCTGTATTTATTTGATTATTATATTTACTGTGATCTAGTGGTACAAATTCCCATCTTTATACCATAGCTACAGTATAGTAACCATTCAGTGGCTGTGTGAGAGAATGCATGCTTCTGTCAGTGTTCTGTAACTCTTCCATGATTAACGGTCATCTAAAAGCAGAAATAAAAGTGCTGTATATCAGAAAAATATTCTAAAAACAGCCATAAGATCTCTTTGAAATTGTCTGAATTTGTCTTTGAAATTGTCTATACAGGCACTTGAAATCATGTAATGGAAGAATTCAGCTTGATTTATCACATATTTGAACAAAGAGGGAGGTTGGTGATGTGTTTTGGGATCAGTGTTAAGTGATTTTCTAGGCCGTTTCCTTCTAGAAGAAGCTTTAGGTAGTACAATAACTAAAGATCTCATGACCTTAACTGAGGCTTCTCCAACAAAACTGTAACCAACTGTAATCAAAACTTTTCTCTCATCTTCACTTCTGCTACTTTTGAGTTTTAATCAACCTACAGAGAAAAACATCCCAAATACCGTCCTACCCTAGGTTTCAGTTCCTTCTCTGTGAAGTAGCCTACATGTGCTTACTCAAGGTATAGAAAAGTTGTGTGGAAACAGTAGCCTGGAAAGCTTTTTGCTGTTGTCTGAAGAGAAGCTACAGAGGTAGCACAAGCCCCTTTTATATAACATTTAATGTACATACACAGTCACTAATGATGAAAGCAAAAAGGATTAAGAAATTATTTTAACAGAACTAAATTCTCTGTGACAGACACCAATTGGAAAAACACAATGGTCAAATGCTTAGCACAAGTAACTCAGCTACACAATAGTGATCTCCACCATGGCAGGCAGAGGCATGAGCTTCAGGGTTTAAAGCATTATAAATATAGCTTCTGTACTCCTCTCTTGATGAGGGAGGGTAAAGGTGGGAACTAATATCTATATGATGAATGATATCTACAGCTCTTACTTACCTTAACATTGTAGAAACATCAAGCGACTACAGTTTACTTTAGAGTGCTCTGGCTGAAATTAAGTGACAAAAGTACCAGTCACTGAAACACATGACTGTGAAACTTGCCATGTTTGAGTAAGCATTCCTACACTGCAAATGGATGGCAGATAACACTTCAAAATCCTTCTTCTCTTCCTGTCCCTCTGGACCTTTCATTTGGAAGAAAAAACTTACAAATTGTAAAGTAAAGAAAAGTACTGCAGTCATGGAAGTAGTAGATTTTCCTTTCTCTTATTGCAGAGGGGTTTTATACATGGCTTTATACGTAAATTAGGTATCTCTGATAGTCACTTCATCAGAATTGTAGGAGATGTGATGACTTAGTGCTTCATGCTCAGAGAATATAGTATTCTAAAAATAAAATGGTAGTGGAAAGCAATGAAGTGTCAGACTAGATGGAATCAAAAAAAAAACCTTGAAATCTCCTTTTTTTCTTATTTTTCCTTCCTAGAAAATAATTTGCTAAATTAGGCCTTTTAAAGAAAAAAAAATGTGTACAGTTCAGGTAATATTTTTTCATTCCCATTAAAAAAAAAAAAAAATGAATCGTTGATGCTTCTGTTATATGTAACAAAGAAAATACTGGAACTTGAGAAATTCCTTGAAAGGCAGATCACTTACTGTGAAATGCTCAGCCGCAGTTAGTTTTTTCTCTTTTAAGAATAAATTTACAAAAAAAATATCATTACACAGTGAGCATATATTTTTCCACTTCACTGATAATTGTATGGTACTTTTCTCAATATTCATCTGTATCTTGCCTTATGAAATCTGATCTCAGAACACAAATTTTAAAGAAATAAAAAGTGAGCAACCATGACAGCATTAACTAGCAACCCACATCCATGTGCTGCAACCCTCTGCTCTGAAATGAGAATCATGTGGACTATGTCTAAATTCCAAACCCTTCTGGTTTCTGTTTCTCTGAGTTGCATGGTTGACATGCAAAGTCCACAAAAAAAAAAAATGTATGATACTTAACCCTACATTAGTCCCCAGCACAAAGCTGAATCAATGGGTTTTGTCTGAGAGATTTTCCCTTGCTTTTCACTAAAGGCAAGATCACCGAACTGTAACCTGATCCTGTATCAATGTTACATTCCTACATACTGAAATATACTTTAACTCTTGACATCAAAACTATAGTTAAATAGTAGATGACAGTGGTAAACCACTATGGATTAAATGAGTTGTTTACTTCACAGTTCCATATTTCAGTGGCACATGCATACTGTTGAGATTTTGCTTTCAACAGTTATATTTAGCTACCGTTAATATATATATGGAACTGTGGGCTTAACTTTAACTTTGTTTTTTTATTGCTAAAATGCTTCTTTTCACATTCAAGATACTGTGCCTAGCTGGAGTGCTGGGGAATATGCCTAAATTTGTTATTACTTGGAAAATGAAATTCAAAGTGACTTCTTCATAAAAAGGATTTTAAAAAAACCCAACCTTTGCAAGCATAAGCCTAATCACAAACACTATGTTTTGAGTTTGCATTGCTAATTTAGCCTCATTTTATTGCAAATTCTGGAATTTTGCACATTCTTTTTAGGCTATTTCAGTATCAAACCGCATTCTGTCAATGTCTCATTTGAGCCTAATGTTTTATTCAATATCACATGTATAGCACTATATAAATGTAATGATTCTAAAAGATGAGTGAAGCTAAAGCTCTTTAGAAATTTATTACAGATGTTATTTTATCTTTATTTCATTGCTTTCATAATACAAATTAGTTAACTAATTCTATTTTTACTCAGAACAGTTTGCTTTCTTTTTTTTTAAGACAACTTTTACTTCTAGAGAAGCTTTGTGAAAGTATGCTAAATCAATCAGAAAAATATCTAACTTTGCTACTGCAGAAGAGCATCCCAAAAAAAGTTGTTTTTTATATCAGAAGTATTCATAACTTTTCCACAGGAAATTAATAAAGAACTACAAAATGAACAGGGCTTTTATATTAAGACTACCCTTCGTCTAAGGGAATTAAGAAAATTAAGAGTTGCTAAAATATTTTTTATTTTTCTTTTGTAGTTGATGTAATTAAGACACTAAAAATGTTAAAGAATACATTATTGATGCCTATAGAAAAACAAATAATTTATACTGTGTGCTAAAATCTTTCAGGTTTCCTTCATTTTTTTCTTTACCAAAAAGAACAAAGAATTGTATAAAACAGGTCTGATTCCTTCACTGTTTCTTGTACCAGTTCTCCCCATTATTTTTCTCTTCATTATGGTGTGATTTGTCTACTAAACCACAAAAAATTCTGTTATTGGACATGCTTTTTATCTCAGGCTGTTATTGCTTCTCAGTTTACATAAGAGCATCAGAAGTACCCTACACCTCTGTCCAACACCATACTTTTTCTCTGGTAGTGACAGTAGAAGATCCTTCCATCCATTCATAGAATCACAGAATCATAGAACCATCGAATGGTTTGGATTGAAACGAATCTCTGAAAATCAGCTAGTCCACCTCCCTGCCATGGTCAGGGCCATCTTTCACTAGACCAGGTTGCTCAAAGCCCCGTCCAATCAGGCCTTGACACTTTCAGGGAGGGGACATCCACAACTTCTCTGGGCAACCTGTTCCAGTGTCTCAGCACTCTCATAGTGAAGACTTTCTTCCTTATGTCCAACCTTAACCTATGCTCTTTCAGTTTAAAACTATTGCCCCTTGTACTGTCACTACAGGCCTTAGTAGAAAGCTTCTCACTGTGTTTCTTATAAGCCCCCTTTATATATTGGAAGGCCACAATAAGGTATCCCTGGAGCCTTCTCTTCTCAAAGATGAACAACCCCTGCTCTAACAACCTTTCTTCATAGGAGAGGTGTTCCAGCCCTCTGATGATCTCTATGGCCCTCCTCTGGACCCACTCTGAACTAAGTGCAGTAATTTCCACTTGGCCTGTTGAACTTCTTGAAATTCTCACAGGCCCACTTATCAAGACTGTCAAGGTCCCTCTGGATGACATCCCTTCCCTCTACTAAATCAACTGCACCACTAGTTTGGTGTCATCTGCAAAGTTGCTGTGACTGTACTCAATCCCATTGTCTATGTAATTTATGAAGATATTAAATAACACTGGTACCTGTATGGACCATTGAGCTACAGCACTCATTTCTGGTTTCCACTTGGACACTGGGACATTGACTGCAAATCTTCGGATGCATCCTTCCAACCCGTTCCTTACCCATCTAACAGTCCATCTGTCAAACCCATATCTCTTCAATGTAGCAGCCAGAATGTTGTGTGGGACCATGTCAAAGGCCTTACAGAAGTCTAGGTAGATGACATCAGTTGCTCATCCCTTGTCCACAGATGCAGTTTTTGCATTGTAGAAGGACCAGATTAGTCAGGCATGATTCACCATTTGTGAAGCCATGTTTGCTGTCTCTAATCACCTCCTTATCTTCCGTGTGTTTCAGCATATTTTCCAAAAGGATCTGCTCCATGATTTTACCAGGCACGGAGGTGAGGCTGACTGGTCAGTAGTTCCCAAGGTCCTCCTTTTTATTCTTTTTAAAAATGGGTGTGTTTTTTCCCCTTTTCCAGACACTAGTCAGACTTTGCCTGACTGCCACTCTTTTTCAAATGGAGAGCAGTTTAGCAATTTTGTCTGCTAGTTCCCTCAGGACCTTGGGATGCATCACATCCTGGGATGCATTCCTTGCATACTTCCCCACCATCTACACTCACGGGATTAGGGATGCTAGAGGACATGTCCCTGCTTAGTCTTTTAGTATCCATTTACCAATTTGCCTTAAATTTTTCTCATCCCTTTGTGAACCTCCTAATGCTATTTACTTGAATAACCTTCTGTGGCAACAAATTCCTGAAGTTCATTAATGGTTTTATAAAAAAGTAAATAATCTGTTTATAATTGATCTCTTCCTCTTTCAAACTGATATTCCCCTCCTCTTGTCCCCTAATTCTAGTATTTAGGAAATAACAGTGTTGTCTTTACTTTACACTTCACCCTCTTGGTTCATCATGCCCAGTCTCTGCCTTTGCCTCTTCAGTAGAAAAACTGCAACCTTTTTAGTCTCTCTTCATTAAGCTTTATTCTTTCTCTCATTTTAATGCTCTGTACCTTTTTTAACTCCACTTTACCTTCATGGAAATGCAGAGAAGATAGCTGCATAAAGTATTCAAAATAAGAACATACCAAGATTTTATATAACATCAAAGCAGTGATAAGCATTTTCTTGGCTTTTGTGAATGCCACTATGCAGTAAATTATTAATTTTAGAAAGCTGTCAATGATAATTCCAAGATATCTCTACTGAGTTACAACTGCCATTCTAAATTCAGCATCCTGTAAGTACAGCTTTGATTATTTTTCCCTAGAAAATTTGCATGTATCTACACCAAAATCCATCACCATTTTGCTTTCTCACTTGATGTTGTGAGGTCCTTGAGGACTTTGTTACCAGAAATACGGCATCTGGCTACCTAGGAGAACTCAGTTCTAATGACCTTCAAAAGCTTACATGTCACTGAAAGGCATTGAACAAAACTATTCCCACTACAAACACTTGGGACTTCTTATTCCTTAACTGCTTTCAGTCTATAAAAGGGAGAATTCCTCCAATCTTCAACAATTCAGTTTCTCTAAAGACATTTAGCTGGTGACCAAAAATCAAGGGTTTTAAAAATCCAAGTGTGTTATGATCATTGGGTTGCCTTTATCCGTATTGTGGTATAACAATGTTCCAGAGCTCCAGTAAGTCAATATGGTAGCCCTTCCCTTTTTAGAAACTGCTCTTTTTACCAGCAGACTGCATTCACCCATGCCTTCAGTGACCATTTTTTGTCTCTAGTTCCGAGGGTGTTCTCTAGAGCTCTTCTGGCAGATGGAGGTGATTTCAACAATCTAACATCCTCTGACAACATGGGTTTGCCACATGTAGGTTGTACACCTTAGTCACAAATCTTACAATTTCAAGCTTGAGTTTTTCTGGTTTCTTAAGTGAATGTCATCTGATAACAACATCTAACTCCTCCATTTGGTCTAATCCATCTATAATTTGCTCCCCGAAGACTGGGGCAAATACAGAAATCTTTCCAGTTTTCAGAAGTGAAGACAGGTAGAAAGAACACTCCGAACTTCTTTTCTATCATATTATCATTCTTGACTACACGTTTTACACAGTTTTCATCAAAGTAGTGTTACTGATTCCCTAGACGGTCTTCTTCTCTTATGTATTTAATAAGTTTTTGCTATCACCTTAAGCATTATTTTAACAGCATTATGCTGTTCATGGGTTAATAGTATAAATCTATCACGATATTTTTATTAAAGGAGCTTAGGTCCTGCTGAATGGAAAAAAAAAAAAGAGCCACATAAGATGTAAATAAAATTAAAGGATTGGAAGAGTCCAAAGTAACTTTCATTTAAGGTAATAGAAAGACTCTGATGTTTGGGTAAGATCAGTGAATTCTAAGCTTCTTGAGTAATTACCATATTATAATTAAAGAATATGCATTGATTGATAGTTATACTACTCGGTTGAAAAAAAGGTGAAACATAAGGAATACAAACCTTTCACACAACCAAACACTGCACTAATTTTAGGAAGGAATACTAAATTAACATCTTTATTTTGATGTACTAAGACATAGTTTTATTTCCTTATTCATAAGGAATTTTATTTCCTTATTCATAAGAATAAATACTATTCTTATAAGATTTTTTATTAATTAGCAAATATTTCAGAATTCTGGGTAGAACACTGTATAGAATAATCCATTTCAATGCCTTTCTACAGCATTTTCTGGCATAGTTCACATTCATCAAGGCCCTGTAAGTCAACTAAACAAAATCAGAAACTAAAATTTGAGGAAAGAGTGGTGTGACAAGGAATGACAGCATATTTATAAAATAAATTTTTAAAAAACACAAGAGAAAGATAATTTAAAAGTACATAAGCTTAAAAAAAAAAGGCAAAGACTTTATTTTTACTTTATTGCATCACTTCAATCAACATGACTAATGTATACTGTTGTGACTCTACATGCCCTATATGGTGCTAAACATCTCTGACTGTAATGAAAATACTATGATCTTGATAAGAGTATGTGTGATATTTTTTGAGATGCTTCATTTTGCATGATTGTTGTTTAAAGGATGATTGCTTCCCAACTGAAAAAAAAAAAAAAAAAAATAATCCCAAAATGAGTGTATCAGCACAGCTTTATGCAGGCTTGACATACATCTGTCACTTCTCTGTATCCCTGTGGCTGATAAATCTGCTATAGATTGCAGACATTTAAGGATAGAGACTTTTGTCTTTCCTTTACTCTGCATCATGTTTTGAATAAATAGCAGATACTAACTGGAATCTTAATGTTAAGGATTTCAGATTTCTAAAAGAGCAAGGTATTCTTAGACATTATGGCATCCTATATCAATATTTCAGGTCTGTGTTGTCTATGTCATGCTATGGAAATAGAGTTCAGAAGTAATGATCTGCATGCAGGTCAGGATTTTCAAAAACAGGGACTAAACATGCATTTGAGGGCTCAGCAACCATAAAAAGGTTCTAAATATGTGAATTACTGAAACTTTTGTGAGTCTATACAGCAGTAGGCTTTTTAAGAAGGTTTTCTTTTTATCAAATAATAGGTTTTAGCAGCCCTGTTCTGTCATAACTATTTAATCATTTTCCATAACAGGAAAAGAACAGTCTCAAATTCTGCCTCTTTTCTGGTTCTTGCCTTGTGTAGTGTTCTGTACACACAGAAACAGAACTGCATAAAATGTTCAATACTATGCTATGTAACAAGCTCATTAAACACCTGAGACAAAATCTGTTGTAGTAGAATAGAAAATTCCCATTGACTTCAATGGGATTTGGGTCAAGTGAAGTCAGTTAGAATTTACAATAAAAAGTCTAGGTACTTCAAAATTTGTGTAATACAAACCTTGTTTAACTGTGTAGTCCTTATATAAGACCATTTGGCTAGATAATGATCTTGCATTTCTCAGATGTTTTTATCTAGATTACCAGCAATCTTTTTTTAGTGTAGCTGTTATTAAAAAAAAAAAAAACAAAAAAAAAAACAAACAAACAAAAAAAAAGGTTTCTATTCTGAGAACAGGACATTTTCTGACAACATCTAAACAAGTATATTCTTATATTGTTCAAATTTTCATTTTTCTTCAGCCTGTATTTCCTCCTGTAGTAGCCACTTGAGTCAAGCGATCATTATTTGTGTTAATAATACTAATATAAAGACATACATGCTTTTTAAGTCTATTACTACGTTTAAGGGGCTGGACTTCCTTGACTGTCCTGAGGCCTTGCAAAATGTGGAGCAAATATTATCCAAAAGTTTGTATTTAAAACAGAAGGGGAGGGAGAAAGAGGAGAGGCAAAACATAGCTGCATTTTTAAAAGAATTTTATGTTCCTTCCATCCCATTAATTCCTTAAATTATTTTTCCATTCATTTTTCCCATGACACATTCATCACTTTCAAAAAGCTGGAGTCCAAATGAACCAGATGTGCTGAACATGCAAATAACTGCAAAATAGGTTTCCCTGGAAACCAGATGAAAGCCTTCAGAGCAGCTCCACCTCCTGCTCAGCTTGCCTTTCCCTTTTAGCAGTTCAGTAATAGCAAATCAAAACACTTATACCCAGATTGTCCCCTCCACTTACATGAGCAGGGGGTAACCACTTCAGGCAGGATTCAGAAAGGAAAGACTTCCATTTCAGTGTTTTTCACTGTTTTATTCTCTGTAAATCTGTAACTCTTCTGTAATAGTAGCACATGGATTGGGTAGGATGGGCATTTTTGCAGATGGTATCAGGCAACAGCTGCCTTTCACATTGTCCCTTGGCAATCCCATGGTTAACTGTGTAGAATATCTACTAGAAGGCCACTCCAATTAGCACTGATTTATCTGGAATCCCTTCCCCGGAACTTTACATTACTATTGCAGAGTATTTTGAAATTCAGATGGGAACTAAATGACTACCCAGAAAACTCACCTACCACAATCTGCTAGTTTTTTTCCCACATATTCTGTACCGTTCTGTAGATGCCAGAGGTGTAGCAATGAAAGCATGCCTCCTTTCCTCTTGACTGCATCCTGTTTTTTCCCAGGGTTCTCAGCAGTTCATGTGATTGAGTTGCCTTGGTTCCTGCCAAACATTTAAAACTTCGACTATAGTACCTCTGGTACTAGTAAATTGCTGGAACACTTCAGCATAGCTTTGGCCCTTTGTGCTTCTTCACACAGTACCAATAAGAAAGAAATAATACAGTCTCAGCAGATGTTCAGCATTAAGAGGCTCTGTAATCAACCATCATCATCACAGAATGGTTTGGGCTGGAAGGGATCTTAATATCATCTAGTTCTAACCCCTCTGCCATGGGCAGGGACATCTTTCACTAGACCAGGTTGCTCAAAACACCGTCCAACCTGGCCTTGAACATTTCCGGGGATGGGACATCCACAACTTCTCTGGTCAACCTGTTCCAGTGGCTCACCACCCTCAAGATCCCTTTCCCTTAATATAATGATCTTTTCTGAGTTCACAAATCTTTCCTTTTACAGACCAGCTGCAGTATAACTAGAGAAATGTTGCTGTAACAAGAAAGTTCAGTAGAAATTTTCATCACATTGTGAAGCAATCATGACTTACCCTGAGAATGAGGAGAGGACACCATTTGATGCATTGCTCCTGTTTTCATTCTTCATCTGGCCAGAGAGAGGAGGAATAAATCACAATGTTTCCACCCAGACTAGAATAAATTTCTGAAGGGAGAGCTGAGTGAAGTACACTTATTAAAAATTGTCAACTGAAATGAACGCAGGACAACAAACAACAGAAGTATCTTGACCTGTTAATGAGATGCTGCTATCTGGATTAGCACGTATTTGCTGTATTTCTAATTAGTTTTCATTGTATTAACATGCTAATGTCAATATGATACATTACTTTCAGTCGTACAGGCATAAAGCCAATTTTTAGGAAACTGGACTTCTAGAGAACAAAAGTAGGGAATAAATGAATAAGTAATTTACAAAACTACTCAACCTAACTCTACACCAGAGAAACAGTTTATAATCCCCCTTTTTTTCAGTATGACACTATAATTAAACAATGTTCATATGATTAGCATTAGCAGAGATCTCCTCTGGAAGCTGGCACCTTGGTTTTATTCTGATCTTCTTTCCAGTAGAAGCAATTATTATACCTAACTTTGTTTCTGTAGAGTTGTGTCCTTTGAATAATAACATGACACAGAGGATCTGATACAGCCCAGTATTAATGAAACATGGAGACCCCACTCCTCCCTTCCCTTCAAAAAAAAAAAAAAAAAAAAAAAAAAAAACAAACCTACAAAAAAAGTCATTTCTGAGAAGTAAGTTCTGGTTCATCAGAATGTAGAGCACCTCGTTTTGTCAACAGCAGTAATATTGCTTGGACTTAGGGAACATTCTTATTGATTCATGAATACTCCGAAGGGATAGATTAATCTTTTGTGAACCATACAGCTCTGATGAAACTGCTGTTTAACATGCTAAAGTGCCAAATTCATCTTCTCCTTGTACAAAAGAACTTCCTATAATAAAGACTCTTTGTAATAGCAATAAGGTATCTCTTTGGGGAATGTTTATCGTGAAGTGTTTGCACTTTGAAATACTAGACATTTTGTTTTGTATTACACATCTCCCTAAGGATATGAGTGTATGGCAATATCCAATATCTTCCATTCAACTTTATAGCTTAATTATTATTTGGGATATTCTGTCTATACATTTGTCTAAGGTTAGATAAGCAATGCATTTATTAAACTTCATAATCTGTGACATGACCTTTATTGTGTTTCACATCTTCTGTCAGTGCATGCAAAAGTGAGGCAGATAGCCCACTACACATTAAGGTAGATAAGCAGGTAGATAAATAGGTGGCTAGACAGATTTCAGTACAGGTAGAAATGCTGAACTGCAGCTGTAAGAACTTCTACTGAGAAATCTGTGCCTTGTATGAGAGGGTAAACCCAGATCTCTTCCTGATAGTCCAGCGCTCTGAGGGCTAGAAAGCCCCATTAAGGTGTTTACAGTGCTCAGCCAATGTGGTGTCCTGATCCTTCATGTCACCAGTGATCTACCAGGTTCAGGTGACCCATTCCTTGGCTGAATGTTACTGATATGAACCAACACCTTTACTTTGGTCCTGTGGCATGAATGCAATGACTCTGTAATAAATGCTGTGCTTTGGAAAACAGATACTTTGTTCCATGGGTTAGAGAGATCTGTGTGGCTCCAAGGTTGCAAGTTGCAGAGCACTTGCATATAGTTTGGTAAATATGATTGAATAGTGAGTAGTCTGTTAATGTCATGACCTTTACAATCTGATACCATTTCCTGTACATTGGTGATGGCCATACTGCTATTCATCTGTATAGTTTTATTAGTGAAGTGTATGTGAAAGATGCAGACATAAATATGAATATTGCTCCGTGAAATGAATTCTGTATGCAGACTAAACCTAAAATCCTACAAATATTTCTAATTTTCTAGGTGGAAAAACATCTACCCATTCTTTCAATTTTCATACTTTGAGAACAGGGCTTTTTTCCCTTCTTTCTTTTTAACTTTAACAATTTCATCATGGTTTATGTTAGAAATTAAGAGTTTTGGTCTCTTATCTACTTGCCTTTAGCAGCAAAGCATCAAATTGTGAATTCCATAAATATTTAATGTGATCTTTACATAGAATATTAAGAAAATAGAGAGCAGATGTTTAGAAATGTTACCAGCAAGAAAAAGACTGATTGTATTTTAAAAAAATGAAAAATGCTAAGTATAAAAATAAAAAGTGCAGGTCTATGTGAAATATGTCTATTATGGAAAAATTAACTTGCTTCCTATTTAACACTACTGATAACACTGTGCATCTACCGATGTTTCCAGCACAACAGTTGAAACAACTGTCTCTATATTTCGGTTTATAAGCAGGCCCAATATCTACATGCTCTGCAGATGCTGACACAGTTTTACAGGAGGAGGAGAAGACCATTTATGGGCCCCAGTCACATAAATAGTCTTTTCCTCATTGTCATATCCTGCTCAGATGAGGGAGACAAGTGTCTTAGATTCATAAATCCCCAACAGAGTGGACAACAGTGAGACAAATCTCAAGGAGCATGCACAGACATTTATTAATTTCCCACAGTGTACTAATTGGATACACAATAATTGACTAAGTATACAATGAGTTATGACAAGCAATATAGTATGCCTTGAGTTACTTAATGGTAATAAGGGAAAAGGGGAAAAAAAATGAGAGAGAGAGAGAGAGAATAGAGAAATAGAGATCACTGGTCTGGGTTCCTGCACTGATCCCATCAATGAGAGTTCGTTACCTGGTGTGCAAAAAGTCAGTATACACACAGAGCAGAGGTATTTATTTATTTCATGTCTGCACAGGGATGGGTGCTAGGTGGTGACTGCACAAAGCTAGCACATCACACTAAGGAATACAGTCTATTTATCTTGTTACATGATTAGTAAAAAGCTATCTAAATTTACACTCATTGGTCTGTAATTACAATTACATCTGCCTCGTTTGCTATGTCAATTAGCATGCACGCTCCTTACAGGTGTGGGGAGGGAGAAAGTCTTTTTAGTCTTGAATTCAGTCAGTGGTCTCAGTCTCCCCCTTCTACCTTTACCTTGCTTCTCAATCATCTGGCCTTGGTGCCTTCTGGGGCAAACTTTTAGCTCCTTTTCAAAGGTATAGCTGTAAGCAAGGCATGCATTATTTATGCAAAGTTGAAGTAACTCAGTCCCTTATCTCCTGGTTCCTTCTTTTGACTGCAAAAGTCTGAAATCAGTAATTGACCTTGTCATTGTTCTATTTACAAGTTCAGAATGAGCAGAGTAGAAAATTTCCTAGAGACGTAATTTCTAAAAACACTATGTTATTATTATTTAACTTCATCCATAGGCAACAGAGGAGTACCAACCCCCCATCCCAAGCTCAATCAAGTCCTTTTCAGAGGCAGTAGGTGTCTGAGGGGCAGTGGCTGACATGTTACCAGATTGGGGTTCCACCCTCCTACTGTCTTGAGAGGTCTGCTCAATTCAGGGCAGCACTTTCCTTTTGCCTTTTCATGCTCAAATGAGCTTTTCTAAAGCCTTAGCAGACATACCAACCATTAAATCCTAGGGATTCCCCTGTTCAATTTCCTCAGCCCACAACAGGTTTCCATTTGCCCCTGAGGCTTGCAGGGGGTGTGTGCAGACTTTCCAGCTGTTCCAATCTACTTACTGTGGGCTTAGGTTTAGTTGTTCCCCCATAAGGCCCATTCTCTGTGCATAATTTATTAACTCTTGGACCACCTATCTCCAAGTCATAGTACCCCCTTGCTGATTTTGTCTCCCTCTCCCATGGGGTTAATGTGTCCCACAAATAATCTGGTAGTTGTACTGCATACAATTTCAAAGAGTCAGGTAGGCCCCAAATTAGGGGAGTCATTCTATTGGGGTTAGCAATTAATAGCATCAGGGAAGGCTGCTGAGGCACTAAATGTCTGTCGAGCAATAATTGCAGATGAGCAGCCTTCTGCAGACTTTCGGTCAAATGATTTATGTTTGGGGTCTCAATACATGCTGGATCTCCCCTTTCCAAGAAGTCCGTTCCTCCTGCCCAACAGGCAGCTTCCGGATCATGCCAATTATTGTGGGCCCAGACCATTCCGGAAAGAGTACGACAAGCCTTATACTCCCTCAGTTTCTCAAGAATAGGGGAGCAGTTAAGTACCAACATTTCCTGGGCAGTCATGATTTGCCACTGCTCAAACCTCTCCTGGCTTATACCTAAAAGGTCAATTCTCAATTCTCTTCATCCAAGTTTGTCAGATGGAGAATTGGTATCCCTCCAATCATCCCCCAGCATACAGCTGAGGGGCCACTTCTCCTCGTCCGAGTTTGTCAGATAGAGAATCAGTATTTCTTAGGACTTTCCAACACTGAAGGGGATCCTGCCAACTACACCAATTTTAATGTCACATCCTGTTCAAAAGAGGGAAACAAGTGACTTATATTCATAAATCCCCAATGGAGTGGACAATGGTGAGACAAGTCTCAAAGTCCAGACATTTATTAATTTCCCACAATGTACTAAGTGGGTACATGATAATTGATTAAGTATATAATGAATTATGGCAAGCAATATAGTACGCCTTGCGCTACCTAATGATAATAAGGAAAAAGGCAAAAAAGAAAAGAAGAAAGGTAGAGAGAGAGGTAGAAATAGAGATCACCAGTCTAGGTCCTTGCATTGGTCCTGCCAATAAGGGTTCAAGGATGTATCTGTCTTCTTTGCTTCACTTCACTTCTTTTTTTTCATTTCTCACCCCACCTCAATTTATCCACACTTTTCTTGGGTTCCTCACCTAGGTCAACCTACCTATTTATGTATCATATGCATGGGGAGGGGTAAGGTGAATCATATGATGATGTAACTAGCATGATCTTGTTAATCTGCATTAGCATATGCAGGGTTGTCAACTTTCATATGCATTTCATGGATAATGAAGCAAAGGTCATTCACCAGACAGACGACCCTTGAAACTTTACAAGGTGCACTAGAGCAGCACTGTCCTCTCTCCACAGGGTTCCTTCCTCCAACTGCATCTTGTGCTATCCATAAAGCCTTATCAGCTTCAGCCTCCACATTATCCACCTTGTGACTATAGTTTTGTTACTTGCAAGTGCTTGAGACATTCCTCAGCAAAAAGGGCTTCTACTCTTCCCCCATCCTTTATCTTTACCAAGTCTTGTTTCTCATCCTTTTTTTCTCAGGTTGTTTTTCTTAGTTCTGTTTCAGGGAGCTACAAGTCAGCTCTCACACTCGTGTTGTACCTATTCATCCAACCTTCTTCCACAAAGTAAAAAAGAAGCCCCAGTACAAATTATTTTACTTCTGAAATATTACAGAGGCTTTACAGCAATCTTATAGAGTCAAAATGTAAAAGTTCTTTCAGAAAATTATGAGAGACTTTATGACTTTTCAGAAACTATAAGGATTTCATGTGACAACTCTGTATAATCCGCAAAGAATAATGTTTCAAGATCTGATTCAGTTTTGTGTTTTTCATAGCTGTTAGGAAGAGAAAACAAGAACTTTAATCATGTTCACCACACCTTTAATGAGGTAACCAAGTCTAGACTGGAGGACAGATTGCAAATAAGGTATAGTTTCTGCAAAATCTCAAAATCTGTGTCTGCAATTCCCAGTGGAAATGGTGTCCTTAACATATTGAAATAGGTAACAGAAAAATGTATCTCTTCAAAAAACACAAGAGAGAAGATCTAGGGAACTGTAAATCAGCCTCACCTCAATCCACAGGAAGATCATGGAGCAAGTCCTCTGGGATTTGTTCAGCTTTAAGAGAAGGCTCAGTCAGGGGAGGCTTTATTGCTGTCTAACTACCTAATGAGAGGATTTAGAGAAGATGAAGACAAAATCTTCTCAGAGACATGTAAAGAGAAAAGGCAGCAAACACAGGTTGGAATATAGGAAATCTTAGCTGTTTTGCTTTTTTTTTTTTTTTAACAAACACTGCTCAAACACTTCAACAGGTTAATCAAATATTGGAAGAGGATCAAATATTGGAATCCCTATCACCAGGGATTTTGTGAAGTTTCTGTCTCTATAGATATTCAAAACTTGACTTAACAAGCAACCTGAGCATCCTCCTCAGGTCCTGTCCATTCTTCTATTCTGCAGCAGAGGTCCTTTCCTGTATCATTCATTGTATGATTCTGTAATTCTGTGATTTCCACAGGACATTAGGAAGTTCAGACCTAGAAAGTTATCTGGATCTTTCTTGTCTAGAATGCAGTGTAAAGCTTCTGAGACACAATTTATCAGATTTAAAAAAAAAAAAAAAAAAAAAAAAAAAAAAAAAAAAGACTTTGTTTGCCTTGTTAGGAATATTAAACCTATAGTAATAATAGAGCTAGTTTAATAAGAAATACTATTTTTTATACTAACCATGAGTACAATGTGATTTGCAAACTTGGAAAAAACACCTAGCTATTGCTAATGTTCTTGAATGTCCCTTGCTAAATGTCTTATAAATTCCTGAAAAAGAAAATAAAAAGTTGTTGAAGAGTTAGTGGGATAAGATGGAATTGCAAGCAACTGTATTGAGAAAGGTGATGCAACTAAGTGCTTTGTACATTTATCACATCTGTGTTCCCAGCTTCCCACACTAAGTCACTTTGTCTCAATAGTTTGCTACATTTCTAGAGACTTTATTGATCATATTTCACACTAACTTAGCACTCAATGTCTTGTCCTACTTTCACGTGTTGTCTTACTGGATAAATTCCTAACTGCTAAGGGTCACACTGCAAAACAGTGCAGAGGCACTCATGATCTCTCTAAGACTGAATTCCCAGAGATACAGCCTCTGGCATTGTTGGATGACTTGCTGGTGGTTTGGAGCAGCTTCTCTCACCACGCACTGTTCATTACTGTCCTGCCAGTCCAGCACCATGCATGTATAAGGCTGTGCCTGCAGGAGAAGAATGAGGAAGCATTAACAGGGAGGAGGATATATCAGGGACTATGGTATTCACTCACATATGATTCTGGCAGGTGCAATTGCACCTAGTTTGAGAAAACTGCATAAGAGGTCAGAGATAACATGCCTTTGTACAGAAGGGCACAGGCATCTTAAAGCCTATCTTCAGAGTCTCGGGAAGCACTATCTTACCCTTCCAGAAGACATACAACACTATTAATCTTAGTGTTCTCAGTTTTCTAAACATTTTCCTTCCCTTTGCACTTGTACTGTCTTCTACACTGGTCTCTTTTCCTGGTCTCTTCTCCTCCTAACACTTTGTAGCTGTGTATGTGGGTGATTCTGTAATCCTAAAAAAAAAAAAAAAAAAAAAAAAAAAAGTAGTCTTTAGACTGTGACATTACATCTCAGTTCTTGAACCTCAGGTTCGTTCCTGAACCAGACCCCTTCACAGACAAGCTATCTACAGTGTTTCACAGCCTTTTGGCAGCTACCTAATTTTGCCATCTATACATCAACCCTCAGCTTCTTTAGACAGTAGTTTCCAGATCCGAAACAAACAACAGAAGTCTTCAATATCACAGTCAGAAGTCGTTAAAACTAGATTTTTTTGAGAACTAAGTTTAAGTTCATAACAATATCCCATGAACTAAAATAGTATTGAAAAAAACACTAAAAAACCCCCAAACTTCTGAAAAACCTCAAACACTCTTTTATCAAATGGGTGTTACCCTTATCTGAACGCAGTGTTTGAAACCTCAAAAGACATTTCTTTATTAGATGGATAAAGAGACTGACTTAAAGAAATAATTTCTCCAGGCTTTTATTTAACTGGTTAAGTGAGAATCTTTTAGAAGAAAAAATTATTCAATTCAATCAGTGCAGGAGTAATCAGATTTATAAACCAATGGTGAGTACTTTTAGAATATTTAAAAAAGGAAGGCAAAAAGTGCAGGAAGGATTTCTTTGAAATAAGGTATAACTTATCTTGGTTAGGGAGTTTATTTTACGGTAAGGAATTTTACCTCAGAAAATTGGGAATATTTAGAAATGACAAAATAATTTCTTTCTGCCTGAGGAATTATTTCAGTGTAGAGCTCATCAATTTTATTACTGAAAAAATATATGTGATGGGTACTGAAAACATTTCTTACTTCTGAGAGAGTACGACTCTGAGTTTCTTGACACAAACGTGAATTAGAACTACTTCCAGAGAGTTCAGTGCATCACATACCCAGCTAGAGATAGTCACACAGTTATGCTGCTTGTAAATTAATGGACTGACACTGGTTTATGCAATATGACTTTTTGGCCCATGAGAACCATAACACTATGAAACTTAAGCGCTCAGGAAAAAGCATTTAAAGAATTAAGCTTAATGTTTATAGAATATATTCAGATTGAAGAGTCGGGAGAACCCCTGTTTTTTTCCTCAGATTGAGTGTCTTCACAGTAAGTATCATATACTGTCTTAGATATGATGTATATACAATCTTCTGTGGTTTTGCCCCTGTTTTAATGGTTTGCCAAATCCTTCAATATCCTCTACACACCTAGGTAAATATTTTCCTTGGCATCAAGGTTTTTTCGTGACTTTCACCCAATTAGAACTTCAGAAATTGTTCTGAGCATCGTATACTTATCTACATCTAAATAATTGCGCATGCAATTCTGAAACAGTAGGAAAATAAACAAAAGATTCCACATATTTAAGCAAGAAAATATAGGTATTGTTTTAACAATTTGTAATCAATATTTTCTTTGCCACTTATGCAATCTCAAAAGGAAGTTACAAAATGTGGCCCTTTGGATCTAATTCTTTTATTTTAGGCAGCTTGAATAAATTATGCAGAGTATTATGACACCATCTTCTTTAATAGATGGCTACCTTTCCCTGAAATTGTTTTAACAATTATAAGAAAAAAATATTCCATTATGATTCCTTCCAAGCCACTGTACTAGAACGAATTCAGCCCATTCTAATTGGGTGACATCAGGCAGCAGTGAAAATGCAATTTGTTGTGAAATTTGTTTTTGCATTTTGCATGGAAGCCCAGTGTTCAGCTCTTTTGCAGCTCTCCGTTGGACCTTATCAAAGAACATACTAGCTGGAGGGCATCAGCAGCACTGATCATTCAAAGGGAAACAGAACAGCTGTGTTCCTGACAGCTGGAGCAAGCATGACGTCCATCAGCAAATAACAGGGATATCTAAAACTGTTCTCCTTAGCAGGGTGTACCCAAATCCTGTTATGTTGTAAATGAGAGTTCTTAGTGACTGCCAATTCCAACCATTATTTTTCCAGTAGATGATAAACATTTCTTTTACATCTGTGTATTAGTTTGTCATGCTGTCATTCATCATCAATAAAGTAGCTTTAGGTAAGAATTATAAGAGGATAAGCTGTTTCAGAGAAGCTCGAGTCTAAGAATCCTCCTATGTAGATGCACTGTAAAAGCTCACACTGCAAACATACACAGAAATTCCACACAAGAAATACATTTTCAGTTCATGCTTCTAAGCCTAAAAGGAGCTGCTAATAAGGTGAATGTCTTCTCCCTGCATCGTCTCTGCATCATTCTTTTTCTATCCTAATACTGTTATCTACAGTCCAAGAATTTTCTCTTCATTGTCATCAGTTCACAGAGATCAAGATACATCTGAATTTTATGTTCTGGTGTCCAGAATACATTAACCCGGTACTGCTTATCCAACAAAGTTACCCATATCATAGAATCTTATTTTGGACTGTTCACTAGATGTCCCTACAGAGAGAAAAAATGAAGGGGGAAAAAAGAAGGAGTAGTTCATGTTTGATGTTCTGGATTCTGATCACTGTCACTGTCACTTCCTGTTTGTCCTTTTTGAGTTGTAATTAGAATTCACTTTATTGGTCTTTCATAGAGTTTATTCCTTATGTGAAAGTGGCTTGTTGGTTAGTTAACCTGTTTTTCTATTAAAGCAGCTAGGATTTATCAAATAAAAGAAGCTGATAGCTTATTTAGCTTTACTTCTGTCTCTAGTTTTTACATATTTCAGCTCTAAAAAATCTGTAACCTATTCCTTAAGTCACTAGCATTACCTGAGGTGAATTACACCATTACAGATGTAGCTTCAACAAAATTAGTCTGAACAGTGACGTTCAAAACAGCTTTAGAACATGGCCTTATAGTCAAAAAGCTACAAGCATGCCGGCCACTGTCTTATTCTTTCAGGTCACATGTTGCTTGGGAATAAACACATATTATATCTGGTATATTAAGTTTTAAACTGGACTGTGTATCTCTATATGAACATGAGTAGCAAAGAGATATCTCACAAGTTGCCTTCAGACTCCCAGCCTTCCAGCGTGCACTTCACGTGCTCATGCTTTCTATGGTTTAGACTCCCTCTTTTCAGTCTCCCAGAGGAGAGATATACATTTCTTTAAAAAGTGTCTCCACAAAAGAAAAAAAAAATTCTTAAATTGTAACTATTCATGACAATTTCTCAACAACCACATAAGCCTATGTATATTTTATGTGGCTGTATCTTTGCAAAAACTAAAATGCTGAAATGCTAATGACTAAAATTTTGCCCAGAGAAAATAAAATAACATTGCATTAATGAATATGCCTCCTCCTTCAGTTACTAAATTTTCACTTGCAATCGAGACATTAAAGAAGTGACAGTTAAACCATTAGAACTGAAAAATCTAAGGAATGAAAAGGAAGATTTGAATCAAAAGCTGTTATTCTGCAAATGCCTTAGTCTAATGTGTCTGTGTATTAGAGTGATAATGAGAAAGTTCATGGGAACATCGTCCAGGCTGCTGACTTGCTGCAGAGAGCAGTGAATTAAGGTCTAAATATCATCTGTACTAACCTGTCTGAACTTCTAATTTTTATAAAGTTACACATTTGTTATTCAAAGTAAAAATCATGATGCCTGCAGGTGAAATCTAAACATCAATTCTTTACCATACAGACAACTCTTACTTATGCCGCTGTCATGCATACCTCTATGCATGCTATGAATAATCTCTTTTGCTTATATAAGGAGAGACTGTGTCCTTTCCTAACATCTTACCCAGGTGGGCAGGAGCTGCTCCCCTGGTCTCTCAGTGGGCTGCCACCCACTGACAGCAGCTTGATTTGAGGATCTTACACAGGGGGAAAAAGGGACTCAAAAGTATATAGGACTTTACAGTGCCCAGGGAAAGACTGTTTTTCCCACTTCCAAGAGATACAGCTTGCTGCCTTGTACAGATGCCTCCTAAAAATTATCTAAATTGCCTCCTGAAGCAGTGCTGCACTGTGCTGGTCCTTGCTCAGGGCTGTGACTAAACGCAGTAATCTAGCTTTTACAGCTGCAGTATGACAGACAGGGAGGCAAGATGCCTTAATTAACTGTGTTTACTTATGTACAAGACACGAAAACAAAAATTGATTGAAACTCATTTGAAAACAACAAGACTTTTCCTACCTGCTGTTTGTCAGCTAAGAGAGGTTTTCAGTGGAATTTGAGATTTGTTTTCCTTTTAAATAAGTGATTTATAATCTCGGTAGTTCTAATTTACTGTAAGAAAAACATCAGATTAGTAATGTGTTTAAAATTAGTTATTAAATTCCCATTAGACTAAATTACCACCCTTAGAGATATACAAAACTACTCCAGATTAATTTGTGTCTTTCAATAACTATTTCACCTATTTCTGAAAACACTGGTAATTTTAAGGTTAGTGTTACAGCAGTTTACTTGATATTTACACTAGGACCAAGACTCTTAGGTCAGATTACATGCCTTATTCTCTTTGGTGAATCTTTGTTTCAGAAGAAAATAATAAAGTGAAATCTCTTTTAAGAGTCCTTTCAATGCAGGAATAAGATGCCATTCATTTTGAGGGTTCTTTGGCTGAGGTCTGATATGAAATTACCTTTACTCTTTACCCATATCTGTCTAGGCTCTTACCGGTCCAGGTGACAGTATAACATCCTCCAGGAATGTTTTTCTAATGACATGCCCATTATTTCTCATTTGCAGCTTGCCTAGAAATGAAACACTGTTTCCAGTCATTTTTAAAAACCTTTTTACAAATCCTTAACACAGTGAAGAAAATACACACCTTTTTTTTTTTTCTTGCTGCCCATTCTAAATCTCTGATGAGTGAGCTGAAATTCTTATTTGTATTAAATATTGCCATTTTTGAACTTGAACAGATTTGACTCCCTTTTACTGGGTTATGAAGCTACCTCCCTCAAAGTTCTTAGAAACAAGAAGAACTTGTGGGATGATGGCAGAATGTTTCCTTCTGTGAAGTGAGTGGTCTGAAACCGTGGGTGTGACTTCGCAGAGCAATAGCTGTTCTACAGCAACCGTTCTCCAACATTTTAAAAATGTAGGGAGACATTTTTAGAGATTAGTAGAGATTAATAGTACTAGAGGTTAATATTCACAGGGAACATTAAAACACAGAATTGCTACACTGCTGCTAGTTTGAGGAATTATAAATTGAGTTACTGCTGGCTATATACGCACATATATGTATGTGTATGTGTGTGTTGAAAATTATGTGCAGTTAGCTCACTAGCACTTTGTTTAGACAAGTGATTGTCAACTGAGTATTTCTTGATTTTTCTACAATGTATTTCTTAAAGACCTATAGCTGTAAGTTGTTGGTGACATCTATTAAAGCCTACTTTTGCACTTAAACCACATAAACTTTAAAATCCTTACATGCAATGTGTGATGTACCTTTTCCACTACCTTACTCTTTTTTTATATATATCTTTATTTACCTTTGTTATATATAAAGCAGAATACATGTTAAAAATTTGCTTCTATTTGTCAAAGTTAGCAGCATTGTGCTAACAATTAAAATCTTACAAGTATTATATTTTTTGTTTTATGGAAGGAGTAAAGACCATACATTTGTTTAGTTTTATTTTATTCTTATTTCTCAACAAGTGTTGAAATGTATTTAAGATGTCTTGGCAGACAAGAGAAAGATTACTATTAAAATATAAACCTCTGTATTTTAAATAATCCTATAGAATGTAGTGCCAAATCTCTTAACTGTCTAATTGCATTGGTTAACTTGAAGAACCTAAGGAATACAACAGTATTAATCTCTTAAATGATATTGATTTTTTACAGCTTATCACCATTATTTTGTAGAACACTAATTAAATCTGAAGGCCTTCTGAAGAGCTTTGCTGAAGGTATCATAAGTCAAAACAAGTGAAGAAAAAAAGGCACTGCGAAACTGCCAGTTACCTAACGCCCTTAGTCTCTGTGCTCTACTTATCAGTGTACTAATCCTCAGCATATAGTTTGTTCCATTTTCATATTTCTAAATGTATGTATATGTTATAATTAATATGTTCTGTGGGTTGCACTTCCTGACTTAAGAAACATTAACTTAAATGTTTTGCTGAATCAGGATCTTTGTGTAGCTTAGGTAGTAAAGGACACATATCTCCAAGACTATTTTTCTCTTAACTTGCTTTATGATTTTGCAAGTAACAAGTCAGTCTGCCACCCTCCCATCTGTTCTCCCCTTTCTACACTCAGAACACAAACTTTTGCTTCTTCTTACATAATTTTTAATGGCCATACAACACTGCTGATACTGCTCTTTTATCTTGGTATAATCACGAAGCCCTTAGTTAGCAAATGGATTTTACTTCTGATTCCAGTCTAAAAAGTTTCAAAATAAAAACAATCTTAGACACAGCCACCATGCTTTTTATAAACTTATTCTTATTTTGTATCTCTCTTGGTCACATTTGGTTGTTGCTATTTGCCTGTTTTCTGCACTAGGCAGAAAGGCTTCATCTTTTTTTTATTGCTATATGCATGGCAGTGATGGGAAGGCATATTTCGTCAAAGCAGTGATCCCTTAATGCTGTCAGTGGTTGTTCCAGGAGAAACTCTTTCAATGATAAAATCATCCTCTGTTGATTATGTGTTTTCCCTCCCTTTCTCTAATGAACTACTATTATTTCTAAAACTTTTAACATTTCAGTTTGCATATGGTATAATAACTGGGATACATGGCACTCCATATTGAACAATAGGGTGCTATTGAACTATAGCACTTTTTAACCACTGTATAATCTCTTTAGCTACTGTATGAATGCGATAAATTGAGGGTTTATCAATTTAACAATTTATCTCTTGGAGAGATACAAGCACTAAAAAAGAAGGATGAGTGGATATACAAATCTCAATTCTCCATGTATATAGTACATGCCCGTGGCTGCCTGGAGGAGTCTGCATCCTAGTGGAGAATGGAGTGGGAAGGTGTCTGTGAAGAGACCCCTCCTCTATTCTGAGTGTCATGATTCCACAAAAGACTTCTTCACACTGCTTTATGAAACGGCAACAACATAGGAGTAGACCATAAACTCAGAAGTATCAGTGTTGTTTTGGGAAATGCTGCTTTCAATGTTTTTTCTGACACAGCCACAATGAGCAAAGGACACCCATGTGTATCCTATGACTTCAAATTTAAAGTATCCATTAATATATTTATTATTATTTGTTTTCTCATTAGCACTGGCAGTCACAATCAAAAATTAACAAACATGTTTAGAAATATGAATATATTAATTTAGATTTAAACTGGTTTAAAGCCTGAATAAAACAGGATTTATACATTTAGGTCTAAATGTATTTCTTAAAAACCCATGTTTAATCTTGTCATGGAGTATGTCTCTTTCATATTGCAACAGCCTCTGTGAAATTGGTAATGGGCCTGATTTTCTTCTTAGACACTAAGTATGCAATAAGTTATAAGCAGCTACCACAAAATACAGCAGACTCAGGAAGAATTAGGTTGGGAATTGCAAAGACATTAGAACAAAAAGTTTAGAGACATTACAGAGAAGTCCTGTAGTTAGGCACTAAATCAGCTAGAGCACTGGTTGTCTTGGAAGTCACTGAGAGACACCAAACTCCATCTGGTTTACATGAGAGGACTATACCTACTCATAGATACTAAATTTCATTCTTGTGTTTAGGTATTTGAAATTTGCCAAAATAAAATACAATATTACAGTATTTATTTTCCCTCCCAGATTTAACTTCTAAGCTATGTGAACATTTTGTCTGTTAAGGTGTTTTACTTCTGTGCTTTGACTGTGCCTGACATGGCAGCATGTTGAAAATCACATTAGATATTTATTTGCTTGTTTACATACTTAAAAACCTTTTGTAAATATGACCTCTGAAACTGCAGAACTGTTAGGTTGTGTCTGTCTGCTAATACTACTCTCAAATTATGTGAAAAAGAGGATATATTAATACCTATCTTAGGAATTCCTACAGGAATGCTAAATGCCTTGAGTCATGTTATTAAATGCACGTACAGTATCTGCCTACAGCTCCTGGCTCTCATTTAGGAAAAACTTTTGTCATTATCTCTGTCAGCCAGTAGCTGAGACCTCACAGCCTTGAAAATGTCCTCAGATTTGGAAAAAACAGCCAACCATGTTGTACCTTAAAAGACTGAATCATGCACTTTTAATCAGATTTTATATACATCTGGGGTCTGCAATACAGCCTGTCTGAGGAAAGTATGCGTTCTGTCATTTCCTATTGATAAGTAGATAAATAGAAACAGGAAAATCCACCAGATATCCGTGCTCATGCATTAGGCTAAAGAAAAAATAAATCCCTGAAGCATTAAATTTCCAGATTTTTTCTATTGATAATACAATCTCAACTAGAAAGCTCATAAGCAAATATTGCTATTTTGAGTTAGGTGATTATTGGATATCTTTTCCTGGAAAAAATACATCTTTGAGTCTGTAACAGTATTCTCCTATTTTAACTATTTCAACTTCAGTTAAAGGTATTTGACCAATTCTCATATCTTGGTCTCTTCATATCTTAGCATAACTCAGGCTAAAGGAGACGCAGAAAGTCTCTAGTCCAACCCCTTGTCCAGAGAAGAGCCAATTCTGGACTCAGACGAGGTTAAGCAGGGTTTCACGTCAAGGCACAAAAACCCTCAAAGCCAGACACAGCCTAACCTCCTTGGGCCCCTGTCCCATTGTTTGGGCAAAAGGTTTCTCCTTATATCCAGCCTAAGCCATTTGTGTTTCAGCTTGTGCGGCTGCCTCTCACCCTCCCACCACACACCATTGTGAAGAACCCACCTGCATCTTCTCTACCCCCTCCCATCGATGCTGTGATGCTGTTGGGTACCCCCAAAGCCATTCCTTCTCCCAGTGGAACCAGCCTGCCTTGGCACTTCAGCCTCTCTTTAGAGGTCTAGGGCTTCAGCCCCCTCTTGGTGGCTTCTGCTGATTTCATTCCAGTTAATCTATATTTTTCTTGTATCAGAAGCCCAAAACTGGACAATATATCTAGATGTGATATAGCAAATACTGAATAAAGGGTGATCCTTCAATGCTATATCCCAGCTCACACTGCCTCACGTGCTGCTGCCCCTGCTGGCTGTGGAACAGTTGGCTCTGCTCAGCTCATTACCCAGCAAGGCCCAGGGCCATCTCTACCGAACTGCTCCCCAGCACCACCAGCCCCAGAATGCCATTGCTTCAGGGCTCTGGTTTTAAGGCTCAGCCTCTCTCTTCACTGAATTTCACAGGGTCATTTGCGGCCCCTTCCTTCCATTTATTCAGGCCATCAGAAGGCAGCCTGGTCCTCATGCATGTTTACTGGTCCCCCCTCAGTGTCATCATCAAATTTGATAAGCATGATCTCCATTCTCTCCTCTAGGTCACTGATAGAGATATTGACTAGAACTAGCCCCAGGATAGACGCTGCACTACAGCACTTGTTGCTAGCTTCCAGGTAGAGTACAACCCAGTTACTCATGGCACTCTGAGCCCAACCATCCAACTGGTTGTTTATTGGTTGTCTTCACATCCAGATTGTGGTGTCCTAACTTGAATACAATAACATTGCTATAGT
Source organism: Strix uralensis (assembly GCF_047716275.1). Taxonomy (NCBI): domain Eukaryota; kingdom Metazoa; phylum Chordata; class Aves; order Strigiformes; family Strigidae; genus Strix; species Strix uralensis. The sequence continues at coordinate 32,350,072 of NC_134012.1, read as the reverse complement.
CGAGGTAAATGTCATCTATGTCCACAGATCCAGTACTTTTATCACCAGGGCAGTCAGGTTAAAAATCAGAAAAATCCATGGTGACTGTTTCCAAACACCTGTTCCTTCCTGAGTCCAGAAATATGTTCCCAGAGAAATCGCTCCGTGATTTTTCTTGACACCAAAGTGAAGCCAACCCCAGTCTGTAGTTTCTGCATTTGTTCCTTTTGAACTTCATAGAAAATACATGTAACTTTTGCCTTCCTACAGTGGTTGGAGATCTCACCCAATCTCCTCGGCTTTTTGAAGATGGCAGAGAATGGCCTTGTCAAAGGCACCACCTCAGTTGTTGTTCAACAGATTGAAATGGGTTGTCAAATTGTCTCAAGTAATCCCCAACTCAACCTCATCCACTGCTGGCCATTGCCCTACTTGAACACTTTTAATTGGGACATTTTCCTTGTTCAGTCCTTTACTGCTTGATCTGTGTCATTTCGGAACCTAGTTGGATTTTGGTTTTCCTAGCACCAATTCTGCATGCCGGTGTAGTGTTTCTCAACTCCTTCTTTCTAGCCTGTGCTTGCTTCCACCTCCTGTATGGGGTTTTTTTGCATTGTAGCTCTGTCAAGCGTTCCCTGCTCAGTCAAGCTAGTTTCCAGTATGTCTGCTTTTCTCCCTGGGTACCATGGTGGACTGTTCTCATACTTGGAGATGCTGTCCTTAAAGGTCTGCCAACTTTCCTGAGAAACTTTGACTTTTAGTGCTGTCTACCATGGATGACCATCTAACAAATGTCTGAATAAGCCAAAATCTGCTCATCTGAAGCCCTGCACTCTGCTAGTCTCTTTCCTCACTCCACTCAAGATTCTGAACTCTCTAATAATATAACTACTACAGCTAAGATACCATTGATGATTGTTACATCTCCAGCCTGTTCCTCTCTGTGAGGGAATAGCAGATCCAACTGCTCATCACCCCTAGTTGACACATACAGTGTCTGTTCACAAAGTTATACCAAATACCCTTCAGAAATCTTGACAGTTTTTGTCCTGTTATTTTCCCTTTGAACAGATGTAAGGGAGGATAAAACCACCATGAAAACAAGAGCTTGTGACTCAGTTATTTCAAGAAGGCTTTGTCCACTTTATCACCCTGCTAAGTGGTCTGTAGCACATTCCTGCCACAGTGTCACACTTAGTGGCCTATCCCCCAGCCCTAACTCACAAGATCTCAGCCAGCCTGCTCTCTGTCCCATAGCTGAGCTGCACACATCTGAACTGCCCCGTCACATTATGGGCAGCTCCAACTCCCTTCCTTGTCTTCACTGCCTGTCTTTCCTGAAGAGCTTGTATCCACCCATTGCTCACTCTGGTAGTGCAAGCTGACCCACCACATCTGCCATTGCAACTTTGCTGTTGTTTTCTGTCTGCACATACAGCACTAATGCCTCCTGCTTTGTTTCCCAAGCTGAGAGTATTTGTATACATGCAGTTGAGGCAGATGTTCCTTTGCCCTCTTTCATCACTCCTGAGGCCACCCTTGTTTCCACCATCCTGCACTTTTCACCATCCAACCCGTCTTCTCTTTCCTCCTTTGATTTGGAGTCATAAACTCCCACCCTTATCTCACCAGCTTGAATCTCCCCTCATCTCACCAGCCAGTCTTTTGGTAAAGGTGCTCTTGTCCCATTTCAGCAGATGGTCCCCATACTCTGCAGTCCTTGATGCTCAGAATGGCTCCCATGATCATGCCCTGGGGGACATCCTCACTTATGCTTTACATAGGCTTCCTGCCTCCAGAGGTCAACAGCCCCTTCTTCACATCCAGTGCCACAAACCCTCCTTGGCACCATCCAAAAGCCATTGGGTTCCTCCATTGGCAGAAGCTGACTGCGGACTAAACCTCCCTCTTTTTTTTGGAAACAGCAGACAAGAGTTGTAAGAAATGAGTGCTAGAGCTTTCCCAGAGTAAAAGCCTCCTGTGGTGACCCTTTTCTGGCAGTCACTAGCAGCCCAAGGTACCTAGAGGATTTCCTAGGCTACCCAGAAGCAGCGCCCATAGACTGCTGCACAAGCACTTCTCTCTGCTTGCTGTGATCTTTGGATGTTACTTTTAAGTAATGCTGAACCACCATTACTATTACCATATTGCTCCTAGGTTCTGGGGCTTGAATTACATGACAGTTGAAAAGAAAACCAGAGCATCCAGAGTATCTGTTACTACTATGTGAACAAATTTATGGAACTTCCTTATGAAAATGAAAAAAATTGATGTAATTACATTGGTGAAGTTTAGTTGAGTCAGTTGCACATTGCTATATAGTCATGTGGAACAGAAACTTTTGTTTTTCTTCCTTTTTAAATAGCAGAAGCAAAAATGGGCAAATACCTCATGCAGGTACTTCAAATACTTCATGCAGGGCAACTTTTGAAGCAGGACACAGAGAATGAAGGAGCTGTAATTTTTTTTCTGCCGATTGTGTTCCTGAGAGTAGGCATGGGGGGAAAGGGAAGAAAAGCTCTTTGTCTTGGGTCACACCTGAACTTGTTAAGAGAGATGTAAATGAATGAAATTTTATTTGAGACAAATGCAGTAGAACTTGGATAGAGACAACATGGACAGAGAGCTCCAAAGCTCCCAAAAAGCAACCATAGTACTAGTTAGAACATTAGGATAATCTAAGTTGGAAAGTATTCGTTTTGTTCTGTTTGTGTTTAAATACAGACCACAAGGCCAGGACTCATCCCTGTAATGTGAATTTGAGTTAGGTAAAAAAAAAACAGAGTATCTTCTTTTCCTTGATTTTACTCCTCCTTCCTTGGTAGACAACTGATGCAACTGAATACATCACAGACACAGTGTGAAGCTGGCAAGGCCTTGAAGTATTCAGGACACTGAAAAAGAAGTCTCCAACTTCCATTTTGAAAACACCTTTCACTGTAATACAGGAAAAAAGTATCTGAACTCTGTCTCGTGTGCTTGTTAGCATTTCTTGGGTGTGCTGTCATCCTGGATGATCCTTACCTAGCAAAGGTCTTGACCCAGATCTGTGTTTGGTCCATTTTTATTTTTTTTTCCCCCTGAAATCTAACAGGGTATAGTGTGTAGAGAGGCTATCTTCCAGTGAAAATGTACACTTCTTTACCTAGCTTCCCTTGCTATAATACGGCTGGTTATATTCTATACATATGTTTCAGAAATGTGCCGAAAGGCAGAATTAAAACATTTCTGAGCATGGGGGTAGGAAGCCTTAATGTTTTATGAATAGTGTGATAATACAATGTCTTTGTATTCCTGAAATTCAATTCACTTAAAAAATCCTTCAGTGTTGATGTCTTCTGGAATAATTGCAATAATGACTTCCATATTCAATTAACCTCTTTTAAAGTTTTGTATTAGTGATTATGGGTCATCTCAATGGGGATGAAATTGTCACACACAGAGCAGAATATAACCATGAAGTCACAGTGGCACAAGTTACAAATTCAATCAGAAAATCACCATTAAAAGTACTTCAAAGTCCTTGTGCCAGAAAAGAAAGTCTCCATTAACGTAATCATGATTTTTGTTTCAAAAAGTGAAACTTGCAGACTAATAATGATGGATGTAAGATAGGGACTGGTGATGTTTCATAGTTTTGTGGAATTTAAATAAAACATCAAGTAGCTGATTCTACAGTTGCTTTGCTGACTGTTTCACACAAATCTGCACAACTGTTGGTGATCACAGCCAGATGCTGGCTAGAAATTTTTGAAATTCAGCATCTGCTCTTGCATAACACTTTTCATTGGCACAGTCCTCTCTGGAATACTTATACATTAACTTTGAAAAATATTTAGCATTAGTCATACTTACATACAGTCTTTTTAAAAATTAAATGCTACATTTCTGTAATTATGGTTAAGTATTATTAAAATTCACTGACATGCTAAATAGTTCTTGTACTTGTCACTCTCTGAAAAGCTTTTTTGGTTTCAGAAAGGACTTTTCATTTTTTTGAGGACTGTCCTTATAACACTCTAAAGTCAGTGTCAATGAATGAAAACTGTCAGCTGTAAAAACTGACACAAATCTGACTACAAAAAGGTTGCTATTTCTTATTTTAGGTAACTTTATTTTCAGGCTCCATAAGGAGAAGTAGATGTTGTATAAGTACTTAATAAATATGTTACTCTTTTGCTATGGGATTGCTATTATTCACCCTAATATTATTACTCATGTCAGGACTAATATATACGTTATCCAGAAAGTTGCTTCATTGCAAGTCTGGTCAGTTCAGTTGTCTAGCTTCAGTAAGCAGAAGAATTTAGGCTCTATTTTTCATTATTTCTTGTTATAAGAATTAATCATACAAAAAAAAGACACATGTCCTCAGACTCGTGATATAGATTCATGAGTCACTAGCTTCTTATTCTAATCCCTGTTGCCCAATGTAGGCTGTGGTCTTCTTTTGGCTCAAGCAAAAGGAAACCTAGAGAATTTTTTTTCCCTCAGCTCTGTCAAGTGTAAATTGTATTTTCTCTCGATAGATCCCTAAAGTCAAATGCTGTCATGTGGAATAGGGTAGGAAAATTCTAAATGCAGTGGGAGTAGGGCAGAGTTTGGGTGGTATGAGCTGTTACAGAAGCCTTCCTGCAGCTGCCTGGGACAGCACCAGTGGAAGAGGAAGGTGAAGGGATGTGAGTGCCAGGCAGGTAGGACAGGGAGTGGGTCATCCACTATGGAAGTGCTCTGCCCAGAACTGCCTGGAGAAAGACAGCACTGCTGATACAGTACCATTACAACTAGTACCACTGATAAAGGTAAAGGATTTCTTCTCTGGAAAACTCTTATGTAAAACTTATCCACAGGGATAGAGAGTTTCATCTTTTGTAAGACTGCTTCTTTAGAATATTCAGCTTTCCATTGAAAATACATTGTTATTTCTGATTCGTGTGTCAGGAAAAAGTGAATCCTTTTCTCTTTCATTTCCTGATTTATAGACACTTTCAGAAGAAACAGTGAGTTTGTGATCTCTGCCTATTTGTTCCTAGTTATCTTAAAATATGACAAGAAGCAGGCACATCAGGGCATCATGAGTCCTGAAGGAAGATCATTGAAATATTGTTAACATATTAACATTTCACAAAACTTTAAACTCCTAGTCATACTCTAGTTCCAAGCCTTCTTAATTAATAAAATGGAGATTCAGATGCTAAATTGCTGGTAATGAAAGCTGGATACCCAATTAATCCTTTACTGTCTATCATTTATACTTGTTCTTCCTTGTCTCCTATCAGATGTATGCATGCACTACTACACCAACCCTGTTTAGAGAACTGCAAAATATACCCGGGCTACTTATTTTCCTTTTAAATGTAGACTTCAAACAACACCATTATCATTTTCATATGTTGACTTCCATTGTGGGTGTTATTTTTGGGGGGTATCTGTCTCATCTGGCCTTGATAAGAATAATGTACATAAGCATTCAATTACTGGAAAAAAATCCACATTTAATAGACTCCTTGTTTTTTAATTTACAGTAAATTAGGACAAAGATAAAGCAATATTTTTGGCTATGAATTATTATTTATTTACATTTCACTTAAAGTTTTCTCCCTACTATGCTGTGGTTGGGTCATACGGCTTTAAGTATGCAGGCGAAACACATGATTTAAAAATTCTGTTGACAGGTAAATGTGAATCATCTTTTTTCATTCAAAGGAAAATAATCAAGCTCTTTTCAAATAATATAAAATGTAAAATGATTGCCTTTTGGGGAGGAGGAAGGCTTATCAGCATCTCTTCTATAGAAAATGATTTCCATTTTGTAGCTGGAGGAACATATGCTGCAGCTTATCTTGTCACTTGACTGCGTTTTCTGATATTTATTAACAGTTGATTTCCTGTAGATGCTGTTCTTTCCTGTTTCTCTTCTGTCATCCCACCAATCAATTATTTTTCCAAAAACTACATCTGCCCTTCTTTTTCATTCTCATTTCCTTAAAGATTATTTTATTACTGGTTTTCAAGAAGCATCTGTAATGAGTGGTACAACCCTGGTTCTATATATGATTTATAACAGTCTGTATTTGAGGCACCACTTCCTCCCCCACCCAATCTTCCCTTGGCCATTTTTATCAAAGCCCATGAGACTGAGATTTTGTAGTCATTGTAGTAAAATACAGAAATGATTAATTATGTCTCCAAAAGAAAATTTATTATTCATCAGAGATTTACACGGAACAGAGGCAGGGCTGGCTGTGAGATGTACAGTTGTACACAGCATCTTCAGGAAGTCCACTACAAAACTAGAGGCCAGCTGCACATTAGCTTGATGTCCTAGGAACATGAATGCCCTACATTTATGACTGGCAAAATCAGGAGTTCTGTAAACTATTGCTCCACATCTAGGCTTTCAATGATTATAAAAAGTCATCTTTCGCCCTCTTGCTTCGGATGTATCTGCTTGCAGTTTTCATAGTCTCATATCTTTCACTACTCTGCTTTAGCCTTTGATGAATGTTGGGTTTGCATTTTTTTTTCTGTGACTCATCTTGAAGGAACTGGAATGTGTGGTTCACAATGTACCCCATTTTTAATTAGGACAATAAGACATATTAGAAATTGTATCCTCTTTGATCACAAATTGATAAAACATGGCAAAGACTTGGCCAGCTACTTTTGAAAATATTATTGGTGGTCACTGTGGTCATTGGTGGTCATTGTCCACCCAGAAAAGACAAGAGCTATATTATAAAAAATTTTGTTCCTGGAGGTAGCACTAGAACTCAGATCATTTGCTGCCATGAGGACTGATTACATGAAATATTCTTACTTTCCTGTTTTACTGTATTGCTTACCTCTTCAAACTGCCATTCTAAAATTCCTGCTATGTAGTTGTTCTTGTCAAAAGTTGTTCTTGTCAAAATCCTGCTTGTACTAGTTTATCTGTGAGACAAGTTTGTAAGAAAAGTGAGAGACCCACAAAATGAAAACGTTTGTTCACTTCTTGTAAGAATATAAAAAAACATTACTCACCCCTAAAATATACCTATATTGTCAGAAAACCATGTAATGATAGGTAGAAAAGAAATGCTACATGGCTGCTGTTCATGTAGAAACAAACAGGCATGAGAAATCTTCTATTGGGAAGAAAAAACAAAACAAAAAACAAAATCTTGACATTGCTATTTGGAAAACTAAATCCGAAGCTTGGACATTCCTGAAGTGTCTTGAGTCCTGGAAACAGAAATACTCTTGAGCTAAGATGGAAGAGCACTGTCACAATAAATGTTCACAGCCTAAGAGAGAAAGCATGAGAAAACCATTCTTTCTTCAGTGTTAGTAACACAGGGGTGATGCACACAGAAGTACAGGGTCAAGTTTCCAGCCTTTTAACCCTACACATTGCAAGTAGTGCATACACAGATTCACTTATATCAATGTGCCTTCAGACCTGGTACCTACAGAAGACTGATTTCCCTGTTAAAGAAACACACATCTAGCTGTGCCTTCCAGATAGTTAAGTAATAATTTGTACTAGAATCTCTGGCCTGTCTGAGCAGTGACAGGTTCAGAACTAGAGGGAAGAAAGAAGGTAAATGTTGTAGCAGGCTGAATGACTGTAGTAAGAAGTTTTGATCATATCAGCATGGGAATTCATGTTAGTACAAAGCTAAGAAACAGATGAAGTCATATGTTTAATTATAATCGGTTCAAATGCTTAGGTCTAATAAAGCAAAAAAACAATATTTTGCAGTTCATTGTACTAACAGCCCCCTAGTTATAATAGTAACCATATTAAAAGGAACTAAGTGAACAATCATATTAATTAAACATGTAATAATTTAGCTCTTTGGTTTTATGAACATGTAAAGATCCAGAGTTCTCTAATTAAGATTTTGGTCTTAAATTATTAATGATAAATACTTAGTAGTTTATAAATATTTTCTTAAATAAGTCACTTAATTGTTAACCTAGTATTGCAACAGAGTGTACATTGTCTTGTTAAAATTTGACTTTCTAAAACATCTATTGCAAGAACTTTCAAAACAAATTAGTAATTGTAAGCATCTTTTTGCCCTGAGTTATTTTAAGGAGGACATATATGAAGAATAAGGTAGTCTGTAGAACTCTAACCCAAGCCATTGCTGCAATTTTCTAAGAAAATGACACTTTCTAAAATGATTACATTTCATACTATCAACTGCCTTATATTTTCATGTTTGCAAAGTGTTTTCTGTCTTTAGTGTATTTATCATCAATCAGCAAGTACTGTCATGCTTAGAAAACCAAGGAATCTGATCCCATTGTGGAGTCTATTTAAACAAACTAGAGTGCTAGCTAAACAAAAGCTTACTTATACTTTAAGAAAATGGTGCAAAAGAAGTGGAGTACAAACTATGCAAACTTAAATGTAAAAGACCCCCACCTGCTCTAGACATGAGTTCTTATTGGAGACTCAAATGCCCAATTGTGTTTACAATCATTTCATATATTTTAATTTTAATGTCTCCCAAAGTGTTTGCTACTTTAGGATTAAAAAAAAAAATCCTCCCTTAACAGAAAACTTCACAAAAAGGAACATAACACTCTTGTTCCATGGAAACATTAGAGAAGACATAGTCAGAGAAAATGGTCTTCACTTGCACTAGCTGCAAAAAGAATGGGGAAAAGAAGTTATTAAGACAAAAGTGTCTGAATATACGGAGTAAAAAGACTAACATGATAATTTTTTATATGTTGCAAAAAAAAGTATTATATTTTATGAACATTTTCTCTATGAGGCAGAGCAGTTACCACACTTAGTCATTCTAATGTACTGCAAATAAAATATATTGGATGAAGAATTAAGCATTAAAAATGTTTTTGTTTGTTATAAGTGACAAAAATGTAAAATTAACTTTCTCTGTTTTGTTGGTTTTTTTTTTTTTTTTCCAGTTTTCATCATCTGACTCCCAAGAAAAGTAACACATCTTGTGGTTTGAATTTTAAGAAATCAAAATTTTAACACTTCATGGACCTTTTCTCAGTAGGTGCATGTAATTACTTATTTACTGCACATGGTATGAAGAACAAATGAACTTTTTCTTTTGGCCAGTTATGCACTGGAAAAAATACCTATGCTCTGTACTGGTTCGGTTTTCTCAAACCACAACTGCTGTGTTGACTCTTGGCAGAAAATGAAGAACTGCAATAATCTATCCCACAAAATGCTTGTTCTCTTGTTTGTTTCATTCCATTACCAACATGTGGTCTGAGCCATTTGTTGGCATGGGACTCCTTGACAATGAGCATTTCCACAAATCTACTTTTCTCCTTTCTGGTTTTAAGGATTTGTGTTCCATTTTGTAGGATCATCAAAAATATATTTGTGCAAAGATTTCCTTTAAATAACCCTCTGGCAACTGGAAGAATTGATCTTCTTCAGTATAACTAAACTATAGAGAGACAGTGAAGTTCTAGAAAAGACCTAGGAGATGTAGATTTAATCCCCCTTAGCTGAGGACTGGGTTAAACCCATTTCTGAACAAAGCTGTTGTGTTGTTTCCCTCTTGTGTAGAGCTGGGCATTATCAGCTTCTTCATAAGGGAAGAGTAAGACAAAAGATGTGCACGGGAAGACATTGTAAGCACATTCATTAAGGAAGAGGCTTCTGTACATGTGTCTCTAGTGTGTGCCTTTGTCTAGGGAAGAGAATCATTCTCATCACTGTCTTTTATTGGCTGACTTGCATATCCTGTGTTTCACCCAATTCATCTCAATTTGTTGAATGCCAGAAATTTTATTCTTTTAAATGCTCTTCACTCCTCATATAGGAAATAAAAGTACTTGGGCTTCTTATCTTCAGTCTAATGTAAACATGTATTTCCTTACTGCAAATAAGAAATTAAAAATAGAGATAAACCAGAGTTGAATGGATATCTCACAGGTTTAGACAATCTGAAAGCAGTGAGAACAAGAGTTAAAGCTTTTCAAAGAAGTGGCAGATGCCTATAGATCTCAAGGTTGGTTGAATTTAGTTGCTGTTTTTATGATATTTATTAGCCCTGAGTAGTAGTCTCAGCTACATCCTTTATTTTGGTGCTTTTAGAACAACACCACTGTTGTTAATGAGTGAAATAAAGCAAGAAAGGAAATCACCACCCAGATTAAAGGTATTTGCAAGTGTTCTAAATTCTGTTAACCAACAGTAACTGAATTATATAATGAATGTTATATATTTGCACCCTGACTTGGATAATAAATTGTCATCTGGTCTTGGCTGAACACTGTCTCTTCCCTCTCTCCATAATCAAGGTACTTTCCAGGCTGATGTACCTTGTGCTATTGCAGGCTGATGCACAACTTGTGCTATTAAATCTCCTTTGTGCTCTATGGATGTAAAGCATTGCTTGTTTCCTCAGTCTGTGTAGTAAGCTACAGGTATATATTAGGCAGGGTTCAGTTTCATAAGGGGGGCACCTAATACATTTTCTAATGCACTAAAATGTGTGAACATTCATGCATGATTGACAGAGATGACATAATGACTACAGAGTACTGTCCCCCTTCTGAGTGTCAGCTAGAGAGTAGGTAAGACAGACAAACAGACATTTATGTTTATGCAAATGACTCCTTCTCATCTGTTATTCTGTCATATAGAAATCCTGATTGCCCTGATGGCCTGATATGATCTGTGGGACTCCTAGCACTGGTTGCTGTAGTAATTTGGGTATCCTGTGCTTGTAGTTCCCTTCTCTTAGCACATATATGCAGATAAAAAGATGTCATAATTCTAAAAATGATTAAGCCATTCTCAGTCAGTGTCGTGGTTTGAGCCCAGAGGACAACTGAGCATCATGCAGCCATTCACTCACCTCTTTCCCCTCAGGAATGGGAAGGAAAAAAGAAAATAAAAGACTCAGGAATAGAGATAAGGACAGAAAGGGGTGATCCACCCATTATGGTTATGGGCAAAAGACAGACTCGTTAGGGGAAGAAAAAGAACACCACTTTAATTCAAGCACTAACAACAATGACACTTAACAGAGAGGGAAAGTGAGAAGCATTCCAACATCTTAAAAACACTTCCCCCAAGGTTCCCCTTCTTATATACATTATCACAGAAGTGCAGCCACCATTGTTAATTGGCTTGGCCTTGGCCAGAGAATGGTCCAACTTGGGGTCAGGAGAGCTTTGAGAAGCTTATCACAGGGAGCCACTGCTGTAGCCCCCTCCCCCACTACCAAAAACCCCACCACACAAATCCAGCAGTGAGCACTATGTTAGACTACATCCAAGTCTGTCTCCATCACTTGTTTTTCCTCAGAAATAGGAGAAAAATGCCTCTATACAATGTCCTAACACTGTATAGGAAGGGGAAAAAGCAGAGGCACAGCCCCACAAAGAAGCAAATCCTTAACCTTCATCTTAATGTAAGATTGATGTTACAGATGGTGTCCAATAATGTTGATTTCATTAAAAATAGGGTCAGTATTTTGCTTCCTACTGTTTACTAGATCTTAGTACTAACTGTTAACAATGATGGTGAATTAAATCTAAAGTTGGATAATGTGGTTGCACTGAATTAGAATTTAGTTGTTATGTCCAATATAGTTGGCTTCAGGGTTAAGTTCTTCACTTTTTCTAAATTTCTGCAAGGTTGAAAATGTTTAGTATCCTGGACAATAATATCACTACAATAATTTTTTTTCAGTTATTTATTGCATAGAAACATAGAATCACAGAATGGTTTGGGTTGGAAGGGACCTTAAAGATCATCTAGTTCCAACCCCCCTGCCATGGGCAGGGACACCTTCCACTAGACCAGGTTGCTCAAAGCCCCGTTCAACCTGGCCTTGAACACTGCCAGGGAGGGGGCAGCCACAACCTCTCTGGGCAACCTGTTCCGGTGTCTCACCACTCTCCCATTAAAGAATTTTTTCCATATATCTAATCTAAATCTACCCTCTTCCAGTTTAAAACCATTACCCCTTGTCCTATCCCTACCCTCCCTGATAAAACATCCCTCCCCATCTTTCTCACAGCCCCCTTTAAGTACTGAAAGGCCGCTATAAGGTCTCCCCAGAGCCTTCTCTTCTCCAGGCTGAATAACCCCAACTCTCTCAGCACGTCCTCACAGAGGAGGTGCTCCAGCCTGACTCTTACCCTACTACGTTTTTGTGGGTTTGAGGGATTTCTTTTGAATGAGAACTTTTCATGGCTTTTCTATGAAGTTAAATCTCAGCAAAGAAACATTACTAGTCTGTGGAGTCACCAGGAAAAGATAGCAGTTCCCATGAACTTTATCGGGCCTGGATTAAGAGAAAGTACACAAATAAATTCACTATTATTTATTTACTTAGGATTTTTTTTAATTGAGAAAAAAAAAAAAAAGTCTAGTTATGTATCAAACCAAATAAGAATAGATATATAAATTACCAGTAACAGACAAATGTTTCCGTGTTGGGGGAAAGAGAAACATTACTTCAAGCCCTTTCTTTTATGAGTTATTAGAAAGGAAGGGAGATGAAATGGTGGCTATCTCAAGTACCTTACGCTCTTATTAAATCAAAAAACTGAACAACATGTCAACTTTTCTCTCTCTTCTATGTTAATTTTGGGAATGCTTAATGCTCTTGAAAATTAGGCATTCACATGACAGACAGGTGTGCAAATTTCTCCAGTCAAGTATCAATAATAAGACTCAGGTCATGACCTGCATTTCTTTTTCCAATTTTCATTTTAGTTTGAAACCACAGAACTGTTTGTATTAATTCCTTAAAGTAGTTTCACCCAGTGACTATTTCATTTGTCTTCCTCATCCTATTCCCCCATCATATAAATTCAAACTTCAAAATTCAAAATCCATTCAAAATATATTATTGTTTCCAGCCTGTACAAGTCTGGAGACAAAAGGACCCTGTTTCTTGCTTTAGCAACTAGAATTAGACTATCACCAACTACATATTAATTATGTCTCTCATATTCCTTCTTATCAGATAATCATTCAAAAAGTTTTAGCTTCCCAATCACTTGCTTAACCACAGCAGTGAAACTGTGGAGCTGTTTGTTGCCTTTCACAAGAGATTAAGTTTTGGCCTTCAGCCAGCTAGTCTGAGCCAGCACTAATATAATTCACAACTGGAAGAAGACAATCAATTAATCAATACTATAATTTGGAACTGACCACAGCACTAACGCTCATAGCTATTAGACTTACTGACTGACACCTTTTAGGATTAATGAGGTAGCAAAAGCAGACAAACTAAAGATTCATTTAAAGACTTTTTTGTTCTCGGATCAAGCTGCCCACTCTATTTTGTCATTTTTTAGCTTAGATATGTCAGTGTGAAATACTAATGTAAATATAGAGTACTGAAAAGTGCAAATTACTTTATCACTGATGGATTAAGAGCCAACTGCTTCATAGATCTGCTTGTTGAAGTAAACTACTTCAATGCCAGACTCCATACTGTCTCATAACAAAATATAAAACTGCATCTTAGAGAAAGATGGTATTTCCTTTTTCCTTGCACCTTGGTTTGGTTGGTTTTTGGAAGTCCAGGTCAAACTTCATGGTTTCAGGACTTCCTTCCCAAAAACTTTATATGTGATTTGTCACAGGGATGTTAACATAGATCTTTTTTGAAAAAAAACAGAACTGTCTTTCAAGTTCACCTTTGAAAGGGCATATATAGTTTTTGATTAGTTTCTCAGTAGAAAAAATGCTACCCCACCAAAACCACTGCAGTTAGGTAAAGACAAGACTGGATCAAAATTTAACTCTCATGTCTCAATCCTGAAAGATTCTATCTTTCTATTACCAAGGATCTTTTATGCTTCCATCCTTCATCTATCTTCATGAGGATGACAAGAAAAGCTATATGTTCACAATATATAGATTCAGGAAATTTACTAAATAGTTTTGATACTCCATCTCCTTTCATCTGTATGTTTTGAGCTGAGCTGCTTAAGTTTACACTCTAAATGTATGCTATGATAGGACAAGAGGGAATGGCCTCAAGTTGCACCAGGGAAGGTTTAGACTAGATGTCAGGAAGTATTTCTTTACAGAACGGGTTATTAGGCGTTGGAATGGACTGCCCAGGGAGGTGGTGGAGTCCCCATCCCTGGAGGTGTTTAAGAGTCAGGTTGACATGGCATTGAGGAATATGGTGTAGCTGGGAACTGTCAGTGTTAGGTTAATGGTTGGACTAGATGATCTTCAAGGTCCTTTCCAACCTAGTTGATTCTGTGATTCTGTGATTCTGTGATATATCTCTGATTCAATGCTTTTTTAGAGTAAATTAAAGTGTTGCAATACAATGCATGCAGCTTATACATACAGTGTTTTCTTGAATTATTTGGGACTTTTTGGTTCAGATACTTTTTTATCAAAGAAGTAAATGAATACATTTAAATAATAAAGGTCTCGATTTATCTTGAGAATTTTTACAGGCTTAATCTCGTCTTCTGGTAAGATAAAAAGAATACAAGATCTGTAATATTTTGCATGTGAAAGTGGAGTAAAGCCATCTTAGTCCTTAGTGACAGTGTAATCAAGCCCACATAAACGCCAACTGAAAAAAAGTGGTTGCTTGCATCCCACTGGCTGCTTATCATGCTTTCTTATTACACAGAAATTGGTTACCTTATCAGTACCTTTCATGGTGTTGTGTGTGCAGTTGCTTTTGCAGCTGTTCATATCTCGGCTCTAAGCTCAGGAGAAGTAGTCAACACCTTCCCAGAAGAGCTGGCCAAGAGCCTGGAAAACACTGCCCCAGTTAAAAGCAGTTCCTTTCTGGTAAACCAAACTGTAACTTCCAAATATCTGGGTTTACGAATAGTACCTAATGAAAACACTATGCACAAACAATGGTATCATAGGAGTAGTCTACAAAAAGTTTCCTTTTATGAACACATAACATATTTCAGAATGTTACCATAACGGAGGAAGAAAATCGTCAGAGCCTCTGACTTAAGAAACAGTAATCAGTCTTTCTAAAGTCCTGAATTCCCATATCAGTAAGAACAAGTCTTTAAAAAGCAGTTAGCCTTAGGAAACCAATCTTACATTTTTTAAATTTTTGTGCAGCCTCCAGGAGTGGAAGAAACTCAAAGAATTATCTTGGTGATCTCCCTGTTAAAGATATCATATGGCTTCTGTCTATCCTTTGATACCTAATAATATTTTTGAAAATATGTGTTAAATTTTACATGAAATATTGACCATGTTGTAGATTAAACAGATTGCCTTCCAGTTTGCACTGATTCCTGTGTATAGTGCCTGATTCACTGGCTTCTGATGTATATAGAACAGTACATAGGTTTTTTAGAATACAGGTGAATTATTATCAATTTTAAGGATCAAAAAACTCCTAGATCATTCCCTGATTCCTTTTTAAAAAAAGTTTGATTTAAAAGCAATAAAAAAAAAAAAAAATTAGGTGTTTTGGGTTTGGGTGTTTTTCTTAGTAACTTTCCACCTCCAACTGCTCTTCAACAATTGTTTTTAATCACAATGATTAGGTTGTTTGGGTTTTTTTATTGAAACGTCCAATTTTATTGCAATTACTAATTTGTAAGAGCTAGGTCATGAAGAAATAAGTGATACATCTTGGGACTCATGACTCAATTCAATATAAGAGTGACAGCTGCAAAGGAGAAAGCTTATTTTCCATTTTGTAACACTACGCTCTGAACAGCATGCTTTGAATTCCGGATATTCATTTTTTAATTAAATTTCTATCTTAACCAATTTATTGCATCCAAATTACAGAATCCAAACTCGTGTTTGGGTTACCAAAATGCAAAACAGAAACAGGAATGGGGAAAGAAGGGAAATGTCCACTCAGGCACCAATTTTAACTACGACTTACTAGTGAGCCCATATACAGTTAGTTTAGATAATAGTTTAGATATAGATTGATAGATATGTCAAGCAATCAACTGATCAATCACAGATTCACTTCTGATGTATACACCCCTTGCCTTTCTCTCTACTCATGTATATGTGTGTTTATTTATATGTTTACCTATGTATACACATGAATCACAGTCACATACTAATTGTCAGTACTGTGCCTGTATTCTTTCCTACTATTTGTGATAGCTGACACAGAGCAACAGAAGAGTATGGAATATGTATATAGAGCAACAGCATCAGTACTTCCCCAACACAGACTCATTTATCAATGATTTTTCTTGGTGAGCACCAGTACTGCTTTGGGGCTGGTGGGGGAACCCAATCTAGGGGACCACCCTTCTTCAGGTTGCAGTTGACCCAAATCAGTTATTTCGTTTCTGGTCATCCTGACCCATGTTATGCTTCTTCATTGGTCCCTCACTGTCTTCTTCATATATCAAAAACCTGTGCCACTCGCAGGGTTGCTCTCATTTGATGGCCAGCAATGGGCCACTGGTGAGTTCCTTGTAGCCCGGCGCCTCTGGTATCATGTTGTTCCTGGCTTTTCAAGGTCTCATCCCACTCCTGAACTCCCCTAGGCTGCATTTTTGTTCTAGGATCATAGATAGTTCATTCTATATGGAGTAACTACTTGCTATCACTGTCTTTTAGTCCCTATGAATATATGTATCCCAAAATTAACAGTTTGCATTGCACTACACAGACACATAGAGCTAAAACTCAGACAAATTTGCCCTGTTACACTTAAGTGTTATGAAAGTATCAGGCACAAGATTGCTTAGGTGTTAATATGAGACAGCTACCAAAGTTAATTTTTCTTAAGTAAATTGTCTTGCAATTTGAGATTTTGGCCACGAAAGGGAGCTGTTTCGATTTTGCATAAACTGATGTGTATTTACAAAGAAAAACAGTATCTAATTTTAGTAAAATTTATTGATGTAGTGGCTAAACCATTCAGTCTACAGTCAGAAACATTTCATAGTCATATCCTGTATAGCGTCACACATCCTGAACAAACTTTTTTGTTGAGATTTATAGTCTGATTAAAAAATGGTTAAAGGTTTATGTTTTAGTTTCTGCTTTAACGCAGCTGATGATCCACTTTGGCAGGGAGAAAGTGGTGTTGTAATAAATGCCTGTAATTGCTCTGACTACTATTAGTTGTAAAACAGTGGCATAGTATTCTTTAATTTATCATCATACTGCAAGCAGTCAGTATGAAGACCCTATTGTTACTGGTAAAACAGAAACTTTGGAGTGTAAAAAGCTGCTGCTCTGTATGACGACCATTGACCAGTTCCCTGGATACACTTAGGTACACCTGACTAAATCTTTCATTGGAAAATGGATTGCTTCATGAAACTCAAAAGGCCTAATATATAGCCTACCTCATTTATTTTTTCAAAGATAGTGGAGCCAGTCATCCCACCAAAGTGGCAACATTTTTCTCTCTACACACCAGGAGAAAAAAAAACTTCTTAGCTGGCTCTGCTGGTACTGTACTGAATATAATCAGCCTGTTTTTCCTTTTTCCAGAAAGCAGAGTAGGAAAACCCTGTAGCCTAGTTTATCTATCCTGTTGTCTCATCATTTTTCCCTCCAAAATGTATTGGCTTTCTGAAGAGGAAGATACGTCTATTACCTCAAAGCTTGAGTAAATTAAAAGAATAGGAGAAACCTCTTGTTACACAGAAAAAAGTCTTTATAGAATATTCAAGTTAGCATCCATTATAGCTGTATGAATGTTAGGAATAGTTTCACTGGGAACATGCATTCTGTCTAATTTTAAACCATTATTATTATTATTATTATTATTATTTATTATTATTATTATTATTATCACCACCATCTTCATTATCATTATTATTTTAAGAAAAACTCCTCTTCAGTTCTCACTTTCTTCTCAATCTTGAATAATAGGCATCAGAAAACCTCCCTCTATTCCACAATAGGTGCACCCAGCTTCCACACTATTACCTCCACTCAGTGAGATTCCCCTTTAAAGACTGACTCAGAAAACTGTGGGATTCCATTTACTGTGTCTTAGTGACTTATTAGATAGGCATCGTATATGATTAAAATGAATTTAACGGGGTTTGGGGATTTTTTTCTGAATCCAAAACTTATTTTGTATTCTTTCATTAGAATTGCAGTAATGTGTAGGGAACAATTTGCAGGACAATATACTACTAGTGATGCCATCCTGTCTTCAGCTTAAGCTCTGATGACACCTCTCATTTCCTCCTGGGGAGAGAAAAATGGAATGAATTACACACCAGAACTCACTGACATTATAATTGGAATTCAATAAACAATTCTGTTGGAAATACACAGGCAGGAAGAGACTCCAGCTCACTCACTTTTAACTGTGCTGATACTCTGTAGGGCTAATTGGAGTTGCTTTTTTTTAAAAAAAAAAAAAAAAATCAGCTCAGAATATAAACCCAAGGACATAGTTCTGTCAAATATGATGCTACTGTTACCAAAGAGACTGTTCAATATACAAATATGCTTTAAAATTACACTGTCTTTAGCTCCTGTTCAGTCCTGGGACTAGTTCCATCAAATCAGGGATTTTACTGTATACATATTTCTGAATATGTTTTGTTAAATTATGACTGTGTGGTTAAGCTTCTGTGAAAAGCTTGGAGAAAAAAATGCTATGTTGCAGCTGGCCCAACAGCTGCTGTATATGCTTATCTCAAGTGCCTATATTTTCAAGTACATATTTTCCATGGTATTTTGCAATAAATCATTCTCTCACTAGTTTTAATACCTTATTAAAGGTATTAAAATACATTAGTACTTTCAAATCTATTATTATGCAATGTGTTTTTTCAAAAAATATGGAGAATACTTGAAATGTAAAATAAATGGTGATCTTACTACAGATGTCCTTAGACATTCATCCTGTGACACACTCAGTACTACAAGGAAAATAATATGAGACAGATGGTTTCCATTGACGAGCTAGAAGCTGAATCTTCTAGGTACCTTTTTTTATGAATTTGACATTTTGATGTCTTTCTACTATGGCTTTGCTTTTAAAAAACTTCTGTCCTGTTAGCAGTGAAAAGTGTAAACCACACAGTCTCATCTATACATTGAAAAAAATTAAGAAATATAAATCCTAATGGAAATAACTACCAAGAAATAGAACAAGTTGTGTTCTCTCTCCTGTGAAGAGAATCAACAATGGGGATTAAAGCTATATCTATGAAGTCAAATGATTACTTATTTCTAAGAAAACATTTAACTAGCAAAGGTTTTCCACTTCTTATTTTAATTTTCATTAGTATTTTGAAAATACACAAGAGTAAAAATAAAGTGTAACTTTCAGGAATTTGGTTTCCTAACACATAAGTTAATATCTTTGTTCTTTTTTATCAATGGCATTCATAAAACTAACACTGATTTAGGAATCAAACTATTAAAATAATTTTTGAATGGGGAATTAACAACTCTCCTCTTCTGCTGATAAAAGAATTAAGGTTTTCATGAGAAAACATGGTAACTTAAACAACCTCTTGGTGGGAAAAACTGAGATACTGCTAGATAGCTAGGAGGCATCACCGAGAATGATTAAGATAGAGAATGATGACAAAGAGATTTTACATAAAGATATTTTTGTGAAATTGATTTCTCTATACTATTCTAGGTTTTGGTAGTCAATAACTAATTTCCTAGAGAAAGGACCATATATGCCTGGCTTTGCAGTAATAACAGTGTATTTTTCACAAGTGTTTTGGAAGCATATTTGATTTTCAGGGCTATGACTTTTTTCTGGACTATCTTCTGATTTTGCATCCTGGATATAAACTGGAGTAAAGAACAGATCAGTTGAGGTGGGTCTTTTTTATGATTTGATTGAAACAGAGCATTTGCCTCAGTAGTTCTAAGGATGTCAGTAATGATGTTTTAACAGGTATTAAAAAAAAAAAAAATCATTCACATTTTTTCTCATTAAAACACAAAGGTGATTAAATAGAATGAGGGTATAGGGCAGATGACCAGAAGAAAAGAGAGAAATGTTTAGCTACAATAAGAAAAAAAAAAAAAAAAAAAAAAAAGAAGGGGAGAAATCATAATCTGTGTTTTTTTACTTATATTTCCTCAATCAAAAAAACTGCAGGTGGCTTTTTCCTCTCTTTTATACACAAAAATGTCTTGCCAGGTGGATGGGCTCCTATACAAATCAGATATCTTTCTCTGTTAACATTTAACCATTAGATAGAAATGGCTGAACCAATGCTATTACATTCAATGTTACAGCAAGTGACCTCCTTCTACAGAATCGAAAGAAAAATATTTTAAAAAATGTATTGGAATTCAGTAGTGTTTTGGAGGAGGGAAGCTGGAGAGACTTGGATTTTTTTTTATTTTGAAAAAAATCAGAGGAAAATATAGTGAAATGCTATATACGAAATGATTGATTTTTCCCCATATTTTTTTTTCCGATTTTAAAAGGTAGGAAATACTCTAAAAGTATTTGTATGAAATTTTAAAACTAAAGTTATTTCAGGAAATATTCTGATGTTGATTTATTTTTGCATGTACAATTATGCATCTATTTCAAATAGTATGCTTGTGCACCCTGACAGTACTTCAAATACATTGCATAAATTCTTCAGAATTTTAGAAAATGGTGATAAAGAGTAATCCATGACACTTTTTGCAAGTTCTGAAGGTTAAATCCTGTTAATCAAATGCCTGTGGTTGCCTAACCTGAAGCCCTGGTCTGGTGGAATTCCTGAACTCTGCTTGAAAGAGGATTCAGTCCTGCTGAGTTCTTAATCCTTGCAGTCCTGATGATGCATTATTCTCACCCTTCACTTGGTGTTGAAAACCTTCAACATCGTGCATGGCTGGATCTCCTATGCACCCAAATCATTGCTTTTTATTAAAGCCTTGTGTCCCCTGGAACCAACCAACTATATGGAGAGCATATGACTAATTAAAACCAAACCAAAACAAAACAAAAAACCCCACAAACAAACTAATTAGTTCTTACTTTCCACAGCTGCATATTCAAGCACTACACTCAAGCTGCAAAACTGCCAATCTGGTGAATGTTCATCATAGTTAATCAGCCAAATTCTGATCAAATCTATGTCTAGTGAAAGGCTCAAGTCCTGGTTATGTATAAAAATAATTTTTCTGTGTATTTCTATATATTATATAGATATAAAATAATACATGCATACATACACTTCAGTGAATGGTTATACAATAGTCAAGCCATGCTGAGTTTACTGTAATTACTAAGGGTGCCTTCAGTGTTTTAATATAAATAACCTTGAACTACCCTATCTGTAGTTCAGTATACTTCTTTTCAGATTTTTTTCGTTTAAATAAATATAGTAATAAGATTCTATGATTTTTTTAATGGGCATATAATAGTAGATTGCACATGCTGAACATGATTCATGGTGTCCTTACAAAAATGAGCCTCCCTTCTGCAGTTTCTTCCTTGCTCTTTCTCTACTCCTTTTAAACTAATATAATGATACACCATCATGGAAGATGAGACTGTAACACATGCCTGTCCAAAGGCTGTGACATTCATTATTAAGGAGAATGAAAATGTCAGAGGGTCTGCTCATTCAGATAAAATTTTACTTTGGGGTGTCAGAACTTGTCTTGCACTGCGTAAACTGAGCTCAGGCTTCTAGTAATGTTTTTAAATCACAGATATCACTTATATAGTGCTTTCTTTTTATCCTGGAGGATCACAGTGTGATTACATATAAAGCATCATCTCCACTGGCAGATATTTTTACAAAGGAAATAAAAAATATCATACCAACGGAAATCACAGGATGAACTCAAGGAAGCCAAATTCAATTTCCTTATTTTTATGAAAATATCTTTATGTCCTTTTAACAATACTTAGCAAATGGCAAGGATATCAGGTTTTTACCTATCTGAAAGAGTTCAGGTTAGTGAAAGAACCTCTACTGTGGTGTAGAGTCATTGATCACTAATGAGAGGAATATAGAAATAGGATATTCCTCCAAAGGGTTGGGTGCTTATGAAATTAATAACATTTTACATATGCCAATGTCCAGAAGTCCTAATGGAAATGATAAAAATATCTTTCTAGATCCCTTAAAAATATTATCTCCAAAATTCATACATATTAACTCCAAAGCTTGTTTGTTTGGTCTCTTTAAATATTCCTGCTGATTAACCATCTGTATTATCTGAACTCTTGCTTTTGGCCAACACAAGTTAGCAAGTAATACTTTATCAGAGTTGCCAATGTGTCCTTGAAGCACTCATAATAAGAGGAATAGTCTAGATAGTATAGCATAATATGAGACATTAACTTGCCACAGCTCTGAAGTTGATTTGCTATTTGGACCCTAGATATTAAAGCAACAAAAAACCTGTAGAATCCACAGGATAAACTTCTGTAAAAATGTTGAGAAATTGGAAAAACCCAAAACCAAGTTTCATAAGCTTTCTGAAACATAATGAATATTTGTGGTGGAAATATAAAGTATGCTAGAGAATATTAGCATTCTGTAGCCATTCCGTGATATCCAAGTATAAAAATTTTGAAATGATGGTAGTTCAATGGTGTCATGGTCCAACAAAGCCTAAAAGTATTCACATAGAAAACATTTTACGGGGAGTAGACCTGCCATAGTCTACAGCTGACTTTTTCACATCCAGCAAAAGAGTACAATTTCTCACACACAGTCCCTTAAAATAGAAGATAAACTGCATAAACCTTCTGTATTTCTTATTATTTATTAATGGTTCAAGATTTCTGTTTTATACAATCTGCTTTACATCTCTCCTTTTATCTAAACAGCAACCGAGGAAATACCGTTTTTAAGTTTCAAAAGCCCAAAACATAAACCTTGATGAAGCATGAAGTTAAAATTAATTTGAAGATCCACAGTTTTCTGCACATCATGAACTGCAGTAATATTCTCTCTATTTCTTATAAATATAAGTACTCAATATCATGATGTTCCATGAAAGCGTCAAATTTGAAGAAATACTCGACATCACTGCTTGCAACATGGGAAGGTCCATATTTCTGGCTAAACTTGGGTTGCCAAGAACTGAGCAAAATGGGACTGAAAATGGCATAGAGAAGTTCTTCCTCTTCAGCAGGAAAGAATTTGTCATTGCAGGGACCAGAAGTCCCATATAGCCCTTAAATACACTTGTTGGACTCTAATCACGTAAGAACTTTAGTACATTTTGCTTGCAACATTCTGCCACATTACTGGGGGAAACAAATGAAAAGAAAAAAGGAATCAAGTTTTGGAGGGGAGTGATAAGAGAGGCACCTTGACCCTGCATGCCCCAGAAGGTGCCCTAGAAATTTAGTTTATGTTTACAGTATTATTTACATTTTTAGAGTATGGATTCTGTACAGTGAAGAAATCAAAATCAAGACCTGTTGTACTGTGAGAATATTAGAATATGTTAAATCATATACAGTAGGAAAGGAATTCTCAATTTTCTATGGAAAATTCAAAGGACAAAACTTTATAAAGGGAATCTCTGACATTAAAGGAAAAGGGATTTTAATATTTTTTTTACAAAATTGTTCTGTCTTTTATATAAAAAAGGGGAATTTTGTGATAAAAACCAGCTTCCTATTATCATCAAAAATTAGTCAGCTAAGCTCTGGTTCTGATTTGATGAAATCAGATACTTTTTGATTCACATAAGGCTTGACAAAAATGTAAAACATGACAACAACTTTTGCTCAAATCCATTGCAGGGCATTTATTCCTGTAAAGACAAAATCTTGCATGGCTCCAAACCATTCTCACAGAGACAATACTAAAAACTGAGTCGCTCTTGATTTTAAGTAGCCATTTCATTTCATACCTTTAAAAAGTAGCTTTGTTTTAATAAATCCCATTTTATTTATAATATCCTGTTGCTTCTAAAGCAGGGTCTTTCGTTGAAAAAAGGTTTCTAACATCACTTTTTAGTGAAAACAATAAAATATACTATCGTATTTATGTGCGTCAGTCACCAGTTTCTAGGCAATACAGAAATTAACAGATGTGAGGACATTTCACAAAAGAGCCCTCTAACCTGCTCAGCAGAATGTTGTTACTTAGAAGAGATTTGAAAATATTATGTGTGTGCCTACACAACATTCCTCTCTCATGAAAACTGCCTGATTGTCTTTTCTTGTCACTACTGACAAGACAGTTCAGTACTTCTTTGTGCTTGCATATATACTCTAACTATCAAAATGGTGAATTTTTACCAACTGAAAAATGGCTAAAAATAATCTGTGCCCACTAATACTTGCAGCATTTTCTTGGGGGGGGGGGGGGGGGGGGGGGGGGGGGGGGGGAAGTATTATTAATACAGAAAAATATTTTAATTTGCATTGCAATGAGTCTGTGTATGACAACATCAAAATCACATGAGTATGTGATTTTATGCACTGAAAGCATTCTTTTTTATGCTTTTAGAAACATGTTGGTCAGTGTAGTCTATTCCAGTAGGTAACACTACATTTGTAAATGGCCAAGATCCACAGGACTTGGGTACAGTTATGTGTGAGCATGTGCATTTATACATAAATTCTTCCTGTACCTATGATATAAGGACAATCTGTAGTCTGAATGTGGTCATAAAAATGATTAGAGGATGGCAAATACCCTTATCAGCTGGAAACATATCTGTGAATTGACTACAAACTGTACATCCCATGCATAAGAGAAGAAGCACCAGTTTTTGTAATGAGTGTATTGTTTTAGTTTTAAGATAGCATACTGATGAGAGCTACCAATTTTTTGGTGCAACAAGAAATTGTGTAAATTACCACTGGATCAGTAACATCATAATTCTTTAAAGGCAAGATATTTGGTTTTAAAAGCAGTTGCACTTTTTTTTTTACAAGTACTTTTAGAAAGTGATCATTAGTTGTAATTTCTGAAACATCATTTTCTCTGAGCTGTACATTTTCAGCATTATTAATGTATACATGTGTAATATCAGTTCCTTTCAGTTTATTGTTCACCAATTTTGATGTTGATGGAAGGTCTTTGCTCTACTACAACTGTATTTTTAAAGTGATAGATTTCACTAGCAGTGCTATTACAACCACAGAATTATATGAATAAATTTAAGATGTGATGAAACAGTTTTCTTATCTTGCTTAATGACAATGTTGCATATGCAGTGTGCTGAATTACCATTAAGGGATATTTTAAATCACTTCAATAAATCTTAAAATGATTTTCAGATATCATTTAATGCCTTTCAGTTGACATAACAAATAAAACATTTCAGATTTCACTGAAAGCTCTTTAGTATATGTCATCAGCCTATTTTGGAATAGTTCCAAAATGTGACGAATTGCAGTAAATCATTCTGAGACACCCCAGCACCTTTTCTACAATTATAAAGTATTATGAGATGCCCTGTAGATCATTGTAGATTGCAAATCAACTTGTGTTTTTATCACATAACAGAAGCAACAGAAATAAAAATGTCTTAGTGAAACATTCTCTTTTCCATCATATTACTTGGTTTAACAATTTCTCATGTTGACACTTTATGAGTCTGTAATGAGAAGAAGACCTAGCTTCTAAATTAATTTGTCAGAAATTTACATTGAATAATGTGATATCAAAGCCCTCATGGAAGAACTGACCACATTACTGTTGCCTACAGTGTTGGCAGTCTTCAGACATAGAATAACTATGGCCAAGAAATAAAAAATACGTTTCTAAGTTATATAGCTAGTGAAAGCCTGTTAAAAAGCATGTATAATGAATAAATGCAATATAAAAATTGCTGTAACTTATTTTCCATCTGAACAATATATGCAATACAGACAGAAATATTTTTATCACCTTGAAAAATTTTTAAACTAGATATCATGTAACAGCTTTCCACTGCATTCTGAGTATGACTTGCCACTATTCAGTGCAAAACAAAGATTAAGTGCAGAGATGCACTAAAAATACCATGAAGTGCAATCTTATTATTTGTAGTATGCCTGAAAAATAAAATACAGCAAAGTATAATAAATAACAATCCTGGAATTATACTCAAAATATGTTACATGACATTCACTAATAACACCCACTTTAAAAAAAAATTGTTTTCTGGGTCTATTTTTATTTCGTCATCTGCCCACAATTTAATATCCATGTTTGTCTTTTGTTGAACTAAAAGTCTGATTCAAAGGTCAAAACCAACTGAATCTTATGCATGACAGTTCACTGATGACAATGTTACTAAAGAAACAACTGTGAAAATTTCTTTTTGAAACTGTTATGGCTATATCAGGAAGAAAGTACTGCTTCTTCCAGACTCCATAGAATCTCTTCAGATAGAGAAACACTCATATTGAAAGCCATTAGCAGAGATGTAATATTAGAACATAGACAATACAAATAAATGCACATACACATATAACCATTTCCTGGACAGAGAAGCCTGAGGGGATAGCAATACTACAATCTATATTCAGTGCTAAAATAATCACAGAACTGAAAGTACAATTTCGTGTGTGCTAGATAAGCTAGTGTGCTAGATTTTTGCACAGCTCTAACAGTGTATTTCATTTCTGACCTGTGAACCTTTGCTTTTCCAGTCCTAAGACTCTCATGAGCATAGACTATCAGTCGTGCAGAAATATATTCAGATTTTGTGATACAGAAAAATGTTCACTGAAGATTAAATTAAGAACCAAACTCACTGCATGTGTGACCTAGTACAAATGTCAACACAAATTGCTAGTGGAGAAAGCTTGGAGCGCTGAACCACCATGACATCTAGTTTCTTAAATTTAATGGCTGGAGTTTTGGTTTTAACTGTATTTTCTCTTATGCTACTGTCTGTTAGCAAAAGCAGGGAAGTCATGTCTGCCAGTGTATTTGACAGGACATATCAGAGGTAAGAACAAGCACAGAAAAGGAAAAAGGCTCACCATTTTTGTTCTATGCCTAGGAGAGCCACTCTTGCCTCTTAGAGAGAAAACAGGCCTTCCAGGTTACTTTGTCATCATAGACACCTTGCTAGCTTGTATGAATGAAACATTTTCTGACATTTGTGACTTAGGAAAAGAGTAATATGTATTGAATTCAACTTCCATCAGAAGTGTTTCATTAGGCTAGGGAAAGAGTAATATGTTTGTTCCCTATACAATACATCATGTTCTTTCCTACAGAAATAATTTGTACTGTGAAAAACTACTACAAGAGAAGGGTAGCCATCAGAACAACTGTTTTTAAGCTTCTTCTAGTAGTGTAATTAGGAGGGAGCAGGGAAGGCAGAGGCAAGCAATCTTGCATTAAAGATCCATCAAAATTGAGTGAAAAAGTAGAAAAGTGAAAGTGTGGTAAGGAAACTATTTTTATTGTTACAGTAAGTTGTTTAACAGTGAAAAATCTGTGATATCAGGTTCATTTCAATAAACATTGGTTTCCTCATACACCATGTACATACAGCTTACTTTGATCATTAGACATACCTGATGTCTGGTTTTTGGTTACAATGATTACTGTATCAGTTGTCTCTGAAAATTACTTCCCAGTCATTTTGTCCATCACTTTGTAGTAATATTTTTTTGCTTTCCTTTTGGGTTTATGGAAGTAGTTACCCTCAGGTACTGATCATTTGATTAACAACAACAACAGCGATAATAATAATAAAAAATTAATAATAAAAAATTTAATAATAATAAAGTTAATAATAATAAAGTTAATAATAATAATAATAATAATAATAATAATAATAATAATAATAATAATAATAATAATAATAATAATAATAATAATATCATCTCTTTTATAAAGACAAATCATTTGTCTTTTTCAAAGAACTCCCAGTTTGCCAGCTTTTTCTCCTGTCTTGGAGACACACTTTTTAAGTAGTTGTTCTGTGGGAAATGTGGCTTTTTGTCAGGATTCCCTATTTAAGCATAACTGAATTCCCAAAGCATTACATGCATTCCACAGACAAGTCAAAGACCAAGGAATATAATATTACAGTGACATAGACTGAAATAATATCATTTGTCAATTTTTGGAAGAAAGAAAAAAGGAAGACTTGGTTTCAAGTTTAGCTCTGCTTAAAATCTTAAATTATTTTTGTGCAGAAGTAGATACTGGTAAAATTCACAGAGAGTATTGGTTTGGAATGAATTGTGAGTGTAAGTCAGGTTAGAAAACAGACATAAGTGACAGATTAGAAAAGTGGACAAAAATGCAACAAAACCAAATAACGTCCTGAGAAAATGAATTGTCTAAAGACACTCCCATTCTGTGTAGAATATGTTGGGAAATCATGAATGCTGAGAGAAAACCCAGACCGTACAGAGAAAAATATTGTGGAAAGCATAGTAGGTCAAATTATCAGAAACACACTTGCCAAAATCTTCCTTTTCCGATCAAAAAAACTCTTGAAATCCTTGTTATTATTCTTCACGACCCTTGCCAAATTCAACTCCAACTGTGCCTTAGCTCTCCTGATGCTCTCCTGATGCCATCCCTACGCATCTGGGTACTGTCCCTATAGTTTTCCCAGGATACATGTCCCTGGTTCCACTGTTTGTACATTTCCTCTTCTGTTTCAGTCTGATCAGGATGACTTTACTCAAGAATCATGAATACATCTCCTGGTAGGCAACAAATCTCTCTAGAGAAGTTGTCTGGATGGCAAATGGGTGCTTCAGTGCCTCTCAGTAAGGAATCTCCAACTACTAATACTTTTGGTGCTTTTCTGGTAACACCGGATCTAATGCAAGTGTGTGGTTGGATTAACTTTGCATTGTCTGCTTTTTCTGGATCTTGTTTGGTAGTTACGTGCTCTTCATTCTCCAACTCCCGTGCTGTATCTTATGTAGGGGCACATTAGGGGAAAGGGGAAGGTTCTGACTTCTGCCCCAAGCAGAGACAAAAGTCTATCTCCTTCATCTTGTGGGTTACTTAAGTCAGTCAGTTTGAGGTTGAATTTAGGCTTACATTCCCCTTGCACGGACTTAAGGCAGGGCTGTTGCTCAGACTGGGACAGTGTACAATACCATGCGTTGATCTCCTGCTCACATAATAAATGGATGGAAAATGTTTTGGCATATGATATGTGATTTTCTCACTGTAGCTATTACAATAAAAAAGCTACTTTTCCATATTTTTTCTCATTACAATGTTATTTTAATCAAATATTAAAAATTAATCTGAAAAGCAAAGCACTTGCAACAGTGGTGCCATTGTCTCTTTCTGCAACATGAGCATTGACTTCTTGCCACAGTCAATTACTTACAATACAGCACTAGATGAAGTAGTGAAAGCTGAAAATATGCCTCCAAGCATCAAAACACCAGGGGATTAATACTAATGTTTCATTTACATGCAAGAAAGGAAATGTTATGTTGCTCAACTTCACAGAGGAGCAGGGAAGGAGCGAGAAAGAAATCTATTTTCCTTGCATATATTAAGAAAAATAAAGTATTTTTTCAGACCTGAAAATATTACCCACAGCAATTAGCATTCATGCCAAAAAATACTCCCACATCAAACTCAAGTCTCAGGTTAAATACTAGGGGCCTTATGTATTTTC
Organism: Strix uralensis; assembly: GCF_047716275.1. Taxonomy (NCBI): domain Eukaryota; kingdom Metazoa; phylum Chordata; class Aves; order Strigiformes; family Strigidae; genus Strix; species Strix uralensis. Next base: position 32,320,638 of record NC_134012.1, on the reverse strand, counting down.
CTTGTGGGAAACCCAGCTACCACCATTACTACATTCTTTCTGTTTGAGTAGTACTGTATGTTTTTTCTCCCTTCCCAGGCTTTGTAAAACACACTGTAATGTCACCAGTCACAATATATCCCTTTTAATCCCTCATGTAACAGAAGAAATGTGAGCAAGATAAGATGGATACTTTGTTTTATGGAGTATTAAATAGGTTAAAACACAGAAAAGCTCTTTTGTCCCTATAAAAACTCTTCACTAGCTTATTCCTGAAGGGACTGGAAAGCAGACTGTCTGACTTTTTTTTAGCTAATGCTCTTTACTCCAGCAATGGCTTTTTCTGATATGATGGTCAGATTATGGTCTCTAATACAACATTACAATAATTCTGAGTTCCTGTTTTAGCCACTAGATCCAGAAAATGCATAGCTAATCATACTTTTTTACATTTGGTAGTATCTGAGTTTGTGGGTTTATTCTGGCCAAAGACCACCCACAGACAATGGGAATGTAATGTTCCCTTTCTTTGGAAAATAGTAATAAGTTAAACACAGGATGTCCATCTTAATTTATGATTTTATTTTTTTGTGTTGCAGTTAGACCAATACAAATTACTCACGAAAAATAAACACAATTACTGTAATTTCAGTTATCAGACAGATCTAGTTCTATATCATGAGGCTTTTAAAGGCCTCTTGCCTCAAAAGGATGCTGTCAAGCATTTTCTGATTTTTTATTTCTTGTTTATTCACTGTTGATTATGCTACCAGCCCAAAAGCTTGGAAAAAAGTATCTCCCACCTCATCCAAGCCTGCCAGTTTTATATTTTTCTATTTGGCAAGCATTGATCTTTCTTTGTCTTTTAAAATAGTCCTAAAATTGACACTACTATTTCATTTGACAACAATGCACATTTTTATTTCCTGGTGCACAGAAAGACTTATTATATGAAAACATCTCTGATTAACAGCTTGACAGATAGTTACAGAATGGACTACATGCACCAAAAGATGTCTTTTGTTTATTTGTCAACTACAGCTCAGAAAAGACAAAAGAGGGAGCACACCACATTGTTTTTGTGATCCCATAAAAACCTAATAACTTCTCCAAATATTTTCATCTTGAATAATTTTTAAAATACTATAGCTAGAAAAGTAGTTGAGAGAAATAGCTTCCTGTACTAAATGCAATTAGTTTGCTGCAGCTCTGACTTTAGTTCTGAATATAACCATGAATATTTGCAGACCTTTAAGTGAACAAGTTTATTGTTGTAGCCTACACACATAAAGACAAAATATTTACTAGGCATCTGTAAAATTGATCTTTCAATCACAAAAGTAACATGGTATGTTAAGGTGAAAACAAATATCTTGGGATGGTGGCAGCAGTCCTGATTTTAAAGTATCATCTTTCTGCCTTGAGGGGAAAGGAAAAGTAGAATTTAAATTCTGCAGTACATGAAGCAGTAATCTTACATTTGGTTAAGCACAAAGAAAAAGCACTGAGGCATTCAAAATCAAACATTTCAGTAATTAAACTAGAGAATCAGGGCTCTGTTTCCTTTCTGATATTGTTTGTTTTTTATTAATACAGGGAGGATTTAGCACATCATGAAGATTAACTTCATATGAGAAACTGATGAAAAATCAATGGTTTTTTAAGGTTTAAAAATATCTTACAGTCAGTCTGCAATAGAACATCAAACAGATTTTTAACAGTATATAATGGAAAAGTGTATTCTTAAACTAAGCTGGGATTTTCAAAATTATCTAAATCAGTTAGGTCTCAAAAGGCCAATTTTCTTTGTAAAATTATTTTCCTATTTTCACAGCCTTTTACTGTATACTTTGAGTAGAAAGGTCGTCCTTAATTCCTGCCACAAATTCTGCAAAAATATATGATACCTCAAAGCTTAAGCACTTTATTTTCAAAGATTTATGCACAGAATTTCCAGTCATATAAACAGGAAGATTTTTGTTAAATATTCTGAGCTTTCTGTAAAAGATGTTAGACTCTAGAAGCCCCCCAAATTCACTGTAGATTAAATATATAAAGGGTCATAGTAGTTTTCTGAGTTTCAGGTCTTTTTCATTTTGCTGTTACACTGTTTGACAATCAAATATTTTAGCAATTTACCTAAAGTAAATTATTTTGTGTTGCTTGGAATTCTTTTACTTCTGTACAAAAGCAGCTGCATAAATAATTGAGAAATATGTCCAGTAACATGGCTTGCTTAGCACGCATGCAAAAGAAACCTAATATGGACACTTTTTTGAGAGTTATTAAGCATGCCAACAGGAAAAAAGTCAAATAGCCAACAATGTATTTCATAAATAGATGAGCAGGTTGCAGAACCTTTTAGCCCATGTTCCACATAATCAGAATATTCATTAATATTCTGGCCACTGCCCTGAATCTATTCACTGTCATCAGCCACTGATTATTTTGTAAGAGATCGTCCTGTGAAGTCAAGTGGGAAAGGCTTCTCAGAAAGAGGCTCTAACCCCTTGATTTTCTTCATGACTGAAAGAACTCACAATTAAACTGACTGAAGAATGGTAATCCTGATTTGGTTTTGAATGTTTGCTTTCTGCTTTGGAATTAAATCAATATTCTGGAAGTTTTTAATAAGAAGGAATTGGGCTCTGCAGAGGTTCTCTGCACTTTCTCTAGCTTGATGTTATTTGATATATGACAGTTACATCAAGTTCTTTTTCTGCCCATTGTCCCAAGGAAAATTTTTTTGTACCACACCAGTCCCACCTGGATGGCCATTACCTGAACTACTTACCTCATCGTTAGACTGAACTTTTACAATAGGACCCGGAGAAGGCCAAATAATATCAGTAGTATTTTTCATATCACACATGAAATATAGCCAGTAGTCTTCATTCTGTAAGGGTGTGTTCCCATCCATACACAGGTATTTTCCTAGTAGTACAGCTTTTCTGAAATTAACTGTCTGTTTTCTATCTTCAATTTCCTTATCAAAAGATGCAAAGCCAGGACTTATTTTCATGGCATTAAGAAAATATTTCACTTCAGTATTTAGAAGAATGGAGGAACACAAAATCTTAGGATTCTAAGCAAAAGCCTGTGCTAAAGATTTTAACTTGTTCCTGGAGTTCTTGCTGGATTCATTCACTATCTAATGAAAAAATGATGCCAGGAGCAGATGCTAAGAAGCAGGAAGATTTTATAAAATACACCAATTATTTTTCTATTTTAAAACTTCTTTGTCTTTCTCTTTTCTGCTCTGCTAAGCCAGTGGGTTCCCATTTACACACAGGTTGCAAGTCACAGGGCAGTCAAGTTATGGGCCATGCAGAAACCTCTTTGACAAGACAAGTTCTGTAACATCAACTTCTACAGAATACAGCACATTTGTTAAAATAGGATTAAGAAGGATGATTGCAAGGTCACATTTAAACATAGAGAACGAATTAATAGCCAGAAATATAACAGCTGCTGTGACTATATCAGACATATAAGGAGAGCTGTATTCTCACCATCTCCATTCATCACTAGCAGGAGTTAAGGAATTGCAACATCATTCCTTTCTTTAGACTTCTGCCAGAAGCAAAGCTTTCCTTAGTTTAATGTCACACGATAAAAGTCCAACGTGGTAATTTTGTTGACACGCTGAACCTTCACTAAAGGAAGTTAGTCCAGGAAAGTTAACGATGAAATATTCTCACCCCACAAGGTCAACAGAGACCTATGTTCCTGATTGTCTCTCCTTCCCATGGAAAAGGCAAAAAAGACACAAGCTCACAACCACAGGAATAGGTAATCTTTTATTTTCTACTATAATCATGATTAATGAAATTGTCATTCTCTGCAGGAGACATGGGACAAATGAAAAGAATTTTTTATATTATTGCAAATGTGCATGGGGTAAAAGGACTACATTTTGCACAGAGAAATGGAAATTAAAAACATCTATAGTGTTCTTTTTTTTTTTTTTTTTTCCAAAGCAGCATTAGTTGATAGGAAACATGTTAAAATACTTTGAATAATTCTGGAGTTTTGCAGTGCCCAACCTAAAAAGTGACTGAAAGGAGACTTGGATTCAAGTGCGGTCAGTGTCTCATGCTATATGTGCTTTGTTCCATTCAAAAACATCCTTGGAACATTCTTATACAATACTGAAATTTAAATAGAGGTAGAAAGGACCTGTGGTGTAAGCTATGAACAGCAAAATATCCTAGTTATAATTAAAACCTCACATAGTGCTTTTCACACTGTAACACTGTAGCTGCAGCACTGTGGTATCTTGAACTTCTAACAAAGGTGCCATGTAAATGTCCACATAGACCTTTATTTCATTGTACATTTTTATACATTAATGTTGCTTAAAAAGTAAATAGAATTTAACAAAATGCAATATTTATTCACCAAGGGAATTCTTAAAATAATCTATCAAATGTACATGAAATGTTCAGCATTTCCAAAGGAAAAATTAATTGTACACTGCAAGTACCTGTCTCCTGTAAATTAACCAACAGCACACAAAGAAACAGAGCTTCTGCTCATCCAGCTTTAGTTTAATTAGTCTACTTAACACTCAATCTAAGCCAGTTTTTGCCTAATTACACCTGACTCTCACAATTATTTTGAGTGTATGTATCTTAATACACTAAATAAAATATGATTGACAGGATACATTTTTACAGAAAATTGCATTGGATGTACAAAATTTCACATTAAACTTATTACAGAAAAGGATGTTGTAACTAGAATCAGCTTTGGATTCACCAAAATGTTGCTGATTCTGTGAACACATAAACAATAGTCCGTGTAAATATTATGTATGGATAATGACATGTAATATTACTTAAATAAACCTGTGTTTGCAGCTATCAGTTTTGCATAGGTCAATACTGTTTTGCATAGCTGCTACTTATGTATGTGCAGTAGCAGGAACACTGTACTACCTCTTACTAGAGGATGTTCATTGTGTGACATAAGCCTTGATAAAAAAATGAATTAATTACACAAGCAGTGTTGTTGTGACCTGGAAAAGCCTATATCCAGCACTATTTTCTCAATAGAGGAAATGTAACCATGAATTGGTTTTGGAGATGGGACTTACAGTAAGTCACATAGGCAGAGGGAAAGAAACACTGGATATAAGATTCTTTGGAAATGCTCTGGTGCTTCATTAATAGTCTCTTAGTGAGAATTTATAAAATCCTTCATAGATAAAGATCCCCCAATTTTTTGTAATACTTATTCCTCGGCACAGAAATTTAAGATAGCTGTTCCTTCAGCCTGAACACCTGGAAAAAGCATAAAATGGGTAAATCAGTGCTTCGTAATACTTAGGGTTGAAGAAGAGATACCAGGAGAATCTTCTGCTTTAGACCAGAAATTGTAACGACCATGATCACTAATGTTTTTTCCTAGACTGTTCTTTTTTAAAATAATAACTGTGACGATGTACTCTAGTATCAGTTCAGAGAGATTATTGCAACCCACAGAACTTTTTAAGAAGTCAGGAAGCATTTAAAGCTTTAATCTAACATATGCCAGGTTGGATTTTTGTATCTAATACTTTCACAATTTGGAATAGTGTATTTGTAGACCAAATAAATCTTCCCCATTTCCTATGTGTATACATTTTCCTGTTCTCTGTATCAGACTATGATACCTGAAATTTTCACAGCTGAAAATGAAAACCTAATAATTATTATGAACTGGTTTTCATATAGAAAAGAAGATGTACCATCTTGCACAGTAGTGGGCTAAGAACCAGTGCATGGCAGTTCATAGAAGAAGCTCATGTATTTGATATTTGAATATTCTTAAGTAGCAACTAAGATAATGTTTCAGATAATGATCTATGTTGAACGTAGTTAACTGTGCCTTCAAGTGTGCAAACTCATGAACATACATAGCATCAAATTATGTGTTCCTAGCCAACATTCTGGAAACATGAATCTAGACAGATTCAAAGCATGAATTACAAGTACTTCCAGGATTCTCGCTTCTTTAATTTTTCTTAAGTTTACAAATTAATGTTTTCAAATATCATTTCCCTCAAGCCAGGATCCTATTGGGTCTCTGTATACCAGCATTCAAGTTTCTGTTGTTGAATTATTGTGTGAAGAATCTGGCCCAGTAGCATAAGTAGCACATACAGAATTAAAAAAATAAGAAAGAGACAACAGTACTAGTCTTCTGACAAAGGTCACCTTGAGCTGAAAATATGTGATTGCATTATCAGTGAAGACAAATAGTTTAAGCATTTTTAAGAAAGAAAAACATATTTAATTTATAGGGGCAAATAACAAATATTATTACTTGTGTGGAAACTATTCTTTATGTACAATCAATCTCTCTTATATCCAAGGTAAGGAATAGCAACTAGGAAGATTAGTAAAAAATAAGGTTTCTCTTTTTTTTCCTTTATTTTCTTTTTTCTTACTGAATACCCACAGTAACAGAAACCATGTCTGGCAACAACTCATAACATTCTTTAGCTTTGTAATTCTACTGCAGTTTCCTCACCATGGTGAAAAAAAGAAGCCAAATTATAAGTAACATTATGCAACCACCCTAGACTGAAATTTGCAGTGCAGCACAGATATGCTATGCAAGTAAGAATTTCATCTTGTTCTGCTGTCTAAATAAGGCTGAAGTACAGCTAAATCTACCAATAAATAGCAGTTTGAAAGTAGGAAAAAAATTAATATAGATGTGACTTATTGCTGGTTTTTATCTAGGCTGTGCACTCCTGCAAGCCCTATTATAAGCAAACAGGTCTTGTTTACACTAAAATTTTGAAAAGTGGATCTACATTTTTTCTTTTTTATTTAATGGAAATAATTTTATCACTGATTTTCTCATCTCACTTGTTACACACCCATGAAACCCACCTATTTTATCAGTCTGTTTCTACTATAATGAATATTGGGAAGAAAAATAAAACATTGTGTTAACTCAAAAGTACCTTATAGTCATGTTGCCTATGTAGCTGAAAAATCAACAAATATAAGCAAACTGGGAAACATCATTCAGAAGGATCATTAAACACATGGTAAGACTCTTCATATTATTGCTTAGTTAAAGGTAGAACAAGTATCCTTGTTTAAGTTTTGGACAGTTTCATTTACTCTTTGTAATTTTGGTTTTACATTTACTGTTTCAAAATGACAGGACCCAGACAGAATGATGCTATAGGTGGAAAAAAAATGTCTAAGAAAAATAAAGTTAAAAATTAAAATATATTTATGACAGCCATGGTGATCAGGCATATGTGAGCTATAACCCATATGAATTATGAAGAATATTAGAACAGAAATATTGATGATTTTTCACTTACATTACCATTAAAAGAATTTTTAAAGTATCAATATTAAAAATGAGCAAATAAAGATTCTAGATGAGGCTGGGTTTTGAGAGCAATTTCTTTTATGTCTATATGGCTAATGGTTAGATACAGATTTCAAAGTTGCTTAGGTGCCCTAGGCATTCTGTGCTAAATTGGGGTGTTTGAACATGTATATTTCCTCCATGGAATAATAAAGATGAACTGTGAAAGACTAATACATACAAAGAAGGATGTATTTAATAATACATCCTCCAGACTTCTAAAGGCAGCTCTTCAAGGAATCTGTAGTCTAACAGTGTGTAAAACACTAATTTAACACTAATGTGTTAAATCTGAAGCCTATCACTTGCATTTATTAACACATACACACACACATGCACACATGCATATATAGCTCTTATTTTAAACAAACAAACAAAAATTTTTCTTTGATTGGCATTTCCAATATTTTGTACACCTGTCTCTTTAACACTTAAGCTAAGGTGCACAAGAAGTTCACAAGCAAAACTGTCTACCACAGACCTGATAAAGTTTTATTCTTTACATGCCTTTCCCATTTACAGGAGAGCTATCAACATTAAAAGACGAGTCCCACTAGACTTGTTAATTAAGCTTTGGCTGCAGCCAGAATGGTAAATCTCTCTAAAGTACCACTTAAAAGACCTGAAATACTAAAAATGTTGTGTCAGATTTGCAAGGGATTTTATTAGTTTTGTATCTTTGTCTGTCTAAAAACCAGTTGTCAATACCACTCTGCAGCTCAGCAGTCAGCAAGGAATCTTTATGTTAACAGAACAAGTATTGGTTCTTGTTTATAAAAATGGAACGGGGGATAACAAAAATTTGGGAGTCTATAACCAAGAGTGCAGGTTATTTACAGGGTTAATTCCAGTTAATGGTAATAGGGAAATACCTGCTTAAATTCTCAGTGTACGGGTATTATTAAAAGACCCCTTGCTATGTAAATACCTGGCTAAAAAAGAATCAAAAGGTAGCAGACTATTTCAGTGTGCGTTAAGTGAGAAATTGTGTGGTTTTTCATGTTCCTTCTTTAACTTCTGTGAGAAACAGTTAAATAAGAACTGAAAAAGTATAATTCTTAACATATATGTTTCAGATACAACATTCTCTAACACGCATAGGAATTACATGTTTGTCTGTATTTTAGCAAAGTAATAGCAGTAATTGTCCTAGGATTCTGTATTTTATTTCTAACAGACCAAAACTGTTTACATTTTGGTTATGTTAAGCAGTCTTCAGCACCAAGGATTTTTCCATCCTTGTCTGTATTTGTTTTGTCCATTAAGTAGGAATTAAGTGACCACATTGATGTCTGTAGGAAATAATTAATTAGGACTTGGAAAGCTTTGCCTTCCCCTTTTCCAGTCAGTGAAAAAACAAAGGCAACAAATGATGTTCCAGTAAAAATTTTGTTATGAGAGTGACTAACAATAAGTCAAATCCTTTTTCTCTGCTCTGGGCATTTTACTATACAAATTAAAGAATGTCTCTGTGCTTATATTTATGCTGATCTATTTCATGGCACACACTGGGTATTTAAGATCTGTACATATTAATGAGTACCTTTATTGGTCATTAGAATAATATTTGTGGTGGAACATAAAATTGTCTGGGAATAATGACAGAATAGGTGCCCTGAGAAGGGGGAGGAAGGAGGCAGCTGTGTGGATGATCTAGAATTGTCTGTTAACCCCAACAAGGAGCTTAGCACCACACAGCCACTCACCCAACTCCCTACACTCCCCATTCCTAGCAGGAGAGGGGCAGAAGAAAGAAAGAATAAAAGCAAAAAAACTTGGGGGTCAAGGAAAAAATAATAAAACCAATAATAATAACAGTAATAATAACAATAATGAAAATAAATTCTTTCATAAATTAAGGATAAGTGGAAGAAGAGAGAACAAAACAAAAAAAGTGATGTAAAGGCAATCACTCACCAACTCCCATGGGTAGACTGATGCCCAGCCATTTCCTGAGCAAAAGATGGCTAACCCTCCTAAACCCCTCTTTTCCCTTTTATCGTTGACCATGAAGTTATATGGTTAATTTGAGTCATCTGCTCGGTTGTGTCCTTTCCCAAACTATTGTGCACCCCCAGTCTTTTCACTGTTAGGGGCCAGAGTGAGATACAGGGAGGTCCTTGATGCTGTGCAAATGCTGTTTAGCAAAGCTAGAACATAGTGTGTTATCAGTGCTGTTTAGGTTAAATATTCTAACGCATATGAGCTGCTTTGAAGAAAATGAACTCTATCCTAACCAGTCCCAGTACAACTAGGGAATTTACATTATAGGCTCTACAGAAATTTGTTCCTTTTCTGAAAGCCCCAGATATTAGAATCACAAAGTTATGTGGGAACCAGGGCATTTTTTCAATTTTTTTTTCCCCCTGGAGTATATGTCTAACCCTCATGGGTTTTAAAAAAACAACAGGGGGGAAAAAAAAAAAAAAAAAAAGTGATGATGGCATTTACTCAAATACAGAATTTACTAAAAGTATTAATAATGGAATACATGCATGTGCCAGAATCAGAAAGCAAGAGAAAAGAAACTATGATGATACATTTCACATAGTTTTGTTAGTATTTTTTCAAGTTAACTTCATGACATTTTGAAGCACATCTCATGATCTTCAGAAGTTTTGAGTTTAAATTGCAGAGTTTTGCTCCAAAAGAAATTGGAACAAATCTTTTTATTGATTTGAGTTCACCCTAAACCGTCTACAGCTAAATTGCCACACTAGAATCCAAAAGGTTGTTTAGGAATACTTTGAAATGTGCCTTATAGCATCACCTTCCAGTACAATAAGCAGTGAATTAGTAGCATAAAATCTGCAATGTAGACCTTTTTATTCTACAGTATTTTGGAATTATAACAACCAGTCAGATGCAGTTTGCAGAAGCTGAAATGAAAACTGCTAAACTGAAGTTAGACGTTTTGGAAGCATGCTGCATTATAAGGCTGCATAAAATCATCGGTATGATAAGACTTACTACTGTCACCATTGTCTAACCAAAGTTTATCTTTATTTACATATACTAACATATAGACATATGCAACTTTAGCAAAGCAGTATACCCCATGATCTAGAAAGAAGTCAGAACTCAAACATTTTTTATATTAACTTTGACTCTTCTATAAATTTTGATTTCTAAAGTTGACAGTGACACAAAGACAATTTTTAAATTGCTTTAAAAATAAACTTTTCATCAGTGTGAAATACTGGTTACACCTACACTAGTGCGCTCTAGAAAAAAGCAAAATAAAGAGGAGAAACACAATATGTGAATATCCATGTGTTTCAGGGATTTAAAAGGCTTTTTGATCATAGGTGCACCTATTCGATGCATATTGTTATTTAGAGGTCCAGGGTAATTTTTGAGATATATCACTGAACTAATAAAAGAAACAGCTCTTTGTTCCAAACAAGGCAGGAGATATTTAAATCTTATTATTATTATTATTAATACTGTTAGTAGTAGTGAGACAGAATCTACATGCTTCCATGATATGTTGACTCTCCAAAAGCTTTTATGAAGCTTAGGGCTGCATATAACTTTTTAGAACCAGGTAATCACCATAATTTAACATACTTTGCAAAATGTATTCACTTATAAGATTTAATAGCCTAAAGAGTCACATTTATGTTTTTAAACAGATAATGATAATTCTTTCTTCATTTATTTTCCTGCTAATAGGAAGATTTTTCTCAGGTTCTGTGGTAAGAAGTACTGCCTACAATACATGAAACTAACCCCCAACTTCTAGAAAATTCACTTTATCTACCTAGTGAGCAGCAACTAACATCTTTATCTTTCTTGTTGTCCTGGTTTAGCTAGGATAGGGTTAAGTTTCCCCAGCAGTGGGGGGGAAGTTCTAGCCGGGTTATTCAATACCATGCTGACGTCACCTCCTGGTGCCCAAGCGCGGGAGCGCAGGAGAATCGGTGAGCGCGTGTGTTATGCCATCTCTCTGCTCTTACTGCTGTATCGGTACATATCTTGCTCTGTTCATTATTATTACTGTTATTGTTGTTGTTGTTGTTTGTTGTTTTGCTGTTGCACTGTTGTATTAAACCTGTCCTTATCTCAGCCCCGAGGCTTTGTATTTCACTCCCTTTGTGGGGGAGGGGCAGCCGCCGCGTGGTCTCAGACCCCGGCAGAGCCTAAACCACCACACTTGTGGGTAATATGTCACAGAGGCATTTTTTAAAAGCCTTCAACAGCCAGCATGTGAGAGATACAGTTCTGTGTACATCTATTTCAAGTATGTTTTCAGGGCAGTTCAAGTCAGGAACATTGTTAATGATCATCTTTTCAGGTTCAAACTGAACTAGATGTAGTGGTTAAAGAAAGACAATCCAGTTCATGAACTTTTTGCACTTCTTATATCTGCAGAAAAGAGATGTCAAACTGACACTATACATATATCCCAGGGCACTCATCCCACTTACAGGAAAGGATGACTAGATTACCGGTCTCTATAAAAACTCATGTAATGTTGTCTTTTAACACTAAAAATTATGAAGTTATTGGCTGCATATTTCACTGAAGTTCATTGAGGACTAAATTATTCCACACTTTTCAAGATTTTTCCTGTTGTAAATATTCATCTGATATTAAACAAATGCTTGTATTTATAAGAAAACAAACAGATTGAAGCATGGAAACGATAAGTCAAAAAATATTCATTGCAAACCTGTCATGACATTTAATGTTAAAATTCAACAGTGTACACAGATCAAAAGCAGGGCATAGACCTCTTGGCAGCAACATTACAATATTCCCTCTATGTTCAGCTTGCTTGTCAGTATCAGAACAGTCCAAGCATGGCAGTACTTAAATATGGCAAGTACGCATTTGTAGCCATAACATTTTTTATTGTTTTATATTTAATAGGTGATATATTTTGGTCCATAAAATTACACCAAAATTTTTGTATGCCCATACAAGAACATTAACAGCTAGGTTCCATTTAGTGCAATTTAAGTATAAGCACACTGTTAGCTGTGTTAGGTGTGGGTTTGGAAGCACATATGAAAGTTCAGTATTAAGAAGAGTATTCTCCCATGGTTTTGTTTTCGCTCAGGATAGGAGAGTTTGTAAATGTCACTAAGCCGCTTCCTTTGTGTAGGTGCATTGGTTGCATATGTGTAGTTCTTTATCTCTTTTGCAAATAAATCGCATGTACTGGTGTCACGGTCCACTCGGTGGACTTGTGATGCTTCGTTTGCTACGATCTCGAAAGTGCAAAATTAAGGTGACCAAAACCAAAGGGGATAGCAGTAATAAAACAGTAAAACTTTATTGTGTTGCCTGTGAAGCAGCACACAATAGTTAGAGATGGGTGAAAGAAAGGAGAAAAGTAAAGTTAAGTTTAGAGAGAGAAGGAAGAGAGGTTATAGCTACCACCGCTGATCTCAAGACATCCTAACGGTCCCGGGTCCAGCTGATGCTGCATTGTCGATCGTCGTGATCCTTGGTCAGGAAGCTTCAAATTTTCGTTGTCCAGAAGTCATCTTTTATGCTTCGTAACACAACTTGCTCCACCTCTGCCTCAGGGATCTCCGCCCTTCTCAGAATTCAATTATCATATCTCCACCCTTCTCAAGCGAGGCCATCATGCATGCCCAGGGGGAGTGTCCGAGATGTGGTCAGTCTTGGAGGCAGGTAGCCTTCAACCAGGAGGTGTGTTTTGGTATTATAATGAAGCGAAGTTCGTCTAAAGTTTATGATTTCTTCATCCATATTATGGCAACAGTAGCAATTCATCTTTTCTGACAGTGGCTATGCAGTTATCTCTAACAGCTCCAGCTAGGCCCAGGTACTGAACAATAGCACAACACTTTGTACTACACAGCTCAGACACCGAAGAACAGCACTGCACTGCCTGCACCATACCGTTCAGTACTCAGGAGAACAACACAGCACTCGCTGTGCCACACAGTTCTGCATTCAGGAGCCTTTGCACCACATTCCGCTCCAGGGATCAGCAACTGTGTTCCAAACAGGCCGTTGTCGCATACCTCACTGTCCATGTCCCTGATGACAATGTTGAGACAATGATGATCTTCTGACTGACTCTTACTACTAGAGAAATAGGAAATGCAAAAGACCATCTGGGCATCATTGACCTACTCTTCTCAAATCTAGCAGACCATTGTACAGCATATGGGTTATTCATTTCAGTGTATATATTCCGCTAGCCTGATACCTCTGAACACATACTCAGAGGAAGTCTGTCTTTTTTTAGTATGCTGGTACAGATTTTTCATTAGAATTTTACTCCTGAATGAGCTGTTTTGTCCAAGTACGAGTTTTCCACCTTTGTATTTTCAACGTCTCACGACCCTCAACAATAAAGGTGTTTGGTGTTAGAAACTTGAGACTGGAAACAGCTGAAAAATGAATACTTAATATCCTGTCTAATCAGTCATTTGTTCTGAGAGTAAATGCGATTAAATTAGTATTAAATGACTGTTTGTATTTAGCTTAAATGCATACCAGCTTCTCTGTTTGCTGGAAGACCGGAGATCAGTAGAAAGATAATTTTGCTATATTCACATCTCCCCTATTGTTTAACCAGATGCTTTAGTTCCCTAGGTTATAAGTATATTTAGACAAAATTACTGATACCAACTTCCTATTCAACACCGGATAAAATTGTGACAGTGTTAAAAAAAATCTAAATTAAAGTATATTCAACTGGATTTGTTCACTTGGAGGAAATTTAAATATAGTCCCAAACTCAGAAGTGTTTCAAACTGTCTGAATATTCTTTTTGTTTGAATGAAAACAAAAGAAACTCTGAAAATACTAAATCATTTTAAAATAGTACTTGTGGAAAAAATGCACTACACATAAGATAACTATAAGAAATAAAGCATAATTGCCTCTAGACCAAGACAACCATTATTTGATTGTCTGTGATTATCACTGTTGTTAGTTCACTGTCAGAAATATATGTCCAGCAGACATGCCATATGACTTTAGGACATATTGTCATTTATGACCAGAGCATTTTAAACATTTTGCTTTTGGGAAGGAAATCAGTTCTGGCCATAACGGTGAGCAGAAAGTTCCACTGAGGTGGAGGAAGTCTGAAGCAAAGGAATTTGACTTCTGCACTGTGCAATAAGATATGGTGGACTTCTCCTCAATCCAGGAAGTGTCTCAGATTGGTTTAATTCATACTGATCCTTGCCTTATTCAAGTTCTATCTAGTAGAACTCTTTTTTGTACAATAAATTGGCCTAAATGTTGAAATACTGTGATAACATCTTTGTACCAGAAGGTTAGTCATGCTAGGACTTCCTTGTCCCAGTGTGGGACAAAAAGCCTGTTCCAGATTGTCAGTACTGCTGCTTTCATGGCATTTTTTACCAGGAGAACTGGTTTATTGTCTGCAAGGAGCAATGAATTACATCTTCAGATTTCTTGGAATTATGGCCTATTGACATATAATCAATTTATTAACTTTAAGAATCAGGTGTGAAGAAAAAGTGTAACTCAGTGATCAGGAGCACAAATGGTACAGACATATTAGCTCTGGATAGCATGAAATTCAATTCTCCAAGCTGACCTGAAAAGTTAAACCAGTACTCTGCTGAATGTTTTCTGTTTCCTTCTACGTATTTATTTCTCTCTCCTTGATCATTATGAAAAATATCTTGTTTTGTGTCAAGGAAAATTCTGATTTGGCCTGATGATACTCTTTTATGACTTTGTGATAACCACAAAAGACTATAGCTAATAACTGACTGATTGACCAGAAAAAGAAATTCAATAAACTAAGAATGAAATATGACATAATTTTATTTTTACTTTAGCATTAGAAATTATTAGGAATCATTTCAATCACATTTTATCTATTTTAATCTAAAGGATCATTAAAGGAGAGTATTTTCACTTTTCTAGCAGAAGTTGCTCTTGCATAGGATTCTTCCTAAGAGGAGTAAAGTAGTGTGAAACCAGCCAGATTAGAAGAAAATGCTTTCTTCCACAGAGTTTTTTATATTAGTAACTCCATTGGTTTTACAGTAATAAAACTTCGATACATGACTTTTTTTATCATGCACAAAATTAATAGAATAAGGAGGTTAATACTCCCGGAGCACAGGTATCAGAGCATTAATACTTCTGCTGTTTTTCATTCTTATTTAACAATACTCATAAAACACATCTTTGTAAGGAGCACCTCAGGAAAAATACTTTGTATAGTCATTGTCAAAATGCAGCCCATGTCAGGATTGTAAATCCTGATAATCTCGCATTTTTGATCATTAAATCATAGCTGTCTTTTATAACTTGTAGGAAATTTGGAAATCCTGGACTCTTATTCTCTATTGCTTTGCACATAGTACAGTTGTAGGCATCCTGTGTAGGAAAGGTGAAATACTGTTGTCCACAGTCATAGTGCTTGAATGTGTTCTGACTTGGCTTAAACTTTGGCAGGCAGACTCTCCTGCAACATGCAGAATAATAAATGTTGGCCTTTTAGATGTTACTGTTACACAGTTAAAAATAACCTACACCAAAAATACAAAAACCTTACACAAAAAATACAAAAAACATCCAGGACAAAACTGCTCCTGAGTAATTCTATAAGGACAAAACAGCAAACAGTGCTTTTAATGCAAGATATCATTTAACTGAAGGCATGAATCCAAGAGGATAGAGATATTTAGCTTCACTATGCGTATCGTGAACAACAAGTAAATTACAAGAGATGTGATTCCATACTGGTCACAAAGTTTAGACTCAGAATAGTCTTTGGTGGAAGGTGAGACAGAGGATACTGCATATTCTCTTGAGAGTACACATCCAGCACATGATTTTAAGCACAAATTCACACCAGAAAAGGAATGGTTTATTCCCATAGGTACCTGTCTCAATGTCAGTGGACTCAGAAGGAACAGTGATGACACTGAGAAAAGCAAATAGATCCTGTTTATCAGCCTAAGAGAGAAAATGAGTGCTGAAAAAGAATTCACCATTTCAAAAGACAAAATCTGTGGAATAATGTCATATGTCTGCTCCGCTGTGAGAGGTTGTAATAGTTTCTCTCATAACCTCCCAGCAAATGAAATAGAGGAAATAAATTTAGGACTGCCTCCTAAGGCCTTCTTGAGAAAATACAGCATATGGGCATTCTGAGATCTGGCCACAGACCACACTCCCCTGAAAGATCTAGGCAACATTTCAATCTCCAGGACAGCCCACTGATCTGGCAGAGAGCTCGACACTGAAATTCTTAGATAGTTCTTGCAGAATACCTCATTTTCAAAAATCTGTTCACTGTTTAATTTGAGATCCAACATGGTAACAAGTGGCTCACTCATTATTTCAGGGGAATTTAGCCAGGAAGTTTAATTAATCCTATTCCTTTAGGGAACAGTAATGGAATGTTTCTTATCCCTTGAAACATTGTATTAAATATGTAGCTTTTGCAAGCTAATAAAATGAGTTAGGAAGACATGTTAAATTAGAAAGATACACAGTGCTAAAAAACTAAAGAACAAACAATATTTTTAAAAAGAGATGAAACAAAACAAAATGCATTAAATGAAATGCATGAAATCTAGACTACACAATATTCTAGATCCTCAATCACTTCCTAATTGAATGTGATGTGTCATTTTCTCATTGGTGTATTTTCCTAAAAGGGAAAAATATATAGTGTTACACAGATTAGAGTATTACATGCTCCCAGCTTCTCCAAAGCATTTGCCTTCTGTATACACAGAAAAATTGGAGTGTAGACAGAATTCTTGTTCTGCTGATGAAAATGAAAACTACTTCCTCCACTTGAGCTCCCTGTTTCTTGGCTAAGATCAGTCCTAATATCCTCTTTTGCTGCCTCTGGTGTTATGTTCTGTCCTCCTCATCAACTTTGTTCATTTCTTGTCATATAGTATCATGAATGTCTAGAATCTTCACTTCAATTCCCCTTCCTGGATTTCGTGGAAAGTAATGCAGTTAATTATACCTTTCCAGGACTGTTTCTGCATAGCTACTAACAAAAACATACTGTTTTCAAGAATATCATCTGTCTTTAGTTATTTCTTCCTAATTCTTCTTCAAAGAGAAACATTTGAGACGTCATAGTACCTGGAAGGTTCTTGTCTTATCCTTATTATTTCCAGGGAGCAGCAAGGATAGGCACAGCACTGCAAAGGAGGGTCCTAGGCAGGCAGCAGAGATACCCTGTGCCTGCCCAGGGCCAGCCCAACATGTCTCTGACAGTGGACAGGGTCACCAGGAGCCCAGCAACCACCAGGCATGTCTACAGTGATGAGCCAAGTCCAAGCCCCAGCTGGGAGGTCAAGTTCCCAGGTCAGCATCTAGGTTCTGGCAATCATTACTGAGGACCCTATTCAAATGGGATTTCCTCTGGATTTTGTGGTTTCAGCACATTTTGCTCAGAACAGATTCTGCATTTTGAGTCAGATGGAAAAAAAATGAAGCAAGAAAATTTTCTTTGGTATGGGATTTGGATAATAGATATATTATGTGTCTCATGTTGTCTGGCTCAACTCGTGTACAGGTATGTGTGTTAACTGAATTAAAATATTCTTTGTTTAAAGGAAGACTTTTATTCAAAATTTTTTTAAAAATATATGTTGACTTAGTTACAGGAGATCCTTAAAGGAATATTAGATAGCAAACTCAAGAAGTTTCCAAAATAAATAAAATAGACACAAAATGGGGCTGGGGTGGAGAGGTTAAAGACATAGTTCACCTAGATCATTGAGATATTCAATGTTCCATGTGATTTCACTCATAAAAGTATTAGAGGCTACAGACAAATGCTTGGAGTGAGTTAGCATGACTTCTGGATTTCATTCTGTGTATTCCATTTCCTTAATTTTCTCCATTTCCTCACCTTTTATACCAGTGGGGAATCCCAAATTTAGTAACTGAATTTCCTTTCCTTATTTCTCATTTTAGTTATAGAAAGCGGTAACAAAATTATCTGAGCTGGAAACATTTTCCTCTCACACTCTCTTTTTTTCTAGTCAGCTATCTAGTTTTGGGGGGTTTTGACTTGCTTAATTCTTTTCAATATATTTCTGAACTTTTCTGAAGGTGTTTGGTCTCAAGCTTATTTGTGGTAAGCTATTGGCCTCTTCTGACAGTGAAATCTGGCCATCTTAAAGGAATTTGGACTAATAGAAAAATGATTTAACTTTCACTTTGGTCAAGGGGAATACAATCATTTTCCTTTTTTTTTTTTTTTTTTTAATCCTCTGAGAAAATTGAGATATTTTTGTTCTCTGATGGTGGCAGTAATCAATTAAAAAATCAATCAATTAAGACTGACTACGGTTATGTCTTTACATGTATTCCTGAAGTTAAGCTCTCCAGGCAAGTATCTAGAGTTTCTAAGTTTTGTTCACATTTAGGAAATCTGGGCCAAGATGCTTCAAAATGGGGTTTTACCTTATTTTCTAGAGTAGAATTAAACTTATTGTATGAGAAATTGAAGAAAAACAGAAACTTCCCAAATAGACCACATGACATGTCTCTAATCACTAGGACCAGAGAACCTCCAGCCATCTGAGGAGAGGTGAAACCTAAGAGAAGAGAACAGCCTAAATAAGTTCTCAAAACATGTCTTTATTTTTCCTCCTTTATTAAAGCAGACTTGCTTCCCTGTAATGTTAGGCATTCTTATTTTGAGAAATTACTTATAAAGTCAACTTTAGAAATACTATGCTGTTCCATTTCCAGAGGGCAGAAGAGTGCCTACTAGAAGGCCAGAAAAGCAAGAGTTCTCCAGATGGTTCTTGAAGGAAGGAAAAGAGAACAATGGTTGACCATTACATCACTTTTGTATGACTGCTTCATAGGTAGTGACCTCTATCCACTTTTTTTGCAAAATCTCTTGTAAAGGCTTCTTGATTAAATAAATGAATGGAGGAGGGGTTGTAATTGTGCCTTGTATCCTCTCAGCCCTTTTCTAGGAGGTAGTAGTGAATGAAAATTTGACTCCTACACAGTCCTTTCCATGATAAGCCGTGTCATGCAGTGGGGTGTATTTATTTTGTGTTAAGCAGCATTTTTCTGTTATCTTTTGGTCTAGAGTACACAGTATATGAACAGTAGTTTCTACAGAAAGCAATACTAACCAGAGGTGACAACCTTCTGCTGTCCCATGCCAACACAAATTGTGCACTTTCATAGCACTGTGGAAATGAATGCATATCACTGTTAAAACAACACATGTTACCAAGGGTAAATTTCCAAGGCACCTGTCTGAACCCAGTGTTTCTTACTACCCCTTGATTCTTCTCATGAATTCTAGTGCCAAAATTGAGGAGCTGCAGAGTTGTAGTCATATTTGGGAGCAGATGGTCAAATCTACTGCTGTGTCCAAGTAGGCTTGTGGGCATAGTTATCTGATATGTTTAGAGATATGATAGCAAGCCAAGCATCTCTCTTCACTCACCACCTAGGGATACACTCTCAAGTAAAGAGAGATCCCCCTCTGAGTAGACTAGTTGCCAGATTTAAAAACATTTGCTGAATGTTCACTGAATTGTATTTGTCCCTAGAAATAATACTGTTTTAATAGCCTCATTTGCACAGCTACTTTTTAAAGTGCATTCCTGAAAAGATGCTAAGTGTAAATATGTAAGCTTCACATCAGCACCATGCTGTATTTTGAATATTTTACAAGTTTTGCCTAAGAAGAGATGCTGTGACCCCTGTTCCATGACATAATTGGACATCTGTTTGCTAGACCAGCTGACTCAATTAATTCTAAAGGTGGCTCCTGGTAGGGAAGAGGAAACTACCATTGGCACTTTCCTGATGAATTTATCCAAGTGGGTATTCCCAATTTCTGTCTAACATAAGGCCAAAATAAAATTTCATTTTCTAAAACATGGTTCATTATTTTTTGTAATGCTTTTCAGACTCACAAATGTTACCATCTCTAGATCTAATTAATTCAGACCAGAAAATCAGTGTGTTTGATCCCAACTTGTGGATGACATAGTGATTTGTCCAGTCAGTGAGATGATAATTGGTATTTACCTAATTCTATCCATAGAAACTGTGCACCACAAAATAGTAAACCTTGCCTCCATTACACAACATGAAATTCTAGTAGCACTTCTTCTGTTCTTCAAAACTTGACACTCCTATTCTAGAAGACATAGCTCAGTTCTACAGATTCTTGACATGCAAATATCACTCTGTAAATGCTCCCTGAAAATATACTACCTCTGAGGAAATGGTGGTATCAATTAACCAGCCTTTTTGCTATTCAGAAGGAATTTAGCTACAAAAAAAGTTCCTTAAGACTTTACAATCAAATCTGAGTATGAGTATTTTCAGACAGCTTAGGACTCAAGTGTTTTATTTTTTAAACAGATTTCTCTAAGGTAAGATCAGGCCACAGCTGGAAGTGATAGAATGAGTTAAACAGAATTCAGCTACTGCTAGAGGTTCATCCACAATACATGGGAAAACTATCGATTAACTGTGCAATTAGAATAGAATTAAAATTAGACAACAAATTATGATTAATCGAAGAAGTCAGGTAAGTATACCCCACTTTGCAGGACTGCAAGGATTACCTGCAGGAAGCACCTGTGAGAAGGCTGATTACTTAGCACAGGACAGCCTGTTGATCCATGCAACTTCTAGTGATATCCTTATAACACAGACCAGTGAAAAATTAGTTTTGGTTCATTAAAGAAATAGGTGCTTGTGAAAGTTATGTTCTAGTTGCAGCTGGAGCAAAAATCTCTATGAATATGCAACAGCTCACTTTGGCTTTCAGCCCAAACTCACCACACATGACCAAACTGTGCGGAAAAGTATTGTACAGTCTTCAGTACCAAGTCATACACCTTGCATTTGCTTTTATTGTGGTCTACCAGACCAAAGTTTGCAAAGCTCCAGAGACAAATTAAAGAAAAATTAACTCTTCTTCGCATTTCATCGGTTTTATTTCTTATTTTTGTGAAATAAAACACCAGTAACACTCAATACTCTGCCAGTGTCTGACATAGCATTTGGCATGTATGAGAGAGCAGTCTGAATCACTTCTAGCTGGCTAACTATATGAGATGGTGTTTTGTTAATTATCTTTAACTATATTAAGATATATATAATTTTATTTCTTTATATCTTTATCTACATGAATATAATGATAATTGTTATTATTATTGTAATTTGTATAAGGATATTATTTATTTATAAGTAAGTGTGTGTGGCCTTAGTGGCTCTCGGTATTTTAGGAGTATCAGCAGTATTAACACCACACAACACAAAGAAGTTATTTGAACGTTACATGAGCTAAAGTGTGATGGGTGGTAAACTACCCCATTAGCTAAATATAAATCACTTCAATGTATTCTACAGAAGGGCTAAGAAATGAATGTGCAAATCCAGGCAAGATTCAGATCAGATTTTGATATAAAATCTTGGTGCTGTGAACTCTACAGCTAGTGAGTCACCATTTAGTGGAGAAACTTCTACCAATTTCACATTTATGCTCATCCTCTTTCACAAATATGCAGGAGTACATGGATTTTATAACATGACAAATTTGTTAAAAGAGTTGTGGTTTGGAAGAAAAAAGGAAAAACAAGTTCCAGGTTGAAGAACTTACTTGAGTCTCTGGCTGTGTACATAGGATAGAGCGTGAAACAGTTGTACTGAAACAGATGGGTTCAGACTTCATTCAGCATTACCAGCTACATGCAACATAAGTAGCCTAGTGACATATGTTTCCTACAACAGATAAATCTAGCCCTCTAGTAGAGGGCTTCTAAACTGTTTAAAGGGACATTTTTTTCTCATACATCTTGGAATTGTGTCAGCAGTTCTGCTACCAGGGCATACAGCACTGCTAGCACCAATAGGTGCAGTTGCAGGTTAATTAGGAATAGGTAATTACGGTCATTTTGCCTGCAAATAGCGATTCAGTGGAAGCCAGAATATCTTATGTATCAGCACCAGTTTTATTTCTGGATTTCAATTTGTTTCTTCTTGTAGTCAAAGCTCTTGTATGCAAAGACCGTGGGACAGATCATAATCAAGGTATCACACATGCATTACATATTTAACTGCATTTCTCAAGGAGGAGCAAGAACTCCACAATGGAATGCAAGTTGTTTGTTAACAGAAAAGAGGGGATTTGCTATTCATTTTGATTGTTTGTTTGTTTGTTTTACTTTCTTTTCAAATAGCAAGAGGAAAACTCATGCTTCAGCTTATTTTATTTTATTATCCTCCAGATGGGATAATCTTTTAATATATATTTATTGTCTTTTGAATAGTTTTCTTTATCAAGGTACCTTGAAAGTCTGTCCTCCTTATTTAGTAGAATGTCAAAAGCAATTTCATGAGGCTCCCAGTTGCCTAAAACACAGTAGCATTTGTTGGAAAGAAAGCAGCGTGTTGGCTGAGTCTAGCAAAGCAGAGGTGAGGAAGATTGTAAGTAAGGAAGATTGGGTAACTTTGCCCTCAGCAGTAGATACCTTTGTATTTAGAAAAAAGTAAAAATTTCAATGCACAATAAAAAGAACTGGTCTTCTATGTCTACAAATACTGAAAAATGTGTGCAGCTTTTTCAAAAGGAAAAAATACTGCAGTTGCAAGTGCCTTGGTGTATTTGTGAGACAAACAGGCTACTATAGAGAAAAAACGTTAGGATGAAACATGAAATATTGGTGATCTCATTCAATTGTAGCATTTTTTGTAAATTGCTTTAGTTCATATTAAAGTGCAATTGATAATGAGGACATTATTTTTCAATTAATAGATAAAATTAAGGACTCAAAGATTTACAAATGGATTTATTTTGTGCTTTAAAAAAAAAATCATTCTGTAACAAAGAATTGCATCTCCAATTTCCATAGCTAAGGAATAATTTTTACTCTCTGGACTGTTTTTTGAATGAAGCAGCTACATCTTAAAGTGAGAATTATTGCAGTAGATCTTTGTGTTTCTGAAAAATATATAAAATGATTTCTGCCATAAAATATTCAATTCCACTTTCACCACCACCAAATGCTACCTTATCAGATGGGCTTTGATAAAAGACTATGCCGTTTCTCCTTTGAACACTAGGGATATTAATACTTATATTACCTGCCTCTGGGAATGTTATGAGAGGTGATTATTAATGCTTACAGAATAAAACACTACAGCAATAGAAAGCATTGTAGTATTGAAATGTGAATACATAGGCAGCGTGCAGATTTCTTTATTATGAAAGTGTCAGTTCCATTCTTAAAACTGAGTTGAAATTTGCATATCATAATAGTATATGTCAGTAAATGTTGATCAGTGAAGAAAACTTTTATTCAGATTTATTTATGAGGGTTTTCTGATTCCTATAAGTAGCCATTTGTAAGAAGGTATGTTTATATAAATCAGGTACATTTATGATTAGATTTAGCAGTAAATCCAAAAACTAATTTATAAAATTTGAATTTCTAAACTCATTAATTTCTTCAGGTTATTTCAAGCAAGTAACCAATCAATTTATCCAAATTATTCAAACAGGATTTCTGTTTCTCAGATCTGATGTTGCAACTTAGTACTGTTCTTGTAGCAAAAAACCCCCTCATAGCCGTCTTCATTTCTTTTTTTCTTCACTCTCTCACTTGACTGAAAGGAGCATAGAAAGGCTTTTCGTATAGTCTTTCAACATCTCCCACTATATCATCTAGGATCCTGAGGAACAAGATGACAGTATGGAAGGAAAGAACAGTGGAGTAACTCTACAGAAAATGACTGGTTTTCAAGCATGCTGTACCTCAACCATTTGAAACAAAAGCATGATACCAAGGCAGATATGGGAAGTTACTATAAGAATATAAGCTTGAAACACTGCAAAATTCAGGCTAGAAAAGTAGACTTTCTTCACTTTCAAAACAAGGTGATAGTTACTTACTCTTTGCCCTAAGTAACAGGATTCATGCAGCCTAGCTTCAGCTGCATAAGGGTGTTATTTCCTCATTCACTTGGGAAGAATTTCAATAGTGCAGGAATCCTCACTGTATTTACAAGATCCCTTTAACTAAGGCCATCAGAGAGGTTCAGCTCAAAATATCTTTTCATATTTTCAAAGCTTGGGCTTTGAATTTCACAAAGATAGCTTTTGCAAGATAAATATCGAGAAATTACTAATACACCCATTCAGAAGTAAATATTAGGAACACAGTTATTTACACACAGTTCAGCATTTCTCAGATCATGGTTGGCATCAGAATTTGTACAGACAACAGAGAAAGTATTGAGAGGATGTTTCATACTTGATGAAAGAATCAGCTTGGTTGCAATTTCACACCCATCAACTCTCTCATGTTACAAACATGAGGAGAGAAAAAAGTCCTATTCTTTGTTGCTGCCTGTCATGGCTCAACCCCAGCTGACAACTAAGTACCACACAGCCACTTGCTCAGTCCTCCCCAGAGGGATGAGAAAGAGAATTGGAAGGGTAAACATGAGAAAACTCATGCGTCAAGATAAAGACTGCTTAGTAGGTAAAGCAAAAGCCCCTCATGCAAGCAAAGCAAAACAAGGAATTCATTTACCACTTCCCGTGGGCAGGCAGGTGTTCAGCCATCCTCAGGAAAGCAGGACTTCACCACACGTAACAGTTAATCGGGGAGACAAATGCCATAACTCCAAATGTCTCCTGCTTCCTTCTTCTTCCCCCAGTTTTTATGCTGCACATGACACCATATGGTATGGAATATCCCTTTGGGCAGTTGTGGTCAGCTGTCCCAGCTGTGTCCTCTCCCAACTTCTTGTACACCCCCAACCTACTCACAGGTGGGGCAGTATGAGAAGCAGAAAAGGTCTTGACTCTGTGTAAGCACTGCTTAGCAGTAACTAAAACATCAGTGTGTTAACACTGTTTCCAGCACAAATCCAAAACGTAGCCTCATAATAGCTACTATGAAGAAAATTAACTTTATCCCAGACGAAACCAGCACACTCACTTATCACTAGTTTGCTAGGTGTTCATCATTGCTACAGGTCTTTAATGTCTAGTAGAATGTGTTCTTTGAAAATTGTATGTTTTAAACTTTCTGTCTCTAGGTTCCTGCAACTTGTCAATTTGTGCCCCAAACTGTGCTTCCTAAGACCTCCTTTATTCTCATATTTCCTTTCTTCAGTCTGGCATCTAAATGTGGAATCTTTTTTCCATTTCACATGATGTGTGGCCTTGCTTTCTCTTTATAAATCTTTGTGGTTGATCTTCTATCACTCTTCCATCACAAACTCACAGATATCCCATTAACACAAAAGTAAGAGAAAATCTACATTGCAATATAATTTTTCCTTCAATTTTTCTTTACCTTTTTTTTGGTCATCTTTTCATGAATTAAGATCACTGATGATGAGTCCATGAAGACCATACATTCAGGCTGTACTTTTACTAAAGTCAGCAGGAATTTTATTAGCATGGTCAGTGATAGCAGAATAAAGCCAGCATGAGTACTCTTGCATTTTTACCTTCATTAATTTACACCATAAACTTCTCAAGTCAAAATTCTGTCATTACTTATGAACTAATGTGTGCAGCAATCCACTTATGTAAATAACATTGACACTCAATTTTTACTATTATCATATGAAACAAAAATACTGAAGATTAGCAATAAGGTGAATAGATACCTTTTAAGGTCTTAAAATATTGTACCAAATTTCTCAAGAAGTTCTAGAAAATCTGTTCTGCTTTCATTATATCTTTTATTGACTCAACTATTGCAACAATTAACAAAGAGAAACTAAACAATTGTTTTCGGTAATCCAATATTCTTTATTCTTTGGCAGTATATAACTAGGCTGAGTTTCGATGTCAAAAGAAAGCCTTCACTTAGGTTTTTATTCATGGATCTTCCTAAAGCTGTAGCACATATACATGCAAACAGCCGGTCTTTAACTATTTAAGTAGTAGTAGATGAGTACTTATGGAACTCATTTTGGACACTTATTTCAGAGTGTCCTGGCGGATTTCCTTAGTTTTATTTAATATGAACACAGTAACTGAATAGGAATAAGGATATTTACATAGCTATCCATTTCAAGGTAAAATCATGCTCTCACAGAAGGCACTGGGAGTTTTAGGTACTAGGTATTTTCTAGTCAATTCATCTGAAACTAGGTTTCAACCCTCCAAGCACACTTGTTGAATTCAGGGATTAATGACAGAATGAGAGTTTTTAGGCTATCATTCCTGTATGGATGTGAAAGACAGGGCTTTATTTCAATCAGCTAACCATTCAACTTTAAATCTAGTGTTATAGTCTTCTTAAAAGTTTCACTTAGAACACAGATTATGGAATTTTACACCGCAGATTAATAATTTCTTAATCTTTATCTTTAAAGAGACACATCTGTAATACACTACAGAAAATGTTGATGTTGCTTAATTTTCCTTTGATGGAAAGGGATTATATTCTGAATTCGTTTCTTGGTCCTTCTGAATTTGGATACAGTGTTAATGAAATAAACACAGGAATTAATTCAAAATCTTTAAAACTCCTGGACTCACAATGAGACTTGACAGATTATTTATTTTTAAGCAGAGAGAACATGAAGGTAGGGAAAAATAATAAAACATGGAGTAAGAACAGAAGAGGAAAGGCATTTTGTCACTTACCACAATTGTACATTACCATAACACGGGGAAGAAGTGGAGAGCAAATAAACAGCATGTCTTCCTTGTATTCAGAGAAGACTTCCGGATGCAAGATGCAAGATGACCTTGATTTAGGTTCTGACAAGATGGCATCTCTGAATTATGAAAATTGATTTTTTAATTCTTGTCTAAAGCTGACTAATCAACTGAAGCAAAGAGATAACCCAGCTAATTCAGGCAAAGATTTCATTGTGAATAAATAAAACATTGAAAGCCACACTGATTAGCTGGAATTTCAAAATGGACTGATGTGAAATACATTAGTAATTCATCAAGACCTTTACTGAATGATCATTACCTTATAAAATGCTTCCAAGTGAGGATTCTGTTTATAACAAAAATATTTCACAGCAAAAATTTATGAAGGAAAAATTGTGAAACAGCCAATGATCCATAAAACAATTACTTCATAGAAAAGTAGAAAGAGATACTGGCATCTAGCAACTTAAGCATAGTATTCACAATTTCCAATATTATATACTAGCTTTTAACCTTTTTCCTCTGTTTATGTCATTAACCCCAGTACTGTCTACTTGTTCCCCCAGATTGGTGTCATCTGCAGTCATGATGCATGTGCCCTCCACCCCCTTCTCCAGGTCATTGACAGAGGTGTTGAGCAGGACAGGTGCCAGAATAGACCCTGTAGTACCCCACTTCTTACCTCCAGACAGAGTATGACCCATTTCCATGATACTCTGATCTTGACCAGCTAGTAAGTTTTTTATCCAGTTGGTGTCCCCACACCCAGACTATACCATCATAACTTGGATCCTACGAGAATATTGTTGCAGCCAGTGTTGAAAGGCTTGCTACAGCCTGGGAAAATTGTTCTCCCTTTGTCCACAAATCCAATCCTTTTATCACAGAATGTAATCAGGTTGGTTAGACACCCTTGGTAAATCCATGCTGACTCACCTTTCGCTTCATGTGCCCTTAAGTATTATTAAAGAATACTTGTTCCATGACTTTCCCCAGGACCAAAGAAAGACTGACCAACCTGTAATTTTCTCGTTTGTTTGTTTGTACTTCTTGGAAGATAGCTGTAACATTTGCCTTTCTCCAGTTATTGGAGACATGGCATTTCAAATGACCAATTACAATTGTAATGATAGTTACCATTTATGAAAAATTTATGATTTATACTCAATAGATTGAGTCATTCATATATTTTTTAATATTTGCTGGAATCCTGCTCCAGAAGCTGAGTTTTATTTCCACAAAAATATGTTACTTTCATCTTTTCCATTCCAGAAACAGAATTTTTCAAATTCTGGTTTACAGTCCCTTTATCTCTAGATCTTTTTTCACTCTTCTCAGTTACTTTCTTCTTTTTTTTTTATTCAGAGATATAATGTCTAGAGTAGACAACAATTTGATTCACTGAAGGGCAGAGCCATTGTCATAGCCTTGCATCTGAGTGGGCAGAAGGGGCAGATGCAACGCATCAATTCATAGCAATCCACTGTGTGGAGTGTATGGCCATCTATGTGCTAAGTCATTTAAGACTTTGTTTTCCTCTACGTTTAGTTATAACATAGTAACTCCATGGAATTTTTGAAGAAGTAGGACCAAAAAAAGGCTTTGGAAAACAAACAGCATTTGACATGAGGGGGAATCTCTGTTAGAGGCTAGTAATAGGGACTAGTAGTATGACAAGAAATATTTTCTTTTTGCAATACAGGCAACTTTTTGACTCCTGAGATACATAATTCTTATACAAATACAAAGCTCTTATTTCATAGGTGCATTGTGCTATGTGAGACACAGCTTGAAAAGTAACTGTGTTAGCTTTAAGAAGTATCGGTTATTTGATTGCATTTGGATTTTTATTTGGTTTCATCAGAAACCATTATCTCCATTTCCAGAATCAAGCAATGCACAGGTTCATTGTAATATTTTGTCGTTAAAGTTAATCTTCAGCTGAATTTTAGTTTTCTCTCCTTTCCTTTTTTTTTTTTTTTCACTTGAAACTGCTCTTTCTCTTTCGTATCTTTCTCTTGAACTCATTCCATAATTTTCCAGTATATATGTAAAGGAGACTCACACTTTAAAGAATGTTTGATTATTCTTTCTTTCTTCAGTTCCTTCTATTCTTCTAGTTACTTTTTCTCTTTCTTTCACTTTTTTCCTTCTCTCTTTTTCCTTTGTCTTTCCTAATCTCTCCATTGTTTATTCATTTTCTTTCTCTATACCTGTTTCCTTTCTTCCCCCTTTCTTACTTCTCTTCACATGTCTTCAGATTCATTTTCCCTCCTATTCTCTTTCTCCCTTATTCCCAGTTCCCTCCCCTTAGCACATGTAATCTCTGTTCTCTTCATTCAAAATTTATTTTCTGGAATTCTTTCATCTCTGAAGATTGGTGTAAAACCCTGATGAAGTCAAGCAAGGGTCTTCATTTCCACTTGCAGATATGGATAAGGCCTTAGGTCTTTCAGAAAATTCTCGCCTATGAAGGACTCAATTATTTGTATAGAGTGGAGAGCAAAGAGCATTCAGTCTAGAATTTAAGTAGACAGGCATATCATGGTGTGACCTCTGCCTTTCATTCCCATTCTCTCTGTGCTTTCTTGTGTTCAACAGTTCTCTTGACAGCTCATGGTTTGTTCCTGGTCTTAGAACAGAGTTGTATTATAGAACAAAAATTTTAGAAGTATAAATTGCATCAATTTGAATTTGTAAACAAGAAATTCTATTATTATTATTTCAGTCTCAATAGGTGTATAGTTCCCTTCAAGCCATAAAAACAGCATCTGAGGTATGACAAGTTTGATACTGGAATAATTTGCTGTGGGGGTAGGCTAAACATCTGATTTTCAGTTCTCTTTTGGGACATACTTACACAACTTGTGTCAAAAATTAATGCTTAGATTAGATCTTCTCACATTTTACTCTAGACTGCTGCTCTACACTAGGCAAAATCCACAAAACTTAGATGTCATCTAACCAGGAAAACATCATAAAAAGAATTTTGGCATAAAAGTTATATGAGAAATTCATGGAGTCCCAAACTCTCTTCAGTGAGGTATCTGTTATGCAGTACTGTGAAGTTCGTTTTGATTTTCAAAGTGATGAAGCCATCTCAAGAAAAGCCATACTACCAACCTGGATATCAAATTTTCAGTCTAACCAGAAGCAGAGCACATATATTTTTTCTAAACAACGAGTCTGGACAGTAATCCTCTCTAAAAGTGAAAGCTTCCTTGACATTGTGTTTGTATCTTCTCTTGAACCTATGAACAAAAATGTCTCCTACTGTCAGTAGTGAATCTGTAATGCAAGAAAGTCTGAATAAGAAGATATACAGATCAAGTCATTTTATGGTGAAAAAATTGAAACAGATATGAGGCAGCAGTTGCTTTGAGTCACTCAGACCAGTGTTTAAAATTGGTTACCTATAACTTACGCATTATTTTATCATTATTCCTAGTACATCCCATCCTTTTCTCTGTTCTCCAGAGAGAGCAATTCAAAAAAACCCCAGCTTGTTTTGTTATCAGGTTGATACACAGACCCCAGCTACAATTTTTACTGCCATGTTGAGGAGTTAATCAAGCCTTTGTTTGCAACATATTCCCTTTATAACATAATTGCTGTGTGACTGTTGATTTGAGTTTTAATAATTGCCTGATAAATTGAGTGTAAAATCCTATGGTAGGAGAGGAAATAAGAGTAAAAGAGGATGGTGCTCTGGCAAGTCAATGTAAAAGCATTTTTCTCTTTACAAACAGGAGACATTTACATAAATCTGAGCAGAGGGACCCTGCAGTTCTAGATATCATTAAGTTAGAAAGCTAAAAGAGGGGAAATCTGGCCTTTTGAATTTTTCTGTTATGACTTTTCATCATGCTAGTTGTGTTGGCTACTCTTAAAAAAAATTATTAGAAAACAATAATTGTTAGTTATGTCATCCCTGTGACCGTGTCAATTTTATTAATATCCTGCTGTAAAAAGGACATTTTAGTTTGGTTTCATTAAGGATCTGTTTGGTGATTTAAAGTAAAATACTGTGTTCGGATTTTTTTAGATATGTAGATCCTACCTATACAAAGGTTTGCTCAGAAACCCAGTCAATTCTGAGACATGGTCTTTGAGATAGAAAATTATACCCAACACTTCAAAAGTCCCAGGATCTGTCACATGCTGTATGCTTTGTAACTCTTCTGTTTGTGTATAATAAATCTGTATATTTTGCTATTGTATTATGATTATCATTTATTTCTTAAAACCAGAAGATTCTTCATTTTATGCAGTTTGGAATTTTTTGCTTGCATTCATTTTTTCCCTTGGAACTGGGGAAGTTAATTTTCTTTTCTTTTCTTTTCTTTTCTTTTCTTTTCTTTTCTTTTCTTTTCTTTTCTTTTCTTTTCTTTTCTTTTCTTTTCTTTTCTTTTCTTTTCTTTTCTTTTCTTTTCTTTTCTTTTCTTTTCTTTTCTTTTCTTTTCTTTTCTTTTCTTTTCTTTTCTTTTCTTTTCTTTTCTTTTCTTTTCTTTTCTTTTCTTTTCTTTTCTTTTCTTTTCTTTTCTTTTCTTTTCTTTTCTTTTCTTTTCTTTTCTTTTCTTTTCTTTTCTTTTCTTTTCTTTTCTTTTCTTTTCTTTTCTTTTCTTTTCTTTTCTTTTCTTTTCTTTTCTTTTCTTTTCTTTTCTTTTCTTTTCTTTTCTTTTCTTTTCTTTTCTTTTCTTTTCTTTTCTTTTCTTTTTTGTTTTTTTTTGTTTTGATTATGATGAGATATCTCTGAACTCTTTCTCCTGTTAAGGGAAATATACTGTTCCATATGTCTGATGATTTATTTGATGATATATATGCATTTTAGTGCAGTAGATATTCATATGTTGAAAGGTATGTGTATGTCTGGTCAGAACTGAATTGTTTACTCTGTGCTGGAAGAATGAAGAAGAGACCTGTATGTGTACTATCACAGTATTTAAAAAAAAAACAAACAAACAAACAAAAACAAAAACAAAAAAAACCCAACAAACCACCTCTCCAGTCTTCTCTCCATGATATCACCTGGCTATCTTTCTAGAGAATATCAGAGCTCCTCCACTATTATCTTGAAAGTGGAAAGGATAGACAAGAGGGAGGGAGGAGATTAAAATTTTGTATTTTGAAGATGGAAGACACAGCTGGAAGACCATTTTCTGTGACGATGTATATTCTTTCCCTTAAGATCTGTCACATAAACATAATGACTACAGCCTGTTTCCGTACTCGGTGAAAGATTTGAAAGAATGGAGCAATTTCTGTGAATCATGAACACAAAAGCCCTCCATGGTTCTTTATCAGGTAGTTGTGAGGAATAGAAGGTGAAGAGCTTAGGATTTACCTGATAAAGACACAACATGTGATTTCTCTCCTTCATAACGTGATATGTATGATCCAGTCATCTCAAACTATATTGACTCTTCAATATATCATTTGGTGCAGTACTGATCTATTGATCGACTTTATCAGTAGATCTCTTTAAGGTTTGCTTTGATGACTACTTTCAAAGGACATCCAAAGAATAAAGCAAGAAATGTGAAAAATAACCATGCAGAGAAGCAAGTATCAAAATGAAAAGAACGTTCCATATTTCCACATGCATCTCAGAGATTCATCTAAGGTTCACAGTTCCAGAAACCATGGAAAACCAGACTGGCCTGCCTGGATGATCTGGTTTAACTCTTATAAGAAAGCATGAACTTTTCTAATTAGCTCAGTACTGCTGGCAGTAAATATTCATTTTGACTAACTGGATGAATCCTCTTAGTCTTTCTCAGAGGCCAGAGACTGAATGAATGTGTAGACTTTACTCCCTATTTGTATCCCATCACCCAAGCCTTGCTACTAAGCAAATGAAAGAGATGTAAATCTGTCTTATTAATTAGTGGCTCTCACTTGCCAAGTTTTTCACTAAATAGTTGTGCTCTTTCTGCCTCTAACCAGTAAATTCTAAAATCTTATTGAAAATTACTCATGATTACCAATATATATCCACAATAATGAATACTATCTTTTTTTCACACAAATACTAAATTTTTTCATAACATAAGGTTATTCCAGATGTTTTATCATTGTACTGTATCTGTTGGAATCTCTGGTTCTTTTCTTCAGCAGACTTCTGAATTCATTGCAATATTGTTATTCAGAGCTCCTATATTACAATGTTGCTGTTAGTGCAATAAACAACCACACCAAGGAGTCACTGCAGTACATCTAATTCGAATAAGGCCTCTTATTCTTTTACATATCACAAAGACATAATGTATAATGGCACACAGATTAAAGGCAGAGGAACACAGCAGGAATGTGTTTAAATTTAAAAAAAAAAAAAAAAAAAAAAAGTTTACTTTTTTTCTGATAGTAAGCTACAGCAATTTTGAGTTTAAACCAATATTTATCCCTTACCCATTAGTAGCCCACTGATCTCTACAAGTCAACATGGGAGGCTGTGTTATTCTTCCCAACTGGTTTTGCCTTGGGGAACATAATTTCTGAGCGCAGAAGAAATAGGTAGGCAGTTACCATTGAACACTATGGATTGGAAAGTAAAATAACAATCACATGCCTCCAGACTCTAGATGTTACAAGAATTTCAAGATGTTACCTGGAGTGATCCAGTTTACTGGAACTGTAGAACTGTTGGCATGTGACACTGTAAAAGTGACTCTTCTATTTGGACATGTGTAACTATGTAAGTGTGCAAAAGTACACATATCTTCCTAGTAATTCAGAAGTCCTTCTGGATTCTCCAGGCTCCTTAGTTGCATGCACTACTTCTCCTCTTTGCTCAGGCATCAGCTGTTTCCAAGAAAACTAGTGAGGAAAAAGTGTATCTGTCTTCTCAAGAATAAGGCTACTCTTTAAGCCTTAGCAAATCTGCTGCACGTCTCTGGTCTTGATAAATAGAGACAGATCAAGTGGAAACACTGACAGGGATGAACTCCGAGGTTTCACATCCTATGCCTAAAAAAGATCAGCATGTTTTCTTCACTCCAGACACCAGATAGCAGGGGTTGAACAACATGCAGTGAGGTGAAGTGTAGGCCACTCTTTCCACTTCAAATTTGTTACTTGGGAATACCAAGCTGTATTGAATGTGAAAGATGACACCTTTTGTACAAGGGAGTACTATCAGCAATATTGTTTCTTGCCCAAACAGTTACAACATGATAGACTCTCTAATAGAGCCACTATTTTTGATACTTCCTTAGGCTATGCAAAGTCTGAAAACACAGAGAATTTTGACAGGAGATACCATTGCTAGTGTGTATGTCAGTGAGGTTTGCTGTGTGTCTCTTACTGCCAGGAAGGGGTAAGCAGTATGTGCCTCATGAGCAAGGCAGGACATTAGTCCACTGCTACTCAGTAGTGTCATTCCCTTCCATATCGTGGATTTTCATGTACTTTCAAGTTCTGTAGCAGGAAGTGCAGATCCATGTGAAAGTGAACCTCCCTACCAGTGCATCTCCATAAATACCAGCTTCCTCTGCCACTCTGTGGAGTCAT
Organism: Strix uralensis; assembly: GCF_047716275.1. NCBI lineage: Eukaryota > Metazoa > Chordata > Aves > Strigiformes > Strigidae > Strix > Strix uralensis. The sequence continues at coordinate 32,286,137 of NC_134012.1, read as the reverse complement.
TGCCTCCTGGAAGCCATCATAACAGAGGATTAGGGAAAATCTCCCTCCTTTATTGGATGCAGAGGGAAACATGGTAACTAAGATGAGGAAAAGGCTGAGGTGCTCAACGTCTACTTTGCCTCAGTCTTTAGCAGTGGAACTGGCTGTTCCCTGGACACCCAGCCTCATGAGCTAGGAGATAGGGAGGGGAAGCAGAATGAGGTCAGCACAATTAAAGAGGAAGTGATCAGAGACCTGATACACTGCTTGGATGTACACAAGTCCGTGGAACCGGATGGGTTACACCCAAGGGTGCTGAAAGAGTTGGCAGATGTGCTTGCCAAACCGCTTTCCATGATTTACCTGAAATTGTGGCTAACTGGGGAGGTCCATTGGACTGGAGGGTGGCAAATGTAACACCCATCTACAAGAGAGGCAGAAAGGAGGATCCAGGAAACTATAGACCTGTCAGTCTGACCTCGGTACCAGGGAAGGTCATGGAGCAGGTCATCTCGAGTGCCATTAAAAGTCATATAATGGACAACCAGGGGATCAGGCCTAGTCAGCATGGGTTTATGAAAGGCAGGTCCTGCCTGGCAAACCTGATCTCCTTCTATGACAAGATGACCTGACTACTGGACGAGGGAAAAGCTGTGGATATTGTCTACCTGGATTTTCAAAAAGCATTCGACACAGTTCCCCATAGAATTCTCATAGAAAAACTGGCTGCCCATGGCCTGGATGAGCGAACGGTCTGCTGGGTCAAGCACTGGCTGGATGGACGGTCCCAGAGAGTGGTCATCAATGGAGTTAAATCTAGCTGGCAGCCAGTCACAAGTGGTGTTCCTCAGGGCTCAGTGTTGGGACCATTTCTGTTCAACATCTTTATTGATGATCTTGATAAGGACATAGAGTGTGTTATCAGATGACACCAAGGTAAGTGGGAGTGTCGATCTGCATGAGGACAGGGAGGCTCTACAGAGAGACTTGGATAGATTGGATTGGTGGGCCAACATCAACAGGATGAACTTCAACAAGGCCAAGTGCCAGGTCCTGCACTTGGGCCACAACAACCCCATGCATCGCTACAGGCTTGGGGAGGTGTGGCTGGAGAGCTGTCTGGAAGAAAAGAATCTGGGGTTCTGATTGCAAACAGCTGAACATGAGCCAGCAGTGTGTCCAGGTGGCCAAGAAAGCCAACGGCATCCTGGCTTGTATTAGAAATAGTGTGACCAGCAGAAGTAGGGAGGTGATAGTCCCCCTGTACTCTGCACTGGTGAGGCCACACCTGGAGTATTGTGTCCAGTTTTGGGCACCTCAATACAAGAGAGATATCGAGGTGCTGGAGCGAGTGCAGAGGAGGGCAACAAAGCTGGTGAAGGGCCTGGAGAATAAATCCTATGAGGAACAATTGAAGGATCTGGAACTGTTCGGTTTCAGGAGGAGAAGGCTGAGGGGAGACCTCATCACTCTCTACAACTACCTGAAAGGACATTGTAGAGAGGTTGATGCTGGTCTCTTCTCACAGGTAATTAGTGACAGAACAAGAGGGAATGACTTTAAACTGGAACAAGGGAGGTTTAGACTGGACATTAGGAAAAAATTTTTCACAGAAAGAGTGGTGAGACAGTGGAATAGTCTGCCCAGGGAGGTGGTGGAGTCACCATCCCTGGATGTGTTTAAGGGTCGTTTAGATGAGATGCTGGGGGATATGGTGTAGGGGAGAACTTTGTGGAGTAGGGCTGATGGTTGGACTAGATGATCCCAGGGGTCTTTTCCAACCTGAATTATTCTATGACTCTATGATAATGCATACAAATAGTTTCTCACTGTTAATTATATATGCACATATTAATGACATTCTGCTAAAATATTTTAAATACTTCCATTTTGGGTTTTGAAAATGCAAACAGGTTTTATAGCTTGTAAAAATATGAAGGGTGCATGCATTGGGTGTTGCATATTTCCCATTAAAAATGAGGACATTTTTGATAGATGTAATATAGCAGAATATATTAAGATAATTAATTTATGTTCATTTCAGTTTTTTTTAATTTCTCAGCATGACCTCTTTTTCATGCATAACAGAACAATAAAAAATGAATTAGTTTATAGACTGAAAACACTCAGTTTTATCTTTCTGTGAAAAACTCATCTAGCCTAAGTTGGTTTGTATGTTGATTGATGGAAACCATAAGAATTTCTTTTATTTGAGTCAAACACATTGACTCAAATATTTCAGTGCAGTCACAAGGTTTTTGTTGTTTTCACAGCTTTCTGATCAACTATTTTTTTTTTCCACTTTTTTTCTTCACATAAATAAAATTGTTTCCAGGACAAAACAGCTGGCACTTACTGGCTCAAGGAATGAACAGGAAGACAGTGTGTTGATAGGATTACAGAACAAGCTGAGGAGAAAAATTTATGCAGAGTTTTGTAAGCTTAGTGAGGCAGAAAATAGATTGGGGTGCAGAGAAGAAATAATGTGTCAGTCAAATCTAAGCATACAGACATAAGCTTCCACAACACAAGAGCAGTCATGTGCTTTCTTAGCTTCTGTGACTTCAACTTCTCAGTTTGGGTGGAACAACAGACAGATGTTTTCTAGAGATCATACTCTTAAGTGACTCTTTAGAATTCTCTCTTAAAGCCTCGCAAAAACAAGAACCAAGGTGCCTTGGAAGGTGTAAGAGATGGTAGAATGGCTGCAAGGAAGGGTCCTAAGGAGGGGAAAAACTTTATAGCTGAACACTGTCACTTGGCTATTCCATTCCGTTGTGTAAACTAATTTTCTTCAAATTTATAATTTCATCTCAATACAATCAATTTTTCTGTAGCATGGTGTAGGTCAATACTTTATACTCAATACTGTCAAACAAAATCAAGAATTATATGCTGGTAGTGTATCGTAATAGTCTTTATCAAGTCACGCTACTGCAACAGTTTTTCAAGCCCTCCTGTGTGGATATTTTTATCTAATGGCTTCTGTTAGTCTCCCTTCTCTATTTGACTTATAAGCAAGAAGCTGCTCCCTGAAATGACAAGAATGACAAGATTTTACAAGCAAGATTATACTACGAAGTATTATTGGCAATACTATGTAAATTGCCAGAAAGGCATTAGACTACAATTTAACTAGCACCCAAGAAAGAATGTCTGTTACATATGTGACACACAGCAATTAAAGAACCTGTTCATTTGCATTCAAAGTGTCTATTTCTTTATTTTATTTGAAGCATATTCTTAGTTGTTTTTGATATAATGGTACTCAAATTTCATAACATTAAAAAAGAAAGAACAGCCTGAAGGAATCCATTTTAAAGGTAAAGGGGCAATGATCATCTGTGTTTGCTAGTCTGAACTACACAGGGCTATCAGCTGACTTCAGTTATATCCCCTCAGTAACAATTTGATAGGTTCTATTGAATCTCTGATTAAGATTTATATTCAATAGAACACAATATTCATTTAATAGTACCATCATTATTAAGTCAGGTACTTTACTGATATTTTATGGGTTAGAGCTCATGTGCACAAAGAGTAAACAAAGTCACTTCACTGTTATATGGTGGATAAGAAATAATAGATCATCCAATTTTCCAAGACACGTTTCTCCTATCTCGTAACAGCACACTTCTATCAACATATTTAGATATTCGTGGCAGGTTAATATGGCCATTTTCACCTGGCAACGGCATCAGCCCTTAGCAACAGTATATGTGTATTCAGACACTGAGCCAAAATGGAAGATCAGACTATAGAAACCTTTGGACGATGTATGTCAGGGATTTTCAGGTAGTATTTCATCTTAGCAACAATCTCATTTCATTCCCTAGCAACTGTGAATGTAAACTCAGTTTTGTTTTCCTGTTCAAAATTACCTCTTGGGAACAACTAAGAGGATTCCCTTGTTAACTTTAATGAAATTCAGTGTTTCACTTATTCATAGTCTAAGATAAATGTCAGAATTCATGTTGTACAGTAGTGCTCTAGATCTATGCAGTATGTCATGGCTTGAGAGTTATGAAAATTAAAATGGTAGAACTGTATTATATTGTTATTCTTCTACTTCTTTATACATACTTGTATACAGCCCCTATATCACAAATTTTTTTTAGTATTATACATGTACAAAAATCGTTGCTTTCATCCATCAAGCTTCTTGCATCTTGCCTGAGCAAGCTTTTACATCGTTTGATAATAAAGGCCTACATATTCTTCTACTGGAATTTTTGAGGGGAAAATACCTTGTCCCTGAAGGGAGTAGTAAGTCTCCACTGCTATTTTATTGTCATTCATATGTATCCCATCTATTTATCCATTGGTGCAGAAGTATCAACTAAAATTGTACAATAAGTCTCTTATGACAAACATGCCCTTTGATTGTGGTTAGATTTCAGCAATATTTCAGTAGTGCGGTGGATACTTATCTTGTGGTTATCTTATCTTATCTAGCAGTGGTTCCTCAGTGTGTTAGCATATTGTATAATTTTCATTTTCTACTAGTATCTCACTATATTGAAATTATTGAATTTCTCTTTCGCTGTGTAAAGAGCATTCTGGACTCTGTATTGGAATGTTTAAAGAAATATGATCCCACATTGCATTCTTAAGAGAGCATAATTTACATTGTGTTAAAACGTACTTGTGTATACCATAGAATTCAAATGGAAATGAAAAGCAATGTGAATAATCACAGCTTCTTAGTTCCATTTGTGTCTTCCAGTTGTTACTTGCTTCCTTATTCCATATGCAATAATAGATCTTATATCTATATATATAAAAAAAACCAGTAATTTTTACACACACACACATATATATATAAAGAGATACAGTTAATAATCTGCATTGGACATGAACTTTGTCCTTTTTTCAATTTTCAGTGTTTAATTTTGCTTATACAGCCTTGATAGTCCTTATATGTTTCTTTTAAACAGCAAAATAATCTTACACGCTTAGAGTATGTGTGCTTGTAAGAAAGCAAAATACTGTGTCACGGGTAAGTGAATTGAAAGAAACAAGTAATCTGACCCACAAATACAATAATTTTTCACAGTGTTTCACAACCCAGTCTTTAATTTTGTGACTTAGGACTTGGCCACACACTAAATAATATTATTCCTCTTACCTCACCATGCAGCACTTACCTGTTTCCAAATCTTATCTGCAAATGATCTTCTTTTAGACACTATACACACTGAAAAGGTATACAATCCTTCTCTGCATATGTAGTCATTTCTATATATCCTTCCTGCATCATCAACCAGACACAGAGGGCATTGCTTATTGTTATCATGGGCATGCTTTGAAATGTCTGCATTTCCCAGTCATTTCCACTTAACTAGACTCAATTTCAGCCTATGAAAAACAAGGTCCTCCTGATTATAAAATAGCTTCATAGCAACAATAAGATACAACACAGGAAAAAAAACCCCTCAAATTCTCTCTTAATTAAAAATAGTATATTTGTTTAAATAAGAAAATGTATGACAAAATGTGGTGAAATAAATTATTTATTATCAATATTACTACACCTTAGTCACTCATGTTCTCTTTTTGTGTAATTCGTTCTGAGGTATGGGAATTCTGTTAGTGTATCAGACAAGAATGTTACTTCTTGTATGACAGTTCTGTATACGTATACGGTGTTAATATACTTGGTTATGATGCCCTAGGTTCATGCCGTCACACGAAGTCACATTTTTCAGATAAAACAAGTATACATTGCCTATCAACTTATACAATTATGCACACATATAAATAAATTGTCAGATACACACAATCTTTAGATAATCAGGAGAATTTGTCAATATATTGTAAAATCTGACCTAAGGAATTACTCATGAAGAAATATAAGTTAGAGTTTAATGATATTGTATTACCATATAATATGCTACTTCCTCTACTCTTTCTGTAAGCACTTGACATTTAGTTTAGCTTCAGGGTACCAAAACTACAAATTTTGCATATCACCATTTTAATGAGAATCAAACAAAGGATATCATGTAATCCCTTCTCTGGACATAAAGTCAGGTTAAATGGTAGTTTATCAAAAGAAATAGATAAAGCTGCAAGTGCTACAAAATGGCAAAGGTGTTCTAGCACCACTTACAGAAATAAGTGAGATGCCACAATAAAAACTTATTCTGATTAATTTATCTTTGAAGAAAATATTAGAGAGAAGTTACATTGGATGAGTGATTAGTTTGTCAGTTTGGGGAAAACAGGTACAATGGCTTTAGGTTTTAATAATGGAACAATTGGAAAACTACTATTTGGACAGAGATTTCTGGCATGGTTGTGAAATAGAAAACTGTTTTAAAATCCATTTCTGGTGTTAGTTAAAGGCCTGATTTAAGCTCCCTGTTGAGGCCCAGGGAAATTTATCCATTGCATTCAGTAAATGTTGGAACCAGTCCTATGACATCTCTACCACAACAGAAAAATGCTGAGTATTGTAATTCAAATTTTTAAAAGCAGTTAATGAGTTTGCAAAGGAAAGATGAAAGATTAAAATGCTGATATCATGAATATGGTGATGTCAAGAGAGAATATTAAATCAGGGTACAGAGATTTATTTATGTATGTATCTGCAGTTACAAATAATTTCCCAAATTAGGAGAGGGTATTCAAAAACAGTTCTGAGATTTCTCTTTATTATAGCCAGATTTGGGGAGGATCATCAAACTGGAAATTAGTCAGCCAAAATATCACAACAAGAAGATGCAGAAATATATATAAATTTTAGATGATTGGAAACATGTTTTTAAACAGGAAATATGGACAATACATATTTGGGGAAATTCACCAAATAGTAACCTTTCAATAAATGGAATAACCTTGCCATGTTCTACGCAAGTCAGGAAAACTAGTTGTGGTAAAATACTTACAGACATTCCATAATGCAATATACTCTAAGAGATTTAAGGTTTTGTATGTCACTGATCAGACTGCAGCTAACATGACTTAAACTAATTTTTCTGGAGTGGATACATTTTCCTGCACTATGTGCTGCTGTTGTTAATCATTTTATTGACTGAAGTTCATCCCTGTGCAGAGGACCTGTCCAATACCCATGGAGAGATATTCAAATGTGTGCCTGCAAACACTTAAGCATCTGCTTATTTTTGCATGAGTAAGGAGCTTTTTTCAATTTTAGCAAGCTTGCTGATGTGTATAGACTTCAGTGTTCATAAATGTTTCATAACATTTCTGAGCATAACTGTCAAGAAAGACTGTGTTCTAAATATGTGGTGCATTTATCTTGTACTGGCCCTCAGTGTAATGGTGCATTTGCATTAAATAAACTGTTTGTTCTGCAGAAATGTAAAAAAATCAGTCACTTGACTCTATAATTAATATGTATTATGAAAACTAAAAATATGATCCTACAGTTCTTACTTTGTCTCAGAGAAAATATTTTACTAACAATAAAGGGACCAACATGTAAATGTGCAATACCATTGAAATTAGTGGAGTTCTAACTGGTGCAAATTGCAGAATATGGTGCAGCACTTTTGAGTAAATGATTGCTTGAAGAGAAACTGCACCTTTAGGCTTTTCCAATAACAAATATAATAAAAATAATAAAGATTGATGGAAAAATTTGGCTATCAGCTTTCATGTGCAAGATTGTCATTGAAAGCCTGAATGAAAAAAGTGGGTTAGAAGGCCTACTAAAGAGGACAGATACCTTGATGCTGAAAACAGAATCTGTTTTTTTAAAATGAGGAAGACACTGGAAAGAAAGTGTATTTTACTGAGAATGGGAGAAAAGGAAAGGAATAGAAAGACTGAGCTCCTTCAAAGCCAATTAGTATTTTTGAAATGGTAGTTGCTATGACTAAAAAAAGGGACAGAATTATTGAAATATGAGATAGAGAGAGCAAAGACGGATGAATGATAAAGGGAACACATTGCATCATTTTTACTGGAAGAATTTCATATGAAGTAAACATCCTAAGGGAAAATTCTGACTGAACCTCTTCAGCAGTGGAGGTCTCCAAGAAGAATTGTACTGGTGCCTTGAAACTACTCTGACAAGCGGAACAGAAAATTCTGCAGGAGCAAAGAAAGCATTCTTCATTTATCTTAGTTAAGTTTTAGCTCCCAAGTACAATAAAGGCTGTAACCACTGTTTTCCCATTAGATATTTTATTTATGAAATCGCAGCATATTTAATTTACTTTTCTAAAAATACACCTTTCCATTGAACTATTTTTAAAATACATTTCTATTATTTATTTTTATGTTTTTTGGAAATACATGTCCTAAATAAACTTACAGCTCAGTGACATTCCTTTGCTCATTATATTTAACACTCAGTTGGTCCCTTGATTGAATGCTTACAGAAGGACCTATATCATGTATAATTTATGTCTCTTACCCTGTCAGTAGAGCTTCACTTTAACTATTCACATCTGAAAAATTACTCATTCATCTAAATATTTTCAAAATTTTCCCTTTAGGTTAGGGGGTGGGAGGTATTTTGGAGGTTGACTTTTTTCTCTCTTTTATTGAACTTACTGACAAAAGGAACAGCTAGAGTAGTAGAGCACTTTTTTGTCTTCAGATGGAAACTACTACTTCTTACACATTTTGCTAGAGCCTCTGGAATCATGTGACGAGAGGGTGGAAACTGCATTGAAATCAAGAGCCATGTTAACATGCTTTCTGAACAGATAATATACAAAACAATTTACTCAGCTGTGGTAACTTTTTGACTCGACTCTTTTGTATTAATTCGCCTTTTTACCATTCCTGAGAGACTTAATTTCTCTGGCAAACATCAATGCTATATTTCTGTGAAGAGCAACTTTTACATGTTCTCTCTTTAAGGATTTCATGTACCTCTTAATGTAATTTCAACAAAAAAACCCAAGTATAAGAGAACTAGTAAAATATATCATAATAAATGTTAATACCAGTTTAGAATATTGTTCCCTTAGTTGTCTTAAAAAATACAGTAAAAGTACTATGGAGAGTACTATAAAATCAAATTCTCTTCAGGATCTATGAACCAGAGCTAGATCCAGGGCCAGATTAAAATGAACAAGCAGCGAAGTTATTTTGTTGAGCTTGGCCTGGCACAGAAGCTTCCACCAAAAATGAAACTACAAAGAACAAAACAGAACCAAAAAATAGTTGATGGCTGCAGTGTCTCCTCTTGGGCCCTGGGGCATCTGCTGCACAGAGAACAGATGCTTGGATTTGCTCCTCTTGACTACCTTCTTTCCATTTTTGTGTCTGCTGCCACAGTCCCACAAATCAAATGAAAATTGGTTTTAGCCATACCTCTTCTGTTCATTCTTCTTTGGCCAGCAATGTGGGCAGAATATAGTGGAAGGCAGGATGGTGCACATAGGATGTATCCACTGTTTCCCAGCTATGGGCAAAGTTCCAGCCCATGGTCCAGCAGGATGAGCTATTCTTAAGCCAGCCCATCCTCCACTCCTGTAAGACGGGACAGTAAAAATAGTCAGGGAAGGCAGGAAGACCCAATTCCCTGTGTTGGACATAAATCTACAAGTACCAGAGGCCTTCTGCAAGAATAAAGGCATGCCAGCTCCACTTCTCTGTGCAGGCTTTTAACATTCACTGACCAGGTTTACATAACACAAGTTTAATTTTTAGAAATTAAAATATATTGGTGTTTACTAAGGAAAACTGCTTGTTTCTTTGTAAAATGTATGAAGTAGAGCAGTTTTTCAATGGAAGAATTTGATTGCTTCAGAACTGTGTCCAGCAACAGCGTAACATTAAAATAACAGCTCTCCTCTCTATCCAGGTTCTTTTAAGATTGACCAGGAAAACAGTAAAAACTTTGGTAGAATATTGAGGATAAGTAAATCTTTTGTTGTGGAAAATATAATCAAAGAAAGGTTTCTAACCAGCATAAGTCCTTGTCAGTGCTATTTACAAAACCACCCAAAAGTCCCTTCTCTGTTCCTCTACCAAAAATTATGGAGAATAGTTCTGTAATTGTCTTTCAATTAAATGAACAAAAGGATTCTGAGTTTAAAACCTTCAGCTGCAGTTCAAAACACAAATTTAAACTGAAGACATTCTGCCTCTATATCTTGAATCTGATAAATCCTCTGTCATGGTTAGATCCTTTGAAAACAAATATATCTGCTTAAGGGAAAGGTGCAGCACCTTTTAAGAGTAAAAGAGATGCCCTTCAGAGCTGCCTTCAGACCTTGTAGAGAGAGTCTCTGTATTTTTCACTACATTAGCTGAGTAATGGATCAGGTTCTTTATTCTACGTCTATTCTTATGTTTGCATTTTTTCAATTTGAAATCAAATTATTTATTGATTGCATGCAAAGAACAAGCACAGTACATGATACATTCTAAGCTCCAAGTTTATAAAAAATATTTCTCTTCCTACAGGCTATGACAATGAATATCTATTTTGACACACTGAAAATGATTTATGTTTCTATAAGTTATAATTTGAAGGATAGGGGTTTTTTTTGGTCTTTTGTATTCTATGGATTTCCTGTTACATAGATTGAAACCAGAGAAAGTATGTGTCCTTTTAAATTGTATAGAACTCTTTGCTGTTAGAGATTGAACATTCAACAACAGGGTATTCCCTTCACTTGGATTCAAAATTAGAAAGTAAAAATTAATCTTATTTGTCAGAGTTTTTAACTTAACTTCTTTAATGGAATAATATAGTATGTATTTCACAAAGTTTTATTTTGCCTCTTTCTTTTTCCTTAGGTGAGAAATTCAGTGGACAGCACCAAAATCTACAAAGATTCAAAGTAAGATTTCCCATGCACTCACTTTCTGAATGTTCATTGCTAGACATTTTTGCTATGTTAGTTATTTTTTTCTAAAAGGCCTGACTCCTTTTGGTTCAGACTTTTTTGTTATAAACCACAAACTTGCTTCTACTTGGCAATATTCCATCTTGGAAAGTGTATCCCTTTTGAAATACCAAGAAGTTCTAGTCAGGAAATAGCATAATGCTTGGATGAGAAGACTGTGTAATAAACTCTTGTATATATCTCCTAAGGTGCAGGAGTGAGACCATAGTTCAGATTATGCAGTGTTGGAATAAAAGAAAGTCTCATTGCTATAGTGTGATTCCTAAGGTGTGCTATAAATTAAATGGAAATTTAAGGAATGCATTGGATGAGTAACAGCACTTACAACAAAGAGCACTTCTAGTTGTTCTGTCTTGTGTGATATCTCACATTAGCCTTTGTACAATGAATAATTCTCATCTGTAAAGGCAAAGTAAAACTGGAAAGCAGATTCTTGTAAAAAAGTATTCTACAAGCTATAGCTGTATGCAAAAGATATGTCAAACCCTTAATACTCTTTTCACCTACTTTGTATAAGATAATACGGCAGTTAGGCACATACGACCTGACCTATCTCTTTTTGATGAGTAAGGCAAGGTATTAATTGACTTGGCTATGAAGAAGATCAGTACCTAGTGAGAAAACACTTTATGGCTAGTAAAGCATCACAGTAAATTTGTGATTATTTCATATGTGTACAGACAGTTTGGCAATTTATAACACATTCCATATATTATGTAATACATGGATGATGAGGTATAGGAAATTTGAGGTTGTTGATCATATTATGAAACAGGTAAATTATTTCTGTATTCAAGGGGAGTCTTCAAGTTTCATACATTAACACATTACATTTAACACATTGATAGCAGAGCTGAAAAAGCTGGTGAAAAGTAGTATCACATATTTTTATGGAGTTATTAAGTTACTTAGAGAAGTAAAAATGCTGACTTCATTGTGGAGAAAGAATTCTAAAATGATTAAGTGAATGGACAATAAAGTGCCGCATGAAATTCAGCATGCAGTAAATGTGATGTTCCCTGAAAAAACAGTTCTAATATCACAATAATTCACAATTTGAAAGTGGTTAATTTCCATTTAGAGTTACATAATTGTTGTGGATTGAACCCAAAGGGCAACCGAGCACCACACAGCCATTCACTCACACCTTCCCTTCAGGAATGGGAATGAGAAAATAAAGCAAAAAGGCTCAGAAATAGAGATAAAGACAAAGAGGGATGTCTCACCCATTATGGTTAAGGACAAAAGACAAACTCATTAAGGGAAGAAAAAGATCACTTTAATTCAAACACTAACAACACTTAACAGACAGACTGGGACAGTGAGAGGCATTACCACATCTTAAAAACACCTTCCCCCCACCCATCCCTTCTTCCTGGGCTCAGTTTTTGTTCCTGATCTCTCTACCTCCTCCCCCTCAGCAGCACAGGGGTAGGGGATGGGGGTTATGGTCAGTCTGCCACTCCTTCATCCTCATGGAGGACACTCTTCTCATTCTTCCCCTGCTCCATATGATTCCCCTGTCATGGGAGACAGTCTTCCATGAACTATCTCCGGCATGAGTCCTTCCCACAGGCTGCAGCCATTCCCATGCTTTTCCGGCATAGGTCACCCCAGCATGCTGGAGTCCTCCCAGCGCTGAACTACAACACTGGGGACTTCTCAGAGTCCCAGTCTCCTTTAAGCACAGACACCTGCTCTGGTATGGGGTCCTCCACAGGTGACAGATGAATCTCTGCTGGACCATAGATCCCCATGGGTGGCAGGGGGGACAGTCCTGCCATCTCACCACGGGATACAAGGGAGTCTCTGTTCTGGTGCACCTCCCCCCTTCCTTCTCCTTTCTTCCACTGATGGTGTTTGCAGCAGTGTCTTTCTCATAACTCCTCCTCAGAACTCCCTCTTCTTCCTCCCATGTTCCCTTTCTTAAATACATTATCACAGAGGCACGGCTACAGTAGCTAATTGGCTTAGCCTTTACCAGAGGCTGGTCCAACTTGGAGCCAAGGGAGCTTCAAGAAGCTTCTCACAGGGACCACTGCTGTAGCCCCCTCCCCACTACTAAAAATCCCTGCCACACAAACCCAACACAATAGTTCGTATCAAAAGTAAATACAGCAATCTTGGGTAAGATGAAGAGCAGGACAAAAAGGATGATCAAAATAATAAGACAGGTTTTGTATGAGTAATGACTATATATTGAGCATTCTTCAATGTGGAACAGGGATAAACTGAGGAAAGACCAGACAAAGGTTTATAAAACCATGTCTGGTGTGTAGAAAATAAAAACAGGGATCAATCATTCTTTTTTTTCTTCCAGTAAAAAAACATAATCTGAAAACTGAAAGTAAAAAGTGCAAGGTACAGAATAAGTAGCGTTTATAGGGAAGATGTGAAAGTCCCTGCAAAAATTTTTTTGGGATTCAAAATTTTCCATAGACTCAAGGAAAATAAGGAAAAAATGTGGAAGAAGAATCCCATAAAGCTGTAAATACACTGATACTCCCTCTGACTTCAGAAAGTCCCTGAGGTGCAAGTGTGTGGATAAATGCCCAGTGATAGTATCACTACATATCTGTGCTGTTCTTACACTTCCCAAAATTTCCATTATTGGGCACTCAATAGACCAGGAGAGCTATTGTGATACAAAGATCTTCGGCCATTCTTGCTATTATGGTACAGTTATAGAATATTCTATCAATTGAAAAGTAACACATAGAAATATAGCTAGTGAGTTAAATAAATTACCAGACACATACTTTAGTCTCTTTCTAGACTCCCTGCTTTAATGTAATTTTATACTTTAAGTCACTCTCAATCTTGTGTTAAGTGGTAGTGGCAATATCAGAAGCCCAGAAAAAGCTTGCTGTTCCAGCAAGATTCATCCTTGTTTGGTTAAATCATGTTGGATATTCACAGCAAACACAAACTATGTTTTGTACAGGCCTCAATGGAGGGAGCTATTCTAAGCCATAAGAGACAATGAAATATCAGTATTTTCTTCTCAGATATTCCTCAGTGAGATGAAAATAATAGTGGGGAAACTGTTAGAGATAAGGAGGAAAACTGACCACACCAAGTAAGAAAGATTGTTGTGACTCTAGGAATAAAATGGGGCTTATGAACATGAGAGAGAAAATGAAAGATTAACAGGGATAAGCTACCTAAACACGACATCCCTCTGTGATCAAAATTCAACTGATATTTAACTTTTGAATAGAAAAATCATTCTTTAGAGTCTTCTCTTTAAAAAGTATGTAACAACTGGGGTCATTTCATAGGGAGATTCTTGTTTGTTTTTCTGTGGAAAGAAGTGAATATTAAAAATGACAATATGAAAACACTGGACAAAATGGGAGAAACTATTCTTCTCACAACCACCAATACCTCTCTTGCTTTTTATTTTTATTTTCCATATTGTCACTAGCTAGATAAGTTTCTGTTCTTTATGGCTTATATGTTGAAACAGGATTGATGAGCACACACATCACTGTAGCGTTGGAGAGGGGCTGTCCAAGAGCTGTGTTTATCTGCAAGAGGTGTTACTTAATAGCATCAACATTGACTAGTACAAGGCATTATTTCTACATTTCCTTTCCCTCTCTTTCTGTCTCTTTATGTTTCAAGTCAGAAAGAAACAATAGAGACAAACACTGGAAGATGGTGTCTAGAGCTAATTGACTAGCATACTTAAAGTGGGTTGTGGTTGCTTAGAAACACTTATAACCTTTATCAGAAGCCTGATTATTAAATAGTCTGCAGGACAATGTAGGACAACATGTTTTTACAAGAGCAAGAATTACAGTGAAAGATGGTCTGTGGCTTAATATTAAAAAATTGTAAAAATACAAATAACATTTTTTTAAGCCCAATTAAACAACATTACTGAACAAATTTAGAACAGTGCTTTTGCCAGTGCAGTAAACTGACACTCAGTGTCCTGACAACTGTGGGCCAACTAGCTGTTTATTCCGTAAGGCCCTCTGTTAATTCCAGCACTAGTTATTACTTCTCTGTGGTTGATCTTGAGAGCTTGTAATTTACTTATTATAGCAAAGTGCATATTATGTAGGAAGAAGCTGATTATGGAGATCAAAGGACACAGAGATGTCTAAAGTGCAGCAGCCTTTTATTATATAACACCTTTATGACAAAAAATCTTACAAGTGAGGGAATACTCAAAGTCTCAATTTTGTAGAGGATAGGGGAAGAAATATGTCCTGATATTTCCAATACAGATGACTTATTAAAAACATCTAATCTATAACCAGCTATATTTATCTGTTGAAATCTCATTGTCTAATTACATATTTTAAAAAAATATATAAATAACACCTATGATGTAATTTGTTTTGGGATCCTCCATGACAAAAATGTTCATTCTTTCTAAAGTCTCAGGTTTCTTCACAAAGCATTGTTGAAATCTCAGGGAACTTTGATTTTCCAAACAATGTGTTTCTATTTCCCTGCTACACATGAAACTGTTCATTCTCTGTTGCAGCAATGAGGTCACTTAAAACATTGAATCTTCATGAAAGACATGGATATTATAAAAACTTTATAGTTTTTTATATAACTTTATAGTTTATAGTACACTTTTTTCCTTTCCTGTAGCCTAGCACAAAGTATTATGCAAAGGGTAGGATAAGAAAAATTCTCTCCTGTCTGGAGATTTAGATTCAGTCTTAAGTGCCCAAGCAAAATTATAGCAAGTCTGGCCTGTATCTGAATTAACAAACAAGGACAATGATTTTAACAGGGACTTTTTTACTAGGCAATTTATTCTACTATTTCTAACTGTTCTAGAGAAAATTAATAGCCACCACCAAAAAATAAGGTAAAAGGAGTGAGGGGAAGACAAGTAGCATAATTAATAAATCAGAAGCTTCAGTGTTAATCAAAACATACATTAGCAGGGTTTCAAAGCAAATGTAATCATAAAAATATGATTTTTCTATCCTTATTTATTTATCTTGAGAAGACATTATAAATGATGAAAAATATTCAGTAGCTTACTGATCAAGACTAAACTTCTTGATTAATTCTTGAGTTAAGGTTCTGTAGAAATAGCTAGCTTTCTGATTCCTATGGACTTTTAATGTAAACTTCCCTCTACCACTACTAACTGGGATGAAGTCTGCAATGAAAACAGGAAGAATATTTAACCATAAAATGAGTGATAATAACTTCACACAAATTCTGACACACACATAAAATGCTGTCACGTAGATAAAGTAAACCACTGCAAAATTGAAATTGAAAACACCATCCAAACTCCCTATTAATCTAAATTGTTATTTGTTGCCATGCTATATCAATATTCAGTAGAAAACTATTATTCAAGACCATAGTATGCCTTTAACAAACAACAAATTTTAATAGAATAAGCAACAAAGTAATGTTTATCTTATTTCCTGTAGATTAAATCCTTTCTATTTTATACTTTAATGAAAGGCCATTAAATGAAACTATTATTGGAAAAGATGTACACAGGAACTCTATTTAGGAGAATTGCAGTTAAAAGCATATTACACCTCTGGACAGCAATAAAGGAAATGGGCATGACTTCTTCAACCTCAATGAGTCATATGCCCTTTTTGGCTTGAAAAAATGATCATTTTTTGGAAAAGGTTAGGGGTTGTCATAAGATAACTCACTGGGACATAAACTTGTCACAAGATATTTCAGAAAATAGAATCAGTCTTATCATTTGATATCATTCATTTAGTATTTTCACATCAAGAACTTCATTAACCAAGTTCATAGATGTAATTGTTAGTTTCTATCAGAGAAGTTATTAGGCTCCCAGGATTACAGCACGGAATTACCTGGCAGTTACCGAAGAGGAAAAACTCTTCACATAGTTTTTGTAATTTTATATAACATGTTCCTGGACTTGCGAGAGTTCAGTGTGGGATTTTTTTGCTTTATAAGGATAGCATATTTGAAGATGACCTAAAAATTTGTGGGATGATAAGTAAAGACCATGTCCCATTCAGGCAGTTTTTTATTCAAATTCTACTGGAAAAGAGCAAATAATTTATTCTTGGTGTTGTAAAAAAAAAAAAAAAACCAAAACCAACCAACAATTGGGAAAGCCAAGGAAGAATATATTTCGAGTGCAACTAAAAAGATTTGCAAGAGTGTGATTAAATTTCATGAACGCTTTATTGTTTTTCTAACTATGAGAAAGTTTCTAAGTGAATTTCCTTTACAAATAAAAACAGTACAAATATTTTTTATAAAATAAATTGGAATTATGAACCTTAATCTTTGGAGATGGTCTTACATTGTTGTTTTCCATAATTTGAACTAATTTGACTATCCTAGAATGAACTGATGAAAACATTTCTTCAATGACTACTATAATAATAAGACTCTACTTATCATTATTATTTTACAATAGTACAGTAAAATTTTATAGACCTTAAAGTGTATAGTATTTTATTCCCTCTGTCATCACCTAGATGATTAATGGAAATCCAGTGTTGAAAAGACTTTGTAAACTGTACCACCATCCTATAGAACAGATGTTAGCTGTCTCTTCCCTTGAAACTGACAGAAGGAGATTGCTTTATCAATTGGAAATTGAGAAGGAAAAGACTTCAGATTGATTTATTAAAACAGCATGGCTTGTGATTTATCATGTCAAAAATTGGTGGGAAAAGACCATTAAGTCAATTAAAATAGGTATAAGTATACAAGAATGAAAACAAATGGCAAGCTGTACCCTTTTCCCAAGTTATTGATTAGGTCATCATACTATATTGACCATAGTGCATGACTATTTACATAATCAAAATCTCTTTATGTATAAGTTTGCATAAAGGCACCAAGAACCCATTTTTTCAGCCATTTAAACTCTCATTACTGAGTTCTGAACACAGGATCTTATAGCCAAGGGAGAGATTGAACTCCTTATGCACGTTTAAGTTCAATGTGAATTCTTTCCATTTGCGTAGTAGAACTGAATTCCTGGTGGGATGAGAATGACTCCAATTTTCCTTCATGTATGAATGTGTAACTTTTATAAGAGTGAATATCTAGATTTGAGTTATACTGTTTTTTAACTGGATAAAAGCACTAAAGTAGGCAATACCTTAAACTGATACCAGCTGAACATTTACTCCATTTAAGGACTGTATGAGCACTGACTACATAATTGCAAGACAGAATCCACAGGTTCCAGTGGCTCTGAATTAAACTGACATGTTACCTTTGTGTTTACAAGACAGGAAATTAGCTGAAGCTGTGAATCTAAACATGTTTTGGACTGATTCCATGCCAGTTTTATTAAACATGTCATTAATATGCTATTTTCTTTTTTGGATGGATTAAACTTGTGGGGACTGAAAAACAAATTACAGTCTAGACACCAGCAATTAATGTTGTGAGTCCCGTTCTCTTGCTGTGGGCACTGTGTATCTTAATAACATGTTTAAAGTTTTAGCTTATTGTTTCCCTTGGTTGGATGCTGCTATTGGACTATTTTTTTTGTCCTGCTGTAATCACAGACAGTAGTTCATCTGACATCTTCTCAGCAATCAAACTGATTATTATTAGACTGCTTAATAATGTATTTTAATGCTGATATTATAATTTGTTCATGGAGAGATCTATTCTTTTTTCTTCCTGTAACCACTTTGTCCCAGTTTGGTGTGAAATAAAATGTTAACTGAAGCAAGCTATCAGTGATTCAAGAGCAGTGCATCACTAAATATTTCTTTATAACCATTAAGCAGTGTCTGATGTAGGAGAGCAGCATTGTCAGCCCTATAATATGAAGTCTAGTAACAAGACATTTATTCACTCTTTTTAAGATCTTGTATTTGTTCTGGACAAACAGGACTGACAATTGAAGAAAAGGGCAGGCATTTATGTTTGATCATAATTAAAGTATATTCTGAAGTGTTGTAAACGTGAAAAGGCTAATGAGTTGCTAGTATGGATCCAGTGAAATGTTTTCAGAAGAAGCAAGGAAGTTTTTAAACCATTAAGAATGCCTTGAAAAGACTCCAGTTGGAATGCTATGCAAGTCTGAATGTGAGAAAAATTGTGTGAAGTAATCCCATGGGGCACCATTCAATTTGTCCTGGAAAAGTTTCACTACTAGAATCCACCATTTGGCAATCTAATGTCTCACTTCTCAGTAATCCCTACCCCTACACTCTGTCCCTAAACATGTTTTGGAGTATTTTACTGAAAAGTAGCTCAAACATGCCCCTTTATCTTGATTAGGATTAGTTTCTAGACATATAAGTCAGACAAAACTGCATTTCCCTCAAGCTGCAAATTTCTGCCAATATTTTATGTCAATTATGCCACACATATATAGACTAAAAAAAGTAAACAGATGAAGATGTGAAAGAGTCTCTAACACAGTTAGGAATATTGAGACCTTCTCTCTCTTCAGTATAGACCAAAAGGTACAGGCTTGTTAAACTTAGTAAAATAAAGGCTGTGAGGCTAAATAAATCCATTATAAATACACTGGAAAAATATACTTATTATAAATGTATCTAGAGGATAAATGCCAGGTAGGAAAAACTAATTTACAAGATATAATCCTGATATAAAAAGAACCAGAGATTAACATATCAAATTAGAACAAAGAACATAAATTAATGGGTGTTTAGTTCAGTGTTTGTGTTTTTCTTTCTAACTGTCAAATGTGTGAAGTCCTGGAACAGCCACCCAAATAGTGACAGGGAGGAACCAACACAGTTTCAAGACAGATTTCAGTAAACCTTTGAGTGAGTGACTGACTGACAGGAGAAGGGACATTCAGGTTGCTGGTGTGAAACTTCAGGCACTGGTTTTGCTGGGCTCCCTAAGGAGGAAAAGGGAGGACAATTGATTGTCTCATGTCTTGCATTACATCAGTAATAATTAACAAGAATTTTGATGTGTTATGCTGTATTAATCTCATGCTCCTTGATTTCACCACTTGTAAGGAGGGGTCAGAAAGATGCTGACCTCCACATTCCTTATGTTGCACAGCTTGGCTTTGAGGCTAGGGGGTATTAGCCTTTCAGCGAATAAAAGATGAATGATCAAAACAGCAGCAATTTCATGATGTCAGGATGACTGTTCTCCTGGTGCCACTCAGAACCACCTCCTGTTTGGTGTTACTGTTCAGAAAGCTGGCTGAAACTGAATTATGAACCACAGGGAAAAGTGTGGACCAAGTTTAAGACACATTTACAGACAGCTTTTTCTGTCATTGCCTATGCCTTGCCTTTCTTTTCTGCTACCTTCTGATTATTTACACATTATTTCAGAACATACACACATCCTTGTCACTGAAAACCTGTGTCGCTTCCTCTAATGGCAGTAACACTAATATTTTGCTTCTGATGCACACAGGATTTTTTTTTACCTCGTTTCTGTTAGTCATTTTAAAATCTAGGTTACGCACAGGTCTTTGTAGGGAAGTGGTTAGGCATTCAGTTCATTATATATAACTCAAGTTATTTTGATTTAGGTTCAAAATTCAGCAAGATAGTATCACTGTCAAGTCTTATCTCTGGATCTCATTATGATTTTACATTTCAGATAAAGGTTTTCTACTTGCAGGAAAGTGAATGCCCATGGAAAATTAAGGCGCAATTCACAGTTACAATTAGAAGAAAGGCAATCACTCATTTTTGAATGTAAACATAACCTATAATTCCTAAATAGTCACAATATTAGTATTAGCAATAAGAGGGTCATAAAGGCTTAACATGGTTATCATCCACACGGAATTAAGGGTACATAAGGACCCTGATCTATGGTAGTGTTACACTATAAATTATTCGTGTCTTCCTGTCATATGGAATATTTCTTGTTGTCTGACCTGTAACTACTGATGCTAGGATGCCAGAAAAACTTTCTCGTAGTTAAACATTGTATTGTTTCAATCATTCATTAAAAGACTGATTAAAGTGTGTCTGAGAACAATGCTTATCTAATTTATAATTATACACATAAGTGATAAACTCAGTGGATCACTTTTTTTTTTTTTTTTTTTTTTTAATCTCAAGGGATGAGGTTGAATCCAGCCAGGATCTTAAGCAGATTTTCTGTAAAATGTCTTCCATAAAATAAGTGTTTAATACTTCAAGGCTTTTTTCCCATATCTTGCATTATTTTAAAAACATTTAACAATAAAAAGTTTATATAATAGTTATCTCAAACCTCCCCACTTCTTAGCAAACATAACTTTGGTGCAAGGGTTAGAGAAAACAAGATCTTCATTTTAAGGATTTCTTTATGTTGAATGTCTCACCTTCATCATAGGTATTCCACCTCACATGCACACATTGTT
The DNA here is from genome assembly GCF_047716275.1 of Strix uralensis. Lineage (NCBI taxonomy): Eukaryota > Metazoa > Chordata > Aves > Strigiformes > Strigidae > Strix > Strix uralensis. The sequence goes on along the minus strand of NC_134012.1, from coordinate 32,265,011 downwards.
TTAGAAAAGAAGATATAAGATGATGGTAACAACAGTCCTCGGAACTCAGTTCTAACAGCTAACATTCAAGCATTTCAGTTATAAAACACACCTCTTTCTTGAAAGAGGTAAAGTTAGTCATCTACAAATAAATGGGCAAGTATTTCACAGTGAATCCAAAAGCAGAGATAGGCATGTTTACCGTGCCCAGTGGGTCACATTGACAGAGATGCCTGCACTGGCACAAACATCCACCAGGAAATCCATAGTGCATGGTGCAGAGATATATGGGTGAACTTGCTTGATTCTAGAAGCAGAATATCATGTTCATGAAGCATTGCCCCTGAGCTACTGAGTTCTGAAAAGTGCCAGGGCTTGTTAGCTCACAGCCTGTGCCTTGCTAGCAGAGGCATACTGCTTCTAGATGAGAGCTGGCTTCTGTGCAGCTCCCATGCTCCCTGGTGCTGCTACAATCACATTAGGATGGGTGAAGTGGATGCAGGTGTCTTGATTACTACAGTGTGGGCAGTCCCGTTCTTATAGGAGAAAAGGCTCCTTGTGCTAGTCTTAATAAATGCTATACCACAGCAGAAATGATATCTCAACATTGCATTAAAATGATAATTGACATTTGGTACAGATACTAAATTAAATAAGCACTGAATTTGGAATAGCCTTAAATGATGTATAGCTAATTTTTAGGCTATGAGTTTTACCCATGCATCCAATCAGTTAAATAGTTTTTTGAACTAGATGGAAATTTAAAATTGCATAGCATTTGCTTATTCATATACACGTACATAATATTTCCTGTTTAAAAATATATTTTGAAAATTATAATTTAATTTAAAAATCAAAATTCTTTTAAGAATTACAATGTTTATAACATGTTTTCATTAAATGTGTTGGTTCATATCAACATTGTGCCTCATAACTGAGCCACAGAAAGCAATTTCAGCTTCTAAAGAAATTGTTTCTCTGAGTATTCAGCAGTAGCTATTCTTAATTTTAAGATATGTACACTCCATCTTAGAATATGTCAACATATTACTGATTCCTAAGATTACATATGATTTTATTACAGCTACTAGTACTTCAAAATATTTAATGAAATATAAAAATTAAGTGCATTTTGAACATTAAATGCAAAAAAAATCCAGAAATTTTTTTCCTAAACTAATATTTTCAGAAATTCTGCTTCAAAGCACATTTTTAAAATAGTTATTCTTACACAGGAAAGATATTTCTTATTACTAGAAAATATCTGAACCTCTTATATCTGAAAGCAGAAAAACATGACTGGAGACTATTGAGCTCCAGAAGGGAAATTATCTGTCTGCTTCAAAAACATTTTGTGTTTCCCTGATAATATTTTAACTATCAGGTATCTATGTTTGGTAGAGTATACAGAAAGTTTATTTTTTGTTTAGAAATTGGGATTGACATATTTCTTAAACTGCTTTTGCTTGAAAGACTAGCTTGTTATGGCAGATCTGTCTTGAGATGGGTGGCAAGAGGAGGAGGAGAAAAATACAGTTTTCTAAGTTCTCCACTGCAATTCCTTGGACAGCTGATGGGAACTATCAGAAAGCTTTTCAATACTGTTACTTATCTTCAGACTATTCTTGTACTTACTCTTCTAATTATCTCTGTGGGGTTCAGAAAGTAGTAAGAAGTTCGGAATCTACATCTACTGCCTATTAAATGTGTGTGTGTGTGCGTGTGTGTGTGTGTGTGTGTGTGTGTAGATATTGTGAACTCTTTTTTTCCTTTGTACTGGGAATAGTTACAGATGCTTTTTTGTTGTTGTTGCTTCCTAATCTTTTCTGGTTCAAAATCAATGCTAAGGGAAAAGTGTGGTTCGTATTGGATACTCAGATTTCATTTTAGCTATGAACTTTAGCTCCACTCACTAGTTGGTCTTTAAAGGGCAAGATAAATACCCATAAGTGAAAAATGGTGCATTTGTATTCTTTTTAAACAAACAGAATTATGTGTCTTAAAATCAAAGGTCATCTCTCTTTCTAGCTCTCTTTCAGCTTTTCTACCTTTCGTTCCATCAGAAACCAAGGAGTTATATTGATTACTTACTCTTTCATTAGATCCAGTAATTTTCTGAGACTTTAAGTAGCATATATGTCATTAAGTCCATATGAATTTTGTTCTTTAATTTTCCTGGGATTGTCAAAGTGAAAAACTTGCAGCAGAAATAATTTTATGTCAACTTAAAACACAGTTAATGCATTAGAAACAGAGAGAGAGAGGATGTTTTGTTTAAACCAATAAATTTTTCCAATAGATAACATTTTCTTCTCACATTCTTCTTCCAAATTCCTTTTCAGGAGAGAAAGGAGAAGGGAAAAAAGGAAAAAACAAACTAAAAAAAACAACCAACCAACCAACCAACCCCTAATCAACAAAGATTTAGCCTTGTATAAATACAACAAATTCAAAAGAATCCACTTATTGCAAGTATGGCCTTATTCCTAGTATTCAGTCAGCCCCATGTATACTAAAACTACTATGCCTTTCTGCATCTGTTCACACATGCCCAGCGTACCCAGTAAGACTGTAGCATACTTCACTAAAACAAAATGCAGGGAATGTGTACTGGGCTTTGAAAGCCTTTCATTGTCTAAATAAATAAATGGAATAAAAATTACCATTTTTTAGTCATCAGTTTCAGCTGAAGCTGCACTTACACATCATGGCAGAAGTTGTCTTTAATCCTGTCCTTTAATCTTGCTGCTCTTTTTCTTATGTAGACAGCTATGCCTGTACAAAGTCTCACTGTCCCCTGGTACAGAGGTTTCCATTAGTTCTCAGCTATCTCCCTCTCTTTTTCACTGACTGCATACCTAGAGGGAGTTTATTTGAACACTTCCAATTCAGAAATCATTGTGTTAGAAAGAATCTTTGAAAGGGGTACGTACTGGTTCTTATTTTAGCTAACTGAATTGGTAGATTTCTACCTTTAATACAGGGATTTGAGGTGGTTCAGATCCTAATGTTCCTATTTACGCACAGAGACTTTGCTTTATGTGTTCAAAAGTCCTGCCAAACTAGGTCCCCATCTATAGTATAGCTATTTTGGTCCAGGATCTCCTGTTTCAACCTTTGATAAAGTGGAAACTCCCTAGAGAAAGGGGAAGTAGAGAAAAAACAAGGATTTATTACTGAAATAGTCAAAGGAAAACTTCAGTGCCAGTTCCTTTTTGCTAACCTTTGGAACAGAAAAGAGGATTGTTCCTTTTCCCACTCCCCTAAACAACAATGCAGACATTAATGGTTAAAATACTTTTTCAGCAGAAAGGTTGTCTAACAGTAACTTTGATCCTGTATTTGTATCTGTCAATATGTACACTGTACACAAATGATATTATTGTGTAAAATTTTTCAGAAGGAACAGCACAAGACAATTAAAAAACAATTATACACCATATTTGTCAGTAACTATCAGCATTGATATTAATACTGAGGTTTGTAGGAAACATTTCCATTGTAGTTTTGTTAATCCTAAATTACCTTTTTAAAGAGGGAGGGAAAAAGGACATAAATTACCTCTAGTATGTTTGCTTAGCCTCCCGAATTTGCTGTTTACTGATATATTACAATATGAGAATATGGGGAGGTTAATGGTTCTTTTTTCCTCCTGCTAAATACCATTAAAATAGATCTGAGGATAAACTATGCAGATTTAAGAGTGGAAGAAAAATACATGCTATTGCCTGATGCTAATTACAGTGTTATGAGGCTTTTTGCTCCACAAGATTCCATTTAATTACAATAGAAAAAACTGCTGGAATAAACTGTTAATCAGAAGTATACAGGTAGTTTTTCAATAACCCTTTGCAGTTTAGACATACATATTCCTTTTATTTATTATTATTCTAGATGGATAAAGATCAAAGAAAGAAGTGAAAAAACAAAATACTGCTACTATGAAATTATGACATTTCTTGTCATTACTGCAAAAATAGTAATTAATTTAATTTTGTAATTTTTATCAATATATGCAAATCACATATAGAATAATGTATCTGAGTGTCAGTTGATGTCATTAGTGGTACTTAACAATTCTGAACTGTATTGGCGTATTGATAGGCAACTGAAGAGACTGAAATAAGGATTTGCTGGCCAAAGTCTGAGCAGGTTTTTGTCCTAGTGCTCATCTTTATAGACATCTGGATAAGATCCATTTCAGTCTTGTCCTTTACAAACTATATTGCTACAGGAGCATTCCCTGAATGAAAATCAGGGACTTAGCACCACAGTACCTTCATGTCAACTGTACTAAATACAGGTGACCACTTGTACTAAGTACAAGAGCACTGTTACAGTAAACAATGTAAAAGATGAATTTGAATTAAGATCAGGAGAAAAAAATGCACTCTGATGGAAAAAGATGATGTATTAGATGAACTCTTAAAATCAATTTTCAATACTGTACGTTCTCTAGTCTGAAATTCTATATTGCTGGTGTTTTATTCACAAGTTCCGTAGTTGCTAGTCTGGCATTCTGTTATGGAGGAGGGAAAAGAAGGCAGAGCAGTACTCCCCTCGCACAGTAATTTTTTATGTAGGTGGACTCAGAAACTTATATATAAACACACTTTATGGCAAGTAGGGTTTGTAATTACCAATAATATTATTTTTGTTTCTTCATGTTTTTTCAGGAATCTGTAGTCATCTAATAATCGTCTGTAAATTGCTTCATCTCCCTGAGAGCTCTCTTGTTGTAGCTTTGATCTGTCAAGACAGTGATCTGGGACCTGCTTCAAATCTTCGATATATGATTTTACCATGTGATGAGTTGCTGTTTGCCACTGAAACACCAAAGTAACACTTATTCTAGTGTTCAAGCAAACTGAATAATTGTCCTATTTTACACTCCACAAAGTAGAATTTAATCTGAAGCAAGTTTTCTTTAGTTCTCGTTGTGCATAAAACACTAATACCCATAAAATCACCATGGAGGAATTTCTGTGATGAAATGTTAATGAATAATGATGTGAATTCACTTAACACACTTTATTTAGTCATAAACCTTCTCATTAATAACCAAAGAACTGCACAGCTATGCCCATGTTTCACATTAGATTTTTTTTTTTTTTTTGTCGTGGTGTTTTTAGATGAATGAATAGTTATATTTTTGGTCTTTGTAGACTTTACAAAATATCACTTTCTGACTCATTCAAGTTCTCTCTCTCCAGGGGATGAATAAATTACTTACACACAGAAATTAAGGTTTAAGGAATTTAAGTAGTGGTAAAGAAAGTTGTTTTGTTTTTTTTTTTTTTTTTTAAAGCCTTTATTTTAAATAGCTTTATAAATAAATTTTGTAAATATAAATGCAAATTATGCAGAGATTAGAAGGTTTTTACACTTTTAAAAAGGTCCATTCTAAACAAAACCTTTGGGAGAGGTAACATTTTTTCTCCTGATTTTAATATAAATCCTAAACAAAATTTCTCAGAAAACTCAGGAATTCAGAAATGTTTTAACCATTCCTTCATTTCTCATGCATACTTTGTTAGGTTACAACAGAAACTTTTGTTCAATTTTTTTAAGAGGAAGGGGGTTCTAGTGAGTAGACTAGCTTTTTAGTAAAATTTGTTATAGGTTTGTCATGAGCAAACTGACAGCTTTGACAAGGAGCCTTTATAGACTCTCTGTGCATAACAAAAATCTGTCATTTAAGAAGGACTATCAGATAAGAAAATGTCAAAAGTCAAATATATTAGTAAGTGAACTTTACTACATTAAGATTTTTCTTATTTACAAAGAAGGTAACAGAGATTCTTATTGTGTCTCTTTCTTTCTCTATTTTCCTCCAAATATCAAATATACTTTAAACAATTAACAATACAGAACACTGAAGAGTACCCTACCCCTGTTTCTTTTTGTGAATCAAAAATAGTTGCAAAAAGATATTTGCAAATTAGTGCCCCCTACCTCTGAGGCAATCTTAAGAGATTGCACCAGGACTTAACTTGCAAACCACTGCACAGCCTTCACCACAGAGGATAAAACATGTGATTATGGTTCAAATAGTTGGCTCTTGCATGCTGAAGGCCCACCTTTTAATTGCTGCTCTAAAGAATGTGTAAAGGAATTAGTAATGAAATAGCAAACTAGTCTAACAAATAATGTTGTGGCCCGTACATAATAATGAGCATAGCAGCTGGCAGACAGCGTAAAAGGCACCAGAAATTAGAATATTTTGGTTTTCTTATTTGGTCTGCTGTAGAACAAGACTTCACTTCAAGAGGCATTCTTCTATGCTTAAAGACACACTTACATAAACAGCTAAAAACATATCCACTACGTGTCCATACACACGTATTTTGCATCTGATATTGTTTCTTCAGTATGCTCATTTACCAGAGCATCCTTTCTTTTGCATAATGAAAGATGTACCATTCTCATATTCCTTACAAATACATGAGCTGTTAGCTTGAATTTTCATCTGGGATAAATTTCTTATGCATAAATATTTTCATTCTGGTTTATGTCATCTCTCGTCCACAATAGAACCTTTATCTATCATAGCATAGAAGAAATAATTAAAGAACTAGCTGCCAAAATTCAACACACAAAAAATTTGGGTGCAAAATTACAGTACTTGTGAAATACAGTTGCTTAGAAATTTGCTTCAGACTGATAACAATTATTCTACTTCTAAAAATACTTTGGTGCACTGTGACCCTAATAGAAAAAAAAGAAAAACATTTTACAGGGAAAACATAAACATTTAAAAAAGGAACTGAAAAAAAAACAGGTATTAAGCAATTGATAAAAAACAGGATATAACATTCTTTCCTAATGCAAGATAAGTTGGATGGCAATGGGAAGGTCCACAAGACATCATCAATTAATTTTCCCTGTCTGGCAGTGCTGGACTATCAAAACAAGAACAGCTTTAAACAAGAGCTTTGGATTTAATGAAGTAAGGCTGTGAATCCCTTGCAGCTGATCGTGTTTTTAATTACTTTTGCTAGTGAGAAGTGTTGAATCATCTAAAGATACTGCTGCTTCAAATAGATGATGTTCCATTTGTATAGGTGTTATAACACACTGTGCAGGCACAGAGATATTATGGCCCACAGACAATCAAGATGGTAAAAATAGAATCATAGAAACATATAATAGTTTGGGTTGGAAGGGACCTTAAAGATCATCTAGTTCCAACCCCTCTGCCATGGGCAGGGACATCTTCCACTAAATCAGGTTGCTCAAAGTCCCATCCAGCCTGGTTTTGAACACTTCCAGGGAGGCGGCATCCACCACTTCTTTGGGCAACCTGCTCCACTGTCTCACCACCCTTACAGGGAAGAATTTCTTCTAACCTAAATCTACCATCTTTCATTTTAAAGCCATTGCTCCTTGTCCTGTCACTACAGGCCTTGGTAAAAAGTTTTTCCTCATCTTTCTTAGAAGATCCTTCAAGTATTGAAAGACTGTGATAAGGTCTTCCCAAAGCCTTCTCTTCTCCAGGCTCAATAATGCTAATCCTCTCAGCTTTTCTTCATAGGAGAGGTGTTCGGGCTCTTTGACCATTTTTCTGGTCCTCCTCTGGACCCCTTCTGACAGGTCCATGCCTGTCATGTACTGTGAACCCCAGAGTTGGATGCAGTACTCCAAGTGGAGTCTCACTAGAGCGGAGTAGAGGGGGACAATCACTTCCCTTGATCTGCTGGCCACGCTTCCTTTTATGCAGCCCAGGATACAATTTGCTTTCTGGGCTGTGAGTGCATGCCTAATTTTTCTTCTACCAGTATTCTCAAGTCCATCTCTGCAGGACTGCTCATCACCCAGTCAGTAATGATATTGTTGATTGCCCTGGCCCATGTGCAGGACTTTGAACTTGGTCTTGCTGAACTTCATGAGGTTTACATTCATTCATTTATCAAGCCTGTCAAGGTCTGTCTGCATGGCATCCCTTCCCTCTAGTGCATCATCTGCACTGTTCAGCTTGGTGTCATATGCAAACTTGTTGAGGATGCACTTAATCCCACTGTGTATGTCGTTAATAAACATACTGATCAGTACTGGTCCCAATACGGACCACTGACAGACACCACTTATTAGTGATCTTTATTGGGACACTGAAGTGTTGACTGCAACTCTAGATGCAGCCATATAGCCAATTCTTTATCCATTTAATAGTGCATCCATCAAGTCCATATCACTCCAATTTAGCAGCAAGAATGTTGTGGGGGACCATATCAAAGGCTTTATGGAAATCGAAGTAAATTACATCAGTTGCTTTTCCTTCATCCACCATCCTTATCCAGTGTAGTCACTCCATCGTAGAAGGCCACCAAATTAATCAGGCACAATTTCCTCTTGGTGAAGCCATGTTGGCTGTATCTAATCAATCCTCTCTTCCATATGCCTTGACATAGATTCCAGGAGGACCTGTTCCATGACTTCACCAGGCCCAGAAGGTAAGTCTGATTGATGGAGAGTTTCCAGGGTCCTCCTTTTTACCTTTTGTGTAATATTCCTTTTTCTCTGACCACTGGGGAGTTAGCCTGACTGCAATGACTTTTCAAATATAATGAAGTGTGGCTCAGTAACTACATCTGCCAGTTCCCTCGGGACCCTGGGATGCATCTTGTTGAGTCCCATGGACTTGTGAACGTTCAGGTCCTCACATGGCCTCAAACTTGATCTTTTTCTGTGGTAGATGGGATTTCTTTCCTCCAGTCTGTGCCTTGAGTTGTCCTTAGCTTTGTCCACACCAGCTGTCACCAGATCCTCTGTCTCATTTATTTTGGGGGTACAATTTCTTTTGTTCTTTTCCTGAGTAACATATCTGTAGTAGCCCTTATTATTATTCTTTACATCCCTTGCTAGATTTTGCTCCAGCAGTGCCTTAGCTCTCTTGATCCCATCCCTACACTTCCAGGCAGTATCCCTACATTCTTTTGAGGATGTATGTCCCTGCCTCCACTGCCTATGCATCTCCCTCTTACATTTCAGTTTGACCAGGAGGTCCTTACTCATCCATGCTGGTCTCCTGCCTTCTTTGTCTGATTTCTTCCGCATGTGAATCAGGAGGTTTTGTGCTCTAAGGAAAATGTCCTTAAAGAGTTTCCAGCTGTTCTGCTCCTTTATCCCCGAGGGCAGTTTCCCAAGGGGTCCATTCACTAGTTCCTTAAAAAACTGAAAGTTCGCTTTCCTAAATTTTAGGGTCTTGACTATACTTTTCAGCTGCCTTATATGCCTTAATTCCATCATTTAATATACCATGAATTCTACCAGGGCATGATCACTACAGGCCAGACTACCACCAGTCTTGACCTCTCCAATAAGTTCCTCTGTATTGGGGAGCAGCAGGTCGAGTAAAGCATCTCCTCTGGTTGGTTTATCACCTGGATTAAGAATTTATCCTTGATGCACTCCCAAAAGTCTCCTAGGCTGCTTGCAATTTGCTGTGCCACTTCTCCAGCAGATGTCAGGAGAAAGGCTTATGAACAGGATGCTTCATGCTGTTGAAAAAGAATGACTCATCAGCATCTTCTCCTTGATCAGGAAGCCTGTAGTAAACATCCACCATAAGGCTTCCTTTGTTGGTTTGGCCTCTAATTTTCACCCATAAACTCTAAACCTGTGCATCGCTGTTTTCAATGGCATCTTTTTTTACATAGGGAGTACTCAATCCTTTTTTTTCACATAGAGGCCAACACCCTTTCCTTTCTTTCCCTTCCCTGTCCCTCCTGAACAGTTTATAGCATCAATTGCAGTGGTCCAGTCATGTGATTTATCCTACCAAGTTTCAGTGATAGCAATCAGATTATAGCTTTCCAGCTGCAACAGTGGCTTTCAGCTCTTCCTGTTTGTTACACATGCTGCATGCATTGCTGTAGAAATGCTTCTGTTGTAATGTCAGCTGTCTCATGTTTTTGGCAGAACCTTTTTGGAAGGTTGGGGGCGTTCCTCACTACTTCAGTAGGCATGCTTATCCACCCTGTTGCTTGTGAGTACACAATTGTCACAGCTTTGGATGCCAGTCCACAAGTTCATCAGTTTAAAGCGTGATTCAGTAAGTTAGCCAATCTGCCATAATAAATAAATAATGGTCATTTAATACTGCATATCATGTGTGTGTTGTCACAACCTGGACTGGAAGCCCAGAGAGTTGCAATGGTTCTGTGATCCTCTTGGGTTAAATTAAGGTGAAATGACACCAAATGACAAGTTAAAATGTTTTACTTGCGGTAGAAAACAATTTAAACTTGGAAAAGGATAACAAGCAATGTGGTCTCTTATAAATGTATAAGAAAGAAAAGAAAGGAAAGAAAAGAAAAAGAGTCAAAGCAATCCAGATCACCACCCAAGGATCCAGTGTTGTCTCAGGGTCGGTAATGTTGCGTGGTGGGTGCACACACAGAAAATTTTCTGTCGCATTTTTAAATTAATCTTAGCAGCTGATTAGCATACTAGAAAAAGAAAGGCAGGTATTCCATGAGCTTGTTTCCATGAGAGATGGGAAAAAGGTAGAGCATGCGTTCTGTGCATGCATTGGGGGGGAATGGGGTACATTAACCCTTTTGTCCAATTGAGTCGGTGGTCACGATCTCCCCCTACCGCCTTTACCTTTTCCTCAGTTTTTGTTTCTTGGGCAATTATCCAGTCATTAGCTCCATCTGGTGTCGGTTGTTTATCTTTCTTAGCAATCTTTCAGCTCTTTTTCAAGGCTATAGTCATAAATTAAAGTGTAGGTCTTAACCAGAACACATGGTTTTACTCAGTCTACGTCTCCTCCCTTCAAGGCTTATCTAAGGAATTTGGTTATAAAACTGCAAGGGAGCAGAGCCATGCACCCTTCAATGCTTCCCTAGGCAGATAATTCATTCCTCAGACTAATCACAAAGGACACAATTTGCCCTTGAAGTTTTCTGTGTCGATGAATGTTTGAGGCATTACTTCCTTCGGTTCCTTACATATGTTCAGCTATGAAAGATTAAGTTATTGATGGAAATTATCTGAAATTTTTAGCAGTCTATTAGTGGTATTACCTGTCAAATTACACATGATTTTTCTTTCATGTTTCTTATTATTTAGAAGTACATTTTAGTGTGTACATACCTACAGGGATGACATTTTTAAAAATTAGAAGATTTCTCTATCTTTAGTGTACAATGATGCTTCTAAGTTAAATGAACGAGCTTATAAAGGAAGCATTAAAAATGAAGGAGCAAAGTTGAAAAACACTAGGTATCCACCTGGTTAAGAGTCAGCTGAGCAATAGTTTTGCATATGTGAAATAAGAAATCTCATCACTTTAACCCAAATCTTCAAGGGACAGTGGTGTTTCATTTTAGGTATCAAATGGGTTCTAAAAATCCCTGTTTGTTTCCTAACTCTACTTAAACCCCTACCTCCATGGAAAAGCAGGATGACATAAATAGCGAAACAAACTGAAAACTGTCCACATAAAAATATTAAAGGGTAAGCAGAAATTACCTTTGGCAGTGCAAATCGGAATATGCCAAAATTCTGATTTGGAGATTTGTGGGTGTTGGAGATTTGTGTCATTTGATCTGAGGAAACCCTTCAACACCATAACATCACCATAGCAGACTGTCTCACCAGCTGCTGTTCTCCTTCATTCTTTCCCTCTCCATCATTTCAGACTCAGGGCTTTCCACATGTTTAATTACCAGATGGTTTATTGACAGCCTGAGGCTTGAGTCTTGTTCTAATCCACTTTATTAGAGCAAGTGCTGGATGTTCTTTCATTACTTTCTCTAAACCTGGCCCAGGAGACTGCTTTGCTTTCAACCACCTGTCCATTTGCACGTTCACTTGACTGAGCCATCCCAAATATCCCTAAGCCTAGGAATCCCCACCTTCACCAGAGGATGCACCCATGTGGCCTTGTGAAATACCTTGAAATACCTGAAATACAGGTTATTTCAAAGAAGGATAAAGGACCACAAAACTGCTCCAAAACTAAGGCAAACCTATTTCCAAGAGTTGTATTAGATTCTTGGCATCATCAGTGGCACCTGACTCATTCAAAATGAACTTGGGTACCCCTTTCATCTAAGGAAGGTTATTAGTGCTTCTTGTTCAACAGCAGCTGTGAAATAGTGGACCTAGACAAGGCAGACCTAGAAGAGTCAGGTCACAGGATTACTCACAGGATTTCAGAAATACTTGTTATCATCTGCATTTCTGTATTGAAGTTTACATTCCTGTGTGAATTGCCCAAAATGACCTTTTCGTCATTTTCAAAGAAGAAACTGGTAAGGGGTTATGCCTGGCCCACACATTTGGCAGAAAGTCACATTGTTGATGAGTTTTCTTGGTTCTTTCCTTCTTCACTTCGTTCTTAATCAAAAGCTCTGCAGACAATGGCATGGAGCAGACACCATGTCAATAGTGACTTCCTCCTCCTCTAACACCAGCAAAATTCTTCCTTTTCCTTTGCCTGTAAGCAAAACTGTCTGAAAATGAATAATTTCTCCCTTTCCAGTGTTTTCCTACTACTGAAGTAATTTTCTTTTTCTTCATCACATCCTTTCTCACTATGCAGAAATTGCAATACAATCCATTTTTCTTCCTGGACAACATAGCCACAAGCTTAAGAAAGTATGCACAAACACATGTAGTAGTTCTTCTATAAAAGAATAGCAAAACAGTAATCAGGTAGGGATTTTTACCAACAGATTAGCCAAACAAAATGGCTCATTCTGTTACTACAACCCCCACAAACCATATTAATAGGTAACAAGTGCAAATAATAATTTATGATGACATTACAGGTAGACAAAGAATAAAAATATTAAAGTCATAGGTTTTATTTTAAAATTGTATCTGCCCTTAGCTCTAAACCCCAGATGACAGGGTCAGGAAAGAATACTCAGTCAAAATGTGGACTGTCTTGAACAGGAAAGAAAAGTGGATCAAGATATGGCAAAATTGAATAAGTTGATAAAGAAAGTTGTGAGATGTTAGGTTCTTGTTCTCAGGCAGCACAAAAAGGAGTGCTGCTTTGGACTCATCTATGCAGTCTGACATAAGTGCAAAGAGTATCTCAGCACTGTGGCATAGAGCTCACTATAACTGCCATTTTTATTGCCCTTGGCCTTTTTCTTTATATCCACTACCTCACCAGGACTTGCTTAATAATTCTTCCCACACAAAACTTTTTGTGCTTGAAGATGAAAATGCAGAGAGTCATGGACATGATCCTTCCAATATGCAAATAAGTCTGTTTTTCTATTTTCTATATAATATGCAGTAGCCAATAGGGAAATGGCAACCTGGTCAGGAAATACAGTTCTTATGGCAAGAACCATCAGCAGTGAGAAGCACAGTCAACCCCTGCTCTGCAGTGGCTCTGGTAGTTGCTGAAGGACACCTGGCACTGGTCAAGGCTTTCTGAGCCAGAGCATCATACTCTGTGCTCAGATTCATTCACCAGGCCATCAAGGATAGAAGAGATTGCCAACTATTCATAGCAACATGGTTGCGCTACTGGCTTTACACAGTAAATGTTACATGAAATGTGCTAGGATCATGCTCCTGGCAGACCACTTGGACCAGATGACAACAGTGATAAAACTCCTGTGGTACTCCACAGTGTCTTACTGTGAGAGAGAAGCTCCTTGAAAGAACCCAGTATGTTGGCAAGATGGGGGACATGCAACAAATAAGCATATATCTCCTACAAGCAATCCTGTTGCATGCAGCAACTTCTTGAGATCTAAACATATGTGTCTATGACCCACAGAAGGCATGGACCACACACAATAGCTCAGGTTGTGCATCCCTCCCAGATTGTGATATCAGTTTACCTTTACTGAACTGTGAGGTAAGGTGGTGGGCATTTGAACGTTGCTGACTTTTGTATTTTTACTGCCACTTTATTCTCCATAGTAGATTAATACTGGTTGTCTAGCTAATCAGAAATATGAGTAAGTTCATGAACCCATATTCATATCAAATGCTGAATGGGAGCCAGTGATTCAACAGCTATACCTATGACTCTGGTAAGCAGTAGGACTGTGAATTTACTCATCTGTGTGTTGACTTTCTAAAGGAAAAGACTGAATAATAGCAAACATTCCAACAATTTGAAATAGATAGGGTAACTATATTAAAAATAACGACTCCCAGATACTGTACTAATAGAGGACAGTCAAGAAAGTTAACTATTACAAACTATCTCCTTTGTCTGTAAGACTTATTTAGCTGATTCTTACATTATCCAAAAATCACTTATTACTATACTTAAAAATGGAACCAAAACATAGCTTATTAGATGAGGGAAAGGTTGTGGATGTTGTTTAGCTTGACTTCAGTAAGGACTCTGACACCATTTCCCACAGCATTCTCCTGGCAAAACTGGCTGCTCGAGGCTTAGATGAGCGCACGCTTTGCTGGGTAAAAAACTGGCGGGATGGCCAGGCCCAAAAAGTTGTGGTGAACAGAGTTAAATCCGGTTGGTGGCCGGTCACGAGTGGTGTCCCCCAGTGCTTGGTTTTGGGGCCACTCCTGTTTAACATCTTTATTGATGATCTGGACGAGGGGATCGAGTGCACCCTCAGTAAGTTTGCAGATGACACCAAGTTGGGTGAGAGTGTTGGTCTGCTCGAGGGTAGGGAGGCTCTGCAGAGAGATCTGGACAGGCTGGAGCGATGGGCTAAGGCCAACTGGAGGAGTTTCAATAAGGCCAAATTCTGGGTGCTGCACTTGGGCCACAACAACCCCCAGCAGCACCACAGGCTTGGGGAGGAGTGGCTGGAGAGCTGCCAGTCAGAGAGGGACCTGGGGGTGTTGATTGACAGCCAGCTGAACAGGAGCCAGCAGTGTGCCCAGGTGGCCAAGAAGGCCAATGGCATCCTGACTTGCATCAGCAATAGCGTGGCCAGCAGGGACAGGGAAGTCATCTTACTCCTGTACTCGGCACTGGTGAGGCCGCATCTTGAATACTGTGTTCAGTTTTTGTCCCCTCACTACAAAAAGGACATTGAATTACTCGAGTGTGTCCAGAGAAGGGCAACAAAGCTGGTGAAGGGTCTGGAGCACATGTTGTACAAGGAGCGGCTGAGGGAACTGGGGGTGTTTAGTCTGGAGAAGAGGAGGCTGAGGGGAGACCTCATCGCCCTCTACAGAGAGCTGGGGATGAGTGTCTTCAACCAAGTAACAAGTGATAGGACAAGAGGGAATGGCCTCAAGTTGCACCAGGAAACGTTTAGACTGGATATTAGGAAGTATTTCTTTCCAGAAGGGGTTGTTAGGCGTTGGAATGGGCTGCCCAGGGCTGTGGTGGAGTCCCCATCCCTGGAGGTGTTTAAGAGTCGGGTCGACATAGCGCTGAGGGATATGGTGTAGTTGGGGACTGTCAGTGTTAGGTTAATGGTTGGACTGCATGATCTTCAAGGTCTTTTCCAACCTAGACGATTCTGTGATTCTTTGATTCAGTGATAGAGTGGAAATACAATTTTTAAAAGGAGGATGTTGAGACAAAGTGACTCTACAGAACTGTGGCTACAGAGATACTCAAGAAAACACAGACCTGTGGTACAGGAATTTCCAGCTCTAAGATTTTTTGTTCTGTTTTCTTCTACAATCTAGTGTTGCAGTCTAACATTAATTTTGAATGTATGGTTAGGCTAAAACCATTCCCCCCCTCCCTAAATTGCACTTTATACTCTGTTGGTGCAGTGAATTAATCTCTGGTTTGAATTAACGAGTCTGTCTTTAAAATATTATTGAACAGAGAGTATTCTGAAGTCTTTGGTTTTCAAGGCATTTTTTATCACTCTTTTTCTGTCTCAATTAACATGAGTGATCTAAACTGAAATCTACAGTGGAGCATATTCAGGTCTCTGAAGAATTTACTATGTTGAATATTTTCTTCACTTCTTTCTTCCCTGTCCTAAAGGCAAACCACCTAGACTAAATAGTTTGAACTTTCTCTGTACTCTTAATTGGCATCTTCAGGGATGGTTAAATATGAGCATGGTCAATCTTCTGTCTATTCAATCAGACCTTTGAAAATATTTTTTCTTTCCCTAGCAATGGAGCCTGTTATATGTACCACCTTCTATCATAGTTCTAACTTACTACATTATAGTAGCATGACCATTTCCACCATTTGATTCAGACAACAAAATTATGTATTAGAGGGATGTGCATTATGAAATAGCACATCAATTTAATGCCCCAGAAAACTTAGATTTCACAGTACCATGCCCTCAAAACAGAGTAAAGCCAACATTTGCTTGACAATGTTTCAGCTGTTACAGAAAACTGCTGAGCATGTGAGAATTGAGTCCATATATAAATATTACATACCCCAAAACTCTGCGTAAACATCAGAAAGAATGTGACTTAAAATAACAAAATAAAGCAGTTCTATATTAAGGAAGACACGCCCTAGCTCACAATGCTATAACAGGAAGGTTAGTTAAGGAGAATCTTAACTATGTTTTTCAAGGTTTTGGGCATTTTTTTGTTCAGTCTGTCAGATCCTTCATGGTACTTAAACATAGTTTAAAGTATTTAATTTCCTTAGTGGTTTCCTTAAAGTAAGTCTTTCATGGAAGACTCTACAAGTATTGTATTATTTATCTGAAGCTAGTCTCCCAAACTGGTCTTTTGGATGCATATACAACTAGGCACACATTTTAAACCTGACTTTTATTAAATCATAATTCATTTGAATTCTCCTTTGCTCACTTCTTGAGCAAATCATCACGTATTTTAAAAAAGAAAGATCTGTACAGTTGTTAAAAAGGAAAGTACCAGGTACTTTCATGAAACATATAATTAGACATTTGAAGAAAAAGACCAGGTTTAGCCTTAAAGACTACAGCAGCTTAGATTGCAAATACTAATTGTTTTATCGAGAGTATATATTTTAAATCCATTTGTTTTAACTATGTCAGGATGATTTCACAAAATATTATTGGAATCAGATCTTACTATGGCATGGATTACTGCTTAGGTAGATTTCATTTACGAAACAGAATGGTCATTTTTGCCCCTAAGTGCTGCCTGTTTTCTGATAACCAAGAAACCCACTAACTAAAGACACAGTAAATATGTCTTCAAATGCACAAATACAGACAGTATTTCACAGCTGGACAAAGTATCCATTTATTAGACTTTTTTTCTGTTAGAGGAGTAGCACTCTGCCTGCCCTAATTCTCTGAATAGACTCTCTTGGCTTTTTTTTGTTGTACATAATTACATTTGACATTAAAAGTATAACTTCCCATGGGAAAATGAACTTCACATTTCAGCAGTCTGAGGAGACAGTATAAAGTAGAAATGATTAACACTTTAGGGAAAACCACAAACATATAAAGCATTTGTTTGTCAGACAGTCCTGAAAACATTCTAATTAGTTTTTGGTGGTGGTTTTTTTACTGTTGGACTGAGGGATCATTCCTGATTACACGGTGTCACAATTTTTTTTCTAGATTTAGCATTTTCAGTAAGAGTTCACTACAGGAATTGCAGCGCTTGATATTTAGTTGTTTTCATATATATTTTAATGTGAAAGCTTGTTTCTGATTTTTGGCTACGTCTTAGCTGTTCTCCTTCCTTTTTATGCATTTACTGTCACTCTCCTCTTTGAACACCTAAGGACTTTCTCTTGTAATCTGTTCCAAAAAGCCAGGCAAGAAGGAATGAGCAAAGTTATTATTCTTACTGTTATTAAAGACTACCATTCTACAAAATGTAAAGAGAAGAAATTGAGGTTGAAACTTTAATTCTGACAACTTTGCTACTTTTTCTAATGCTCTTTTAAGGTCAAGGTAGTATGGGGGCAGGGGGGTATTATTATTTTAAAAAATATATTTAAAATAGCATTCCAAGTGGAATCATATTGTCAAGATTGGAATTTTGAAAATCTTCATCACAGATCTTTCCCAGTTATGTTTACAGCTGAGCAACTGACGATAGCGTGATGTCGGTGACATCCCTTCAGTTCCCACTGGACAGCATCTATTACAGCTGTCTGTGTAAGTCCTGCACAGGTACAACAAAATCCTGAGACAAGCAAGACAGAGGTTTCAGGGAGGCTTCTTTATAAAAAGGAAAGCTGAGACTCATGAATCTTGAATTATCCCCAACTGTGGAAGAGCTGGGGAGATAGTAATACAGGTATTTCTGTTCTTCAACACTCTATTTGAGTAACAATAGATATTTCTGTTCTTCAACACTCTATTTGTCCTTATTCTTTTCAGCCTGTTCCGTGGTTAGTTACCTGGTTCCTCTCTCTACTGCTTCTTATTCTATTCCTCTCTATTCTCATCTTACATTCAAAGCTCTCCAACACAGCCACTCATCCCAGTATCTCTGTTTTTTCCTACTAAATTTCAGTCCTAATTATGCCTTTCAGTTTGTTCCCACCACTATCTCACCCCTTTCAGGTCTACCTCTCATTTCTCTGTCTCCCATGCAGCCTGGGTACCAGCAAAGAGACACTGAGCACTTTAGTGAGGCAACTTTTCTGCTCTTTATACCGATACCCAGGACCAAAGTTTCAAGAAAGCAGCTCAAACCCTACAGGCTTAGACTGCTGATGGCATATTTGGAGAATTTGATTGACAAGTTCTTGAAGTTAGTCTTGATGATACGTGAACACAGACTTTTCAGATCCTTATAATTTAACCAACTTGCTTAATTTTCCATAATAGTCTAAGAGATGTCCTTAGGACCAAGAGATTCTCTTGCCACTTTGACTCTTGTTCTGAAACACAAGCAAGATACAAGCGAACAGCAGGGGGTTTGGGTTTTTTTCTTCTTTAGAACAAAGTAGAAAGCATGTTTACCTTACAATGTCCTTTACAATATTTTCCATCGAAGACAGGGAATTCTCAGCTCCAAGTAGTTAAAAGTTTGCCTAAGCTTATTAATGATCTGGTAAAACAATATAGCAATGGGATATATCACACTTACATACTTGTAAGCTAAACTTGTTAAGATTCAGACTGCTTCTTAGCCTGGGACAGTGTTTAAAGATTAAGGAAGATACCTACAACCTTTCCATCTTTTGCAGACAGATCTAACGCTGTGATAAGGAAGGGTATAAATCAAAGCAAGAACTCCCACTTCAAGTAGCTTCTCCAAAGCTGAAAATGCGATGTTTTTTCAGGATAGGAATCAGACAACATCACACTGGAACTTCATTTTTTTGGGGACATTAATTTCTGTTATCGTAAAAGTGTATGCAATGGATATAGTCTCACCTGGAAGAGTGTGTCCTGACCAAACTGACACTGAAAAATGTAAGAGTATGAGATAAGGTCCTTTTATCCTGAAGAGGTACCATACTCCACCAGTTTCAGCTTGCTTTGGGCATACCAATTGGTTTTGCTCAGGAGAGCATCCTAGAAAGTCGACAGAAATCTTCAGAGCCATGTTAGGACTTCACAAGCTTGTATTTTACAAGCTTGTTTAACCTTATGAATTTTTTCACCTTTGTCTATCTCTTCCTGAAGGTGTTTGGTAAACTTATAATTCCTAACACAGTTCTTAAACTAATGGTAAAGAAAAAAGTATTCCCATTAATTACACAATTATTATCAATGATTTAGACATTGTAATATGGCTATTGCTGTAAATAGATCCACATTTCACCAGCAAGAAAGAGTAGAAAAGTTCAATTGTATGTTACAGGTTTTATACTGCACGTGTTCTGAGCATGATTACTGTAGTATGAAATTCATATGCATCTATTTATGTTGTTTCCATGGCAGAATAAGAGTAATAAGCAAAACTTATCAGAACACTTCTTCATAATAACACATTGGTTATGTAAAAATAAATGTTTACACTTTCAATCCTTGTATAAAAGTTTCTTAATACCATTTTAGATGATGCATCACCTTTACTACAGGGGATAGATAAAAGATTAAATAAATATGAGATTCACCAGAAAATAGCTTTTCTGACCTCATCTGGCTTCTTTCTTTCCCTGCAGAGCTTTATTTCCATGTTGTCCAAGATCACTGTTATAGCAAATTGACCAACTTAGAGAAATCTTATATATAAAAAATACTGAGCTACTCTTCTGCTTTTTATGTGTGGGATGCACAGAATTTGTTTTCCTTACTCTACGATATAAATATTTCAAAGATTGTGGAGATAAATGTATAACTACATGGGACACAATGCACTTTAAATTCTCAATTTTCTTGCACCATTCTCTAAGTAAAAGCATGATGCTGCAGTGATTCATGGCCTTGACAAGTACGTGTAGTCCTGTTTTAATGGCAGTAGAGTTAAACATGCAAGTAAATGTTTGCAAGATTTGGATTCAAGCAAATGCAAACCATTCTTATGTTAACATAGAGAGATATTAAAATAGGATTCTTACAATAAAACAGATAAAATATTTTTTCTGCCTTTTTAATGGAAATATATTGTATTATAAAAGGTAGTGAAGAAAAATGAGAAAGACACCATGAAATTGGGCAAAAGAACAGAATATTTTCCCCTTCATCTGACACATAACAGCTATGATTTTGACCATTTTCAATGTGCTGTAACAAGCAATCTATTCTGTTGATTATTTCTGTCATTAACAAGCATGGAAGAAGAATTTTTATTAATTTTTCTTCTATCTGTATCATTAATGTTTCATGATATAGTGAACTTTTAAAGCTGGGAAACTCTAGAATGTTTTGGTCGTATGCTACCAAAAGGAGTTGCTTGAATCATGTCCTTATCTACAGGATCATTGTGATCTTAGTTTCAACAAGGGAAACCTATGTTTATCATCTGGTATTTGTTTTAATTAATTACTGTTAGCATAATCTTTTTTAATTCCCTGCAGAAATGCTAGTTGTGATGCAGTATATCAGCATTGCCAAGGCCTTCTTGTTAGGTACTCTACATAGTTCTTTCTCTTAACAGTGAAGGACATATGCTCCAGCCTTCCTCTTCCTCATCAATATACGTGCTGTGCCCAAACAGCAAGATTGTTCTGCATGCATGCTGAATGTTCCCTAAAGCATGGGGTTTATTGTACATGTATATAGATATCTCCTGATTTGTTCCTGATAATAAAAGAGTGAGTTTTGACAGCTAACTTGCACAGAGAGAAAAAAAAAAATCATGCAACCTGTTCTTAGCTGCCTTTTTTTTTTTTTAAGATGCACTCAAGAGAAATAAGGGAATAGATGAATTACTGTGGTGGTAGCATCTGACAGCAAAATACAAATTTCCTGGGGAGTGGAAAAGGATTTATCTGTGCATGTCTGTTGTATAATGCATGATCAGTAAGCCCAGTATGACAAGAGATGAGCTGAAATGACCCTGGAGTAAGCAGTGACCAGAAGCAATTCACCTACTTCTCATTAGTCCTTAACCCCTTTAGGATCTTTGGGGGAAAAGAATCTTCAGGCAGGGGAACCCGGATGGATTAATTGCATCTGCAAGCTGCAGATCACACAGGATGACAGGTGAAGAATCCTTTAATACCCTATGGCACTAAACTTTCTTGAGAGGTCTGTTACACAGCCTCTCATGAAGGTTTTTGAAGGTCATGCAGTGAGTGCTACTCTTCTCAGTCACATGTCTGTCTCACAATAAGCAACGTTGTGGTCTCTGTCATATGACAGAAGTAGCCGCAAAACACTCTGCCACAAGATGTGATTTGGTCACATATCACAGTTTGTCCCTGGCTCATCAGCACATCATGGAAGCACCCACCACCTGACCAGACAGTCACGCATAACTTGCGTAGGCAAACAATTGCCACATTACTGTGCAGTGCTGACTGTTTGAAAGAAGGGCTGTGGAACCATCACAAAAGTGAGCAGCAAAAATCATTCACTGTGCCTGCTGTGATACAAATGTGAACTAATATAAGCTGCTAATTTCTACAGCTATGTCTTTTCCTCCCTGCAATTTAAAATAGATTTCTTAATGTTATGTAATCCTATAAAACTGTAAATGCCAATAGATTATAGACTACATAATGCAAAAAAAAATCTTATCTACTCTAGCAAAACTGGAAAGAAAACTTCTACTTTTAGGTTGCTAATTTGACACAATTGTTCTTCAAAAGTGAGGTGACATTTCCACTAGCTAATATATAGCATAGTTAAGGTTCATGCTCTGTAGATTCAATGACACACAGAGTTTATATTAATAACCCTTAGGCACAGCAACAGTGCTACCAGATACCACTGCAAGGGTTTTGAGTGTACTGCTTGAAGTGGATAGGCCCTGAGACACCTGAAAGGGAAAGAACAAAATGTGGGTTGGCAGTGGAAGTAGAGGGATAAATCATAGATCTGTTTCAGTTTTTGATTCAAATGTTTGGAAAATAACACTAATTTTCAGTTTTTATAACCACATTTTTTAGCAACTATGATATATACTGAAATCTCATCCACCAAAGCTTTTACAGGTTTGTGTAACTATGTCAGTAGTCTTATCAGAATATGCTTAAATAGCTTCAATAACATTGCTTCTGTGTGTGTATACAATAATATAGAGGCATCTAGTAAACAATGCTTAAAACTATGGACTAAAAGTCAGACTTTTTTTATGGTATCAAAATGTGATGGTTTTATGAGACAGTGTTTCAGAACTTAATGTAGGTATAAATATGTGTATTTTAATATAATTGGCAATGCCTCCTATGTTTTCCCAGTATCCCTGCCAAAGTTACTCTGATGTATTGATAACCTAAATATTCTCCTCTTTTATATGTCAGAGTATCCTATCATTGCTGTTTAATTGCCCTTTTGTTGTGAGATATTTTATAAGGAGATTTCAAGTATCTTTGAATTAAAAAAAAAAAAAAAGTGCTGTTACTGGCAATTCTGCGTACTTGTGTCCATGGAGGACACGGAAATGTGTCACTGCCTGAAAATAAAGGTTGAACTAGATCACCAAAGTTGTTTTCTTGAAAATCCCATCATTATCAGTTTCTTCTCAGGTTCTGAAGGTCATAGAAAAATGACTTCTGAGCAAATAATATTTAAAACATAAAATCATCAAATCATTTTCTTCATATAACCAAAAGAGAAAAGGAATACATGCTAAAAAATGAGTAGACTTTATGTAATGTATCATTCCTGAAACTACCTATTCATGTAAAATACATGAGTCCCAGAAGCAAATTCTATTCAGGGATCCAAAGTAAAGTGCTCCTCTGGGCAACCCTCCTGTTCGGAACAAGTTTTTATGCTTCTGAAGAGTTGTTTTGACATGTACACATAGTGGATGATTCTATATTCATCGACATGACAACATACTTCTTAAAACTCCAAACCTATAAAAAGAAATGATCTGGTTACAGGTTGCTGATCATTAAGAAGAATGAGAGCTTTAAGTACTGGTTCACCAGGTACATTCAGTAGGGTCATTCTTAATGTGTCGTATGGAATGAAAGGGAGATTGTAATTTCATAAGTTTCCTCCCCTTCTTTTATTTTATTGATGTATTACTAAGATAGTACTTTACTTAAAAGCAGAGAGTCTTACAAATAAGCTTTTACAGTCAGAATAAGATTAGAAATAGGAACAGCAAAAATATAGCTTTGAAAATATATCCCAAAATTTTTTATTCTTAGCGTACTAATACATACTAATACTGTATATTCTAGAGATGAGATTTCTATTAAAATGATGTGCTTGGTTTAATATTGCATATTAATAAATATTTAAATATTATAACTAAATGCATATATTGGGGTTTTTTTCTTATTTCATAGACATAAAGCTGCGGAGGTAGTTGCAACTACTTCTCTGGGATTGCTAGCCAGGAACAGGCTAGGCATCAGTCATTGGGTGGTTAGTAATCACATTGTGCATTACTCATTTGCATTTTCTATTATTATTATCATCGTTATTATTTTTATTTTATTTCAAATATGAAATTGTTTTTGTCTCAACCTGCAAGTTTCCCTACATTTACACCTCCAATTCTCTCCCCCACTCCCTGGGGGTGGGGGAGGGTTAGCGAGCAGCTGCATGGTGTCTAGCTGCTGGCCAGGTTTAAACCACAAGAGTTGATAATAAATGTTAATGATGCTTATGGGGTTTTATTAGTTGTAGAGAGTTGGTAAAATTGTGAAAAAATCATGGTTCTTCAGTTTGGTTTTCTTTTTGCAGTAACTTTTAGCTCAGAATTTCTTTTAACTTCTAAGACAGATAAGTTTAATTTGGTGCTGAACTAAATATAGTGCATCTTGACAATTATTTTTTTTGTTTTTTGACTAACTATACCTTTAAAAAACATCATTAGACACAACTAAACGATTCTGGATATTGTTTTAGAAATCCAGTAAATCAAGAAATCAGCTTGGTTTTGCAGCTTTACATTCAGTCATGAACAAAAATGAACCTAAGTGTGTAATTAGGAGCTTTCCTGAAGAAAAGTTTCAACTAGCTGCCTTTACTGGAGAGAACTGTCTTGTTTAAAGGAGTTCACGATCTCCATTTAATAAAAGCAGTCAATAAAACATGAATATACTAACAAGACTAAATCTTTTGTCTGATTTGAGCACATATTTAATGTAATTCTCCTCATAAAGACTTTTTTTTCATTTCTAGAACCACCTGTATTGACAGTATCTGAGCTGATGTTGCTAGTTAGAGCTTTCAAAATGAACCCAACAGACTTAAAGGATAATATAATTTTCAAAACCTATTTGTGCACTGTGAAAGCTAAAGATACACAAATACTAGGGTCACTGATTACCAACTTTGAGCTTTTACTGAGCTGACCTAACTTCAGACATGAACAAGTTTAATTTCTGCCAACAGTATGTATGTAGCATCACCCAGTTTAGTTCTGGTGAACCACCTCCTCACATTGATGTTTGGGCATGCTATGAGGGCTGCACTGTGTTTTGTTCTGGCTGCGTTTCCACCACTCAGATAAGTTACACTGCATTTACCTACTCTATCTCTCATAATTTAGTGTGGCATTCTGTCATCTGAAATGGTTCTCTGGACTATGTTTAACTTCTGTGGTCATGGCAAGGTTGTTCCTGGTACCCCAGGTAGCACATTTGAAGTTGCCTGTGGTATCTCTCCCTAAATTCTATGCTGCAGTCTGCAGTGTAGACCAATATGCTCTCAAATAACACCAGAATACTCTTAAGTGGTTTTTGAAAATGTATGATCTTTAACCCATTTAGGTATAGAAAAGCAGGCCAAATGAGCATGTGCTTCCTTTCTTTTGCTTCTTAACAATGCATTTCTCTGATGCTGTACCACAGCTGACACTGGATGCTGATGCTGGATAGAGCTATGTCATCTTTGTAAGTAGCGATGACCCACAAGCCTTCTACTAAAACATGCTGGGGCTGAACTCTGAAGGTGTGATTTATGCAATAGTGGGGCTGAAAATGCAGAGGAGATGATCATTGCCATCAGCTACACTTGAAACATCCCCCATACTTGGGGATTTTATCACGTTCAAAGAGAGCATCTGATAGAATCAACTTAATGCTTCATACAGGAAACAGCAAAACTGAGAGACAGCAACTGCCTACAAAACAATACCTATGATGAGAGAAGATCATACCACTTTCATTGCAGATGCACTGTTTCAGAGTGTTAAGGTATTTTGGATATTGACTGTGGTCAGAGAATCACTGATTAGAATACAATAGTAGTACAATGCCTAAAAAGTTTAGACTGTCTAAAACCAAATAACATAATACAGTTTGATGCACTTCCCAGAAGCTTAGCTGATAATTTACATCTTAAATAAGAAATGTCAGTGCTGTACACATCCTCTCCAAAACTACATTTGCCTACCTATATTCTGGCATTCTTATTGCAGTCTGATTAATAAACAGAAAAAATAATGCATGCAGTTTACAATTTACATGTGAATAGGGCTGTCCAAAGACAATGCAGCTGTGAATTGAGAAGAGACCATAGCCAGCGACAGTGCTGAAACTGCCAAAAGGAAAAAAAAAATGGTTAGAGAATTTACTGTGTGATCAGAATAGATTATTGAATTGACCAATAACAACAAGCAAGGAAAATAATTAGAAAAAAATGAGAAAGAGTGGGAGGTTAAGCAAAGTGTAGATAGGCTAGGAATGCAGTAGCTTTATTTGACCTAACAGTATACACAAACCATAATTTCTGAATGTCTTTTATGAAAAAATTACAATGTTGGCAGGAAAAAAATGGGCACATAATTCCAGCACACACATCTTTGGGGAAGATGTCCACCTGAGTGCCCAAAAGTTTGCTAGTTCAGTTACCACTAGAAGCCCAACTTTGCTTCACTAAATTACTGAAGGCATTTTGACAAATGATTCTTTACCATATTCGTAGAAAATTCTAGGATGATCGCAGAATCATCAAGGTTGGAAAAGACCTTGAAGATCATGCAGTCCAACCATTAACCTAACACTGACAGTTCCCAACTACACCATATCCCTCAGCGCTATGTCGACCCGACTCTTAAACACCTCCAGGGATGGGGACTCCACCACTGCCCTGGGCAGCCCATTCCAACCCCTAACAACCCCTTCTGGAAAGAAATCCTTCCTAATATCCAGTCTAAATGTTTCCTGGTGCAACTTGAGGCTATTCCCTCTTGTCCTATCACTTGTTACTTGGTTGAAGAGACTCATCCCCAGCTCTCTGCAACCTCCTTTCAGGTAGTTGTAGAGGGCGATGAGGTCTCCCCTCATCCTCCTCTTCTCCAGACTAAACACCCCCAGTTCCCTCAGCCGCTCCTCGTACGACATGTGCTCCAGACCCTTCACCAGCTTCGTTGCCCTTCTCTGGACACGCTCAAGTAATTCAATGTCCTTTTTGTAGTGAATTATGTTGTAGGACAGAAGGAATTTGGGTAATATTTATATCCAGCAGTGTAAAAAGAAGATATAAAGGACTATAAACTACAGGCCTGTCTATCCTCTTCTTCCCTTTTGACTTTTTTTAAATATTATTATTATTATATTACTTTAATCTTTGTTCCCTTTAAAAAGAAATTTAATTCTTAAATTCCCCTGTGCAAAACAAAATCTGTCAGCTTCTGTAAGAATTCAAAGTCAGATGCTTTATTAATTGATGTAGGGCACTGTCAGAAATAAGTATTATGATTAAAAATGGTCCTAGAGTGCTCTTTGGCTCCAACAGTAATTTAAACACACTAGACTCTGGCTAAATTCCATCACTGTAATACTTCTAGAAAAGTTCACTCAAATCAAATTATAACAGAAGTCCACTCATTAATAAATCTGTATTTCCTTTCTTCTTAAAAGAGTTGAGGTTTGCTAGTTAATAAGGTCTCAACATGAGATTTCAGGGTAAAAGAGGGTAAATAAATGAGTACTAGTGTATCAGTTCCAACAGACTCACAATAAAATTTGAAGTAATATTGCAGTTTGAACTCCAGAATGTCACTTCATTATAACTTGTGCTTAATACGGTGTTTCCTTCCCCCAAGCTCCTCAACAGAGAAACCTATTATTGAATATGAAAGATGTAAACTTTGAGATTTGAAAAAAGACCATGAAGAATAGATGAACAGTAACAACTTCTAGCACTTTCTAACATTAATATTTCTCCTTTTATAGAAAAAGTATTCATAAAGGATCCGCTTGTGGACAGTTTCCTTTAATAGAGTAACTCTTCTTTATCACCTGCATCTATTGCGGCTTCCTATATATTTTGCATTTTTCTTCAAATGCAAGGACTGTGAAAAATGCTGAGAGTGTTTGAAGGGAAGCTTGGTCTTTCTTCTACATGGCCCTGTGATGGCTCTCACACAGTAACTTGCTCCAAAGCCTCTGAAGTCAACTGAAGTCTTGACAGTGACTCATCCTGGGCTGCATCCCTGCAGTGCATGCATACACAATTGCAGTTTCTCAGAAAGAGATACATCAATTCCATCCAGGATACATGGTCATATAGTTTTGCCTATTATAATACTTGTTTTGTGTATTATTATTAACTTTACTCATGCTTGTTCGCTTCGCCCCTTCCAGTGAGGTGAATGTTTTTTAATTTTCTCAGGGGGTTGGTTTTGTGTTTTTAATATGTGTGATTATGTGTGCCTTTATTTATATAACTGTAATGTGCTATGACCTTGTTAGAGAAGCTACGTCAGAGAAATTTTATTGCAACTGATTTGTAAGACTGTAGTGTATATGACCTTTACCACTTTGGAGAGCTCATTTTCTCGATTGTTCAGGCACAGGGATAGAGGAAAATGGGAAGACCACTGTTATTAGCTTGTGGTATTTGTCCAAACATGCACATTATAAAATAGAGGTAGCTGATCAGATGCTCTCTTTGGTCATCAAGATACTGGAAACTGCTCTATCTCAGTGGTCCTTAATAGTCATATTGTGTCACTTTCTCAGCACACTTTACACTTCCTTATGCACTCTGTAGAAAAAACAATGGGATGATAAAGATGGGAAGTGGCTAGCTGGTCAGCTGGCCAAATACAGGCAGGTTTTAATTAATTAAATTGTATTTATCTTTGTTATAGAGTTAATTACACATGAGAGAGATACCACTAGATGTAAAAAAAAAAAAAAATAAATAATTTCTTTTAATCCTAACTATTTTCTATTTGCCAGGTATTTTACCACCAGTGTTCTGATCTAGCATTGGCTACACCTTATACTGATTTAGTTGCTGCTCCTCAAAGTAGCAGGTCATACTGTTACTTCTTGTGATACGGTAATTTTCAAAGTAAGGCTTCAATATCCTGTTTTATATGGTAGGAACCTCATGAAATTTTATTTCCTGAAAATTCATCACTAGAACTGCAATTTTTGTGAAGTCCAATGAGATTTGTTGTTAGACATATTAAGGATGAAACAATATAGACAAAAATTCACTATTAATATTTTATCATGCTCCTTTTTTCATAATGAAGAAACCATTAACCCCATGTTGGTTTTCAGCCACATTGAGTTTTGTTTATTTTTCAGGGCTTGATAACTTTCCACATACTGTTTTGATTGCAAAAGAGGAGGCTCAATATAAATAACAAATAAGTATGTATTTCATAAAAATCATAGAATCATAGAATAGTTTGTATTGGAAAGGATCTTAAAGATCATCTAGATCTAACGCCCCTCCTGTCATGGGCAGGGATGCCTTCCACTAGACCAGGTTACTCAAAGCCCTGTCCAGCCTGGCCTTGAACACTTCCAGGGAGGGGGCATCCACAACTTCTTTGGGCAAGCTGTTCCAGTGCCTCACCACTCTCACAGTGAAGAACTTCTTCCTTATATCTAATCTAAATCTACCCTCTTTCAATTTGAAACCATTACCCCTCATCCTATCACTATACGCTCTTGTAAAAAGTCCCTCTCCGTCCTTCTTGTAGGCCTCCTTTAGGTACTGGAAGGCCGCTATAAGATTTCTCTGGAGCCTTCTCTTCTCCAGGCTGAACAACCCCAACTCTCTCAGCCTGTCCGCATAAGGGAGGTGCTCCAGTCCCCAGATCATCTTCGTGGCTCTCCTGTGGACCCACTCAAGCAGGATTATGTCTTTCTTATGCTGGGGGCCCCAGAGCTGGACACAGTACTCCATGTGGGGTCTCATCAGAGCAGAGTAGAGTGAAAGAATCACCTCCCTCGACCTGCTAGCCACATTTCTCATGATGCAGTCAAGGGTACAGTTGGCTTTCTGGGTTGCAAGCGCACATTGCTGGCTCATAGTGAGTTTTCCATCCACTATTACTCCCCAGTCTTTCTGCACAGGATTGCTCTCAATCCACTTTTTCACCCAGCCTGTATCTGTGCTTGGGATTGCCTCAACCCATGTGCAGGACATTGCACTTGGCATTGTTGAACTTCATGAGGTTCTCACAGGCCTACCTCTCAAGCCTGTCAAGGTCCTTCTGGATGGCATCAATTCCCCGCTGTGTTGACTGTATCACACAGCTTGGTGTCACTGGCAAACTTGCTGAGGATGCACTCAATACCACTGTTCATGTCACCGACAAAGATGTTTAAACAGCACCAGTCCCAATACCAACCCCTGAGGAATGCCACTCATCACCACTCTCCATAGGGACACCAAGCCATTGATTGCAACACTTTGAGTGCAACCATACAGCCAATTCCTCATCTACCATGGTCCATCCATCAGATCTATGTCTGTCCAGTTTAGAGATAAGGATGTCATGCAGGACAGTGTGAAATGCTTTGCACAAGTTCAGATAGATGTCAGTTGCTCTTCCCATATCCCTGTTACAGAAGGCCACCAAATTCATCAGACATGATTTGCCCTTAGTGAAGCCATGTTGGCTGTCACCAATCAACTCCTTATTGTCCATGTACCTTAGCATAGTTTCCAGGAGGATCTGCCCCGTGATCTTGCCGGGCACCGAGGTGAGACTGGCTGGCCTGTAGATCCCTGTGTCTTCCTTTTTTCCCTTTTTAAAAATGGGGGTTATGTGTCCCTTTCCCAGTCAGCTGAAACTTCACCAGACTGCCACAACTTTTCAAATAGGAGGGATAGTGGCTTAGCCACCTCATCCACCAGTTCCCTCAGGAGCCATGGATGCATTTCATCAGATCCCATGGACTTGTGTAACTTCAGGTTCCTTAGATGGTCTAAAACCTGATCTCCTACAGTGGGCAGTTCATTCTCCCAGTCCCTGCCTTTGCCTTCTGTGTCTTAGACGGTGTGGCTGGAACACTTGTGAAGACTGAGGCAAAAAATTTGTTGCCGTAGTAAGATTAAAAAAACATTTGTGCAAGGGGAAATTGTACTCTGTTATGGACTGAAAATTGTGGACTGAGGGAGAAAAAAATTCCTAAACCAGTGAATCTTGCCACACAAGATGAAGCATTTCATTTTTACTTTCATTAGGTTGTCTAGAGAGGAAGGGACAAAGACCATCGAAGAAATCTTTTCAAAATATCTTACTAACTAAACAATACCTTTACAAATCTTATCGTAAGGTAAGTTTTATTAAAAAGTCATAGTGAGCGTGTAGTGTTGTGTGAGTATTGTTATGAGCCAGAGTTCATCTCAGGGCTGATCTACAGCCTGTGCGAGCTGCCCAGTGCCCATCACTGCAGATCCAGCTCAGATTTGACTTCAAGAGACCCCTACATCTGTCTGTGATATGCAACCAAAAAAGGCACATTGCTATTTTTCTTATCTACTTCCACAGTCCACCCCATGTGCTTTAATGAACAGAACGGTGCTCTATTCCTATTCCTATTTCTAATTTTATTTGTAGACAAAAGGTTAAAACCAAGGCCATAAATTCATACTTGAACATCTAAACATGCAGAAGTTCTGAGTTTGGAGAAGCTCTAATTTCAGTGGTGTAGATGATTGTTCATTTTTTGTGTTACTCAATTGGTTTGTTAACAATTATCAATGATCTGGATGCAGGGGTTGAATGCACCATTAGCAATTTTGCTGATGATACCGAAGTGGGAGGTTCTGTTGACTCTCTTGAGGGACAAGAGGCCTTGCAGAGGGATCTAGATAGATTGAAGCATTGAGCAATGATTAATGGCATGGAATTTAACAAGTTCAAATGCTGGACTCTGCACCTAGGATGGAGTAACACTAGGCACAAGTCTAAATCAGGGGAGGAGTGGCTTGAGAGCAGCCCTGCAGAAAGGGATCTGGGGGTGCTGGTTGACAGCAGTCTCAGTATGAACTAGCAGTGTGCCCTGGTAGCCAAAAGGGCAAACCACATCCTGGGGTGCATCAAACACAGCATAACCAGCCAGTCAAAAGAGGTGAATATCCCACTGTAATCAGCATTGGTGCAGCCTCACCTGGAGTACTGTGTGAAGCTCTGCAGCGTAGAATTTAAGAATGATGTTAAGGTCCTCAAATGTGTCCAGAGAGGACAACAAAGCTGGTGAAAGGGCTGGAAGGCATGCCATATAAGGAGCAGCTGAGGACTCGGGGTTTGTATAATCTGGAGAAAAGGAGGCTGAGGAGCAACCTCATTACTCTCTGCAGCTTCCTGAGGAGAAGTGGAGCGGGAGGTGCTGATCTCTTCTCCCTGGCATCCATGATAAGACGTGTGGGAATGGTTCAAAGCCGCATCAGGAGAGGTTCTGACTGGATATTAGGAAGCATTTCTTTACCAAGAGGGTTGTCAAACACTGCAACAGGCTTCCTGGAGAGGTGGTCAATGCCTCAAGCCTGTCACTGTTTAAGAGGCATTTGGACAACAGCTTTAACATCATGCTTTAACTTTCAGTCAGTCCTGAAATGGTCAGGCAGTTGGACTAGATGACTGTTGCAAGTTCCTATTCTATTCTATTCTATTCTATTCTATTCTATTCTATTCTATTCTATTCTATTCTATTCTATTCTATTCTATTCTATTCTATTCTATTCTATTCCATTCCATTCCATTCCATTCCATTCCATTCCATTCCATTCCATTCTATTCTATTCTATTCTATTCTATTCTATTCTATTCTATTCTATTCTATTCTATTCTATTCTATTCTATTCTATTCTATTCTATTCTATTCTATTCTATTCCATTCCATTCCATTCCATTCCATTCCATTCTATTCTATTCTATTCTATTCTATTCTATTCTATTCTATTCTATTCTATTCTATTCTATTCTATTCCATGCCGTTCCATGCCGTTCCGTGCCGTTCCACGCCATTCCATTCCATTCCACTCCACTCCACTCCACTCCACTCCACTCCACTCCACTCCACTCCACTCCACTCCACTCCACTCCATTCCATTCCATTCCATTCCATTCTAATTCTATTCTGTTCTAACAGTCATACACAGTATTTAAATGCTGTCCATTATTGCTTCTCGAATATTTCATCCCTTTCCATTCCTTCTGTTCAATGTGGTTATCAGCTTTGCATTAAAGTCTTCCATGAGATGTACACATGTGGGAAGATGTGCATGTAGAGGAGAGAATTGTTTGCCCAGGAAACCTGAGTATAACCTTTATGTTCTGTTAGTGCTTAACCTGTGCACTTTGCTTGTAGAGAAAATGTACACACCTTTTATTTCAAGGAGAAAATGATCAAAGGTGAAGCCTCTGGAATGTTTTGGGGAAATTATCTCTACTTTTCCTTGCCTTTGAATTTAAACAATAATCTATAACTCTAAACTTGTAATATTGTATTTCACATTCTCCTTGCTCATCTCTCTATACTACAATTCCATACACTCTCGGCAAATCAAGTCAACCAGCTCTAGAAATTATCCTGGTGAGAGAATCATCATCTGAGACTAAAGATTGTTTTTAAACTATTTTTCTGCTTTATTTATTTATGTGAAGTCAATGTGTGTTCTGAGCACATGTGTATTTCTGTGTGAATGCAAGAGGCCTACTGTTTTTATTACTTTTTTTAGAAGTCTATAGTGTGAAGGATATTCTGATTCTACCTATGCATTTGCAGTTATGCCACATGAGTGATATTTATTTCAATATGCGTCATATAAAATTATTTATATCATTCATCTTCAGCCACTCGCATGAAGTGAATATAATGTGCTGTTTAGAAATACATTCAGTGTCACTCCTGGAAACAACAAAATTTTGACTATAGTTGAAGCTGTCATTATGCCATACTATAGATACACACTGTCAAACACTGTAAATTCCCAAGTTGCAAATCTCTTGAAATTTCATAATAGTTCTCTCTGAACAACGCTTTTTGGTTTGTTGGTTGGTTGATTTAGAGAAAACTTCAAAATTAAATTTATAAGAAATACTGAATATTTGTAAGTCCTATCGGTTATATATTTTATTTCTTTATCTTCTTTATTTTTTTGGTTTGGAATTATTTGCATAGACCAAGTTTATTTTATGTGTATGAACACCAGTAGTTATTGATAACAGTTTGCTCACATACCTCTTTATCTTACATGATGAAGTATCTCTAAACATATTTCTCCTGAGAAGTCTTTTTTTTTTCCTCTCATATTCAGAGCTCACTGTATGTTCTGGACCACCATTTATCATTGTGTGAATGTCTAAATATTTGTTCAGATAGGTCATTCTGATTTAGCATCATTTAAGGGTAACAGTGACAAAAAGACTGGGTGTATCTAAAAGATCAGTTTCACTACAGCAAGACCACTACAAAGACCAGGAAAACTTGAACACATTCAAGGATAAATGCAGATAAAGAGAATTTATCTGTTCCTTCCTACATGAGTGTACCTATTTCTTATCTATCTCACACAAGCAATGTTTCCCACATTGCAATTTATCACAGTTCCTCCATGCAAAACCATGCACATATTATA
Source organism: Strix uralensis (assembly GCF_047716275.1). Lineage (NCBI taxonomy): Eukaryota > Metazoa > Chordata > Aves > Strigiformes > Strigidae > Strix > Strix uralensis. The sequence goes on along the minus strand of NC_134012.1, from coordinate 32,230,824 downwards.
TTGCAAAACTGTGAAGAAACTGTAAAAAGAACAAAAGGGGAGATCATTATTTTCTGCTTTGATGGGAAAAGCACATAATTCTGAAATAATATCTTCAGTACATCTTGGGAATATGCAAGGAACAAATCTTGACTCCGAAGAGCAGAGTGTCTACTCAACCATTCCCTGGACCAGTATTTACTGAGATTATACTTTTAACAAAATCAGAATCAGAAATAATTTTACAATTTTTAAAACTGAATTTATCCTCTGCAGATTTTTAGACAGTAGGCAAACTACTGAAAGTTCTCACAGAGGCACCCAAATCCTTTAATTTTCTTCTTTCCAAATGCATTTGGCTTAACAAACTCTTTAGGATTTCTTAACACACCTTATAAGCATACCGTCTTTGCATATTAAAGAATAAATTATTATTACTGTCATGACAAATTAGTGAACCAGACTGCCTGGATTTAAATCTCTATTAATTAGCATAGTATGAGGAGTATGTAAAATACTGTAAATATTGAGCATTTTTTCAGTATTAGTCTAAACACATTTTTAAGTGAATAAACTCTTCTGCCATCATGGGCACATAAAACCCTCAAATAATATGCTAAGCTATATTAATAAAGGAACCAAGAAAATATTGTTGGTTTACAAACACAAAATGTGTTTGAAAGAAAAAAATCCAGAAAAGAGACAGAAATAATAGCAGGAATCCAAAGATATCTATATCAAAAGGATAATGAGGTTTAGCAGCACTCAGTGGATATCAGAGAAATCTGTGCTGAGAAATTGCTTAGGCATTTTTAGAAAACCTACCTGTATGATCAAGAAGGAAAAAAATTGCAATATCATTGATAACAGATTTATATTCATTAACACAAAATACAATTCAAAAAATAGCCAATGAAATTGAAAAGGAAAAGACTTTAAACTGTTGAAATATCTGTGCATGTGCATATGCATCTGTCATATCTTTATATATCAGTATCTATCTAGATTGATATATATCAATATCTAATGCATCTAACATGTACAGTGTAAGTCTAAACTCCATATCCATATTTTTGTAATAAGGCAAAGGTTTTATTTAGATGTTTTTAAAACTAGATATTTTTATGAAGGACAAGATTTTCTTCAGTTCAATGGCTCATACATGACTTCCTATGTAATAATTTTCTTTATTCTCAGAGACATAGGCCAACCATTAATTTCATAGTTTTAGAACAAAATTTTAATTTTAAGACATTTTTTCTCAATTAGCCTTATCAGATTTTATATATCTCTTTTGAAATATGTTGTTCTAGTACATGAGGCTCAGAATACAGGACTTTATGCATAGATAATTGTTCTGAATTGCTGTGGTCATTTATATCTCCTTAACACACAGTTATCATTCCTCATAGGTCTTACAAAAAGTGTCTCATGCATCAGTATTTTAAAGCAAAATGTAAAGAACTGAAGAAGCAGTTAAAAGTGAAACAAAATACAATAATAATAAACACAAAACAAAGACACACTGTGTTGAGATTCAGTGGTGCTGCAATAAAGTCTTCATTCACATACATAAAAGACAACTAAGGGGGCAAATTGACTAACTTTTTATATGCACAGATGTGAAAAACATTGAATAGTGCAGTATCTAGATGGTAATGTCCATCTTTATTTTGCCAAACCCTTTGAATCCTCAAATATCTTAATGAGCTCACTTTTTCCAAAATAGTGAAACAGCTGTAGGATCTCAAAATTGGGCATAGATTCACAGCAAACACTGAATAGTTGTCTGAAATGAGTCTTAAATAATATCTCTGTTCAGTGTGTACTCAGTGTAGTTCTCAGCAGCTACCACTGAGCTCCTGAAAGATGGTGTAAAGAATTCACTTGAATTCCACCAGATGTTAGTGATTTAAACGTTCCTCTTCAAACATTTCGCACATCCTGTAGGGCTACAGAAAATTATCCATTACTTTTCCACTGGCAACAAGCAGGCAGCATGCTAAGAAAAGGATATGGCTTTCAAATCAACCTGAGTGTGTTAAGGTTTTGAATGTTTCTCGTTACTGCAGTCTGCTGGCAAATGTCAGAATCCTGAAAAAGACTGCAAGTTAATTGCTACTTCCTTTATGGCATGGGAATGGGTTGTTAGAGTCCATCCCATTTTGGAGCAAGGGAAGAAAGCCTTATTGCAGAGATGTTTAGTTCAGGCAGGTAATTGGGACTCTAAAAGTAGGTGAAATAGGGAAAAGATTTAGGTTAGTATTCCTGTTACATGTTCATTTTATTTTCCAGTACAACTTTACTTACTGGATGTATGCAAATTATGCAGTTTCTGAAGATTTGTAATCTTGAGTGGATACACAAATTGTTGTAACACTTAACTTTAGGATCAAGATTTGTACCCACTGGAATATTAGCCATAGATAACGATTTTCAGCAGGACTGTATTTCCTCTGGTGAAGAATACAGATTTGCATACATTAAAATGTTTTGTCCATTAGAATGTTTGACAAAATAGCTCATGTGAAAATATGTAGAAGCTGAGGATTGTTTTTTAATACTCAAATTAACATTTTGGCTTTACATTTCCTTTATCTTTCTAAGCCTTTATAAATGATCATGGTTGAAATTAAATACCCATTTTGTAGCAAATATTTCATATCATCCTAAATAATTCCTTTTTGATTTGCTGGTTGAGCTGGAGGATGAATTAAAATTCACCTTGCACTGGTTGAATTCCTCTTTTCTGAATTGCCAGTGAACCAAGAAATCAGTTATTTGTTCAAGTCTATAATTGTGCTATATATAATAATTTTCCTAAAATGTCTTCCACCCTACAAAGATGTCCCTGCTGAGTTTGCTTAATTCTAAAATAAAAATGCTTGTAAAACCCTGAAAGACAAAGCGTTTACCAAGCTGAAGAACAGCAACAAAAAAAATCAAGGTACATCTTATGTTATTTTGATAGATGGAAAAGATTGTTGACTCTACATCTTTATTCACTCTGGATCCCCAACAAGATGTGCAGGCTCAATGGTAATTATAGACACTCTCTGCCTCTATTAGTATTGAAGGAAACAACCACCTAGATTTAGTCCATCACAATTCTTTTTTGCACGTGTGTCTGGTGTTCCCACTGTTAATCGAGATTTGTTCAGGTTCACTTAGTGAAGTACAAAAACATATCTTTTTGTGATGGCTATGGAGAATACATACCAGAGACATTCACCTTAGTTTAGGACAGGCAATTAGTACAGGACTGTTACAATCATTAACTGAAATCCAGTTCAAATTTTATTTATACTTTAATAAATGTGTAATCTATACTGGTATTTTCAGTAGTTAGTTTTTCAGATGTAAGAAAATGTGTAATGTGGCAGAGTTAGTGTAGTGGCCATGTAACTGCTTAATTTAAAAAATGCATTATTGCAGTTTTTTTTTTCAGTTCTTTCAGTTTTATGCATAATATCTGACAATATCCATAAAGCTTTTAGTGTGCTCTGAATAGTAATACATTAGCTTGGGTGACTTCGTTATTCATGCAAAGTAAACCCAATATAAAATATCAAGGCCCAGCATATACACAGTTATATTACTTATTTTACCAACATTGTACTATAGAAACCTTTAAAAGAATTACATTAATTTTATTGATGACTTGTAAAGGGAGGTCTTTGTGCTATGAGGATAAACTAAGAAGAATGCTGGAAAAATAGTTTTTTCAAAAGATCTCAGTGAGCTAAAATAAATTTGATATTTCAATAGCAAGCCTTAGAACCTTATTCTAATTTTCCCCAAAACCAAAATCAGTGTTTTCCAGTCAGATAATGACAGTGTTCCCAGCCCAGCTGGCTTGTGACACACTAGACTACCAGTCTGCCATGTATATACTACTTAGTACAGAACCTTTCACTAGACTGTGTGCCAGTGGTACTCACTTTAATCTGACTCAGGATCACATTTGTCAAATATAAGGATGGAAAAATGGGGGATAGAAGGACACCATTCTAAAGGTAGATTATTTTTAGATAGCCCAGAAAATGGCAAGCGCGTAACAGCTACTCACAAGACAGAAGCCTTAGTGCTGATGCCACTTCAGATTAGTAAAGTAAAATAGAAGGTAAGGAAGACTTCAGATATAAAATACAAGATGAAAAAAAAAAATTAAATTTGTGTAGTCATTCATTAAATAGAGAAAGAGTGAGTAACCAAATAATTCTTCACCATCTATTTCTAGAAATATTTCAGTATATCTCACATCAAACCACACTAACTTCTATGTCTTTTCTATGTCTTTCTGGTAAAATAAAGTGACTTCAAAAATGCAAAATGAAATGCCAGACACTCACCTGGAGATTTTCTTACACATTTCTTCTTTTTTTCCTTAGTTATTTAAGATATAGTGTTGGATGAGAGTAGAAAAATTGGGTGGTTTGCCCACTTCATGAAAACTAAAGGACTCTTAAAGACTATGCTTAAAGAGCAAGCTATTTACTTTTGTTAGCATGGCTAGGAAGGTGCAGAACTGGGAGACAGCTTTGCAGTATAGCTTGTGAAGTCATCCCCTTACCTGTTTTTAAATCAGACTGTTCAGGACGAGGTTCATTTTCTCAGCCCTTCTCTTCTCTTCCTACCTGTGGATCTTCCAAGTGTGTCTGCATGTCCCATGGGGTTATGCATAACTGTACAAGAGCTATCTGCTTGTAAGGTACTTTACCAGAGTCCTGCTGTCCATATAAGATGCTCTTCAGATAAAGTCTAGTGAGGAAGGAGGGAGGAAATTGTGAAGGGGAGGTAAGAACAAACAAAGCATAGCTTAATGCTCATTCCTCCCACCTACAATTTGTTTAATACTTCTTGGGGTTTTTTTTGTTTGTTTGTTTGCTTGTTTTTTTGTCAAAGGATGTATCTAAATACCACTGCAAATACCGCACCACAGCAGTAACTGCAGTGTTATCTGTGTTCTCTCTGTGCACCAGGCAGAGGAATTTTAATTTCATACATCATTTACAACTTGCTGCAGTGATTCTACACAGTCAGTACATCTCCTTATCACAAAGAAAGAGACCGGTAACATTTTACCTCTGATCCCAGATTCCGTAGTTTTAGACTTCTTATTAGCACTTGGGTTGCAATTCAGTGCTGACACTTTAGAAGGGCACTGAGTCATCCAAATAACATATCAAAAGAAGCAGCCTTTACCTCACCCCCAGTAATTGCCAGAAAAGTGGGCATAAGCCAAATTGCGTTATCTTCTGAGAAAGTCTCCAGCTCTGAAAACCATGTGTTCTTTGTCTATAACTGTCTATTATATATATTATATATTTACATGTTAAAAGTATATGTTTTTATTAACCCAATGCTAAATCTAGTCAAATGTCTTTCTAAACGAGACCCGATATGTAATCTGTCTGCTAAAATCAACTGACTATTCAGGCATATTTGGATAAAGATATGTGCCATGAAAATAAGTAATATAGAATAATAAATATTAATTACTTCTGTTCACCTTCAAAACTTATCAGGGAGTGCATGCTTGTATATGAGCTCTGCTGTATATGGTAAATACATTGGCAAATATTTTTTCACATTTGTTTCATATACTATACCCTGTATTTCTGAACTGTAATCGTCCAGTGAATTTGTTTGGAAGATTTAATTCCCAAGACACATACCAACTGCAGAACTAGCTTTAGGAGAAATGCAAATGTGGTCTGAGAGGAAATGCAAGAGACTGGGAATAAGATTGTGGGAGTTACTTCAAGACATAACCTTAAGGAACATTAGAGGAGGGAAGATATATGGAGTTTATGATGCTGACCTTCCATGTCAGGAGTGTAGAAACCAAGAAATGCTATTTTCTCTGATCCATTCACAAAAGAAGAGATTTTCCAAGGCACTGGAAAGGGTGTGCTACAGCCCATCATAAAAAGAGAGCAGAGACAGACAATTTGCAATGCAGGAGTTTTGTTTCATTTTTGCTTTCATTTGTTTGTTTATTTCTGTTTTAGACTTTCACTTACTTGAAGCAGAACATTGGCAGAAGGCCAATATCAGGAGAAAGGAGGTATAGGTTTTATGAGATCTAGTAAGCACCTTAAGTATTGTTAGTTATACTTGTGATTTTAGTTTTGTTTTAGCAGGGTTAGAACTGGCATTGTAGTTTATGTTCCAGTAACATCTACCAGCCACATGAGAATATACAAGATTGTTAAAGTATTAAAAATCAAATACTAGAGCTTCTGCAGCTCAAGTAGTTGTCTGAGATGAGTGACAGTGCATGAAATAGGATTGCCAAAATGTGAATCATCTGTCTGTGTTGTCTTAGAATAACAACATGGTGCGGTAGATCTGTGGATAGATGATGTCGTGTAAAATGCTTTCCAGCAATCCATACAGTGAGAATAGCTGATCACATTACAATCTTTCTTAAAAAAGACCAAGCCTCGGTTTTATGCTTAAGAGAAAAATGAATGCTCTGGAACAAATTCTAGTGTTTCTACAGGTATTGGCTATAAAAGCCAAAATCATTTACCTTTGCTGAACCTCGCAAGGTCCTCCAGCATGTTGAAGTCTCTATGAATAGCAGCCCTGCCCTCCAGTGTATTGACCTTTCCCCCTCAGTCTGAAGATGTCCACAGACTTGCTTGAATCTCATCACCCAGGTCTTTATTAAAGAACATCCACTGTTCTCCCCTTATCCATTGAGATGGTCATGTCATCATGGAAGGCTATCAGATTGGTCAGGCATAATTTGCCCTTGGCAAACCCACACTGGCTGTTCCCAGTCATATCTTTGTTCTTCAATTGCCTGAAAATGGCTTTAAGTAAGACTTGTTTATTCACCTTCCCAATGATCGAGGAATGCTGATCGGCCTCCGTAACACCCAGTTCTCCTGCTTGCCCTGGATAAAGGTGGGTACGACATTTGCTTGTCATCAGAAACTTCCCCGATCCACATAATCTTTCAAAGACAGCAGAAAGCAGCCTTTCAGTGACATCAGTCAGCAGTCCCAACACCCTCTGTCTCATTTCCAAGTGGGTGAAGCATTTCCTGCTTTATCTTCTTCTGTTGTAGGTACTGCTACATTCTCACAAATTCTATCGCTAAACTCAGGAAACCAGGGAATGAGATGACAGACCTTATCACCAAAAATTATCAAAACCAAGCACCAAATACCTCGGCCTTTTCTTTGTCCTTTGTCACTAAGTTTACTTCTCCATTGAGCATTGGCCCCACATATTCCTTAGCTTTTCATCTCATTGTCCTTCATCTCCTTCACTAGTTTTAACATGAGCTTTGACTTTCCTATTCCATCTATGCATGTTGAATAGCATGCCAAATAGTATGTCTACATATCATTGCAGTATCTATGCATTTATAAAGAAAAAATGCCTCTTATTTGGCAGCATCATTGGATCACACTAACAATGATGAAACACTGGAAAATGCTGCATGCAAGTAGAGAAATTGGCAGTTTTGTTCTATGTACATCATCTGATGATATAAGAGATTACATTTTGTTCACATACTCTGGTATTGACTTACAGTGTACTAGAATGTATGGGTGGAATATGTTCTTGTAATTTACAATGTTTCCAAAAAATGGGAAAGCTAGAGTTTTCAAAAGAATTATGATAATACTTGTTTTCATATCCTATCATTTCTTTCCAAATTGCTAATCTGAACTACAAAATACAATTAAATCTCTAGTTTATTTCCACTGCATACAGTATCTTTTAAGTTGCTGCATCATTCTATGACCCTCTGTTCAAGGAGAAATCCAACATGTCATAGGTACATACCATGCAACAACACATATCTTAGGAACATCAGGGAACACAAAGTAGTAACAGACAGGTTGACATCAGCTAGACCAGCAGCCACAGCAACCACCTGGCAATATGTTTGCTTTGTTTCTCAGAAATAGTAGAAAATGATTTTGTAAGCCATATGTTGCACCAGTCCTGTCTGGGCAAGCTTGGTAAGTTTTATTACTGATAAAAAGGTGTCTCTGTAATGAAATAAGTCTAGGTGTGATCACAACAGAGGTCTTGATTCAAGGACTTGTGACATTTCTATTGGCTGTTGCAAATACTACTATTTTTACCTCAGCTGTCCACCATCAAAACAGTCTCAGAGGATATCTTCAAGGCTTCTGGCAGTGGTGGAGACAGAAGGACTTTGCTTAATGCAGCCAGTGTGAGTGTCTCACTTACTAACAGATGAATTGACAAAATGTCCCAAATGTTATCCATCTGCTCCTGTCTTTCCAACCTGTTCTAAAACAAAGAATACACATTTGAAAAGGAAAAGAAAGGAAAAGAAAGGAAAAGAAAGGAAAAGAAAAAGAAAAAGAAAAAGGAAAAAAAAAGAAAAAGGAAAAGGAAAAAAAAGGAAAAGGAAAAAAAAGGAAAAGGAAAAGGAAAAGGAAAAGGAAAAGGAAAAGGAAAGGAAAGGAAAGGAAAGGAAAGGAAAGGAAAGGAAAGGAAAGGAAAGGACAAGGAAAGGAAAGGAAAGGAAAGGAAAGGAAAGGAAGAAAGGAAAGGAAAGAAAGGAAAGGAAAGGCAGAAAGAAAGGAAAGGAAAGGAAAGAAAGGAAAGGAAAGGAAAAGGAAAGGAAAGGAAAGGAAAGGAAAGGAAAGGAAAGGAAAGGAAAGGAAAGGGGAAAAAGGAAAAAGGAAAAAGAAAAGGAAAAGGAAAAGGAAAAGGAAAAGGAAAGGAAAGGAAAGGAAAGGAAAGGAAAGGAAAAGGAAAGGAAAGGAAAGGAAAGGAAAGGAAAGGAAAGGAAAGGAAAGGAAAAGGAAAGGAAAGGAAAGAAAGGAAAGGAAAGGAAAGGAAAGGAAAAGGAAAGGAAAGGAAAGGAAAGGAAAGGAAAGGAAAGGAAAGGAAAGGAAAGGAAAGGAAAGGAAAGGAAAGGAAAGGAACGGAAAGGAAAGGAAAGGAAAGAGGAAAAAGGAAAAAGGAAAAGGAAAGGAAAGGAAAGGAAGGAAAGGAAAGGAAAGGAAAGGAAAGGAAAGGAAAGGAAAGGAAAGGAAAGGAAAGGAAAGGAAAGGAAAGGAAAGGAAAGGAAAGGAAAGGAAAGGAAAGGAAAGGAAAGGAAAGGAAAGGAAAGGAAAGGAAAGGAAAGGAAAGGAAAGGAAAGGAAAGGAAAGGAAAGGAAAGGAAAGGAAAAGGAAAGGAAAGGAAAGGAAAGGAAAGGAAAGGAAGGAAAGGAAAGGAAAGGAAAGGAAAAAGGAAAAGAAAGAAAGGAAAAAGAAAAGAAAAGAAAAGAAAAGAAAAGAAAAGAAAAGAAAAGAAAAGAAAAGAAAAGAAAAGAAAAGAAAAGAAAAGAAAAGAAAAGAAAAGAAAAGAAAAGAAAAGAAAAGAAAAGAAAAGAAAAGAAAAGAAAAGAAAAGAAAAGAAAAGAAAGAAAAGAACAAGAAAAGAAAAGAAAAGAAAAGACTATAACTAAAACGACGGTAGCAAAAGGAAACTGCTTTAAACATCAATCTTATTTAAAGCTAGTCCAGAGTTTTCCAGCAATTCAGATTTCATCTGAACAATGACAGCCTAGTTTTCTTCCACACATGCAGCCTTTTTCAGTTACTATTTGACTACTAAGCCTCTACCTTGTCTTGAAAATCTGAATAACCTGTGCAAGAATCATGAGGAAGGGAGTGGTCTTACGAGGTTATCTAGTCACACCCTGCATATCAAGGCAGGACATGTTCCACATTTCTCAAAGATGTTTTGCATCATCTATTCCCAAGGTTGGTGACACCCTTGCTAAGAAAATACATCATAATTTTTTTATCATTTCTACCTTTTTTTTCCTGTCCACCTGCTTTGAAACTCATTTGTTGCAATGTATATCCAAGTCTATTTGTCCCAATCAGGAATGGATGTGGAAAATGTGAAACAGATTCCTTTTAGAAGTGGTTTTTCCCCCCGTTTTTAAAATGTTTTTTCAAACCAGGCTGTTTCAGGAAAAACAAAATCTCATTAGATTCTCTTCTATGATAATAAAGTTTTGAGAGGTACAAAATATTGAACTTGGTATCAGTTAAAGAGTCTACTTTTTCTTTTCTAAGAAAAAAAAATATTTGTTCTATTCTCTGCATGCGTGTGTGAGGACAAGTGTGTTTTTGAGTACTTTGTAATTGCTTATATTTCTCTTTAGTAATATGATATATATTGACTTTGTCATGTAGAAGCAGTTAATCTTATATGAACTATCAAGAGAAAAGTCTGCTAACTTATTGTAATTTCTGATTTGTTCCTATTTTCTGGGGACATGAGACCACTGCCAGTACAGAGGACTTCCATGGTCATATTTGTACCATTTTCTTTTCCTGTGATATTTCCTAAGTACATAGCCCACAGTTATTAAAATAAATATTAAATCTTAATTGGTATAAGTGGGTACTAGATTGGGCCCTAGATTTTTGTATGTAACGTGAGTACAAGCTGACACCAAATAAGCAAACTATACAGACCTTCTTTCTTGTTTTTTTTGTGATGGTCGATTTGTTGAGCCAGACAAAAAGACCAACTACAAAGTTAACACCTCAATCTTTCATGTGCTTTCTTGTCTCAGGAAAATATATCAAAGCACAGCTTAATGTAATGTTTTTGTATGAAGGCTATGTAGATTCCTTCAATGACAGTATAGAAAGATATAGCTGCTACTGGACCAAACTTTTCTCTATATAACTAATGATTATATAGTTTGCAGTTTTCAGAAGCCTTTTAAATCTGGTAGAAAGCAAAATTTGTTGAGTAAGGTAGGTTGTGAGCCCTTTCCCATGTTAAGATGCAAAGACTGTACATGTCATATGTGAGAAAGCAAGAAACCCAAATGAGAAAGCACAGCAAGGATCTCATCAGGACCTCATGTAGAGAGGAAGTCCAACATTCAGCTTAAAAATTGAGAACTCAGACTGGTACATTTTGTAGTGAACAAGAAAAGTAAAACAGAAGTAAAAACTGCTTCACAGAGCACAGGAACACATGAGCATTGTTAAAGTATAAAAAAGAACACTGGTCATGAAAGACAGGATGAGGCACACACATCCTATAATATGTAGTGCTGCCCTTGGAGAAGACTCAAAGCAAAGGCTCTGGAAGGTCACATACTCAAACTCACATTTAAGGTCTAGCACCTGGGCCTGCAGTGCACCTTTTCACTAAGAACGGCCACAATGCTGGCAGTGCTTGTTCCACTGTATAGCATAGCATTTTCTGCTACCACTCATTTCTGTCTCTGCTTTGATGTATCTCTGCTGCTCACAGTTTATGGAAGAACATTGTAAGCTGTAGTTGATGTGGGACATAGTGTGCGTTGGAAAAATGAGATGAAGCAAAATTAACAGACTACAAATTTAAAATACTATATCTAGATGGCTGTTAAAACAGATGGTGTTTAGGTAGACTCGTTATGGCATTTAATGGTTAGTCTGCTGCATTAGAATATATATTGCAGTTAGGCAAACTAATTGCCCTAAATTGCAGTTCTTGTTCTTGTCATAATGAATGACTTTTAACATCAGTGTCTTGTAAGTTATGTTCCAAGTAATTATTTCAAAACTACAGTTTCTTAAATCAATGTAGATAAAAAAGTAATCAGCAATAGTGTCCAAAAGTGATTGAAAAAGAAGTAACAATGTTAGTACTTTAGCTACTCAAAAAAAAAAGTATACTTTAATGCTGAGCTGTCTATTTAAAGAAAAAGCAGCATATGGAAATATATGCCAATACTGCTCCTTGGAAGTATATAAACTCTTATTCTTTCCTACAAATCCAGACAATGTGATTTGGACTCGGTGTACAAGAAATGCTGGCATCAGAATCATTGTAACTGTGGATTTATTTCTCTGGTTCTCTCTCTTCTGCTGTTTCCAGGGATTTTCTAGTTCCTTTTAAACTTCTATATTTTTTTTGGGTGGTGGACAAAAAAACAGTTAATTCTAAAGCATGTCATTCTTCTTTAGTGGCTGGGTAGTCCTGAGCAACCAATCAGAACTTCAGCTCAGCCTCAACCAACATTGATTAATAGATGTCTTGCAGAACTACTTAATGATTATCTCCATCATAAAAAGAGAGAAGCGTTTAAGGAAATTACAAAATTTTGCAGGTCATAATGGATTTCTTAATTTTTGGTGTATTATTTGAAATATTGAAATTATTTTTATCCTCACTCTCTTACTAAATCAAGAATTAAAGCAAAAAACCCTCACTATTCTTTAATGTCTAATAATTGTTTCCTTACAACAAAGATTAATAAAATATTGCAGAGAAATGGTTCATTTAGAAAAAACTAAGTAGTGTTTCAGGTAATAAGGAGCTAAAATGTTTTCCTGATACTAAACCAAATTACAAACAGGAGTGATATTTTGCTATAGGAATATCAAATTAAATGTCTAAGTGGGAAAATTATCTGTGCACTGGTGATTCAACTGGTAGGCAATACTTCCATGGACTCTTCCACTGAGAGAAAACCATGCTGAGCAAATTAATCAGATAAAAGAAGGGAATATTTTAAAAATAGCAAATATAAGATTTTTATATGAAAGTGCTATTTAATAAACAGGTAAAGGCCTGACACCAGATTTCATAGTCATGATACTTTTTTTTTACTGTATTACAGAATTTAATCATCAAACAATAGGAAACCTTTTAAATATATTAATATTTCTGTGATACACACCATTCTTAAATGTACTCCTAAAAATGACAGCACCAATGGGTCAAACTGGACCAGCACACTTTTCCCTTCACTTCCTACCCATTTTAAAGACTGTCAACCCCAGGAGAAACGTAAACCTCAGTTCAACCTTCGTAATACTGAGATCTCATCAAAGAGGATGCAGTATATTTTCCTTTTAAGCTGTTGTGTAAGTTCCCAGAAAGAACTAGAAAATTCGTTAAGTCTCACTTATTTTGGATGAAAGTTGTTTAGTTTCATTGAATTTTAATGTTTCTTTTTTTTTGTAAAAATAAGTAAATAAAAAAATTAGTCATGTTTATTCCCAAAAGGTGTTTCAGTATCTAAGGGTATGGAAATCATGTCAACTTTAGCTTTCAGCCAACAGACAGCTTTTCTGCTGGACTACTGGTGTTTTTATCTTTTTATTTTTGTTCTTTACCTTATTTGTGTGATAATATCACTACTCTCCTCACTTCCTCACCCCCCACCCCTCTAAAAAGTAATATGCAACACCATCATGAGCAGTCCACACCTTGTGTATCTCTCTATGCATATCCTGACAACCAGGTCAGGTTAATATCTCACTTTTTAAAATCCTGTATATCATCTCCTAAGAAAGACCTTTCTTATTACTATGCAGCTAAAAACCTTATTCGGACAATCCTTTTGCTAGTGAAAGATAGCTCTTCCTGCTTATTCCCTGAAGACTTAGCCTCAGTGGAAGGGCAGAGGATTTATATTTAGGAAGAGGTTTTTAGGAAGCGGAAGATCTTGTTCTGAATAATCTTAAATTGATGGTGTCTGGAACTCAGATCTTTTTGATGCCCTTTCATGTCTTTCCTCCAAATATGAAGGAAGCATCTGGGCACCATCAACTTTTCTAAATGTGTAAGTGCTGCTTGATTTTTTGGTATCAGCACTGCATAATGTGCAGTCTACTGTGTAACCTCAAGATAGCATAGAACCTCATACTTCTTAGTGTTCATCATCTCCCGGCATGTGACTGTGCTGTATCTGCTCATCTGTTTATCAGAAGTACAAAGCAGCACATTGCAAACAGCTGGCCATAAGCAAGCCAAAAAACAGAGCACATTGGTTCAAGCACAGTACCTCATATTATGTGAGACTACTTATGGATCTGAGTAGCTATGAGGAAGAAAATTAACTCTATCCCATCTGAAACCAGGACTCTAAGTCAGTTGTGAGTGAACCGAACTTCCTTATCTTGAAAGTTTACTCCCTCAGGGTTTTCTGCCAAGCTCTTTTTGCAATCACCCAACTCTTTACAATGACTATAGAGGTCTAACAATAGCTCTGTAATGTCAGTGAACTTATGAAGTATTTTTCAGATTTACTGATGCCAAATATGGATGCTCCAAAGCAGTCACTGGCACAAGCTCTTTCAGTGCAGCAGAAAAGATCAGAGAAATTTAGCTGAGCGGGAAATGCATCACAGATATTCACACACTTAAATCTAATTACATCATACTGTAAGAATCTGCAATATTGTCAGAAAACTTCATAAAAATGAAGTTTCACATGAGATGGATTTCTTTTGTAATAGGCTTATACAATCCATATATATCTCTGAATAGTGAGTAGAAAAATTTCTGCATGTTTTGTCTGCCTGTCACATTACACTGTAAAAACTCTTCAGTGACATTCAATACTGCATTGCTGTCAAGGTCGGTGAAACCTGAAGTAATGGTTACGTAAGTGATAATAATTTAATATAATGTGGCCTGCAGGGTTATGGAGAATGGTCATTCAGAGTTATTTCTGAGATCTCACATATGTTAGAGAGATTTTACTTTATTTATCTCCCCTCAGTTATTTTTTCTGACTAACACTTGTGCATTCTCCTGGTAGTAACTATGCTTTTGAGAGTGCTTAATAACTGTCCTATTGTGCATCTGCTCTTAGTGTGCTCCACTGCCTTTGATACGTGCTGCTCTTTGCTCCCTGACACAGGAAAAGAAATAGAGGAGAGAGGAGTGTTTTTCCTTTATGGGCCTCAGTATATGCTGGTGCACTGTAATCATGGAATGAGGAGTCTGCTTAAAATGACCCATCACCTCCTTCATGTCCTGAGCAATAAGAAGCTACATCATAGCAAAAAGAAACAGTAAAACAAAATCAGTGACACTACCAGTGAAAACAAAAGGAAAGTGTGGGGCTTGCATGGTCCCAATTTTCTACAGAAACTGAAAATAAAGTAGTTTTAATTTTTTAAGAGTGTCTATTAAAAAAAAAAGTAATTAAGATATCCACATTTTGCCACATTACCTCTGAAACTAACTAAAGTTCAAAAGTATAGCAGATGTTCCGAGTCCTTAGTGTGTTAGCGATAATTTTTATTTGATTATTGAGACTGACAAAACAGCAATGGAGGTGTTGTAAAGAGTATTTTTTGGTTTGACCCAGTATATTCCTGACAATACAAAGAGGAAATGAGTCAAGAGTATGTTTAAGAGTCTCGCATTTTAAACATTGCTGTATTTTTAAAGAAAGAAACTGGCATAAGGTCGAATTTTTCATTTAATTGGGCAACAACACACATGGCCTCTTAGGCATATACTGAGAAATACCAAATTATAAAAGATAAAAGATAAATTAAAATAAAAATCTAGAAATTCCTGTGGTGGCAGGGGCCCCTTTCCATGATAAGTAAGACCTGTATCTTAAGCCATTAATCTCACTCCTACCTTTGGTTCTAGGGAATGAAATTAAATTTAAATCTTTGGTTACATTTATCTTCCCTGCTCAGTCCTTACCTAAACTTCATTTACACTGTCAGACGTATGCAAAGATGATTATATGGATTTAGTCCAGTGAAATCAGCAGTATCAGAGCCTGTTCCACTCAGCAGCACGCAAAGGTGAGGTCCAGTAATGCTTTGTGTTGGCTGGCAGTATTGGTTTACTTGTTTTAACTCAGCTTTAATTTTAGTGCTTGAAATGTGGGTTCAGTGATGGAGACCAGGGTGAAAATGAGATATTGTTGTGATTGCCTGTCTCAGGTCTGTGCCCTGAGTCTCATGCTATCATTAAGCTATTCTACTGCTGTTGTTGACTGGGGAAAGTCGGAATAATTCACACTGATTTTTGTTGAATGGCATTTCAGAAACAGAAAAAAAATCTGACAGATCTGGCCACACTCCAGAGCTTCATCTCAGGATGTACGTTTTGCACTCTGCTGGATATCTTTAGGCAGATAAAATAAGGAGTAGTAGCCTATAGCACCTGACAGACAAAGCTTTGCTGAAGATTTAACCTCCTTAACATTGACACTCAAGAATAGAATGTAAAGGGTTGCTGGTGTAATTTTAGCTGGTATAATTATAGCTGGTGTTTCACTACAAGCAGAGAGCAACAGGAAACTGGCTGTGATATCTCATGAGATAGTTGTTCAAAACAACAGTAGGAAAAGATGCTACTTCTTCCTAACTTTGTGTTAGTGAGATAGGCAATGACTTCACAGAATCACTGCAGCAAGTTGCAAATGATATATGAAACGAGAAACCCTGCCCATGGCACAGAGGAAAATCTATAGTTAGTATTGTGCAGTGGCTGTGGCACTATGTGTTGTTTGCTGCAGCATTAAACATGGTCAGACTGATCACAGTCATACAGAGTTTTAAGGAACAAAGTAAAACATATAAATGAGTTTTTCAACTTTCTGGTTTTCCCCTGGTTTATCATGCAGCAATTGTCATTCTGAGGTGTTTCATGTTACATCACCATCTAATATTCTACCTGTCTATACTGAAGTGATACCTAGCTAGTTAACACTGGTTTTCTCTTAAAATATGTAACAGCAATATTCCACTTAAGAATAGCAAGGAAGTAGCATTATGTTACAAATATATCAGAAATTACAAAACACCTATTCAGGTTATCTAAATGTCTTGAAGAAGTTATGCTTACTAAAGAGGGGAAGGGAATTACTAAAGTTCCAAACCTCAATAAGTTTGCAGATGACACCATGTTGGGCAGGAGTGTTTATCTGCTTGAGGGTGGGAAGGCTTTACAGAGGGATCTGGACAGGCTGGATCGATGGGCCAAGGCCAGCTGTATGAGTTCAACAAGGCTGAGTGCCGGGTCCTGCTCTTGGGTCACAACAACCACCATGTAACTCTACAGGTTTGGAGAAGAGTGGCTGGATAGGTGCCCGGTGGAAAAAGACCTCAGGGTGTTGGTCAACATCCAGCTGAATATGATCTGGCAGTGTGTTCAGGTGGCCAAGAAGGCTAAGAGCATCCTGGCTTGTATCACAAATAGCGTGGCCAGCAGGACTAGGGAAGGGATCATTTCCCTGTACTCGGCACTGGTGAAACCGCACCTCGATTACTGTGTTCAGTTTGGGGCCCCTCACTGCAAGGCAGACATTGAGGTGCTGGAGCATGTCCAAAGAAGGGCAACGAAGCTGGTGAAGGGTTTAGAGAACAGGTCCTATGGGGAGCGGCTGCAGGAACTGGGGTTGTTTAACCTGGAGAAAAGGAGGTTAAGGAGAGACCTTATCTCTTTCTATAACTATCTGAAAGGAGGTTGCAGCAAGGTGGGTGTCAGTCTCTTCTCCCAATGAGCAAGTGATAGGACAAGAGGAAACAGCCTGAAGTTGTGGCAGGGGAGGTTTAGATTGGATGTTAGGAAAATTTTCTTTACTGAAAAGTTTGTCAAGCATTGGAATAGGCTGTCCAGGGAAGTGGCTGAGTCACCAGCCCTGGAGGTATTTAAAAGACGTGTAAAAGATGTGGAGTTTAAGGACATGGTTTAGTGGTGGACTTGGCAGTGTTAGGTTAAGGGTTGGACTTGACGACCTTAAAGGTCTTTTCCAACCTAAATGATTCTATGATTCTATGTTAGGAATACAAGCATGTACTAGGTAAAGTTTTGGTTTTTTTCTCTTTCTCTCTCTTAATTATGAAATAGTTAAAAATATTTAACGAAAAATGATTTGACATTAGGGCCCTAGAATTTAAAGATGTGGTATTACACAGTATTACTATGTGCCACAAAATCTTACATAGATAAAACCGGACACATCAACTGTACCACTGCAGAGAAAAGTCTAAACTGTATATGCTGGGTAAAAAGCTCCTAAAAGCCCCAGAGATAGCTGCCAAAATGTTCCTGTAATGCAAGGGATGAAGAATAAGATAACCAATGTTATCATCAAAGATTGATCAAACCTCCAAAACAATTAAATTGTTTGAAAAAATCATTAAATTCATTAAAGTAAGAGATTATGGATTTCTTTATATGCTTCCTGGTTTGCATTCGGTTCACATTTGTAAGTTTCTTCAGCCAGAAACCTTTTTTAAACAGAACTGTAGATATTTCATAAATGGCTTCATTAGATGAGGTAGATCTTTCAAGAAATTATGAATACTTTGTGTTTTAGAAAAAAATTACAGCGTTGGTAGCTGAAGGACTTTTTTACCAGGAACACTCAGAGAAATGAAGACAAGTCTACTAAAAGTATGAAGGCTAAAATGCTTAATTAAAGCACATTAAACCTCTGTTTTGATCTTCTCACTCATCCTTGAACAATAATTAAGCTATAGCCCTCTAAAATTGCTTTACTTCTGGATAAGAGTATTCACAAAGGACCTAACACGCTTTAATTATCCATATTTATCCTCACAACTTTACCTGATTTTTCTGAGTCTTCCCAGGTAGACAGGGTTTGAAGGCACTTAGGCTATGCATCATGGCATGTAGCCATTAAGAAATGTAGATTTCCTAAATATGCATAACTTCTAAATTATCACTTCTGGGTTTGACCTGCAGGAGGCTTTCTTTACTTACTTCTTTGGATGTCTGAAAACTCCTTTTAAGGATCTAAGTTGAAAATTTGATATATTAGAAACAAATACAGGGAAAAAGAACAAAATAACAGTGTGAATGGACAAGTATTTATAGGTGGGGTCTTTTTCACCAGAACATCTGTGAACATATTTTAGTGAGACCTTCCTTCTAATATGACTACACAGCTCCAACATCTTCCCTTTTCTGTGCCCAGATATACCCTCGACTCCTGGAGTCAATGCCCATTTTCCCTTTCCCATATCATCACCCCTACATAAAATTTCACAAATGCAGGCAATCTTGACCCACTTAGCAATTACCTGAAGCTATGCCATGCTTATTTTTTTTGATTCTGAAAAGATAAACTGAAAATTACAAACCTATTCTTCCAGGTGCTTAATCTCTTTAATTGTAACTGAAATCTAATAGTCATTGCAAATAATTATAAGCACAATAAAAAAATGCTATTTTTAAAAAATATCCATCAATGGAATAGTAAGTCTAAAATTAATTATAGTCTATTAATAATATTGTCATTTTTATTATACTTTATACCAATTGTAATTTTATACGTATTCTTTGATATATGCAAGAATTAAGGGAGATGGAGGGAAAGGTCAAGTTCTTTCAGTGTATTATTACCTTTTCTTATCAGCTCTATACTGAAAATCAAGACTGCTCAGTGTCACTCCCATTTCCAAAACTGAATCAGAAAACTGTTATCAGAACTGCTCATCTATGACCTAGAAGAATCTTGAAGAAAAAGTGGCCAATACTGTCAAAGAAAACTAGATATTTGCTCAGTACTGTTAGCACTGAATCTCACAAAATGGTCACTACACTGTCATTTATTAGCGTTAAGATTTTTTAAAATATGTTCACCAATTATGACATTTGCTGAAGTTGCATCCATTGACAGATTATAGTATGGTAAGTAAAACACGTATTTTATATATTTGCTTTTTTCCCGTAGTTAAAACCACACTTAGTCAGGGACCAAAACAGACTATGCAAAAAGAAATTCCTCAAGTCAGTGACTGTCTTTCCTTTGTAAAAATACACAAAAACTGCACTTTATAAATAAGTCCTTAGCAGCTAACCACTGTTTGTTTCCCAGTATTTCTGTGACAGGAATCTTCTTGAGTGACTTATTTATTGACTTATTTGTTTCTTGCATCACAATTTTTGTTCCTTTTGAATGTTAATGTTGTGAAACCTATTTTTTTTTTTTTTAATTCTGAAATATTTATCTAATGCTGTCATGTTACACTTCCTACCTTCATCAAGTATGTGGAACCTATAGTTTACTGAGGAAGTAAACATCACAGTTTGGTAGTATTGTTATTTTGAAAGGAAACTAACTTCATTCTAGAAGTCTCAGGCCTTCATTCCATTAGCAAAAATAAGCATCAGTTTCTTAAATATGACAGGAACAATGTGATTTATTTTCTTTTAGGTGAAAGTTAATTCAAATGTGTTTTCACTTAATTATTCCAAAGAATTGTATAATATATATATAATATATAATATATTGCAATATAAGTCACCATCAGGAATGTGGTGTATATTATCATGACAATGGCAGTATTTGTCTGCCTCTTCAGCCTTTTGCCCATTAATCCCTCAGGTCCTGAACTACTCTCAAAAAGAACTTCCAAAAGCCTATTTTTTTTCATTTTAAACAACTTCTTGGAAACATTATATAAAAAAATAATTCTTTAAACCTGAAGTTCCTCTTTCCCCCCCAAGCCAAATAAAGTCCATCCTTATCAAATTCTGCAGATAAACAGTGTTTCTTATAGTTGGTCTTAAGCATCTTAACAGCTTTCAAAGAAAAGGTGCAGAAAAATAAATTTTCTCTACTAAAACAGAGACTCTCAGCACTCCAGTGGACAACCTAGCATCTTTCTAGGAAAGCATTATGGTAACAGCCCTAAATGAATGACATCATGTTATATTAAGAAAGCTACTTTTACACATGACAATGGTTTCTAACATACAAATTGAGTTTAGAATTCACTGAGATTTCTGTAACTCACCACAGGGCTTTGAAAACGTGTTATAGTAGAGGAATGTTGTAAATAAGAATACATGGAGAATGCTAGAAGCAAAACCTGTTATGCAGTAGATAGCAGATGTGCAATGTACATATAGGCACAGTATTTTTAACAAATTCCTTAGAAAAATCGTAAGAATTGGAGAAACTTGTTTTATTGTCAGGGATTAAAGAGCTCAATCTATGTAGTTTAAACTGATTTCTCTGTAGTTCTCAAGTATGTAAATTAGAATTTTTGATAGTGATAGTTTTCAAATTCTGGTGACAATTTCAGATGAGAAATAACAGACCCATTTTAAGGAGCAAGTCTACTCAGACACTAGAATGGTTTTTCTAAGAAAATTGTGGATTCCCCATACAGCAGGTTTTTTAAATAAAATTAGAGATGCTTTTCTAAAAGACACGTTTTTGCTGAGGCAGTGCAAAGGCATGAGACAGGACTGGGGCGGGGGGGGGGGGGGGGGGGGGAGAAATTCTGTATCCTCTGTTACACAGTAGGTGAGAACAAATTATCAAAATGACCTTTTTCTGAAGTTCAGGTTTATGGATCGATAAATTGATTATACATAAGCAATATGACTCAGTAACAGTTCTGCTATTTTAAAGAAGTGTCATCTTTAATTTTGTCTTTTCCAGTGTATATCTAAAATTTGTTTTTGCAACCATTTCTTAATATATCACAGACATGTTAAACCATAAACTGGCAAGAGCAGTTTCAGGCAAGCATGCAGAGGAAGTGAAGGGAATGTGTTTCACTACCATTTGTGCTAACCTTTAAATTCTTGAAACACTATTCGACATACAGGCTTTTACATAGTATTTTTCCCTCTTTTTGCTATCACCTCTTCCTTCCTTCTACTTTGTTTGCTTAATTTGGTTTTGAAGACAAATTTCTACCTTAGGTACATATGCTAACAAGTGTACCTCTGTGTGAACCGAATGCTGATATTTAAGTTTGCCTTAATCCATTAAAGCAAAAAAACTTCCCATGCATTGCTCTGTCTTGGAGCTGTTCAGTCCTAGCACTTGCGATTGATGAACTCTGCGAGCACAGACCAATTTTCAATTGACTAGGTCATTCCTTACCTGCTGATTTTGCCTTAAGCATGGCATGACCATCTTTGCTGAAGGTCAAGTACAGCTTCAAGGTAATTTTATCTGTACCAGGATTTTCCTGAACTAGATTAGATTTGCTGTTGTGTCCTGATCTGTGGCAGAGGCTGATATATGTGGCCCTTTCTTCATATCTGCTCCCACTTTGCCTTTTAAGTCCATTACTTGTCATTTGTAAATGAGAGAAATTCACGTTGACTTCTTGGAAGGTTTTGAGTTTGAACTCAGTGAACACAGTTTTTGAACTCGGGTGTCATTCTTGGTGACTGCTACTTATAAATGCTTGTTTTACAAGACCTGATAGTCTGCAGCCAACAGAACAACGTGCTGCAAACCTCTACAGGTTCTAGTTTTCAAGAACTCAGAGTTTTCTTCTAAAGTAAAACAAAAGTAAGTACATACATTAGTTGCCTTGTAACACCTCCAGGAAGAGATAATGCCTTCAGGAAGTTATTATCATGAGTTGCTTCTTGCATTACTGGGTTAAAAAAACCTGAGCTATACCTCACAGCAGTCCTCTCTTCTCATGTAACCTATTGCTAGGCTGTTTTAATCCCTCCTCCTTTAATTCTAGGAAGATGTTGATAATTGTGCAGTCCAGTTATTAAATTCTGGGGCACAGTGTGGTATCTCATTACTCAGCAATGGAGGCACTGCAAACTCAGCAAGTGTCTTAGATGCCTGCTAAACTTCCAAACTACCACTTTTCATCTTTTTCCCCAAAAACAGACTTCAAGGAACCATAAAGAGTGTGTTGATATTTATACACTGTAACTATTTACAAAGCAGTTTATTAAATATTTGCCTGCTTTGCCTCTTTAAAGGAAATTATATTTATTTTAGAAGAGTCATGGTCAAAATATGGTCCATGTACTTTAAAATATCTGTGCATTTTAATCTATCAAATAACATTTGAACAAAATCTCATTAAGTATCATTCCAATTCTCAACACAATGGTTCAGACAGTATGACAGAAATAAGAAATAACCGAAAGATGATCAGGAGAAAAGATTGAGATGCTTGCTTTTTATTTTGAGTTTCTAAATTTTAAAGTCACCTGAGATGATTTTATGGAAACTATGTCAGATTAAACTACAGGGGGCAGCAAATATTAACCAGATACCACATGAATGACAATACACAGAATTAACAGGACTCCCTTAGGAGTGTTTTGATGTACTGTATCTTGTAGATTTTGGAAACTATTTGTAAAGACTTGTTACTAAATAACTGATTATATTTAGAAACTAATCAAATTGTTTTAATATGGTTTAGATGTGGTTTTAGGCAATTAAAAAGGGCACTGCTCAGTACTTGGTTTTCAGAACACTTTTTTTTCTGTAACACCTGGGCACTTTCACTCAACTGTTTCCACATTCTACTAAAGACTGTTATAAAAATTCCTTTTTCCTTTTTTATTAGCTCTGAATCCCCAACATTTTAAACAATGTGCTACATTTTGCCAGTATGCACTTTTATATAGTTAAATACTGAGTCAAGTCCAACTGTCTCTTATCCTCACAATATACTTTGTCTTCTTTAAATGTTCTTTTCCACAGAGACTTGTTTACCTGACATGGACTATAAACTTAGTATGAGCTTTCTGGTTCACCAGCAAATGTAAGACTGAAATTCAGACTATTGTGACTGTATCGCAAAAACAATTTGAACCTAATAAATGTAGCAAGAGACAGCTTTTGATACATTTTGATACATTTTGGCTCTACCATGTGTGCACCCACTGATCCCTATAAATACCAATAACACAAGATACATTGTTGTTGGGGTGGGTTTGTAACAACTCTTAGGTTCAGAAAACTTAATCTGCAGAACTTCCTGCACCAGAAGAAAAGAGTGAGTAAAATGTAGTGGTTAAATTTGTTAATATTGTGCTTCTGGGCAGCTGGTTCATGGTTACAACTACACTTTCATTTTTATTTTGCTTTTATAGAGCAGATTTCTCAAATGCTGGAGTGTCTTACACATTTGTGTTTTATATGCCATAGCATTAAGACACCTAAAAATATACCAAACTGGTTCTGTAAATCAAAAAGGTTTTGATTTCTTTTTAATTTAACTTTTTAAATTATTAACTGCACCCATCAACATATAGTCCTGTGCCTCCCAGTCCGCTCAAGGAATTATTTTTACAAGTATCTATAGGAAGCAATGATAATCACTGCTTATAGACACTCTACAATTCAGAGGGACCTAAAAATATTCTACAACATAGATTTTGTCTTGCACTTCTCATTAACGCAAGCAGTCTCATTACAAACACATTTTCAGTTTGAAAATACTGCAAACCACATCTGCATGTAACTCATCAGTTGACTACATAGCTGTCAACTGAAATGGATGTCAATATGCCTATTTCCAGAGTTGTTTAGAGATTTAAAAAAAATAATATCGATGTAATGATTCATCACGGAATTCTGATGAGACCATACATCACATACACACACACACACACACATATGTATGCTAGATGTAAACATATATAAAATATTTTTACAAAATATATATAAAAAAGAAAACACACACATGCATACACACACACATATATATGGAAGTGGTTAGGATGATTCTAACACGTAATTTTCCCTTGAGCACTGCTGGAATTGCCTCTCTAGCACATAACAGTCTAGCAGTAAGTAGGTGGTAGAAAAGTAGAGTGTCAGAGATGATCTGTCCTTGGACAAAGACGCTATCAAATGACAATGTGGAAGAATAAGAAAAGATTCTCTTTGTTAGCCTGAGCTCATCAAGGCTTCATGTCAAGGAAGAAATTTCCTCCTACTAGGAAGAAAAACTGTTTCAGTTTGGAAAAATGAACAGAGCCAAGTGATACTTGAACAGATCTGACAAACAGGAATGCGGTCTGACTTAGGAAGTCCAATTTTGCTGTATTTTTAGCAATTCAGTTCTCTACCTCACGATTTTTTTCTCTGTGTTCAGGCTTAACTTTTGCCCATAATGCCTTGGGCACACGTCATGAGTCTACAGAACACAGAGACAAATCGGACATGACCTTTCAGTTCTGAAATTAATTTTATTGGTATTTGCACAGGTGGAAGTAGTGCTGTATCTGAAACATAAAGTCCCTGCAGATATATGGGCACAGCTTCTATCAATGGTACTCCAAGTTTTTTTCTCATAAAATATCACACAAATTGGAAATCACAGGACACTTTAATCAGTGTATCTTGTTAATACAGTCTTTTTTTCTCTTGCATTGGTTTGATGGGGGAGAGTTTTTTGTTTTGTTTAAGAAGGTTTTTTTGCTTTTTTCTGAGATCGTGTATTGCCAAATAGCGTATTGAAAAGGGAGCTTGTTGGGTCAAATGCTCACCATTCTATAAGGCAATAAGTCCTACTATTCACAGAAAACATATGAGAGCAGTCTTCCCAGGTAAAGTATTTTTTTAAAAAGTGAATGCATCTTTATTTATTTAAGATTATTTTAACACTAAACATAGAAAAGTTTCCTTGAAAAGCATTCACTTTAGGCTCTAGAAATCTGATGTATTCATGAAAGAGAAGATATATTATAATTTTTTAAATGTTTTCCTAATGCTCCTAGAGCTCTAAAACTTTTTTACTGTTCTTGAGACTGAACTTTTTATTATAATAACATAGTATAAATACAGGAAAGATTTATTTCAGTACATATATCAGTATATAGAGCTACCAGTTGGTAATGTAATAAAGAAATCCCTGTAGATGAATTCTTCTTACCAAAACAGAAAGTGTTTTAACTTTCATTTCAATTTAAAAATGACAGGCCTTAGTAACTGGATTTTTTTTTTTTTTTTTTTCCTGGAAAATAAGGAAAGTTCCACTAGCTTGAAATAAATAGCTAACAGTGAATTATAAATAAAAAGGTTTTTATGACATGGCAAGGTTTGGAGCAGATTAAACCTAACAATACACCATTGAAAACTGGAAGGAAAAGTCAGAATCATAGCTTTCTTTATCCAAAATTTTGTCAGACATGGTGACCCCTCTGAATATGAAAGACTTGAGAAAAGTATCAGGAACTTTTCATTTGCTCTATTGTACAAAAAGTCACAGAAAAGAAAGCTTTCTAAATCCAAAGCCATTCCAATTCCTGGAGAACAGGTGGTGGTCCATGCTGGTTTTCAGACCTCAAATTCTTAGTGCTTCTTTTGACTGCAGCTTGATTTACAGAGACACATAAACTCTGAGTGCAGAGTCTTGCTATGACTTTAAAGAGCAGAAAAGAAAGACAGACTTACACCTAAGAAACATACTGCAAAAGAACTTTGTTTCACTTTATTTTATGACCATTCATAATTGCAATTTAGAACATTCAAAACTGGTAAATTAAAAAGCTACTGCAGTATACAAATCACTTATTTAACAAAAATGCAAATAATAATATAGCTCCAAATATGTGTGACAGGAAGTGATGACTACAAGGTAAACAAAAAGTTTATACACTGTGTATTGTGATACAAGCTTGCCTTTAAAATATTGCCATGAATTCCCAAACAGTTCGGTAAGAGAAAAACTGAAGAAAAAAATCCCTGTCTATCTTAAACAACCCCAACTTTGGCAAATGGGTGGATGCAGATGAAGTGATTTTCCCAATGAACAAATTGACCTTTAATTTCCGCTTTTAATTTGCTTTTTGACTTTTGCACTTTGTTTCTATGCATTTGCATTACCAATTAATTAATCCCGGTCTACATTTAAACCATTGTAAAATATGCTTATTTTTAATATTGATATGGTCATAAATTTTATTGCTGTTTCATTTTGGTTGTTCTGCTTTCTTGATGAGTTCTTTAAATGCAGACTTTCTATCACTTTGTGTTACCAGTGCCTATCTGGTTACCTCCCTTTGCAACCATAGCTGTTTTCAAGGTGCAGAACCCTGTTGCTATCAAGTGTTCATACCATGCAGCTGTAATTTCATTGCTGTTATACTGTTAGGATGAAGCTAACACATGCAAGAACCACATTTCATTTTACTTTGTAGAAATGTCTTTTAACTGTCAAAATTATAGAAGAACTGGAAGTCATCTCTCTATTGGCACACCAAATAGCTATAACAAACCTAACAACACAAAAGTTGCAAGACATTTCCTTTCGATAGGCTACAGAGCTGTCCAAGAAAGTAGATTCTAACCATGGGTTTCCACATCAACTTGTCTCTTTTTTTCTAATTCAGTTCTGACAACCTGCTGGTGTCACACAGAAATCTAGATGTCCTTAAACTGATTGTTCTGGTCTTTGCTTGTTACTACTCTTTATTCCAGCTTGAAAGATAATTCTTGATATCGATGTCCCAATTAGCAGTTGCTGCTGTTGCCAGAAAAATGCTATTATATTGACAACTGTACCTGAATACAAAGGATTTTCACCAAATAACATCTAGGATGACAGTGGTCCAGTAGTGAAGAAAAAAAATAGAAAGGAACATTCATGAATTGGTTAATCAAAACAAACTAGCATCTCCCATAATCAAATTTGTGATTGGAAGTTGTAGTGGACAACGTACTTCCTCAAGATGACTGGAGTCTGTGATTGGGTCCATTACATGGACCTCCATTCCTTGAACAAATAGAGTAAATGACAACAACAGTAAGCTGTCATCCTCCAGAATGATCAATAATAGATGTGCAGACATATTTATTCCTGTATATCTCAGACACTTGTTTGCAGCAGAACAGAAAGACTAAATAATTCTGGTTTCTGTTCAAGGCTGTGAAGGATAGTATGCTTATGCTTTTGAGATCTTTATCCTCCTTCTCCTAAGATCTGTGACCCAGGAATATGTCTTTTTCTTATACTCCAGTCTTTCCCTTCATGCCTGTTTCCTTTGATTACCCAGACAGAGCCTGAGTATTTCCAACTTCCTGCCTCCAATTCAACTTTATTCAGATATCCACATGGAACTTTTCTATCATAAAGTTATGGACTGACAATTACAAGCAAACAAATTGTTTCCCTTGCCTATAATTAATGACAAAAGCCAGTTACCTATTGAGGCATATAATTTTGAGATGACCCTGTGTTAATTATACCTTTGCAAATAACTGAATTACACAAAATAAAATTCCTTGTTCAAGAAGAGCTGAACAAAAAATAACCCTGTGTCACTTGCACCCATTTCTACAGTGAACAAACAACAAATGCCAGAGTATATACTTTTGTCAGAGAAACTTTTATTCTATCAGCTGTCTTCTTCTGCCCTCAGCGGCTCTCTGCTACCAGAAGATATCAGTGGTTTCTGCAAACAGAAGACATTACTGGAGAAAAGTCATCTGGACACTAAAGAACTACAGTTAGCCTGGCACACCACACATTTATCCTTCTACACTACAGTTTTGCAGGATATGACAAAGAAAAAAACTTAGACTTCTCTGATTTACCTAGAGCAGACTTTGACTATATGTACTGTATTTGTGGAATAATTATGATAAATGGAAAGCAGCTGTACATCTATAAAAAATATTTTAGATAAAGTCATCACTTAGCAACTGAGCAGTGTTAGTAAAGATATGAGGACAGTAGTTCTTCATCAAGTAGTTTTTTAGGATATGAAATACTCCTTCCCAGCATTTTCATGTGTTTGGAGAAAAGGCTGATGTTGAAGGGGTGCTGTCCTGTTGCTAGAGGGCCACTCTTGGCAGGAGGTTTCTTTACAGAATAAATCCTAACTTAACTGTAAGTAGGTGGTGTAAGCAAATCCCCCCCGGCCCTCTGCACACATTAAAAGAACCACCTCTTCTGTACTTACTTGAAAACTGATTACCTATAGATAGACTATTGTTAAAGGTAACAACAGAAGTTGGTAGTTCAGAGTATTCTGAGTTTGCAGTTCTTCAGACTGTGTTGCAGAAGTATTTAGAAGTTTCAGAATTCGTTTCACAATTTCTTAACGATACTGTCTGATGTTTACTTCAAATGTATGGCCTGTAGGTGAATTTGCTTCTTGTACTTACAAAAAGTGACCATAAAAGGGGCAAAAAGAAAACATGGTCAAAATCCAAATGATTTTTTTTTCTCCTAGCATGCATCAGTCTGTAGTGATTAAATAGGAACTTTGACTCACTGTTGCTGAACTATCTTCAGGAAACTCACAGAATGGTTGAGATTGGAAGGTACCTCCGGAGGTGACCTTGCCCACCCTCCCCACTCAAGGAGGGTCATCTATAGCTCAGGCAGAGACACCTAGGTTAAAATCTCCCCTAGAAAACCTCTGGGTCAAGGGAGAACTTGCACTGAAATTCCCTGGTGCCCCTAAGTTTTTGAGAACTGAAAAGCAGTTCTGTTTCTGGAAGCTTTGACATAACATGAAAAGAGTCCTGGAGCGCCTTGATGGTTGGAGATTAGGAGTTTGTAAAGACATTTTAATGAACAGTCTATATTGCAAATGGATTTATCTATGTTAATCATGCTTGGATCTTTGAAACAGAGACAAAAATTGCATTATTCATTTTTCTTTTGACTATGGTTATTACAAATAGTTTTTATACATATCACAAAAAACACATTTTCAGAAACATATTTTTGAACCGGATTGTGTCAAGATGGTATTTACAAACCTGTTTTGATCTGATACTAACCTCTGGAGAAGAACACTTATTTATCCTTGGCCAATTGCTGTAATTTTTTTTCCAATCAATAAACAGCACACAATGTACCAAGTTATTTTTGCAAGTGAGTTTCCCACATTTAAATAGATACCATATATTAACTTATAATGATAAACTAATGAATGCTTCATGCGTGTGTGCTCTGCCAATGGCAAATAATGAAACCTTTAACCAGGACAACTGACAAAGCTCCAAAT
The DNA here is from genome assembly GCF_047716275.1 of Strix uralensis. NCBI lineage: Eukaryota > Metazoa > Chordata > Aves > Strigiformes > Strigidae > Strix > Strix uralensis. The sequence continues at coordinate 32,201,349 of NC_134012.1, read as the reverse complement.
TCTTGAGAAGATATTGCAGTATTATTAGTATCCCTGAACATTCACTGCAAAGGGAGATTAAAAATAGGATTTGCAAATGTAAAACCTGTTCCCTATTTAGAGGTTTTCCACTAAAAAAAATTTAACCTTCTTCCTCTCCTTAACATACACAGGGATTTTTTAGGTACTGAATGTATTCCCAGTTACACTGACTAGCCAGACCCCATGAATTTCTCAGAGCGCTCAGATTTCCAGTGGGGTTTTGTAAGGAGAGTTGAATCATCCTGCTGTATCATACCCAGAAGAAAGCAATTTACACAGAGGAAAGGGGAGTGGATCCTGTGTAAATAATGAGGAGATGGAAATTGCTAAGGTTTCAGCAGTGAGCTCTGGGAATATAATCTCCTAGTATTTCTTTAAATGCTTTCTACTTGGTGACAGTATTTTGGATATTTTTAGAATATCTTCAATTCCTATACTCATAAAAATATACTTTTCGTACGGCCTTTTGAAAGTTTCAGCAAACCAATTCAGCCTTTAGAAGGAAATGTAACTACATTTTTTATGTCTCTCGTCCTGCAAATGCTTATCCAAGTACATCACTTTGAATAGAAGACTCACCTCATTTAGTGTAGTGTGAATGCTAGGAGTATGCTCAGAATCATGCTGTGTGTAGGCACTGGCATGTGCTTTGGTCTACATAACCTATTTGATACTTACTGTATAGATAATCAATACAATATCTAATAAAGAAATAACAGAAAGAGGTATAAAAATGTATGCTCAGCTACATATTTAAAGTGTATATTTTCACAACCTATGCACAAGAACAGTATTATATCTTAGAATACAAGTGAGTAAAAAAATTCTCCATATGCCTTCTTTGAATGCTTTTTACTGTGGTTTTCTTCAGTTTTGGATACTAGCATGAAATAGTGTACTAAGTATACAGGTTGCAATGTACAGCTTTTCAAAAGCTCACTGGGGAAGGACATTCTTATAAGACATAATGTACTTTCTTCTTGTACTTCAGTTACTAAAGGACCAGAAACAACTTTAAGTCCTTGTGTTTTTTTGTGCATAGAACTACAATTATCATAGTGTTAGGTGACTTTCCATGTCTGTACTGCCGGATAAGCTTAAAATAACACACTATGAAAGGAAGTATATGCCAGCTCTGGGAAGCCCTTTCTGTACATTACGGGAAGCTTTCTGTCTTCCAGATCCCTTTGGAAGCAGATTTATCCAGGTGCTACTTCTGCAGGCTGGGAGAACAGTAAATAACGAAAAGCGCAATTCATTAATGTAGACCAACCTGAATCATCAGGTAAAATAAGCACAGACAAATGCTTGTTTTAACCCAAACCAAATACAGGCTAGAAACAAGAAATGTGGGCCATCCTCACATGATAGACAACTTTGTTTTGGGAAACAGGTCTGAAAAATACTTAGCAGGGTCATACACAAGCTTACTTGCTCAGTGGCTTACTGCATCATATGAATCTAGTAAATGCAAATAATCTTTGAAACCTCATTTTGTGCTCAGAATTCTTTCTTTCATTTTCTTGTTATTTAAAATGAAATGATCATTTATAAACATAACTGAATTGTTAGGGTTTGTTATATCCATGGCCTTCACATTACCTAGATTTATCAGAGTGGGAAGAGGAGACATGTCTGTCTTTTTTATGCTTAGTAACACCAGAATAAAGAGGCCAAAATATTTGTTAGGCTATGATGGACAGCATCCTGGTACCACTGAACAAAGGAGCAACTGCCGTGATGTTTACATGCCCTGATAACTGACATGGGGTTGATGAGCCAGTAGAACCTCTGACGTTTGAAAGCACTGGACTGGTAGAAATATCTACAAACATTTTTTCCTTTCATTTCTTTTTCTCTTCATGAATGTTGTTCCAAATACACAAGAACACTCTTGCTGTTCTTCCTGTCTGTTGCTTGATGAATTATCAAGTAAAGTAACAATCCTTGCTAAATAAAAAACAATTAAGTTGCAGTTTTAGTTTTGCTGCAACTAAAATAACTATTTTATCTCCCTGATTGCTTCTCAGTGAAATCATACAAAAAATAATTTTCATAAATCTAGCACTTTCCTGTGTCCATAAAACAGGTACAAGCCCACACCCTCTTTGTTTTTAAAGACTACTGCGTCGCACAGAAAATGTCCCAAATGAAAGTACTACAGCACACCCCAAGTCTGTCATTTTTATAAACTTCGTTAGAAAAGGGGCTCTCTGTGTGTGTAGAAAGAAAGACAATTCATGTGATGGAATGAGATAATGATTTATCTGGTTAGCAAACTTCATTGTTTCAGATCATACCAGTGGTACTCAGAATATTTTTAAATGTGCTGAGAGCGTAATTACAGGAAGACACCTCCATCATCACTATCATCACTGCATTTTGCCACCTTGGGAGTCAGCATGCAAAGAAAAAAGATTACAGCATTCTTTCAAGCTGCACCTTGTAAATAGTCTCTGCTCATGTCAGTCCAAAAAAACAGCTGCTGCTCACCACAGAGTCTGCAGAGGCAAACTGTTACAAATGCCCTGAGATTTGGCATGTTATTTACTAAGGATTTCTACCTCCTTTATTATGTGAAAAGAATGGTCAATCATACCAGTGATATTTGAACTAACATCTTTCTGATCCCAAGACTAACTGCTGTTCTAGACAGGACAGCTTATGCGTTCTACTACTGTTCCTGAAGGCCCCCAATACGACACTATATTTGTGACCTATTTCTCAATCACACCAGGTAAGACAGTGACTTACTCTTTTCATTCCTTTGATGTTCCATCTCTTCAAAATGTTGGAAGAAAACCAGGTTCCAAATATTTGCTATATGTCACCTCATTTTGAGATCAGTCTCATGCCTTGCAGTACCAAAATGAATTGGATCTAGGCAGGGAGATGTGAAACAACACATAGCCAAACAAGCATTTACATACTGAGTGCCATACCAAGAAGAAATATTCAGTGGGAGACCTTGTGTTTAGAACTGCTCCATGTCTCAGTGGCTCCACCTTCTGAAGGATGTCTTGTAGAACAGTTTAGGTACTGAATGCAATAAAGTTATGTATATTGTTGTATGGTATTTTGCTACAACCTCCTTCTCTATGTATTAGCAAGAGTATACTGACCTGTCTGGGATCTTAAAAATTGCAACTTATGTAATAATCTCTCCTTCCCCTTTCCCCCATTACATATATAAGCAAAAGTGTACTTCCGGAATGAAACGTGGAAGGATTTGGGAGATAGTAAGGCTGATGACAGAGGTGTTTGGAAGAACAGAGAATGAGGTAAATCTGGAAGAGAGGAAATGAATGAAAGAGGAAAAAAATAAAAAGGTAAGCAGGGTATTGGAATAGAACAGAGAAGCTGGAATTTGAGAAATGAGAGATTTAAGGAGAAGAAAGCATAGTCTCTTGACAGAGAGAAAGGAGGCACTAGAAGATGTAAGAAGTAGACGATTCTGGAAAAACACTGTATGTGGATGATTGTAAGAATGAAGAGACTGATAGCTTCACTGGGAGGAAAGAAACCTATTTCAACATGGTTGCAAAACCAAAGAAGAGTTCAGGGAGCCAAGTCAAGAGGAAGGAAGTGAAAATAAGTCTGGAGAAGGAATAATCTCTATGTCTTTTTTTTTTTTTTTTTTTTTTTTTTAAAATCATAACTTCATCCTGAATATGCAGAACCTACTTGAGATTAAAAAAACACAAACCATGTTGCTTTCAATCCACAAACACTGGAGTTGAAATTTATTGCCCCTGTTGTGTCCTTTGTGCCTTCTCAGTGAAGGAACCACATGCGAAAATACCAGCACATTCTGAGGCTTTAGATTTGATTTCCACCAGTTCACGCTTGTGCTAGCTCCAGCCTATATAAAAAAATGGAGGTCACGGAACTATATTTGCATCCTAAAAAGATGTCTGCTGAATTTCATAATGAATGGGTTGTCATTTTTATTACAGAACTTTGACAAGTTTTTTTCCCTTGTTGAAAAATAAATCCTTTGAATTGAAAACTGTGACTAATACGTGATTTCCCTCACAGGGCTAGTTTAATGTGGAAAAGTGATTTTCAACATTGAAAAACAAAGGACTTGGCACCCGAGCTTGCTAATAATCTGGATTCAATACAACAGATTTAATCTTTCCATTCCATTTTCACGAATAATTTCTTTGGCTAAAATATAGATTTTTCTCGTGGTCCTAATTTCTGTTTTAATTGAATTGCTGAGAATGAAAATGATTAGAGAATGTTGTGTGGTGAGCAGATTTGTTTGGATAATGCAGTTTTAACACCTCTTGTTCTGCCCAAGATACACAGTCTTCCTTAAAAGGATGTGATAGTGCATAGCTTATATACTACAGTCTGTAACAGAGTAAATGTTCAGTGGGCTTGCATTCAGTGATTAATGGATGGGATGGAAGAAAACATAAACTGAAACAATGGAAAGGTAATATGAACAGAGTGGTTATAAGTCAAATATTTGTCTGTGTCAGTGAAACTCAGTAATCTGTTTACACAGGTCAGTTGAGGTCATACTGTTCCCCCTAATATCAGAATTCATGGCATTTGCAATATTTTATATTTTAAATTGAAAAAAAGGCAAACACAATGCTCATGAAATGTGCTGGATTAATAGCAGTCTGTACTAAAGAATTCAGGAGTTTTTATCCAGACTGACCTGCCAATAAACTTGCAGCTACCTCTGGAGCAACTTCATTTAGAAATGAGAGAATAATTTTATTTTCCATAAAGTCCTTGACTTGAACATTTTGTAATGTGGACACTTGCCCACTAAAAGTTGAGCTGAAACTCTTCCTAGCCATATACTGATAATCAAGTCAGACACTCTTATGTATTTTTGATTAGGAAACACATTCCCCATTAATGGGAGTTATATTCGGGGGGAAAAAAATGGCTTTAATTGAATCTGTACAAATTTATCAGATTCAATAGAAGAGGTTCAAACTTGAATATGCTGAGATAGACTTAAAGCCCAGAAAGAGCATAATAGTGTCCTCTATAGTAAAAAAATAATCCTTCTTTTGGTATTGTAGATATTTATCCATAGTGTTGTTGAAGTATTTATAGGCCCACAGCAATAATGACTTTAAAATATTAACTGTAGGTAACTGTAGGGAAAGAGATGCTGAGAGGAATTTTCTTTTACATTTTTCTTTTCCCTTTTCCCATTCTATCTTGCAAGGTTTCATAATGCAGCACTTCTGCTAGGAGAGTCCATATCTTGCCTCCCAGTGCTTGTCTATGCCTCTTGATTTACTAGAATGGAGGCAACATGAGAGGAATGGAAACATTCCCTCCCTCAGATGACTGAGTAGCTTATTCCGTAACACTCCTATATTCAAGAAACAAAAGGTTCAAGGTTAAAAAATAAACTAAGGCTTCTCCTTCTCCTCCCTCTACACCCTGCTCAGACCCCAGACAGTAGAGCACTGCCATATAAGACACTGTGATCTGAACCTCCTTGAGGTTTGGCAGGAGGGAACAAATATTCAGATTTATGAGGTTTCACTTGGACTAGTCGTTGTTAGTTTGTGAGATCCTCTGTTTTCTACAAAGTGTTTTTGGAAACTTTTATATAAAAGAAGCTATGTAAACTGAACAGCAGTGTCTCCTTAGGAACTATTAGTCAGTGTTCAAATAAAAGATTAACAAAATCTCCCAGTTCTGTAAATCAGTTATGACGCTAGTATCTTTTCCTATCTATCCCTTTTGTTCCCAAGTTTTAAAATAAACGAGTTCAGTTACTTGCTGTCAGGATTTATGTCAAGTAGTGTTATATAGACTGTGATCTCTGACCTATGGGTGCAAAATGGTGTCTTTGGTCTCCGTAGTACATGTTGAGCAACCATGAAACGATCATTAAGTAACTCATGGTATCTCTTTCCATTTGATTGTTGTAAAAGGTGTGAACTAGCAAGCTGTCATTTGGCTATCAATTTTCCTTTACTGGATCCCATTTTCCTCTTCTGATGTTAGAAAATATTAATGATATTCTAGTCTTGGTTCTCTGCTGCTGTCATTAAAATTTAGGGGTACCTTCTTCCCATGAAGGCTACATTTTGAAAACAAAAGAAAACAAAAGAACAAAAACCACCCATCTACTGCACCATATTCAAATTGAAAGCAGATCTTGACACAGACCTCCTGCACATGTGTGCGTATATACATTATATATATATGTAAGATTTTTAAGAAAAATATCACCACACTGTGTTCTGTATTCTAAGTATATTATTTCTAAATTGTTAGCAGAGTCCTCACCACATCTGAGATACTCCAAATACTCTAGAAGTAAAAGACTTCTGTCTCCTCAATCTACAAATCTTATTTACAGCTTTCCCTACATATGCTGTTGTTTATTTTCAGTTTGTGGCACACACTCTAGGTACGCTGAGGAAGCCGATACTGCTTCATCATCTCCAAGTCCCTGCAGATTTTCATGTACCGTGTGATTAATTACTAGTTTTCTAGGCCTCTTGCTCTTTTCAGTTAAAAAAATCCCCACAAAATGACATACAAAGAGCTAGTACAACAAGTTGTTCCCTGAGAAGCAGAAACAACCAAGCCCGATTTTTCTTTCTATTTATGTGCTGCAACACCTGATTCTACCCTCCTTTTCCCATCAGCTACCTTGGTTCTGTGGTAGGGCATGCGGTGTGCCTGGCTCATTTCAATGAATGGGCTGGTGTGAGTGTGCAGGCCAGCCTGCTGGTCTCTTTCGTCCACCAAATCTCTATTTCCACAGGAGGAAAATTATAAAAGGGTTTGAGACCTGTAGGATACAAGACCTGAATTCTTCTCCAAAATAGATTTTAAATGTGCTGGCACACAGAGAAGTTGTTCGGAATGCCAGGTGGATCACCCAAGTGTATAAAGTCTTGTCTCTTTAAGACGGAAAAAACCAGCAAATGCGGCAAAAATGATCTTAAAAAACTACCCTTCAAATCATTTTCTTCCCCAAACCTCTGTTTCTATTTAAGTTTCATCACTTAAAAGATTTATATGAATTACAATGTCTACAAGATAAAGGCTAGTACTGAGAATGTCTGCTGAGGTACTAAATCAACATTTAAAAGATGTGTACTCAAACTGTGTTAGCCGAACAAATTTTTGCATATAGACAACACATGTTTACTTGTCTAGTAGTGTTTTATTATCTTTAATAGTAGGAGCGCACAGTGTCTGTGACTTATAAATGAGAATTTTCAAATATCGGTACAGCAACTCAGGAACGTTTCTCACAATCATTTTGTAAGCCAATGCCTAACATATGCATTAATGCAGTTTTGTGAGAAATCATCTGTTAGATTTCAGCTGCTAGCTTGTCGGATGTTAATCATAAATAACTGTAATATACGGCTATCCTAATGTATGCAACAAAAAACACTCCAAAACGTAGAGGCAACCACAGAGTAACTTTCCTGGTCCCCCCCTGCTCCCCCTCCGCTTCCTGATCTTGCTGTGCAGTAAACCAATGTCCACTGGTTCCAGTTGTTAATGGAATGTCCTACTGTGCTAAAGAGCTTAGTGGGATGACATTTACCAGGGATGCAAGCAACAATCCAAGGCAGAACAGCCGAGAGAAAAATAATACTGCACACTATTAATAGAGTACTATTTAATATATGAAACTCATGAGACTGAGACATGAAAGAGTATGTCTGGTCCTTTACTTGAAGAGCTATGGTAGAAATCACTGAGTATCGTTGCAGGTATGTATTCAGATGAACAGAAGGAAAGTTGACCTGTTTCTCTTCCTTCTTTGCTACATGAGTTTTAAACCTGCACTCACATCCTGCACTTCACATCAAATTTGCACTGCTGGTACGTAGCCTCAGTGAGGACACTGAAGGCAGTTGCATGAGCAGGAACAGGACTTAAACAGTTAACTTTGAATGATGAGAGAAAGGTGTCTGTTTTTATAAAAACTCTGAGGGAATACATGATACTTAATTCCAAATGACATAAAAAACCCTCCTTCCTTCCACCTTAAAAAAATTAATAGAAGATTCATATCCTCCAAACCTAATTTAATTATGATCTTAGAGATTGTTCGGTGTTTCACAAGAAATATTTCAAAGTTAATAAAATGTGTAAATGTTTTTCCAATTCAGTTTTGTACTAAACCTAGAGTAATGTACTGCTGCAATCTTGGCAAAAATAGACCACCGGTGTAGAATGCCGTGTTTGAATTTTTCACATATTTTGAAAAAAAAAAAATCCACATTAATGAGTAGTTTGTAGGAGATGAGTTATGCTTCTTGATGTGCTACCTCTTCTTTACAAGGAAGGAATGTTAAAGGTGTATTACCAAATCACATATATATATTTTTATGTATGTATACGTGTAAGATACTATCTTAAGTATAAAATTTGTGGTACTGATAATAAGGAATGATATGCACTAGAGCAACAGTAAGTGTACAGTGTTTTAATGCTGCTTCATGAATTTAGGTTAATTTTTTTTTTTTTTTTTTTTTGCTTTAGCATCACTACAAAACCTCGAAATCTTATAAATAATATTCATGAGATCTGGTTTTACTACTATAGAAAGAAACACATTTATTCCTAATGTGCACTGTGATGCTGACTGAACAGAAGGAAGAGCTACACAACCTGCTTATGTCTCTAATGGAAGGCTAAATGTAGTCCCAAAACTCACATCCACATTGTGATACCACATGAAAAATATAAAATGCATGGGTTTATTGCTCAATTCTTCAATGTCACGCAAGGATCACAGCATGAGGAACAGTAAAACAGCTAAGTATACTGATAAAAACTGCTGGGACATAACATTAAAACCTGAAATACTTATTTAGTATTGCCATTTCAAAGCAAATACAGCCCTGCAGTCATTTGAGTCAAGGGGGCAAAGGTGAGGATTTAATTCTTGTTTTCTTTCAGCACATCTATTATGATAAAGATAAAATAGCGTTTTGCCCAGTTTTTGATTTTTGTTATTTCATTTTGAAGCCACAGTTGCCTGTTGAAAAGTTCATCTTTTATTGAATAGTTCTTTTTGACAAGATAAAAAGTAGTCATCCATGCTCATATATTTACCTTTTCATAGAAAGCAATTTTTTTACAAAATCATTCAGTGTTTTGAAGGATACTATTTGAAAAGGACTAGTGCTCCTTTAAGTGTAAGATTACCTGGGGGACTATTTTTCATGGTGTAACTAGCGGCATCAAAAGAAGACAGCAATTTATAGGACTTGGGGAGAACAAAGTTTATCTTTACTTCTGTCAGACTTCATGTTGGTAGCACTACCTTCCAGGGGACAATAAAATATGGTTATATGTTAGAAAATACGCAAATCCCTCTCATCTGCAGAAAAGTAGCAATGATCTGCAACGAACTTTGCAAGGACTACCATGACTGATTTCAGAACCAGGGGCTACACAGCTTGATCAGGTTGCAGCAAGTCAGCACTAAGCTCAGGACAAGACGCACCAGTCTGGCCAACAGTGCAGCTGCAGCTTCATGCACGTGGACGCCCGTAAGCCAACTTTTGTGGCACTGATGTTATTGGGCTCCTGCCACCATAATGACTGACTAGCGTTGAGTTTATCCTAACGCTTTACCCCCAGTTTACATGGGAGGAACTGTGGCACGGAGGGCATATGCTGTGGGTGTCTGTAGATGGTTAGAACCCAACAATAAGGTTTTCCAAAGCACTCTTCACCTAAATCCTATTGCTTTCACCTACTGCTCCTTCTTTGCAGAGGATTAGACAAGACGGGATAAGAAAAGCAGGGACCATTTTTTGCCCTGTGGCACGCCACCGATTGCGCCAAGCAACATGTGGTGTCACTCGGCATGAAATCTGACCGGTTTTCAGGAGCAAAATTAAGGACATATACAAGCACAATTGAATAAGTAAATACCGCTTTTCAACACCCCTCTTTGGACTGGCCGATCCGGTAAGCCCGGTGATTCCACCGGCTGGGTGCAGACCCGGACAAGAAGTGAAGCGTTTGAACTCCGCTGGATTTCGCTTGCCCAGGGAAGCCCGGGGAGGGGCAGACAACGGGCAGCGTTACACGCCACACGCTGTCGCCCGCAGCCCCGCGGCCCGGCCGCCGCCCGCTCCTCTGTCCCGCCGCCGCCGCCGGGCTGGTGTGGCCGCGGGCGCCCTCCGCGCGGAGCCGGGCGGGAGCGCCCCGCGGGCCGGCACGGGGTGACGTCACCCTCCCTCCCCTCCCCCGCCGCCCGGCCGCGCGCGGGGGCGCGGGTGCGGGATCCCCGGGCATTGTGCGCTGGCGGCCTCGGTCAGCCCGCGGCGCGGGCGGCGGCCGGCGCGGCCGGGCGGGTCACCCCGTCGCTCCGCCGGTCGCTCCCCTTTCCACCCCTCCCTCCCCCGCCCGCCGCCCCGCTGCCCGCTCGCACGCACACACACGCGCGCAGGGGCGCAGAGCTCGGCAGCAAGCTTTCCCGAACGCTTGGGGCCGTACAGATCCTGTGATCCGGGCGGCGTAAGAGGATTAATAAAAAAACCCAAACAAACCACCAACAAACCCAAATCCAACAACAAACCCAAATCCCACAACAACAAACCCGCGGAACGAGGGAGCGTCGTCTCCACCAGCGTACCCACGGCGTCCCCGTTCTCCCCCGGGAGGAGCGAGGCGGGGTGGGGGGAGGGCTGTTCGTGCTTCGGCTCTCGGGGACGGTTTCTGGGGATTTTTCCCGTGTCTCTACCCTCCCCGCTCCGCCCGCCCCGTGCCCTCTTCCCTCGCTTTTGTTTGCACTGCACTTTTTCTGGAGGGGGGGGGGGAGAGTGGGGGGAGCCCGGGTGGGCGACCTCGCTGCTATTTGTAGCGAAAGAATCGGCTAAAAGAGACGAAGGAAGAAAAAAAGGGGGGGGGGGGGGGGGGGGGGGGGAGGGAAAGCGAAGGGGGAAGGAAGGAGAGAGAGGGAGGAGGAGGAGGAGGAGGGGAAACGGAGCAGCAGCTCGGGAACAGAGAGCGCGCCCGGGAGCAGCAGCAGCAGCCGCCGCCGCCGCAGGAAGAAGAACAAGAAGAAGAAAAGAAGAACAGCGGAACAGAGCAGAGCGGAGGAGAGGTGGCGCTGGCAGGAGGAGGCAGGCGGAGACCTGGCTCTTCTGGATGCTGGATTTTCGGACTCTCGTTGACTCTCTCCCGCTCCTCGGCGCCGGACTGTGAGAGACACGCACAAGCGCCAGGCAGCAGCAGCGGCGGGGGGGCTCCGCTCGTAGCTGCTGCTGGTGCTGTTGCTGCTGCTGCGGGGCTTGGATTAAATTGGCCGCCCCGGAACGAGCGGGAGCAGCGGGAGGAGGTGGCGGCGGCGGGAAGCGGCGGCGGGCGGGCAGGCAGGCGGCGGCGGCGGCTGCTGCTGCTGCTGGGACCGGGGGAGCCAGCATGACCAGGTAACTGCCCCGCTCCTGACCCATTTTTTCCCCTGCCGCCGCTCCGTCTTTGCCGCCTCTTTCGGCGCGTTTGTGCGTGTGGGTGCGTATAAAAACGTGTGTGTGTGCGCGCGCGGGTGTGTGTGCGCAGCCCGGCACACATGTGCCTCACGCACGGCTCTCCCCCGCGGATGCCCCGGGCTCGCCCCCGGCCGTGCCCAGCCCGCTCCGCGCTCCCCTCAGCCGGGTCTCAGCCTGGCGGCGAGGCCTGCGAGGGGAGCGAGGGGAGCCGCGGTGCGGGGACGGAGGATGGGGCAGGGTGAGGACGAGTGATGGATCGGAGTCGACGTTTCCACTGAATGCCACTGTACGCGGGCGGGGGGGGGGGGGGGGGGGGGGGCGGGCTACACTATTTACACGTTGGCTGTTTGCTCTAGCGAGCGAATTATTAATATTAATTATTTTCTTTATTCAAACGGGTGGGGTGAAGGGGGAAGGTAGAAGAGGTGAGAGGCGAGGCGCCAGCCGCTGGAGCGGGGGTGTGGGGGCAAGGGGCCGGTAGGGACCCCCGGCGCCGGTCCGACGAGAGCTCCCTCCTCCTCCTCCTTCTCCTCCTTTTCCCCCACCTCCTCTTCTTCCTCTTCCTCCTCTCTCTCGGCGGAGCGGGGAGGCACGGAGATACGAAGCTTTTCACAGGTTAGGCTTTTAATTTCTTCGTTTACTCTCCCGAAGCCACTTGAAAGGAAGCACATCGGGCTGGAAACTCAGTTTTCTGAGCCCTTACAAAGGGTTCCTTGAATTTGTTAAGCAAACTTAGCAGCTCCTTCTGCGCCGTCTGCCCGTGTGAGAACAGTCACTTCTGGGTGCTGCAATCGGGCTCTCCCAGGCTGGCAAATAAACCAGTAGTTTTCTTCCACCGAATTTCGAATTTTGCCTCTTTTCTATCCCCTCATTCCCCGACAGAACTGTATTATTCCCTTTTTAAGCGATTACCACTCACCCTTGCATGTATGGCTTTTGAATGTCTGCTTCTCCTTGTTACTTCTCCAGACTGCTGTCGTGCGTATTTTATTCTTTTGCCTGGCCTTTGTACAGTTACTGCCTCGTGGAAGGATGGCAGCTTCTTTACCATGCTTACCCTATCCACGTTGTCGGTTTCAGCATACGCAGAAGGGTCATTTTATTTGCACAGAATAGTTAGGGTTCTGTGTGTTTCTTCACTTGTCGCCTGAGACGGTGTTGTCTTGGAGATGAGTCTGTAGATGCTGATATGCTTTGGAGTTTGCTGTTTGCATACAGGAGTATTTTTGGTGAAGCCCATATTCTCTGAAATGTGGGGTTAATGTGGGAAGTTATGATTGTCTTCTTAGCCTTCTGGAGATCACTTCCAACCTTTTGTTCAGGCACAAGCAACTTCTGTAATATCAGGACATTTATTGGGAATTTTGATGCGGAGGTGGAAAAATGTTTATGTACCATGTTTTTCCTTCCTCTGGTATCTGCTAGTGGTTTGTGGTGATGTATTGGTCAGTACTTTCTTTTCTTGCTGTAAAAGTGTATAGTAAATGACATCATTTTCTCCTGGGCTGGGAGCATGCAAAGCTCCTACAATTCTTGTTATTGAACAGAGCAACTCTGAAGAAAAAAGAAGATTCTCCCCTCTCCTAAATGCAATCATATGTACTTGTATCTTACTTCAGATGGCAATTTTTTGATAGGTTCTGTAAATGCCATCTCATGAGATCTGCTATTACCACTTTTTTTATGTGTGAAATTGACAAACTGGTCAGTTTAATAAATTCAACTGTCAAATTTTGCCCAGTCAAAATTGCTAAAAGCTGTAAATGTACTGGCATGGGATTTTCAAGGCACTGAGTGTTACATAGAAAGGAAGAAGGATTTAATGAGAGACTTTTTGCAGGAGTAGCTTTCCAATTTTAGTTTTGTCACTTCTGTTAATATGGTGGAGTATATTTAGATTTCTCTCAATGCAGAAATGATGTATAGCTTTTCTGTATCCACTTAAAACACTGAAAGCTTTGCCTAAGTAGAAGACTTCTACGCTAAGAAGGCACTAAGAAATTCATTATGGTTTGTGTGTGCTATGGCAAGCTGTCAGGAATGGTGTGTGGAAAGGAAAATAGTATCTTGGTATTTCTAGATTTCAGGAACAGGTCTTAGGACCTGCTTTTAGAGCAATCAGTCATACTACTTTTCAAATGAATGCTAAAGAGTAATATGAATTAAGTGTTCTGCTGTGATGGTTATGTAACTCAAACACCAGCACTGTCAGCGAACTCAACGGGTAATAGTAAATCAGTGCTTAATCTTAGGAGAGGGTTTACAAGAACAGTCTTGGGGGTGTGCGAGAGAATGAAATAACTGGTGATTTAGGTCTAGTCATCAATTCACCTTTCATTTTTTAAGATTGCCCTTCGTTCCTACGTTTGAATAATGCAGGGACCAAAACTACACAGGCTGAGGAGGAGTGGGAATCCCCCTTCATCTGCTGCTGTGTATGCAGAGCCACTAGGGGCCTGTATAAACTGCTCTTGCACAGCAGATACCAGTACATGGCATAAGCTTGCTCTTTCACCAGACATTTTTTACACAGGTGCCTAATGTCAAAAGCGAAGTTGCCGGTTATTGATTCCTCACTAATAAATGAGGCTGCAATTACTTGCATACAAATTGTATATTATTTTGGGTTTTTTTACCCTACTTCATCCATTTCCCCCAGTCCTGTGTGGTGTCCAACATAGTTCTTTCCTCCCTGCTCTCCTGACTGCTATGGCAGTTGGGGATGAACATCAGCTTGGGACGTGCAAATTTTGGGCAAAGTCAGATTTGAGTGTCTCCCCGCATTTCATATTTTCTGTAAGCTGAGAAAATCAGATTTGTTGCCTGTGTATTTCTTCTATTAGATTAGTAATGGTACTGTTCCATGCAAGTGTAGGGTTAAAAGATAATCTAAACAGGATTACTTCAAGGCAGGAACAGACATAGATTGATGGTGTATTTAAACTAGCTTTGTAAGTGTTACGTAAGTTTGAGAGTGTGGTGGCTCCAAGGCTTTGGCTGGAGCGTAGTCAGCATTTATGGGACCTGGGCTGAAGATACACTATACATTTTTGAGTGTCAGTTTCAGAAATGTAAAATCCACCAGCCGTAGCATTCTTAATAGACATTAAGCAATAAGGTCAAGTATACTTACACTGTTCTATTGTTGATTTTTGGTTTTTCAACCTGACAAGGCAGACAATTTGTAAAAGAGCACAGCTGAAATATTTGCATATTGGATTTCCTTCAAAATGAACTTCCGTTACTAAGCTCTTTGAAAATTCTCATTTGAAAGGATTTTCAAGCTGAGTCACAGTAAGGTCATACAATCAAAATGCAGTTTCCCTATGGTATGTTAATTTTTTTAATAAGCTGTCTTTAAAACAGCAGTTTCGATATATCATGTGGTGTTGGGCTAGTTACTGCAAGAGGCCTTTTTTCATATTACTGACAACAGTTGTGCAAATATTGACACACTTTAATCTTCTGAAATGTGCGTGTGTGCACTTAGGTAAAGTTGTGATGAAATGTAATGAAATCCGCTTTAAAGGTTTTCTCAAATGATGTCTATTCAAAACTGTAAGTCTTAGTAAACCAAGACAGTGTCTCCAAAATGCAGAGGACAGGCACTTCATTTGCACTTCGAATATCAAGAGGAGTAATATGGTACAGGTCTACAAATGATTGTGTTTCATTTTTGTGTAAGATCATGGTGATTTTTAACATTTTGTTGTTCAACAAGTTGAGAAAAAGGTATAGAAATTTGCTGGTTTAAGTTCAAAGAGTAACATAATGCCATCTATTTTAACAGGAGCTTGCTTATGTTGTAGTCCTATTTAATAATAGTTGGCCTAACACAGTCAACATACAATATTTTTATGAAAACTCTCAATTTCACATACTCTGTGAGTTGTTTATTTGCTTAATCATTGTTTTCTTTGGAAAAGGCCTTAAATGAAGCTAATTAATGAATGTATGCTGGCAACTTGGCAGCCTAAAGCAAGTATCTGTGTTTAAAAATACTCCTTTGTATGCTATCTGTGATTTACCGAGTAGGAGCAAAGAGGAAGCATTTCTTCTCTTGATAATCAACTATAGTGAAAACTGCAGTACAACTGGAGAAATCTGATGATGTAGAAAATGATTGCATGACAGTGCTTTGCCTGTAAATTCCTTTCCAACAAGCTTCACTTGTTGTTTTAGCTGCCGTGCATTGATAGAACCATATGTCTACTATTGCACAATTCTAAGTTACATTTCATAAGCTCAGATGGCTTTTGATTGGTGATTGATAAGATTTATTAAAAGGTTGCATGTTTGTGTCTTCCTATAGGAAGTGGACAGCTAAAATGTGGGGAAAATAGGTACAAAATAATACAAATGGCTTGTTCGCAAAAAATTAGGTTAAAATGAATTAATTATTACATAAATACTGAAAGCATTGCTTTTTTAAAACATGGTTATTATTCAGGTTCTTTCAATTCATTCATAAAAGCGACAATTCAACCTGAATACTTTGTTTATCAGTGTATTTTTAACTACATCAGCAGGTATACACAGTCTGTACTTCTCTAAGACTTACAGCTTTAAGTGTCTTATGCTTACATGCCGTGACAGCCTTCTCCAGAAGCTTAGTAGCACATAACCAAAAAAAAAAAAAAAAAAAAAAAAAAAGTGATTGATCTTGCAGTACCGTTCCAAAACAGGTAGAGATTTTTGGAAAAATCAACTCCCCCATTTATGCTTGTCAGTCTGATATCTGTCTGATATCTGCGTATTCTTTCAAATGCAAAGAATGTGTGGAAAACTTCCTCCTTCCCAGCCAACTGAAAGTGATGGAATTTTAGGCACTTTTATTTATTTCACCAGAGGACATGCCTTAATACACTATCATGCCCTGTGCGGTGCTTCTTCATAGTTAAGCATAGAAGAGTTATTTGAGTTTTTCAGTAATCTTCCAGTTACTGGAGTTGCTCCACTGGTACACAAGTTAATTTGTTGTTTGCAGACAATCAAAATGGATGTCCTAGTTAGTGCCAGCTGAACTGCTCACATACTGTTGTAGTCAGATAATGCATACTTTTTCTCCAAGCAGTGTATCAAATGTGGTATATGGAGTAATGCAAGCAAGTGTATTGCTCTTTCTTCTACAGTTTTTAGTGTTCTGAAAATTAGGTCAATAAGTGGCATGTAAAATCTGGCATCTTAGATGACAGAATCGACTAATTCTCATGAAGAATATAGTCAAATGTGGCTTGGGTCCTAAATTTGCAAATAGGTATACATTTCTCTTGCAAATTTGCCCAATTCCATTTTGATTTCAGTGTCTCATCTTGGCTTATTCACTGGTTTTACCCACAAGCCTGGCTTTTTGTTACTTGCTTTTACTCACTGAGAGGAAATTCAAATACATTCTGGTAACATTTTTGTTGGCTTTCTGACCTTTAGAAAATAATTGCTGAATTTGAACTCAGTAATTCTGCTTGCTTTATAGTGCTGATTGAATTAAAAAATTAACCATGTTTTTGAACTGTCTGTAGGTTACATTCTTTTATAAAGCTTTCACAGAGAAAGCTGAAATTTGTGTACGAGGAATAAAGAAACTGACCTCTTTTCTTTTCTTTTCTCTTTTCTTTTCTTTTCTTTTCTTTTCTTTTCTTTTCTTTTCTTTTCTTTTCTTTTCTTTTCTTTTCTTTTCTTTTCTTTTCTTTTCTTTTCTTTTCTTTTCTTTTCTTTTCTTTTCTTTTTCTTTTCTTTTCTTTTCTTTTCTTTTCTTTTTTTCTTTTCTTTTCTTTTTCCTTTCCTTTCTTTTCTTTTTCCTTTCCTTTCCTTTCCTTTCCTTTCCTTTCCTTTCCTTTCCTTTCCTTTCCTTTCCTTTCCTTTCCTTTCCTTTCCTTTCCTTTCCTTTCCTTTCCTTTCCTTTCCTTTCCTTTCCCTTTCCTTTCCTTTCCTTTCCTTTCCTTTCCTTTCCTTTCCTTTCCTTTCCTTTCCTTTCCTTTCCTTTTTCCTTTCCTTTCCTTTCCTTTCCTTTCCTTTCCTTTCCTTTCCTTTTCCTTTCCTTTCCTTTCCTTTCCTTTCCTTTCCTTTCCTTTCCTTTCCCTGCCCTTTCCTTGCCCTTTCCTGCCCTTGCCCTTCCCTTCCCTTCCCTTCCCTTCCCTTCCCTTCCCTTCCCTTCCCTTCCCTTCCCTTCCCTTCCCTTCCCTTCCCTTCCCTTCCCTTCCCTTCCCTTCCCTTCCCTTCCCTTCCCTTCCCTTCCCTTCCCTTCCCTTCCCTTCCCTTCCCCTTCCCCTTCCCCTTCCCCTTCCCCTTCCCCTTCCCCTTCCCCTTCCCCTTCCCCTTCCCCTTCCCCTTCCCCTTCCCCTTCCCCTTCCCCTTCCCCTTCCCCTTCCCCTTCCCCTTCCCCTTCCCCTTCCCCTTCCCCTTCCTTTTTTCTTTTCTTCACTTCTGTACATGCTTTTGTAAAAGTGAAGCACATATTCATATTACAGTTATGGAACAATACTATTTATTTTTCTGAAAAAAAGGATAAAATTGATCTTATTACAGTTCACAAAAATATGTAGGAATATTCTATACTCTACTTTTCTTTCATCTCCTTTATCCGTGGAAAGAAGCGGTTTATAAGACAGATGTGTGTCATGATTTCTAGCATAGACACATGATGAATTTATCTGTGTTCACCTGCGTAATTATACTTCTGTGAATCACAGTTTTAATTTCTTTACTTTTCTTAAAGGAAGGGGCTTTCTCCTTCTGTGAAATTTGCTGTAGGCAGGGAGGTCTTTTTTTAAAAAGCCATTTATAAATGCAGGACCAGAGATTTTCTGCCTAGGTTTTCAGTACTGTGAATGTCTTTACCTCTTATGCTGCATTTTATTAAAATCCTCTTTACAGGTGAACTGTGTATTAATAATTGTAGGAATTTTACTATTTTTATTAATAAATGAACGGCTATACTTTGCATATAAGAAGCAGAATTTTTTAAAAAAAAATGGTTACTAGATTAGAATTTTGTCTTCTTATGTGTAGATGATAAAAGTCATGAATTCAGTGAGAAGTACATGCAATGAGAGATTTCTAAAACACTGATGAAAAAGTAGGACAGGAAGTTTTATTCATTTATTTATGTTTGTTTGGGATGATAGTGTATCTTAGAAAGCCGCTTAACTGCTGCCCAGTGCAGCTGTCCTTCCCTGAAAGATTAGGTTTCAGGAGCAATGATGGATGTTGAATGCCTGTAGCCAGTTGTGGGGTTTGCTCTGAGGTCAGTAGTACTGATGGAGGATAGGAATTTACAGCCTTATATCTCTACACCAACGTAACCAAGAAAAAAAAAACAACTAGGTGCGTTCAATGCAGCATAGTTCAGAAAGCTGTTCATACTAGTGAGAAAGACTGAATAGATTGTGAATAATAGGGACAAATTTAGTCATGAGTATGCCCTTTTGTTTCACAGAAACACCCAGAAATAGCTATAAAAAATAAATAGAATGATGAGACTTTATTTAGAACTTCTTACATACTATTTTAAAGTATGTTAACAAATTTGGAATTTATACTGTTGACTTGTTTTGATGTTTCAGATATGCTTAAATTTTATGACAGCTTACCGAGCACAAACATACTCATCTTTTTCACTTAGAAATAGTGTGGGGTTTTTTTTATGGATAAAATATATGTTAGGGGTTTTCAGCAAGCTTAACCAAGGCAGAGTTGATATTCATCAGTGATGAAAATGTAGATATTCATCAGGTAGAAAGGGTAAATGGTATTTAGTGTTACCTTGTTTAGTTTGGGTATCGCAGTATGCATTGCAAATAAAGATGGATAGTTTGGATAGCTCTGATGTGTGCTTTCAGAAGCGTTTGTTAAGATCAGACTTTCAGACTCTATTTATGGACTATCTACCTTCCCTGAGCTGTTGAAGCTTTTTCTTGATATATGGTGATACGATTAACTTGTAAGAAGTGGTTCTTGGTAGAGAAAGGCGCACAACAATACATGCTGTTTTATTGTTAAGACTGCAAAACTCTTTTGAGCTGTTTGTATTAATTTGTACCTTAATGGTATAGGTGGATTTTTCGGTCAAGCCTTAGAAGAGCTGTCCTAATAGGCTGAAAGCCCTCAGTGGTCGGTGAGAAAGATTTCCTTTGACAGCAGCATTGTTTGGATCCTTTGTGTCTTTGCTTAAATGACAGCAGTTTTTACCTGGAGTAATCCTAGCAGTAGTTAAATTCAAATATAGAGAAGAAAGCTTAGTAAAATATCTGATGAATTGATTTACAGTATTTCATAAATTAGGGAGTAAGAAGCATTTTGGTAAAGAGAAATACGTATCTAGCAAGAATCACTTTAGAACAGTTTTGCATCAAGTAAATGGGATTTTGCCAAATGCCTGTGTATTCTACTTACTGGCAGCATGCCATCAACTTTATTTGGAAAACTGTCTTTGCTTAAGTAATAAATATTCACTATTTAGCAATTCATTTTACTATAAATAACAGATGGATTCTGTGATTAGTTTTTGTTATTTTTTTTCATTTTTAACCTATTTCACAAAGAATGGAGTTTTGCAAATTATCGTTAAGTTCATCAATGACCTGTGCTTGACTAACAGAATTTTCCAAACAGCAAAAATTTTTTGCTTACCTTGTTTGATGATTTGGATACTTTTGGGTATTATTTTTGCTTGACATGAGAAGCCTTGAATTTTTCTATTGTACATGATACGTGAAAAAAAAGTATAATATTAACTTGAAGAAACATTTGTCTTAGTTGATATTAATGGTACTCTAATGCAATTTTTTTGTTGTTAAAGAGAAGTAGAAAATTAGTGGAAATTTTTGTTGTCACTCTCAGATATGTAGAATTTACACCTGTTTCCCATTTAACATTTTCAAAAGCTGCCTTAAATGGCCATGTGAAGTTTCAGCATACAGACTAGATGAAAATCTTAAATATATCAAGGGCAGACGATAATGAAGAGAGCATTGTACTTTCTAATGCTAACAGGTGGCAGTGAATGCCTGCAGGAGCAATCATACCTCTGTAAGAATCCTGACATTCCTTGGGTTTAATTTTGCATGATTACAGTGACTGGAAAAAACAAAACAAAACAAAACAATGTTAAGACTTTTGCAGTAGTATTTCAGTTAGCTTGGAAATTTCTAGACAGTTTTGAGATGAACAGAGTAAATACTTTATATACATAAAAAGGAAATATTTATTCTCCAGCCATTGGGCTGTATTTGATGGAACAGATATGTGTCCTTCTAGTCAACGTAATCCCTAAAAGGACACTTACTAAGACTGTATCCCTGGCTGATTTATTCATAGGATTGCTTTATTAATCTAGTACACAAGGGTAATCTTATTTCAAATGTATTAGAAAGCATGAAAATCACTACTGGACTTCTTAGAGACGTGGATTTCTCTTTCTTCAGGCAATTCTAATTTATAATCTCAGTCTTTCTACTTTTTAGTGCAGAATACAGAACCCACGAAAGGTCCAGTGGCCTTAAAACTGTTTCATCTATGCCGATCTCTGCCGTAGTCCAGGTTAGAGAGAGACAGATTAATAAAAAATTAAAATAGATAGTGTGTGATGGGAAAATAGAAAGGTGTGGTGGGATTTTTCTACCATGATGATGAATGAGTTGCTAGAAATGCTTATTTATTAACCAATGCTTAACAGATGTATTCTCTTACTAAATAAAATCTTAAACTGTGTTACTGGCAGGCAAGCTGCATTTTCAGCTTTTTTGTGTTCATTGTTGTAAGGATGTGAATGGCGTGCCATTGTGATGTGAACTTTTTGCTTTCCTGGGTTAACTTTGTAATGCAGATGCCACTCAGAAAGTTAGACATATTTTCTGCAGCTTGTTCCTCAGAGAATGGTGTTAATATCTCTTTCATATTTAATGAGAAAGAACACTTGAGAACACTGAAGAGCTTTGCGGTGGGAGGAAACCCACTTGAAAGAGTAAAGAGTTAAATTTTACAAGCTCTGAAGTTTCCCACTAAAGCAAAACTGCCACAGAATCAATGCCAGTTTGACTACTGTGACTGCCCCTTCCCCTCCTCTTCTTTCTCCAAGTTGTTCTCCATCCTGGTTTTGCACTCCTGGGAACATTTCAGGTGGAGATCTGTTCTCTGTATGAAAGATGGCAGTTAGTAAATCAAGGAGAAATGTGTGTTCCTGAAGAAATACTGACGCCTACTTCATTCCAGCTCTTCCATGCTGTACATCACCCTGTCTGGAATGAGCCTTTAGGTATCCTTGAAAGGTAACTCTCTGTAGCAGGTTTTGCTTCTCATTGTTAGATCGTATCTGATGTTGTGAACTCTCAGAAACTCTTAAGAGTGGGCTCCCTAGGCTGTCCTTCTTTCAGAGGATCACTTAAATTATGAATATTGGATGCTCTGTTTGTGATGTTCTAGAAATTCCCTCTGAAACCTATTGTCATTAGGATCTCAGAGGCTTCATTTATGTATTTTAAATCTTCTGCTAAGTGTTACAGGCTTGTCCTTTTTGCATTGATCTCCAACTTTTTTGACTATGTATAGATATCTAGAAAGCAGTCTTTCAATATAGACTTTTCTATCCATTGGTGTACTTAAGACACCACATGTATACTTGTAAACCTTCTGCCTTCACTGAGGTATCTGAATACCTCTGGGTTATCTATTTTTAAAAAAGTTCCGTGCTTTCTTTTATGTCTTGGATAGGAGACAACATTGTCTTTTGGTTCTTCATAAAATTTTTGCTTTCTCTACTACTTCCCATTTTTTACATCAGGAGACTCTCCACATTAAAAGGTGAAACACATTAAGAGAAATAGATCTGCTTGACAGCTTCTTCTGGCTGGTGTCTGGAGAACTGCATGAGTGTAACAACAAAGAAATATCTCTCTCTGGTGTCCTTTTGACGTTTTTGTCTCTAGTTGCAGAAGTAGCAGATTCAGATTTAACTGTGGGTGCTGGCTCTCTTCTCTCCGGGTACAGCCTTCCATTTAAGTCTTTGTGCTATTGAGTTGAATTCAGTTTCTTAAATCCTGTCTCTATCAAAGCGTGTCAGTTTTTATTGAGACACAATCCTGACATCTGTTCTTGCAGATGACCCACCTGGTAAAAAGTTGCAAGTTCACACTCTGTTGAGAAACTTCAGGAGTGTAGGTTCCCAAGCTCTCATGCTCACTTCAATGCCAGGTTCTCCAAGTGGAATCAGAGCTAGGTATTTTTCAGAAGAACATGAAACTGCTGTGTTAATGTTTTGAAGCATTAAATTTCATTAATAGACACCATTTGTCAGACACTGTCACACTCACTGTACTTTTCTTAGTATGCTGTATTACTTTTCTGTGTTTAATGTGTTTGAGAACTTTAAGGCAGGTTCTCACTGTGCTTTTTTCACTAATGTAGTTATTATTCCATCTACTGAGTTTCTGAGGTGTTATTAGTGGTTAACAATGGCTGCTTTTCTTGCCTTATGCATATGCATACACATGTAAAACAATAAGCAGGATTTTCCCCAGCTTCTGTAAGTTTTGTCTCTGCTAGTGCAGGGTAGATGAATGCTCCAGTCAGAGATACAGTTGTATTACTATATTTCTGGTGTTGCCTGGAATTGCATGTATTCAATAATTTAGTAACTGCTGAGGGGAGCTAGGGGTGTACGGTTCCACTATTGGGAATGAAGTCATAGAAGTTGAGAGTTTGTGTTTGTGATTTTGGTTGCCCTTTGTAATGGTTTGAAGCTCATACTGAAGTTGTGTGACTTGCCTGAATCTATGCAGAGTTGAAGCTTCTTTCAGAATTAGTTTTTTGACTATTTGGACATGGCTTTCAGTACTTGCACATTTTCAGAGTCGTATTCTTACAAAGACCAGTTTTCAGAAATGCCTGTCACTGAGACTGTACTTCAGAATGTCCGGCAGATGTTGTCAATGTTTCGTCTGCTTTCTGTCTGCAAATAACTCAGATATGTGTCCAATTAACATTTTGATTTATCCATTCATTGTTTCCTAATAAACCATTTCCTTTTTTTGCCTGCAAACTTGCTGAAATGTAAAACAAATTTTCTTGTCTGCAGTTTTCCTCTATGCTTTGCTATAATGCTGATGATTTTTCTATTTTTCTTAATGGTGTGTAGACTGGAAGACAGGAGGTCCATCTCAAATAATTCTTCCTTACATTGTTCCCTTGAAGATACCAGAGTACTCCTTAGAAAACTCAAGAGTCTTCCTTTGGAGAATTGTGAAAATATCTTTTATGTTCAGCAATTCCCTTTCAGATTTTGACTGAAAACAGTAAGGCAATTTTCTGATCTTTCTTAACCCAAAATGTAGGTGAAGCTTATCCTTCAAAAGTCTTGTGGCTTCCTTTTATTTGAACTATAGATTTTGTGGGTATTTTACTAACTGTAAGGCATGCCTACATTAAATGTTACAGCTGTGTGAGAGGGCTTAGTGTGTGACTGGTGATCAAATAACTGATAAGTGAACTAGCATCAGTGGAGTGAGTTGATGTTTGATTGCTTAGATGATAATCGGGAATTACTTCATCCTATCAGATGGGCAGAATGTTAGATCTCAGGTGGAATAAATAATATTAAATCAGACATAATTTTAGATAGCTCTGCGGTCCTTTACTGGATGTCTATATATGGGACTGATGGTGCATATAAAATACTCTTTTGCACTGTTAGTTTTTACTTGAACTATCAAAAATAGTTTTAGAGCTGCATTTTTAGGATGAATCAGAGGTATGAAGGAATTGTACACTTGTGCATCACAAATACACTGCCCAGACAGAGTGACTACAGAGGTCTGCAGAATGATAAAAAATAGTCCGGTCAGCTGTACTTTGTAAAAATGCCCTTACTGTTTGTGCCGTTACATGTAAGAGAATTATTGTAGGCATTTTCTGTGGCTTACAGTCTAGAATTTAGTCCCTAGTTTGTGTCATTGCCTAATAGAGTATGAATAATACAGAAAAAAAAAAAAAATCTGTTGTAAAACTCTAATTTTTACTCTTCCCTCTTATCCTTTACTAATTATCTGGAAATCTAAGGATAACTTTGAAGAAGAAAGTTCTTTATAGACATAAGGCTAAAAATAACTATAGGTGCTGAGAATCAGGTAACCAGATCCCCTGAAATGACTTTAAAAATACAGAACATTCATGGCTGCTGCTAATGTTAAACACACTAAATTAGAGAGGAAATGTAAGTCGGTTTTTTAGTGTTAGGAAGAAAATTTTCTGTTGTAGATTAGTGAAGGACTATTTTAAAATGAGCTTCATTGTGGAAGGATAACCCTTGTGTGTAAGCGCTCTGTGGTAATAAGAACTGTGTGCTGCATATGGCTCACTTTATTCATGCTCATACTCCCACGGTATCAAATGGATTTAGTTGCACATCAGGTTAGCAGGAGCTGGTGCTTTGTCCTGTCATTCTATATATTAAAAGTGTATAGTAAAAATAGGAAAAGATATGTATGAAAATGTAAGCAAGGACAGAAAGGATAAAGAAAAATAAATTCATTTAAGATAGAATTCAATAGAGAAGTTAGGCTCACCTATACACGTATATCTAGGCAACTTCATGACTATCTAACATCATTGAAATCTATGAGAGTTTATGTGGATTTAAAAATATGCATGTGTGTGGTTTAAAAACAAGTATGCACACTAAAGTGATTTTTTAAATTTGGACACTTAACTCTATGGAAAGGAAGGAAGTAAAAAAAAATAATTTCTGCTTTACTCTATATTTTGCCTTTTTCTTCAGAATGTTCCAATCAGTATTAACACAGCTGACAAGAGATGGAATACTTTACTGCTTTCCTTGGTTTATGGAAAGAATAAAAGTAATACTAGTATTTCTATTTGATATTTTTTGGTTTTCTTCTCAGTTTGCCTACAGAGCAGGCAAAGCATCTCCAAACTACCAAAATGTGAAATAGACACAGACTTTATTTCCATTTGTGCGCATTATGGAACACTGTAATTTGACTACAGGAAAAAATACTAATAAATAAGAGTTCCATAACAAGACACAATCTGTTCTATAAGTATGATCACATCAGTTTATGAACACACATTTTTAATCTTACGTGATGCAGAAACACTATTATAGGCATCGCTTTGTCAGGAGTTTCTGTCTTTAACCAAACCACAATGTAGTGCTGAAACGCTGAACCCAGTCAGAGCAAGAGATTCTTCTCATTGTTTCATACTCGCTAATATTTTAGTGAATATCTGTTTCAGTATTTATCCAAATATCAGCTGATATCTGTGCAAAGATGCAAAGGTATGATGTACGCTAAACATTTTTTTGTTGTCTTTGTTCTAATAATTTTTTTCTTTTGCATTTCATTGTTCATACCTACTCATTTTTAAGATGCATATGACAAAATACAGCACTAGATTGTTAAAGGTGAAACTCTTAAAGACTTATGAGGGAAATCTGAAAGTTTTAAAGAGAAGGTAATCCTATTACTGGTAGTGATTTCTTATGTGGAGGAATTGCAGAACAGAAATTCTGATGTGTTATGTAGAGGATGAAGGGATTGGTAAAAAACAGTTCCTAATCTGTTAACTGAAGAAATTAGCAGGATTAAGTTGTATATCACAAGATAAATTAAGCCTTTTTTTTCCACTGGACTTGTGCTGGTTTATATAATTTTATAGTTTGTGACTTATTCACAATTATGTTGAATTGGTGATGGAGCAATAGTTTAGGTAAAATACTTGAACGACTTTTGTTTGCTCTTTATTTAAAAAAAAATTGCAAATACTGAAAACAGTGAAAAAGTTGATGTTTGGTGAAGTCTGTGGAACTGAATGTGGATAGTAGTTGTCATTTCATTGTAAATTATGATTTATAAGTGATTTACATTTTGTAGATTTGTATGTGACATTATTATGTATCAGTGTCATACCCTTTGGTTAAAAAAGGGTTTTACGTCCATCTCTCTTTAGCTTTAGTGTTACCTTCTCTTAAGAGATTCCAGCCTTTTTTGCTCAAAAAGCTTTTATTCTTTGTACGATGCTGCTCTTTTGTGTTCTCTTCTTTTTCTTTGAGTGCCTTTAGTATGTTTTTATTAAGGTAGATGAGCTGAAGACCAAAAGACTTTGGAAGTTGCATCTATTCTTGGGAAAAGGTCTAGGAGTATGAAGGTGTGTTTTCTCTAGGTGATTAGAAGAGTCATTTGAAATCAGTATGATTTTAACAGATAGAGTTGCAGACATGGACTGATGTGTATAGCATAGGCTTCCTTTGGTTTTAAAATAGAATATTAAATTACATGAACCACTTGGGGGCTAAGTCTTCTAATTTCCTTTTTGTCCCTTTACTTCAATGCAGTCTTCCATCCCTTACGTAGTTTTATAGAATTCAGTGCACAGGAATTTACCAGTAGAGGAATAAACATTCTAATACAGAGCAATCAGATGACTCTGTACAGGTGATAAAGCTGAGTATTAATAAATCACAGATGGGCTGATATGAATCATACGAGTCAAATAAAGGTAGAGCCAGGAGAGTATTTCTTGGAATTGTAACACAGAGCCCCACTTTTCTCCTGCTATGTGAGAGTAAAAGCTGTCTTGGAATTAACATTTTTGCCTTATTTTATAGGACAGAGAACCTTTTACATATATAATCTATTATTTGGTTTTGATTTTGGATTTTTTTACATATTAGATTTTTTAAAGCAGTAGTTTTTGTAGCTAGTCTATATCAATATTTTCAACCAGTAGTATAACTGAAGTCACTGTTTTGTTACCCTTTTGATAAGTGCAGTTGCAACATATATGATTAGAATGTCATCCTTCAACCTTGTAAAAAAGTCCTAAATGGGAACCCAAATCATGGATAGCATTCAATTTTGCTTAAAAAGTGGAATTGAACTGGAAACATAAACTAAAATCTTGAAGGCCTGATTTTGTGTTCTATTGACAGTGGGAATTAAAATACAGTAGTATACAGAACATTAAATTTAAAACAATATGAACTCTTTATGGTCTTCTAATTTGTCCATAAACTTCAGCAAGAACAGTCTTCTAGTAAAGTATAGATATATGGGATGTAAATATTTGTGTTAAATTTTCCTTTTTATACACCTTTTAGCCTTTAGATTTTACAAGCTGCTATTTCCCAAACCATTTTACTATCACTCGTGATCAGCTTTCTTTTCATCTTGTACTTCATAGCCTGCTTTACCAGTAATTTTCACACTGTTGATTGTTTTTTGTGTAAACAACATGATAGCAGCAGCTGCCATTGGCCTTGTGTTTGACATCTTTTTTGTTGTTCTGCTTTTATGAATATAAAAATATGCTGTTCCCTGCAGTCAGATTTTGGCAAGGTCTAGAAGGATTTTTCTCAAAGCAGTTCTGTGTTCAGGTAAATTAAAGTCATTCTAAGAGCTTTGGAGATTACTGGATCAATGCACATCATTTTACATAACATTTTCATTGCTGGATACTGAAATACATTTAGGAGTTGTCTTACAAGGTACCAGCAGGACTTTGTTAAGTATGTGTATTTTGTTTTTTAATTTTTATTCCCTAACTGCCATTTGTATTCAGTGCACATTATAGCTCTCTGAAGACTGAAAATGCTTTTCATTATTGCCTTTTATCTGTCATGCTGTTTGAATGATTTTACTGGACACTAGTAAAGTAGAAAATTGATACAAGTAAATTACAACTTGTATCTATTTCTGCTGTCAGAAAAGCACTAAAGGAAAAATAGAATATGGCTTTTATAAAATGTAGTAATTTAGAAAGCAAGTTTTGCCAAATTAGTATATAAAAATTGTCCTTTCTGTGTAAATTTCTCTGTAGGACTGAAATGTTTACAACCACAGATGACTCATAAAGATAATGTAGAATTGAGCCACACAGATACATATTTTTAAATTGATAAATATTTTTCCCTAGGAAGTGAAGACTATCATGATTACTGTTAAACAGATGGGTTTCTTTTCTTTCTTTTCAGTCCTGAGGTCTTATACATGCATACACACATACACAGAGACAAATGCACACACACATAAATCATGAGAATTTCATGGTGGCTTGTGAGATTGCATGCATTAGATTTTGTTTCTGTTTCTTGACCACCAGAAACTTTGAATATTTTGAGGTTTTGTTGGGTTTTTTAATTAATGGGACTTAGAAAATACTGACATTTCTTGAAGTACTTCTCAAATACATCCTCATCTAGATTTACAAGGTTCTGCGGTAGGCTACCGATTATTCTACTTTTATCACCATTAGGTGATGAACAGTGCTTTTTGTTATTGTTCTTACTGCTTACCTCCTTCCTTCCCAGCTTTCCTCACAGTTTTAATACCAGCAATGTAGCTGGTCTTTTTCCTGGTAGCATTAGGTCTGATAGGCACAATGGGTTGCTAAGGGTATATGTGATACTGTGTAGGAGGAGAAATGACAAGGGAAGTGTTTGGCTGGTGCTACTGTAACCCTTTGTGTCCATGCAGGCTCAGTGATGAAATGCCTGTTGTACTATTCATGAGATGATAGGTTATTGTTTTCTATATAGATACCTAGATTCGAGTAGTTTAAACAATACAATTTCTGTATTTAGATAGACTAACCCAATGAATTTTAGGCACTACATCCGCACAAGGTAAGAAACCTGACAATTCTTTTCCTGCAGGAAGAGGTAGTTGAGACTGAGTCTCAAATTTCTTAAGAGTTTCCATATACATGAATTAGTTTAGGGGAAATTTCCTGGAAAAACATATGGGGTTTTAACTTCAGTTTCCGTAGTGATCCAGTGTTACTGTAGGGTGTAGTCATTACTGACTGTGATTCTCAAAACTTTTTTGTTCTGAATTTGGACTGAACATTTTTGATGCTTAAATTACTTGTTTGAAGTTACAGGGATTAAAACTAGAGTTCATAATGAAGCACTAACAGTTTTAAACAGAAATGTTCCCTGAGTGATGTGACACTTAAGATTTCTCAGTAAGGATTTTCCCATCTCCAAATTACATTACTGGTAGAGTAGAAGTTTGTCAGCTTTGTGTTATCTTTTTTTTTTTTTTTTCTTTCACCTTCTGTCTTTATATATATTTTATTAACCAGTATTTTAAAAAAGAAAGCATTTGAGTGTTTCCATCATAAATATTAAATAATTATGTCTTTTTTTATTTAGTTATAAAGCAGATTTGTCTCAAGTGACACTGCTTTGTATTTATAGCAAGGTAAGGTATAAATTTCCTTGAATTTTACACTGTAATCATACAAAAATTTGAAATACTTCTGGAGCAGGCTGCTCCTGACCAGTTTGTTATTGCACTATTTGTTTTTCTTTCTTGTTTTGACTAAAGCAAAACCTTATCTTGCAGAGTATGTGATGAATGGATTACTATGATGCCAATTCAAGTTTAGTCCTTTTATGGTCATCTTAATTCCATTTGGTTGAGGAATGAACATAGAATGTAGGAAAACATCCTGAAAAGACGAATACTTTTAAGTTTCTTTGCAAATGGCATGTGACAAATCTGAAACTTAGTTTCTCACCTCTGCACCTGTTTAAGTGGTTATAAAATAGTGTGAGGATGTGCTGCTTTACTGTTACACTCAGCCTTCAGTCATTTGTATGGGTGTAAAAATCAGGTTTAATTTGGATATAATAAATCTATATGAGTGGGTTGTAGATCTGACATGAACCAGTTATTCCACAGATATAATTGGTGTTGCATAGAATTCACAGTACTTTGCCTTGTAAGCCTGACCAGCTGTATACCTTCAGCTCCTCTGGGAGACTTCCAGTAATGTACAAAATTGAACATAGATTGACTAATACAGAAATGTTTGCACTAGGAGCAATTGAAAGATGAGATAAGAAAATGCACAGTAATATGCAAGTTTGAACTCATGTTTACCAATATAAAATTCTTACATCTGTGTTGAGCTTTACAGCCTTTTTTTTTTTTTCTTTATAATTTATAAGCTTTTTCATTTTTTTAATAGACAATAGGGCTGTTTTTGTGAGGAATATATTTGTACCTGTACTATTTTGATAACAAACTGTTCATGTGGTATTATTTGAATACATTAGATCATAATTCAGATGATATTCTGGACCTGAAATCTTTGAATAAATACTGTTTTCACCTACAAAGTAGCATTGAATAGTAGTAGGAAACTTGACATTACTGTCCTCCCATTGCTGATCTAGGATAATAGGTTCTGTATATTTCAAATCTTGCATATTAATCTCTTGACTGTTTTCCTATATTTTTTAGCACTAAAATAACTGTAACTTCTCATACAAGGGATGTTGTGACAGTCCCAAACCGTGTTTAATTAGACATCATTGTGCAGTTTAAGATGGCATCTGTATTCATGAAGCATGATTATTGCTGTTTGTGCTTTTTGTTTTTTTCTGTTCCTTTAATGAGCACTAAATTCATTAAAATAAGTGAATAAGGTTGCTCTAAATAAAGAAAAAGATAAATGCAGCAAAGATGGGTAACCTTTTAAACCTTATAATAAAATGTGCCCTGCAATTTTTAACATGCTGTCTTTCACATGCAGTGTGATAAAATGCAAGGAGATTTATTGGTTGTTAATCTGAAAATCTATGTATTGATTAATGCAATGCTGCTGTATAAAATTTACTGCAGATTCTGTAGATGACCAGTGTTCTTACATATTCATGGACTGAGGTAGTTTTATTATCATCTGAGAGAGTAACATCTACTTGGTTTGAAAGCTTTATTTTCCATACCTGTTCTATGACTTATCTCTTTTCTGCCAGTGCCAAACAGGTATCATACTGTTTTCTATGAAATTATGATGTGTATATCTAACCACTTGAAGTCTGATGGAGACTATCAGTGTATCTTCCATAGTTCATTAAGATCTATGATTGTCAGATCGTCAGTGGTTTATGCTCCTTACAGGTGACTTGATCTAGAGACCTAAGTGTTAAAGCCCCCATATCTCATTAATATCCCTGAAACATCTTGTTCTCCTACAAAATTTGCTATAAATTAGGGAGAAAATCACAGTTTGGATGTGATTTAAGGAAAGTTAAGTGGGTGACTGAGGGGAGCCATCGCAGCAAAAGTGCTGTATGTTGCCCATAAACCACAGCCTTAGGAAAAAGAAACCTAGAATTGTGTAAAGTGTGAGGAAAAAGTAGATGAAATGATTACCTAGGGAGGTTGTTGTAATAGGGAAGGAAGGCTGGTCCATGAATAGCCTGAGAAGAAAGAGACATTTTGAAATTAACTCTGAGAAGGGATATTTTGAGTGTTTATGGGTCCTACTTGAGATAAAAATCTCCTGTATACTCTGCTAGAAAATAAAAAGACTACTTAGGTTGTAAACCTAAAGTCTAAGAAGTTAAGGGTTTGCAGCAGGCCAGTCAGTCTCATTTCTGTCCTTTGTGCATTTGGTTTATGAAGTAACTGAAGCAAGTCCTCTGGGAAGACATGTGATCCTTCATTTGATGTTCATATCATACATCTACCCCATCCAACTTCACTTAACTTTCAGTTGCTTGATGTTAGAATATAGCTTTAATGCAGTTTTATCTGAGATGTGTGATTTGATTTGGTTTCTTCAGGAAAAATGGCATCATCAGCATGGTTGTCTGACTTCAGAATTGCTGTTGGCCATCTTGCAGCACCCTCTGTGTAGGCTTCTGCTGTTACAATTGTTGGACTATGTTTAGTAGCTAGCAATGGGGAGCGCTTGCCATCCAACAGTGAGATTGAATTTGTATGTTCCATAAGTGAAATTCAGAAGTGTTTGAGAGGAGCTTATCCTGATTTATTGTCATTCAAGACATTAGGATTTCTCTTGCCTGTATAAAACTTCCAGGAAAAAACAATAAAAAAAAAAATCCAAAACCAACGTGTAGTGTTTAGCAATATTCTTCAAAGAAAGTTTGTAGGAAAAAGCTTTGTTCTTGCCTTTACTTCTTTTGCCAAGGAATTCCCACGATAACTTATGTTGCTTCTGCCATTGCTCAGTAGGCCTGAAATACAGGCTGCTTGGGCTTTTTTTGGCCAGGTGCCCTGATGTTCCTAAGCTATGTATGCGTATTAAGGCAATTGAAATTTTTTAACAGTTTGGAGCTCTGCTGCATTGAAGAGAAATCTCAGGAAGCAAATACGAGCTGTTCTGTTCTGACGGTTTCAGTGGACCTCGCTACTTTTACCCAGACAAGTTGCATGTGAGTCTCATGATGGAAAGTTGTTGACATTTTCCAGTCAGTGCCATTTGATGGTAAATGCAAGTGTTGCTTTTTTTTTTTTTTTTTTAGATATCCTGAATTGACTTGATTAAAAAAAAAATGATGTTGAGGTGTTATTGTTATGGTTTGTATTGTGTATTGTAATTTTGTCTTAATTCTTTAACTATGTTGACCTTTGTCAACCAAACTCATTTCAGCAATTAAATTTATATAACTGAGTTTCACCACAAGTTTATGACATGGACCAGAGTCTATAAAGATCATAAACCTTTATATAACTCTTAACTAATGAAGGAATGACGATGTTTGCCTCATGATGATCCTTCTACTATACTATCCATAGCTTACTTGCCAGTTCTATAACTATTTTATTGGAAATAATGTATTTGCATATGTGAAATGAATTGCAGTAATTTATCTGCTGTATCCAAAGTGTTTTTCTCTTCTGGCCTTAGAATCTAAAATAACAGTGACAGCCAGACCTTTCCAAATTTGCTCTGACCACAGTTTTTAACTAAAAAGAAAAGTTTTGTTCTGTGAATCACTGATAGACTGTCTTAAAATGTAAATTTTCTGTGGGCTAGATTGGGCCTGTGTGGGTTAGTGGGTAGGGACTGGGCAATGTGAGCCTGTTCCACTTCAAGAAGGTGTTAGAGACATAGCCAGTAAAATCAATTGTAGTAGAAGTGCTGTGAAGCACGGTCTGGTGGAATTTGCAGTCAAATAGTAAATACAAGACAGCATTTTGATGTAGGCCTTTTCTAACGGGGGAGGGATACCTCTCTCTGTACTGTCATCACTGCACCACACAGACATAAGAAATGGGCGTTTCATATAGCTACTACCCCGTGGGGATGGTCATATTTTCTGCTAGACAAGCTAAAAAGCTGAGAATTAAGTCTAGCTTTATGAACTGTTAGGGTTAGTACTCTTGAAAACATACTGTCTTCTTAGTTTTTTAAGAACAAAAACTTACTTTCAACAGTCCATGACTTTTCTGAATATACCTTTGATAAACTATATAAGCATTATCCAGAAGGAAGCATAACACCCAATGAACATGTGGTATTTAAGAACTTTTTTGACACAGTCTGAATCCTGGTGATTTTTATTGCTGTTTATTATATTGGAATGTGAAAGAGAAAGTTAAAAAATCTCTGCAATTTTCTTTCGAGTAACATTCTTCCAGGAGTTTTGCTTAGCTATTTTCATACTGGTTTTGTTTTGATGTCCTTGTGCTCTTACACTCTTTTTCAGCTCAACTGTAATTCTAAACAAGGCTTATTCTTGATTGTGGTGATCACTCTATGCAAGAGAAAACTTTGTTTCCTTTAGGGGACCTGATACCTTTGCGGTGCACTGTGCTTTTGTCACAGTGCAGATCCCTAATTGAGCAATCTATCATTTTGTTTTGCTCTTTTGTTGTAATATAACTGCTGTCTAAACTTACCAAGAGCACAAAATAGATTTAATGTATTATTATTGCTGTTATTATTAACATCATAAGTGCTGATTAAACATGCCTAAGGATATTGTACTAGACATTACGGGTATGTATAAATTTGCAAAAAGCTTCTATTCTGTGCAATTTTAGGCCTATTATTTTAAGTGGATCTCATTCAGACTCAGTTTGCTATGCCCTAATTGGACTAGTTTAACACAGTGTTCTCAATAAAATGTATTGAGTGGATACTTCTAAAAAGCAATATAGTGATAACAAATGCATCATAGATACCTAAATATATTACCTGTTAATTGTTTGGGCTATTGAAATTTAAATCATACTTTCTTCACTGTTATATGTGGAGAGATCCTGTAAGTGAAGATGCTTAAATTCTTAAAAGCTAACTTTTAGGTTGGAATACTTCATAATTCTAAAGCCTTTGTAGGAAAGCAAGCTAAAGTACCTCTAATTTCTTTTGTGCTGTATGCACACACAGTGCAATGCTTTCGTGGCTGGTTCTTTTCAATGGATCTTAAGTTCTTATTAGTGATCTCCCAACTACTGCTTGTAGAGGTGGGAATGCAGCTATTCAGAATTTTCTAGGAGAAATTCCGAACACCCATGAATACAGGGCTCTACACAGAATAAAAGTTAATCTCAGTAGTAATTGAAATATCTGGTTGTACTATGAAGTTCTTTACAAAATAATATCTATATCTACTTCTTTTTCACTCTACTTTTGCACATGCTGGGACTACTTTTTACTGATACACCCAATACAGTAATGTGCATGGATGAATATCCCAAATATGGCAAAACACAGGATATTCTTAAGTCACTTCAGAAGCTTTCAGGTCTTTGCCAATGTTATCAGTATTTTATTTATAACAAAAAAAAGAAATTATGAAGAAGTACAGTCACTTTGTCTTAACTTGCAGAGGCAAATAAGACGACACTTACTGAACCAGAACTAATCTGAAAAGTTGCATTGATTTTTGCAGTTGCTGAAGCAGCAGCAATGTGGTCTATGAGGCTTTTCTGAGGATTCTTGTGTTCTACACTTTTTGATTTTTGCTGGAGGGTTAAATTTTACCTCAGAAATCCCAATGCTGCAAAGCATAGTTGCTTTATTTTTAATGCTGCTGCTTAGAGTTACTGGGGTATGCAAGCATTCTTAGATTTTGCCTCTTACTGTTGTCCAGATCTCTTTCCAACACTCCTATAATGATTTCATCTATGTAACTGCCTATGAGGCTAGATTTGTAAAGGCATAGTTTTCACTGACTTGTTCCCCATTTTAAAAAGGTTTAGTGACAATCAGGCCTAGTGTTTGAGAATATTGCTTCTGTGTTTTTCTTAATATAGCACAGACATTTTAAAAATACTAAATACTTTTGTTATTCTCTATGACTATGATATTGCAATATCTGAGGCATTTTTATTGAAAGAAAATATGTTAAATTAATATTCACATATCTATGAAAGAAGCTGTCTTTTGTGTATCAAAGATTGGCTGCCCATGTATAGGTAAACCAGTGTTTTTATGTGACATTAGTGGTATCTTTTGATAGTCACAGATATCGGAAACAGACCTGTTGAAAAATTCTGGACCATTTCCTTCTTTCAATGCTTCAGTTTTCTCATCTGTAAAGTGGGGATACAATTCAAATGGGAGTGCCCTTGAAGTAGATGAGACCTGCAGATTTAAGTTGTTGCTTGAGAATAGTACAATGGATAATAAATTGTTTTAAAAGTAGTTTCAGGAGTTCTAGCAAGTGTCTGGGCTTTTGCCTTCTAAAATGTAAGAACACTCCCAGAAAAGTTCTTATAGTCTATTCAGCCATGCTTAAATATAATAAAAGTAACTGGTTATTTTGTATGCAAAAGGAAATTTTAAAAAAAAACAACAAAACAAGAGGAGTGTGCTCAACTTCTAGATGTTTTTGTTACCTTGCATTTCAATCTTGCTTTAGAGTAAGTAGCATTTTTCTCCTGTGCATGTTTGTTAATAGTTGTAATGATTGAAGGCTCCACAGAGAAAATCAATTAAGCATATGCAAAACATGCCAGCAAAAGTCTAATAAAAATAATTTCCTAAAATTTCTGTAAATATACTGAAAGTCTTTTAAAGTATATTTTAGGAAGTCTTAGAACAACCTGGTTGGTATTCTATTCTTGATCCAATGTGCAAATTAGTTTCCCAGTATAATATTAGCATACAGGTAACGGCGGTAATGTGATTTTTTTGAGGCTAGTGTGGGTGAGGCATGAATGATGTCCATGGTTTTTGAAAGCTGGGAACTTACCCATGTTCTTTTTCTAGAAGTTTATTTGACTTTGCATGCATGATGTACTTGTTAATAAAATTCTCATATGTTCCTTATCTAAAGTATCAAGTAACTATAATTTTAGTAAGTTCCAGATTTTGGTGGATAGTAGTATGAGGTCACTGGCAAAGTAGGTTGTGCATTTCCTTATTTAAATGTTCAATAATTAAAACTGTTCTAGGACTTGCAACATTACAGTATGTCTCGTGAGAGTTGCTTATAGACAAAGGGCACATGAATTGTTCGAAGATGGTACATGGGCAGTAAGTGTCATCTACAAAAACATGTATATGTGATATTCATGTAGCAGAAGATTGTAGAATCGTGTGATAAGTTAAATTTACTGTGGACCTTTGACCGGATACCTTACAATCAATCTTTTCCTCCAAGAAGTTACTCTAGTAATCATCCATGCCACTGAGCAGCTTCAAACAACTGACATTTCAGCTAACAGTAAAAGCATACACTAAAATCCTAGACATGTTTATGCTCATAATAGATTATTGGAATTGTTTGCCAGATATATGTAAATATTTTTGATTGATATTGGAATGAGGGGAAAAAGACAAGATTCAGGGAGATACCTAATTACAGACAAAATGGAGTTATGTAAAGAATATTCAGCCTTCATATATTATTATATCATTTGATAGCAGAGGACTGGTTTTGTTTTGTTTTTTTAATTCTTTATTCCGTAAGAAGTCCTGTTGTTTTCTGTTCCCTAGTATTCTGAGGCATTTCAATGGCAATTTCTGTAGGAGCTAAGAAGAATTTATGATGGCATTTTCGGCTTTTCTAAAGTGGTACCATATCCCTGACATGTGCTGTTGCTAGTAGAATTTCAGGTAAACAGAATATATTTTACCTTTGTTTACTGCCCACTTTGCATATGTAAATACGTGTGTATATATATGAAGATTCTCATTCTCTCTTCTAATTATTATTTAAGATACTGTAATTATATGACAGAGTACATGAACAGAAATTAATAAATGCCCCTATACCCTTCTAGCAGTTGGGAAATATTTTCTTTATACATTGTGATAGTTTAGGTTTGGCATAATTTTTGAAATTTCTTATGCTAGTAAAGGTTACAGAAACTAAGTGCTAATGACTAGCCTCTTGAAATCCTGAAATAGAGGCGAAAGTAACAGAAGAAAGAGAGGTTTCTTCATGCCCTGTCATTGTCATTTGTGACCAGATGTGGACTTGGAGGAATCCAGTGATACAGCCATCTTCTAGGTTATTTTTTCCTCCATGGTGTAGCTTTAAAAATATAAGATCTCCTTCATTATTGGGTTTTGAGAATGACTGTGTGAATCTGAATGTTTTAAATAGTTCTAGGCTTCTGAGTAAGACCTGAAGAAGTTGCTGAAGACTTCATCATGTGGTTACACACACAAGCGGACCCTTTTTTAAATAATTACTTGTACTTCCATCACAGTAATTATATTTTGTTTGCTGTATACAGTAATTATGTTTTAATATTATGGACAAGACAGAATTTAAAATGTACATCTATTTCCTGGAGAATATGCATGCATGAGAAAGTGACCAAATTTATTAAGAAAGCATAGATGTCTCAGAGCAGAGAACATAAAATATGGGTGCTTTTTCCAATGACAGTGTGATGATAACAGTGTGATTATTCTCAGGAATGAGATTTTGATCTCTTATATTACTACTCAAGAGGCTAAATATGGAGCTCTACCACTTCAGTTCTCTCTTGTGCTGTTTAACAGAGACTTAATGAACATTTCCATTTTTCATATTCATCAGGATTCAAGTTATACATTAACTGCTCTCTTTTGAAGTGCTGTTTGAAAGGGTCTAGCTCATAATCTTTTGTATTAAAGTTTGATTCAACTTAAGGGCTTCAACTTTAGTACATACGCAAAATGTGATAGATCACAATGCTGAATTACTGCAGTAAAGACATCCTTTTATACAAGAGCACTTCTGGGTTTTCTCTGAATCAACAGTATTATACTAAACTTTCCAGTGATGAAAGTATTGCAGGTTATTTAAGAAGTGTACACTGGTTTTGTAGAGCTAGGATATGTTTTATTAAGTTCAGTTTGAAATTTGTTACTTTTTTTGTGAAAAGGAACTGAATTGAAAATTTGCCCTAGATATATAACAAAGGAATCGATCATCATGATTGAAATAATTTTCAAATGTGTCTTTCATGTTGTTTCATGGTTTTGAAAAATAACTGGCTTTGTGCTCCTGGTGAAGGAGATCAAATGTTGTTTGCAATTACTCATACAAATACTGCACAAGATTCCACACGATAATGAAATGAGAGCAGTAGAAATAAGTGATGGGAATACTTTTTTTTTTTTTTTTGCTGAGCAAATAGATAATTTTAATTCAAAGTGGGAAATTACAGTTTTGAATTTTCAGAATTCCATGTGTTTATACAGTTCTCAGAATATTAATGCAGAATGTAAATTACATTTCCTTGTATTTTAAAGACTTAAGACTAAAATCTTAAAACTTTTTATTCTAATTCTTAAGTATTAGGCTAGTTTCTTTTTAAAATAGTGAATTTAAAAAAAAAAAAAAGATAATAGTCTTAAAAATAAATGACTGCTATTCATCAAAACTCTTAATCCTATTATTCATCAAAACTCTTAATTAAAAAGAAGTAAATCAGTTCTCAGCAACTTCCTGCGCTAGCATATGTACAGTCTCTCTTTAAAATATGAATCTAGGCAAGAGATCACTGCCCTTCTTCAAAGTGGCATTTTCTGTTCTGCAAGGATTGTTTCTGAAGCCTTAAAAGTAGTGATTTGTAACAACGCAGATGACCAGAAACTGAAGATAAAAATCCAGACTGTAGTCTCTTAGACAAAGTTCCACCTGATTATAGTGAGATAAAAACATGCTAGCAGTCCAGCAATATTTTTATAATAGTACAGTAGATTGAATAAGTATAAACATGGTAGTTATTCAAGTAGAAAGGAATAGCTTAGTGTTTTCTTCATCCTATAAATAAATGAGTAGAAAGATTCAGGAGCTAGGTAGTATTTGTTTGTCCAGCTAGGTAAAACTAGGTTAAACTTTACATGTAGAACATAGATATGTCAGACTAACGGGTAGAAGATCTGGTAAATGTAGTAAGGCTTTCAAAAGTTCCCCACAGCCTCCTCCTAGAGAAACTGATGTGTTGCAGTTTAGACAAGTGGTCTGTGTGGTGAGTGGGGAACTGGCTGACAGGCAGCACCAGGAGTGTGGTGGTAAATAGCTCTTTTCAAACTGGCAACGTGTCACAAATGGGGTACCCCAGGGATCAGTGTTGGGCCCAATGCTGTTTAGTATCTTCATAAGTGAGCTGGTGATGAGATCACATGTACCCTGATGAAGTTTGTTGATGATACCAAACTGACTGAGGAAGTGGACACTTCAGAAGGGAAACCCACCCTGCGGGAAAACCTAGATATGCTGGAAGAGCGGGCTAATAAGAACCTTACAAAGCTCAATAAGGATAAGTGTAAGGTTGTGCACCTGGGAAAACATAATCCAGGAGTGTAGCACAGGCTGGGATCTACCTGGCTGGGGAGCAGCTCTGTGGAAAGGGACCTGGGGGTCCTGGTGGACAACAAGCTCAGTATGAGCCACAGTGTGCTGCTGTGGCAAAGCAAGCCAACAGGTTACTGGGTTGCATCAACAAGGACATCACCCACTCCACTATCCCACTCCACTCAGCACTTCTCAGGCCACACCTGGAATATTGTGTTCAGTTTTGGTCGCTGTTACACAAAAAAGATGTGGACAGGCTGGAAAGGGTCCAGAGAAGGTCCAGAAAGGTGATCAAAAGACTGGGAAGCCTGCCGTATGAGGAGAGGATGAGAGAACTGGGTTTGTTCAGCCTTGAGAAAAGAAGGCTTAGGGGAGACTTTACCACCATGTTCCAGTATTTAAAGGGTGGCTACAAAGAAGGTGGAGACTCCCCTTTTACATGGAGTCACATGGAAAGGACAAGAGGTAATGGGTACAAGTTATTCCTGGGGGGATTCTGATTGGACACAGGAGGAAAATTTTGCACAATGAGAACAAGCAGCCATTGGAATAATCTCCCCAGGGAAGTGGTGGATTCCCCAAGATGGGACACTTTTGAGATTCAGCTGGACAGGATGCTGGGCCATCTTGTCTAGACCATACTTTTGCCAGGAAAGGCTGGATGAGATGATCCTTGAGATCCCTTCCAACCCTGTATTCTATGATTCCATGATAAATATTGGAACACCCCTGTCTGCTTATTTTTTCATTTATCTAAATTGTGATATGCTATGAACAATGAGTGTTTGTGTAAAGCTCCTCTGTGTTTACAGATGGCAGGTGCTTTGGTGATGTAAAACAGTGCTGTATCAGTTAAACATATATACTCAATGTGAAAGTTTTTAGTACAAGAAATTTTAGCCTACATTACCTTTACTGATGACAGCTTTCACTGATTGTGCTAATTATGCTGTAACATAAGCTGTTACACATCTTGTAACCAACATGGAAGGTGACGGCCACATCTTACCTTTTTTCCCATAATAGTATAAAATGAGTAAAATAACTTAGCTTGATGGAGGACTGATCATCTTCCCAGGTCAAGCTGTAGAAACTTAAAGATGTAAGTATTAAAATCAGGAAGAAAATGCCCTATGGATCATATGCTAGGTAGATGAAAAAACAAATAATACAACATCTTTTTATCGAGAAGACAAATGCATTTTAACACTAAATATAGCAGATAAAAGTTTGAAGCTTTATGAACTAATGATAAAGTGGTTTTTGTCCTATGTTTCCTGAAGAGGATGAGGATAGGTTTGAAAAATGACAATGTTTACCTGCATTGTTTTAGAAGTTCATTAACAACAAAGTAACACAACTATTCCTGAAAGATTCACATAAACGTTTTATGGTCAAAACTCTGAAACTGACCTCACTTCTGAGATAATATGGGCCTGCATGGGTGACCAAGATGTTTCTGACAAAACTTGAACATAAGCAGGAAGTGTACAGAAGGTGGAAGCAAGGACAGGTTGTCTGGGAGGAATACAGAGTCACTGTCTAAGCATGCACAAACACAATTAGGAAAGCCAAATCCCAACTGGAATTGAATCTGGTGGGGGATGTCAAGAGGAACAAGAAGGACTTAAAGTACACAGGGAACAAAAGGAAGACTAGGGGAAATGTGGGCCTGCTGCTGGAATGGGGAAGGGGCCCTGGTGACACAGAGCGTAGAAAAGGCTAAGGTACTGAATGCCTTCTTCACCTCAGTCATTACTAGCAAGACTAGCATTCAAGAATTCCAGGCCCCAGAGATCAGTTAGAAAGTCTGGAGTAAGAAAGACTTACCCTTTATGGAAGAGGATCAGGTTAGAGAATAGTTAAAGAAACTGTACATACCTAAGTCTGTGGGTGCTATTGTACCCACAAGTGCTGAGGAAGCTGGCTGATATCATTGATAGCTACCTCTAAAAATTTCTGAATGATCATGGTGATTGAGAAAGGTGCCTGAAGGCTGGAGGTATGCAAATGTCATTCTTACCTTCAGAGAGGGCAGGAAGGAGGACCCAGGGAACTACAGGCCACTCAGACCTCACCTCGATCCCTGGGAGGGTGATGCAGCAACTAATCCAGGGAACCATTGCCAGGCATATGAACAACAAAAAAGTGATCAGAAGTAGTCTTCCTTGACTGAAGGAAGATTTTTGACACTGTCTTCCAAAAGATCCTCTTAGAGAAGAAGTATGAGTTGGATGAGCACACAGTGAGATGAACTGAAAACTGGCTAAAAGGCTGGGGCCAGAGGATAGTATTTGGTGGCATAAAGTCTAGTTGGCGGCCAGTGACTAGCAGTGTACCCTGGACTCAATACAGGATCCTGTCCTGTTTAATATAGTCATTAATGATCTTGATGTTGGGGCAGAGTGTGCCTGCAGTAAGTTTGCTGATGGTACAAAACTGGGAGGAGGGATTGATATGTCAGAAGGCTGTGCTAACATTCAGAGAGACTTCAACAGGTGGGAGAAAAGGGTCAAGAAGAGCCTCATGTAGCTCAAAAAAAGCAATTGCAGAATCAGTTACATGGGGAGGAATGTATGTGCTGGAAGCTGACTGGCTGGAAAGCAGCTTTACTGAGAAGACCCATGGGGAACCAATGGACACCAAGCTGAACATAACCAGCAATGTGCCTTTGCTGCAAAGAAGACTTAACAGTATCCTGAGCAGCAGTAGGAGGAGTGCTGTAAGCAGCTCGTGGGAGGTGATCCTTCCCCTCTGTTCAGCACTGGTGAGGCCACAGCACAGAATCACAGAATCATCTAGATTGGAAAAGACCTTGAAGATCATCCAGTTCAACCATTAACCTAACACTGACAGTTCCCAACTACACCATATCCCTCAACGCTATGTCAACCCGACTCTTAAACACCTCCAAGAATGGGGACTCCACCACCTCCCTGGGCAGCCCATTCCAACGCCTAACAACCCCTTCTGGAGAGAAATGCTTCCCAATATCCAGTCTAAACCTTCCCTGGCGCAACTTGAGGCCATTACCTCTTGTCCTATCGCTTGTTACTTGGTTAAAGAGACTCATCCCCAGCTCTCTGCAACCTCCTTTCAGGTAGTTGTAGAGGGCGATGAGGTCTCCCCTCATCCTCCTCTTCTCCAGACTAAACAACCCCAGTTCCCTCAGCCGCTCCTCGTACGACATGTGCTCCAGACCCTTCACCAGCTTCATTGCCCTTCTCTGGACACGCTCAAGTAATTCAATGTCCTTTTTGTAGTGAAGGGCCCAAAACTGAACACAGGAATCGAGGTATGGCCTCACCAGTGCCGAGTACAGGGGCAAGATGACTTCCCTGTCCCTGCTGGCCACGCTATTTCTGATGCAAGCCAGGAGACCGTTGGCCTTCTTGGCCACCTGGGCATACTGCTGGCTCATGTTCAGCCGGCTGTCAGTCAACACCCCCAGGTCCCTCTCTGACTGACAGCTCTCCAACCACTCCTCCCCAAGCTTGTAGCGCTGCTGGGGGTTGTTGTGGCCCAAGTGCAGCACCCA
This sequence comes from Strix uralensis, assembly GCF_047716275.1. Lineage (NCBI taxonomy): Eukaryota > Metazoa > Chordata > Aves > Strigiformes > Strigidae > Strix > Strix uralensis. Next base: position 32,157,800 of record NC_134012.1, on the reverse strand, counting down.
GAATTTGGCCTTATTGAAACTCCTACAGTTGGCCTTAGCCCATCGCTCCAGCCTGTCCAGGTCTCTCTGCAGAGCCTCCCTACCCTCGAGCAGATCAACACTCCCACCCAACTTGGTGTCATCTGCAAACTTACTGAGGGAGCACTCGATCCCCTCGTCTAGATCATCAATAAAGATGTTAAACAGGAGTGGCCCCAAAACCGAGCCCTGGGGGACAACACTCGTGACCAGCCGCCAACCAGATTTAACTCCGTTCACCACCACTCTTTGGGCCCGGCCAGCCAGCCAGTTTTTTACCCAGCAAAGCGTGCGATCATCCAAGCCTCGAGCAGCCAGTTTCGCCAGGAGAATGCTGTGGGAAATGGTGTCAAAGGCCTCACTGAAGTCAAGGTAAACTACATCCACAGCCTTTCCCTCATCCAATAAGCAGGTTACCCTGTCGTAGAAGGAGATCAGGTTTGTCAAGCAGGACCTGCCTTTCATAAACCCATGCTGACTGGGCCTGGTTGTCCCGCACGTGTTTTATGATTGTACTCTGGATGAGCTGTTCCATCAGCTTCCCAGGCACCGAAGTCAAGCTGACGGGCCTGTAGTTTCCTGGATCATCCTTCCGACCCTTCTTATAGATGGGCGTCACATTGGCCAATTTCCAATCTGTCGGGACCTCCCCGGTCAGCCAGGACTGCTGGTAAATGATGGAAAGCGGCTTGGCGAGCACCCCACCCAGCTCCTTCAGCACCCTTGGGTGTATCCCGTCTGGTCCCATAGACTTGTGTGTGTCTATGTGATGCAGTAGATCACTGACTATCTCCTCCTGGATTGTGGGGGGGTTGTTCTCCCAGTCTCTGTCTTCTGGATGAGGAGGCTGGATTCCCTCAGTACAACCAGTCTTGTTATTAAGACTGAGGCAAAGAAGCCATTAAGCACCTCAGCCTTTTCCTCATCGCTCACTGACGCATTTCCTTCTGCGTCTAGCAGGGGTTGGATACTCTCCCTGGTCTTTCTTTTGCTGCTCACGTACTTATAGAAACATTTCTTGTTGTCCTTGCCTGCTGAAGCCAGAGTAATTTCCAGCTGATCTTTAGACCTCCTGATTTCCGCCCTGCATAGCCTCACAGCATCTTTGTAATCATTGTGAGTGTCTAGCCCCTTCTTCCAAAGGCCGTAAACTCTCCTTTTCTCCCTGAGTTGCAGCCAAAGCTCCCTGTTCAGCCAGGGTGGTCTTCTCTGGCGCTGGCTTCTCTTACAGCACCTGGGGACCGCCTGCTCCTGATCCATTTAGACTTCCTTCTTAAAGAGTGTCCAGCCTTCCTGGACCCCTATACCCTATACCTGGAGCACTCTGTCCAGTTCTGGGCTCCTTAGTACAAGAGAGGCATGGCCATACTGGAGAGAGCCACCAAAGGGACAACAAGATGATGGAGGACTGGAGCATCTCTCCTCTGAGGTAAAGCTGAGAGAGCTAGTACTGGTCAGCCTGGAGAAAGGAAGGCTCAGGGGAATCTTACTACTGTATATAAATACCTGAAGGGAGGGTTGCAAAGACAATGGAGCTGGGCTCTTTTCAGTGGTGCTCAAGAACAGGACCAGAGACAATGGGCACAACCTGAAACATATTTCTTAACGATTATTTGGTGACATGCTTATGTCCACTTTTGGAATCACAGATGAATAAGCAAGTCCTTTTTTTTTTTTTCATTTTAAATAATTAAATAATGTATTTCTTAGTTTCTTGGGAAATCTGATTGTATTCAGTTGCATTAATTCTGAAGGATTAGCTTTACACAGTGTTCTTTTTCATTAAAAAGCAACTGTTTCATCTCTATCAGCTGTTTAAAGGGTCTTAAATTTTTCAAGAAGCTTTAGAAATCACATTAAAGTATTTTATTTTATAATAATTTGATTAGTTGCTTATGTTTCTGTTCAGTGCTATTTATCACATATTTTCTGGTGGTTTATTAAAATATTCACACTTATACACAGTTCATCACAAGCATGTATATGGCATTTTCTATCAGTTCTTCACAATCAGCTTGAATTATTACCTATTTCTTCAGCATATATGAAATAAATTTCAGTGTTCTTTTTTCTGTGGTCCAACACCTACGAAATTTGGAGAGATTATCTCTGATTAAAATGTTTTTTCAAAATATTTACAGTCTTCTTTCAGGTGCCTCAGTTATTTGAGACCCTGGTTTCTAGTTTGAAACCAATGGCATCTTTGTTTTTGGATTAACTTGGGAACCAAAATATTTGTCATCTAGCTGGGATTTGAAAGCAATTTGTAGCCTCTGCATGTTGTCATACATTTCAATCTGTAGTATACATGGCATCGCTTTCAAGCATGTTGGTTGATACGATGTCTTGGGTCAATGAAATATACAAGAAAAGCACTAGCTGTTACCATAGAGTCTTCATTCAGAGAAGAGTTTTCAGAAATGGCGTTACATTTATCATTTGCTTTGGAAAGGGTATAACTGTTCCTGAAAGTTGATTTGTGATGTGAATAAATGATAATAGCTTTGGGAATAGAAATAATATATATTATAATCAAGGTAGTTTCCTTACTTCCTCAGCTCTCTTTGCAATAGAGAACTCAGAGAGGATGTTTAATGCTTCCACATCATATATAATACCGCTTTCAATTTTTATTAGATCTTTGCTTTCATTTGCCTTTTGTAGAAACTCTTTGTATGTACAAAGACCTCAGAATTCATTCACACAGTCACACTGTCAGTAACAAAGTCCAGTTGTGTTCATTAAATACATCGTTATAGATAATTTAGCTGCAGGTTTTTTATTTTGTCTCATGGAATAAAGGACAAGATGTAGTTGCATTACAGTGCAGTTGTTTACTTAATATTGATGTGATGTTGTGTGATATTAGAAAGCGGACTCCATAAGCTTCTTCATTTCTAGCAAAGCTAAGTTACTGCTAGGCTGATCATGTACATTCTGGTATCTGCTTTGTTATATTCAGCTGAATGGGATCTAGAGCCTGTCATTTCCAAAATGTTAGTTCACTTAATTTATTTATTTTGTATAAAAGAATATTCACTTCTACCTTGAGTTATTTCTTTGAGTTTTCATGGAAAATCTCTTGCCTTCAATAAACACTGATTCAAAAATTATATTTTACAGTGGTAGGTTTTTTAATTTCTAAAGAGTGCACAGTTTTGGTTTGTTTGCTTGGTTTGGTTTATTTTTCTTTTTTTTTTTTTTCCCCCCTTGTGAAGATTTATTGGACTTTATAATGGAAGTGGGTTGACGGTTGACCCTGGCCAGCAGCTAAGCATCAAACAGCTTCTTCCTCACTCTTCTACCCCACCAGTGATCTGGGGGAGAGAATAGGAAGAGTGAAAGTGAGAAAACTGTATCAAGGTAAAGACAGTTTAATAAGTGAAGGGAATAGGAATTAAAAACCAAAAGCAATGCTAAGGCAATCACCTCCCCCCAGAAAACCCTCCTCTCAATTTTTGTTGCTGAGTATTATGTTATATGGCATGAACTATCTCTTCATTCATTTGGGGTCAGTTGTCTCTGCTGTGTCCCTCCCAGCTTCTTGGCCACTGTGGCCTACTTGCTGCAGGGCAGAGTGTGGAAAAGTGAAGGTCTTGTCCCTGTGCAAGTATGGCTCAGCAACAGCCAAACCACAAGTGTGTTACCAGCATTGTTTTAGTCACAGGTCCAAATCACTGCACTATATGGTCTGCTGTGAAGAAAACTAACTCTGTCTCTCTGTCCCAGGCAGACTTGTTACAATAATGAATGAACCTAAGCTTGAATTGAGATGTTATTTTTGTAGAGCAGGAGATCTCATGTTTAGAACAATGGTCCAACGGGAGCTGGCAGAAGTTTTGCTGTGACTCAGACACATATTCTTAGTCCTAGTAGGACTTCTGTCTTGCATTGGTATATCTGAGCTTCTTTGACTTAAAAGCTGAACTTTCATCTTTCCAGCTGCTTGTCAGTGTTCCTTCAGGAACAGAAGCAGGTAATCCTGGCTTAATTCTCCTCCACCTGCACAATTGATTTTCACAGATACGTTACTATTCTCCGTGTTTGTCCCTGCAGTCAGCAGATCAAGAGAATAAAGACATTCTTGTGGGAGAGAGAGAGACAAAATGGGCCAATTTGGTCATCCAAGCAACAGCTATTTTATCATTGACGTGTTTTGGGGTAAATATTACTCTAACTACAAAAACATAACCTGGTTCTTCTGCTTTGTTGATGACTAAAATTAAACCAACAAGAACTTCCCAGCAAATGAGAACAGTATAGTAAAAGAAACGTACATCCTGACATAGTTTGGAAAAAGAAACATTGCCTGTGAGATTCAGGACAGTCAGTCAAAACTTGGATTATTTGATAGCTCTGAGGATACCTAGGAGCAAAGGTTCAAAAAGGAAACAATTTGTAACAATATTTTATCAATGTACTGCTTTGCAAATGTTTTCTGTTGGGGTCTGATGCGTTGTACGTCTCCTTGTAGAGCTGACAGTCCTGAAGATGGGAAAACCTCTAGGAGGAAGAGAATTAATCTATACGCTTTATTTTTTTAGTCCAACTTTTGCCTCCCAGATAACAGAATTTTAGCATGGCACTTCCAGGTGGATTTTTGCCTGAAAAGGACAAACTAAACCAAAGGTAGTGAACCAAATTTACCGCTGGTGTTAATAACAAAGAAATGACTGAGCAAGCTTCTAGCCACATGCTACTTCATGTAAATGTCAGCTGTAGTTTAAATAAATTAGAAGAGATTATGAAGTGTGTACGCTAAGGAAGTATCTGAAATATTAGCTGCTATACCCACACCTGTTAAACAAGTCTTTATTGTAACAGAAGACCAGAGGGTTAGGAAAAAATTGGCATTAAAATAGAGAAGGTTCAGGCAGTCAGCTAGAAGGTTTTGCCTGTTATAACAAAAATTATCTAATCTAATCCATAAAGAAAAAGGCCCCAAAAGAAAAGTGTCTTAAACTTTTTTGTAAGAAGACATAAAAACTCTGAAAAAGTTTAACTGACTGTCAGGGTGTTTTATCTCAGTATTGTAACTAATGAAATAAATATCCATTTTATGGAGGTTTTCACAAGTATAACAGGTTATTCCAGAGTTTTTGCCTTTTTATGTCATCATTAGGGATAATTTTTGTAAAAATATCATAGGACCCAGTCAGTTTAGGTTTTAGGCATTATCATCTGAATAAAGGCAAATAGTACTTGGGTGGAATATTTGTGCTGTATCAAAAGAAATTTGGCTTAATTGTTACAGGTAAGATTTTGACAAACGTGCTTCTAAAGCACATAATTTTAAAAAGGAACAAAATGAAAGCTAGATTAGATACATAACATTCCACCAGCTTTTGTTGTGCACAAAATCAAGTGCAGAGTAAGGTAACTGATTAATTCTGGTTCTGTGGATCATAGAGGGATGTATATACATAATACATTTTGAAAGTTATTCTCAGTATTTTTAAATTATTGCTATTTAAAAATATTATCTGATAATCTAGAGAACAGTCTCGCCCTTCTATTCCAAACAGCAACCAAATTCTTCCTGGGTCTCAGAGATCATTAGATCTTCCTCTGTTCAAAATTGTGACCTACAGGTACTCTTCTTTCCTCTCTCCAGTGTCATACGTGTCTTTTATGCTGTCATCAGAGTATTTGTATGTGTATCTTCAATTTTGTATGATTCTTAAATCTCTCTTCTGCAAATCAAATGTGACCTGTTTCAAATGTCTTCAAGATATTATTTAATTATAAATTTTAATGGTGAACTATTTTTAAGTGGGAATATATAAGTTTTGATGGAAAAAGATTTTCTCCACTTTTTTCTTCTATTTGTGTCAGGAGCTGGAAACTGGTAGAAAGGCATGGAGGAAAAGCTAGGTATTTATAATATCATTGAGTGTAGTCCAGGGGTAGGTGAATTTATTTTAATTGATAAAACAATTTCTGTTTCATCTGAAGTACAAACATCATCAAAATGAGCATGTTTCTGCATATTTCTTTGCTAAAGAATGGTTGGCCAAATTTGAAATATCAAAGGAAAAGCTTTTGACTGCTGTCCAGTGTACAATTTGAAAGGTGTTGGTAAGTCAAAGATCATCATAAGGCAAGGAAAAGGGAATAATTACAGGGAAACCATTACTTGTGTAAAGGAAAGAGGGCTGCTTGTTTTCCAGGAGAAACAGAGTCCCATGCTGGGAGTTCTGGAAAAAACACTGTTGTGGAAACATTGACTAGGGGGCTGGGGAGTGCCCTGAGTAATTCAGCTATTGGTAGACTTCATTTGGGGATCAGAGTTATCTTGATTGTATGAGTTTAGATAATTTTTCTTTTTTCAAAGTAATGGAGGATATCATAGTATGAACCCTAATTTACCCATAATTTTATAAACTTTTGGGAAAAGTACCCTACCTCTCTTGCTTTTACACCATTTGTAAATTGCCATGTTATTTATAAAGCAACATAAATACATTTTAAGTTGTAAAAATATAGTTGAATTCAAAGCCTCATCTTTTTACTTTCAGACTGTCCTGGAGTGGGTAAGCAAAGTACTCTGGACTGTGGGGATCACTTAGACTTGAGCTGTCAGTTTCTGATGTGGAGCTGAGGCTTTAGTAGAAACTGCAGAACCTGAGCTCCATCTTGCCAACAGGAAAAGGAGACGTGACCCCAGGATTGCTTTCTTGGGGCTTAGGGGTTTCTGGAACTATAATAATATAAAACACGTTTGGAATTCCAGATGTACAGCACAGCACCCTTAGCAGTAGAATTAGTAGGCTCATCCTCACAATTTAAGCTGCACATTTGATAACCTGCTTCAAAGTCAGAAACAGCAAACTATAATTTATAGATTTCATGTATAAACATGGGAATCACTGCAAACCATCTACAGATTACAAAGTCTGTGACTTTTGCTTGAATTGAGTCTTTGTGAAGAGGAGTACATTGTCAAACCTACTTTTTAAATTGCTTTGTAACTGATGAACCTCAGTTTTCTGGTGTTTCCTAAAAAAAATGCTAAAAAAAATCCTGAAAAAAAGAAACTCTGAGTTTTATAAATTTTAAATAAATTACTTGTAGTTTTAAATATTGGTGAAGAATGGGAGTATTTTCCTTATACTGGTGTTTGGTTTTCTTTTGTTTTTTGTTTTTTGTTTTTTTTTTTTTTGACATTTCAGAAATGAAATACAAAGACTAAATCCGTAATTTTAGAAGTTTTTCAAAAAACGTCCCAGTGTGAAGATCCTTAGCCTACTGCGAGCAGAGCATTCATTTGCTGTGTGGGTGAATTTGCTTCAGGTTCATGCTTTGTTTGAATCAGACCAGGAGCATGAAACTCAATCTTTTATAGCTCAAAAGAAATGAAATAAAGTTAATTTCAAAAAATTAACTAATTAAGTTAATTTCCAAAAATTAATTAAATTTTTGTTTCCAAAAGCCAACAGAGAATTTAGGATGTACCTAAAATTGCTCTGTTTTGGTACGGTACTTGTGATGATAACTGTTAAAACTTTTTGGATTGGATGAAGGGAATAGAAAGGGAAATTCTGGAGCATTTTTGCATAGTGTAAATGTAGTTTGTTCTTTCAGAGACCAGAACTGAAACAATTCCGTAGTATGCTTTGAGTCAAACTAGACAACTAGATGGGATTAACAGTTTAAAGAAAGCAGAGATTCTTGTCTGTTTTGTAGAAACCCTCTCCTTTAATGTGCAGTAGTCTGTATAGCAACATGAAATCTGCAGTTTATTATTAGTCCTGCATGAGTTTTAATCTTCATCCAAGAATGCCACAGACATAAAACTCATCTCTGATGTTAGATACCAAGATCCAGATTCTGGTGCCCATAATATCTTTTGTACACTAGGTGGGGAGTTACAGGAAATTTGCCATGTTTTAATTTGGAAGTCCATTTTCATTGTGCCCTTTTATGGCACTTTATGCAGTGGTAGTAGTTGCTGTGAGCTTTCTGCAGAATCAATACTTTAAAGAAATGATGGGGTGGATGTAAACTTCCTCAGTAAATGTATTTTTTTAAATGAAGTCTTTTGATGAAAGATGCTTTCTGAGGGAATGAAGTTTACAAAGATGATGGAATGTGATACAGCCTTGCTTTAATGCGTGGGAGGAGGAAACACGAGAAAAAATGTATAGCTTGTAACTCAGTGGATTTGGGGACAACATTCTATATAAATTAAGCCCTCTCAGATTAGGTGAAAATATGACTGAACTATAGCAGTGAGCAGTAAACCCTTGGAATAAGCTGATTTACACCTTAAAAGCTGTGTATTTAAGAGGCAAGATGTGATACATTTGTTTGTAAACGATTATCTTCTTTTACCTATCTTAATAGCTTAATGACTGGCATTTTAATTTAGTTTGAGTTGTACTTTTTATATGAGTTTGCTAACAGAAGTTGACATAAAAGCCTTTGTGAACAGGCTTGATTGGTTCTGTTTCTATGGCAACATGGCTGAATAGAAGAATGTTTTCTTTTAGGAACCTTTCCTAAAAGCTGTTTTGTACCCTATAATGGTATCTCTAGATTGCCATCCCTTGTCAGAGGTGAACAGAGATCACATCGAGGGTCAACTTTGTTCCCTGTGTTTATAGATTATCCTCTGCAATCAAAAGACTGCATTGCTCTTCTTTTTCATTGTGGTGCTGAACCAATTCCATCCTCCACTATACACTGACGATAGGAAACTCAGCAAGACCCTTTTTTTTTGAAACATAACAGATAAACTAGGACTAGACCAACTATTGTACTGTATTAAAAGTGTCTCCAGCAGTTACTTTTGAGTTCCTGATTTTTCTCTTCAGTTATATATCCATTTGTAAATAATTTACTTTATGCATGTTATTGTCCAGGAAAGCCTGAAATATTAAATAACAAGTTGAACAGTTCAGTTCAGTGCTCTGATTAAGAGAGAGGTAGATCTTGTTTAGTGTACTTAATCTTGATAAACCTTGAGGCTTAGTATACAAATACCCTTTGTTAAAGGGTGGATGACAGCTCCATTAATAGTGCAGTTTTGAACAGAACAGATATATCAAGTTATGTAAGTACCATGTTGGGGAAGTTTCTAGTCAAAGACAGTCAAATAATTCTTTACATAATATTATGTAAAAACACAGTAGTAAATCTTGCTAATTGTAATTAATAATGATGAATATGTATGTAATTTCTCATGTTTCTTATCCATATAAGTTTTAAATAAACAAAATGAGACTTTTTTTTGTACTCTGGCTTACATGAAGGATAATGCCTGTTAATAATGTGTGTTGTAAAATGAAGTACCTTTTTATCTTTCTCAAACCCTAATTTTAATAAATGTTTTCTGAGAGAGTTTTTTATTCTCATAGTAAAAGAGGTTTAAAAGTTTCCTTACTCTGTATAATGATAGGAATGCCTTTGTAATTTTTGGTCAGGTTTCTTAAATGAAGCTAGCAAAAATGCTTTTTGTATCTGTAATCTCCTCTACTCCACATTGCTAACTTTTGATCCTGTTAGCCATTTTTATTCTTAGTGATGCAAGTCTTAAAAATATTTAGGTTCTGTGTCAGTAGAGGAGAGACACCAATGTCTGCACTGCAGAGGAAAAAGCAGCTATTATGTTAGACATCAGATAATCCGCAAGGAAGAAAACTTTTTGCTAATGAAAGGCATGGGAATTTTTGCTTTATAATTTATCTTCCTTTCAGAACTACTGGCTTATTTGCTTGGGGAGAATATAGTGCTGTTTCTTTTGACTAACTGTGTCTATATTTATTGTTAAGTAGTTTTTATTTGAAAACTGATATACTTAACTAAGACATTTTTAATTATTTGAGAATTTTAATTGAGACATTTAACACTTTCAAAAGCCCTTAAGAGATTATTTTTTAGAGTCACTTTTAGAAATATTTTCTAAAACTCATAGTGGTAAACAGTGAGAAGTCTTGATACTTCAAGGAACACAAGACCCAAAAGATATTTTATGCTAGCTGTGCTTTGGGGATTTCATGGTGAAATTCCTTTGTTCATAAATAGGCCTAGGGCAAGCTGCAAAGTGTGTTAAAAAGGCTAATAAACAGTGAGTGTGGTGCTTGTGGTGATATCACTTATCTGTACAGATAATTAGATGAAAATCTAGAAGGAACCAATAATAATTTTAGGGGAACTAACTGTTACCAAGATACTTAGGGAGATCTAGAACATGTCAAAAAGAAATACAGGCAAGAGGTATTCATCAATACACAGAAAAGAAAGATCTGATTAAACAAGGTGCCAGACCAAACTAAATTATTCCATGTAAACTTAAATATAAATAATTCTTCCTCCCTGCTTTCTTTCGTTCCTCCCTCCTGCCCTCACAGGGCTGTTTACATTTGGGAATAAATCATTGCAGGCTTTTGTCTACCCACACCTAGGCTTTGTTTTTTTCCCTTGGTTTTTTTTCAGGGTATCTTCTTCTTCTGGATCCTGCACCTGTGTTATCTTAAGCAGCATGAATATATTTTACTGTAGTTACAAATAATGTGATTTTTAATAGAGTGATACTCTACCAAATACTGGAAAGATGTGAATAGGTGCCTTTGCAATGCTTATTTATTTTAAAAAGCAGTTGACATAAAGATAAACATTTGTTGTAGACATCCTGAAACCATAGAAAATTTGTTATTAGATATATCCATCTTACCATAGGACAAGTGAATGGTTTTCATGGTAGGGAATTCCCATCTTCTTTTCTCCTGTCATGTCTATAGCATCAATTAAAAATGTATACTTTCACTGGAAAATTCTATGGTAGTGTGCTTAAACAGAATATGGATGTACCTACACAGAAAGAAAGGAATTTGCACATGTATTAGTCAGATCATTGTATAAATAACTACAGCAATAAACACTGCGTGGCAGAAAGACATATGTTTATCGTATTCAATTGAGCAATACTTGGAGCACAGAGCACGATTCAATACATTGCCATTTTCACCATAAAGCTCTCATTCCACCACTGATCGCAGGTGATAGTTCTACAAGTACATGTCAGATCTCTGTTTATCTATTTTGACATCTGCTGATGGAAACTCTCTTCTTCTATTTGAGCTGGACAATAACCTTGATATTCCTTGTGAACAATAAAGGCCCACAATTGTTGTTTTAAGAAGGATGTCTTAGCTTGTGACTTACACCTGTCATAACAATTTAGCAGATTACAACTGATAATAAAACAAACATTGGCACATTTGAAATGGATCCTTTCACAGCATTAAATCTTTAGTTGTTCTGCTCACTGACTACAGCTTTCTATCTGGTTGAATTGCATGTAAAAGAACAAATCTATTAGAATTTATTTCCTGATAATTATGTTGTCCTTTCTCACCCACCTTCTTTCCTATTTCTGCCATTTCTCACCCCAAAATAATCCTTCAGTAGAGGCACTTTTCCATTAAGTAGAAGTAAGCTTATAAAGTGGTTATGGGAAAAGAATGTTTTGAAAGATAACAAGCTTCCTTTCTTTTCTGTAGAACAGACAGGCAAACTCCTTTAGGAGTGTGGCACCAGGTTGAGGTATAAACCAGAAATATTTCCTTTTGCTCCAGTATCCATTGCTGACAATACTACATAACTTGATGTTGTGCAGGCTCTCAAATAAACAACAACCAAAAAATAAAAATTTATTGTCAATACAATTAACTAGCACTCTGCAAACATACAATGGCAGATTGGAATGTCTGTGAGAGGAGAATATCACCATTTCCTAGGGTTTAATAACAACCCAAAACACTGTCATTCACCTAAAAAAATGAGGGCTCTCAACCTCAAGGAACTTTTTAGAGCAGTGTTCTGACTCATAGGAACCTCAAGGAGTTTCCTTGGGTGGCGTCCCGACCCAAGGGGAGAGTCCTCGACAACAGCATGCTGCTCCAGGGAGGATAAGCTCAAAATGGCTCCCCCAAGGTACTCCATTTATACCCAAGCCAAATCCGATCCATAGTCAATATTGGCTCCCATTGGCTGAGGGCTCCAAGTACTGTAAAGCCCTGAGAACAACAGCACTGAAAAAGGCAATCAATAGATGTTACACTTCAGCAGCCAAGAAACCCTATTTTCATCGGGTGGGTGCACCTGCCACACAATCCACCCCATGACCACAGTCATGATTTGTCAGGTTTCCTTGAAGTGCTGGTGCAGTCACTTCTTGCCTCCAAGGTTAAAAGGGAGGTCTCACCGCAGTCCCGGTGAGTCCCAATGCTCATTGTAGATCATCATTCCTAGATAATTATACAAACAAATCTCAAAAACCCCAGACTTTAACACGGACTTCACTACTTCTGCGCCAATATAATCTATTATAATCAAAACTGAAGGAAGCTAATTAAGCATTCTAACAAGGAAGACTCAAACATATCCATTCAACCGCAACAGTTACCCTCAAGTCTTTTGCTACTTCTTTCATTTGTTGACCTAAAGTAGCCCTAACGCAATTCAGACATACATACACTCTCCTCCCTTAATAGCACCAAGTTCAATCATACTCTTCTAAAAAGTGCAAAGTTTTCATCTACCACCACGTTGTCATCCAAGTCTTGATTATCCATATGGATCACCATCACCACTGGCAATAGAGATACCGAAACCATCTGTTTCTTCAAGATCCTAAAAGAAAACAGAGCTAGGCCTCGAATTAAAACCCAGACATCAAGTTAAAAGCCAGGAATTATCCATCAGGCACTAGTATGGTGAGTTCTTCCACCTTTATCTAAGACCTCCCAGGCACGTAAATCTCTAGGCTTTACTAAGGCACAAATTTCATAGGCACAATGCCAATGGAATGTAACTTTACCATAGTAAGTTGGCCTGCATATATTTTCAATGGGAACTGCCCCATGTGATTGTTAAATACAGGAGTATCACCAGGGCAAAATGATCATATCTTTGGGTTCCCTGAATTTCCCCAGTGGTTATTAACAATAGAAACTGCTTGTGATAACTGTATGTCCCAGTTATGTCATGAGACATTGGCATGTGTCTTAATCAAACCATTAATCCGCTCAACGATGCCATTAGCCTGAGGATAATATGGTGTATGAAACACCCACTTGATACCTTCTCCTTGTGCCCCGTCTTGCACCACTGTGTCTGTGAAATGTGATCTTTTGTCATTTTGAATACATTCAGGGATGGGCAAGATACTAAACCATCCTCGCCAAACTCTGACTGGTATCTGGTAACTATTCTAACAGCTGTAGCCATAGTTAATCCTTATACCACCTCTACACCCACCAAGATATATCTCCTTCCATTAGATGGCTTCAAAGGACCAATTATAATCAACTTGCCAGGTGCTCCAGAGTGCCTTACCGTGTTTAATATGCTGGGCCAGGTCTTGATTTGAATGGTTAGCCTTAAGCCCCATTTGACATTGTGGACAAGCCGTAAGAATTGCTTCACATATTTTCATCGACATGGGCCATCCCCAGGACCGACACTCATAATAGAGATCTGTTTTCCCTGAGTGACCTTGTTTAATGTGTAGCCACTCAGCCAACTGGTCCTAATCTTCTTTATCACTGTCAACTACCGTAATTTGGGCCAAATGATCTACCCGTTGATTCCATCTCACAGCAGGGGTTCAAATTTTTGCATGGTCCTTTACTCAGCCCACCTTCGGGGGTCATGATCTATCTATTTCTAACAATCGTTGCCAGTCCTTGGCTCTCCAAACCATTGTACGGCCCACTTGCCACTGATTAGATTCCCATTGTTATAGCCATTCTGTAGCACCCTTATAAGTTGCACAGGAGTCAGTGTAAATCACAGTGGCACCATTCTCTGCTGCCATCAAAAGAGCATGCAGCTCCCACCTGCGCAACACCCTCTCCTTCCTCTATAATTTACTGGTACCAATTTCCAAAGCTCCTGCTTTATACTGCCATTTCAATCCCACTCGACAGGCAGATGCATCAGTAAACCACACTCCTTGTGAGTCTGAATCTATAGTCAATCCACGTACCTCCTTGATTGGGGAAGGTTTATAGGGTTGGCCTAGCAAAGCCAAGTCTGGATTTATAGGAGGTTGGAGCTTGGAGATTTTAACTGGAGCTCCTCTTAATTGCAGGACCTGACAAAACTCCCTCTAATTAAGTATACCACTTATGTACTGTGGCCTTCTGAGCTACCCCTCCACAGGGAGGTGATCCTTTAAGAATTGAATTTAAAAGAAGAAGAGGGCCTTGTACTACAATATCTTGCATGGTACGTAACCTCTCTTCTTCCTTAACTGCCCTAGTAAGTGAGAGGAGTCCCTTCTGCCACTCTGAATACCACTGTTCAGTTTCCTTAAATGAAGTAGAAGAAAATACCACCAATCTAGCTGGTCCCAGTGGTCCCTTCTGAAACATATCACAATAGGAGGCATGTTCTGCTAATCCCCACTCCACCCTCAACGGATCCTGTGGGTATAAGGGCCCCAACCTCTGCTAGATCTTAAATTCATCCTTTAAAATATTCAAGGCCTCTGTGTGCTGTAAAGTCCAATCCCACTCTATTTTTTTGAAGCAAATAGTATAAAGGATGAGGAATCACTGAAAAAGTGATTTACCAGCAGAAGTAGGGAGGTGATAGTCCCCCTGTACTCTGCACTGCTGAGGCCACACCTGGAGTATTGTGTCCAGTTTTGGGCACCTCAATACAAGAGAGATATCGAGGTGCTGGAGCGAGTGCAGAGGAGGGCAACGAAGCTGGTGAAGGGCCTGGAGAACAGATCCTATGAGGAGTGATTGAAGGAGCTGGGACTGTTCAGTTTGAGGAAGTGAAGGCTAAGGGGAGACCTCATCACTCTCTACAGCTACCTGAAAGGACATCATGGAGAGGTTGGTGCTGGTCTCTTCTCACAGGTAATTAGTGACAGAACAAAGGGGAATGGCTTTAAACTCCAACAGGGAAGGTTTAGACTGGACATTAGGAAAAAAATTTTCACAGAAAGAGTGGTCAGACAGTGGAATAGGCTGCCCAGGGAGGTGGTGGAGTCACCATCCCTGGATGTGTTTAAGGGTCGTTTGCATGAGAAGTTAGGGGATATGGTGTAGGGGAGAACTTTGTAGAGCAGGGCTGATGGTTGGACTCGATGATCCCAAGGGTCTTTTCCAACCTGAATGGTTCTATGATTCTATGAAAACCCTGGTATATGCTTTCTCCAGTATCCCAGTGTACCTAGCAGCTACTGTAATTCTGCCTTACTACTTGGAATTTGCCTGTTTCCAATAACTTACAGAGTATCATCAGGTACCGCAACTGCTCCAGCCACCCACCACACTCCTAAAAATTTAATTTCTTGCCCAGGACCTTGACATTTAGAGGCCAGAATATCTAGCACATTCTTAGTTAACAGGTCCCAAATGGTTTCAGCCCTATCTATTCTTTAGTATCTCCACCAACCAAAATATCATCTATATACTGATATATATGGACACCTGACAGCACCTCCACAGTGTTGAGAAGTTTGGCCAAAGGATTGTGAGCAATAGTGGGGGAATGTTTATATCCTTTTGGGAGTTGATTAAAGGTGTATTTTGCCTTTCCCAAGTAAAGACAAACTGAGGCTTATCCTTGTCCCTTAGGGGAATCATAAAAAACATACCTTTAACATCTAAAGCAGCCATCCATGGATGAGCAGCTGCCTGCATTGCTGTCACTATTGATGATATATTCAGGGCAGCAGCTGATAAAAGTGGGGTGTTACTATTCAGTCTCCAATAATCAATCATTAGCCACCACCCCCCGTCTGGTTTGTGGACTGGTCAGACTGGAGAATTATAAGGGGAATGTGTATAATTTATAATCTCTCTTTTTTTCAAGATCATTAATTACCTCTAAAATACTCTGTTTGGCAGCAGATGGCAATGGATATTGAGAGACACAGGTTACTTTAGATTGCAGTAATAAAGGAGCAACCTGCAAATTTCTTACATGAGTCACCCCTGTCCTTCTACCTCCAAAGCTCCACAGTATGCCATCTGGTAAAAAACATTGTTTACCTGCCAAAACATCAAACCCCAATATATTTCCTTTATAAGGACTTAAAGCCACCTTCATAGCTGTCATCCTCTTTTCCCCTGGTAGCCAAAACTGCATTCACACTATGGGACATTCTTCTACCAGCCCCGTCACACCTACTATATTTATAATCTTCCTTGATGGTTTAAGTCCTAACTTAGTGGCTTGTTGCCTGTTTAAGACACTAATTTGGACCCCTGTATCAATTAAAAATTCTAAACTTATGCATCTAGGACTCACAGGGATAGGTATATAAGGCTCCTTGTCAACAGACCATTGGTAGGAGTTCACCTTCTACAGTGGGTGGCCCAACCCGCAAACCAGATCTTCTAGGTTTTTGACTCTCTCAACTCCTTCTTGATACCGCAAAAGGGTTAAATTTCCTTCCTGAGGGAGTATGGTTGCATTCATTTCCCTTTGCTCTTGGTTTTCCCCTCCAACAATTCCAGCAATTTATGGATGTTGTCCGTGGATTGCCTGTGTAACACTGCCAGGGGTGCACCCAGTGCCAATGCCTTCTGCCAGAGATCATTCCTTCCTGAATCATAAGGTCGACTTGACCTGTCCTGGGGTGGTTCAAACTCTCTATGAGGAGGCTGCTTAGGATGGAGTTTCTGACTAACTTGCCAAACCTTCTGATTTCTGTCCATGCCACCACTCGGGTCAGTCCGTCCCATCTCATGCCCACAAGCAACCAGGTCATGCAACACTTCCGTCCACATTAACACATGCATAACAGGGGTCGAAGGGTTTCGCTGGTTACATTCAATGGCCCTTTGCACCCTTTGTCTAAGGGCCTCGACATGGATCTTTAAGGCATACAGGAGTTCTCTAATAAGAGGTCTACGGTGGCTGGGATCCACTGGCACAGCAGTTGGTATTATGTACCGCCCCTTCTCATACATCACCTGAATGCAAGCTGCCTTTTGTACTCCCTCTGCCAGTTCCAACAATCCCTTCACCTTGATGGTAGCAGGTTCCCCCCTCTCCTTAGGGTCCACACCCCCAGCCCAGTAAGCCATTTGAGATGTTATTGACTGGTCTGTCACTTCAAAACACTCTGGGACCCCAGAACCCTCCCGCATGTCATTACTCAACAGAATTCAATCTCCCCGTTAAAGAAATCCTCCACAAATACTCATTTCATTTTCACCCAGCTTACACGAAAACTTAGCCTGAAGTTTGCTAAGCTCGGGTCCTGTCCAGGGAGTCATATAGACAGTGGTTCAGGGGTTACCACCTTGTGGACCTGTATGCCTTTCTGTTTTAATGAGAGGTTGCACATTTCTTTCCTCCAATTCCTCTATTTCCTCCAAACTACTTTCATGGGACTCTCCCCAGATGTCCCCATCCCACTCCTCAAGTCTACACTTTCAAATCTGAACACTAGGAAGCTTTCTTGCCACAATAGGGGCAAAGTTAATATCACCACAGTAGTGGCAAAGTAATACCACAACACTAGTGATATTACAGGCACCATAATCCAAAAAAGCATCCCTTCAGGGCAACCTCAAGTTCATTTACAATCTCTAAATATAATTACTCATTTAGAACATAGCAGTACTTTCTAAATGGTAGTGTAATTTCTTCCTAATTTGGGGTTGCTTTGTTTGTTTAATTATAGTGATTATGATGTTCATTGGTAGCAACTGGTTAGGTGCTGCAGTTCATATCATCAAACAAACTGCAGTGTAAATGGTGCAGAGACAAAATTTTAATCTTGAAAAATCTCTTTAGTGTCAGCAGATTTTCTTTTAACAAAAATGTTTTTGTCTTTTTAGTTGCAGCTTTATTTTGTGACAGAATTATTATTGTATTTCCATTCAGTACAGAGTTTGTTAAAGTACACTTACTCTGCAGTTGTAGAGAAATGTAGAGTAAAATAAATACAGTGACTTGGTTAGCACTTTTTAACAAAGTGAGTTATGCCATGTTTTCCAGTAGTATTCCAAATTCCTGTTTACAAGACACTTGTTATCAAATGACAACACTCAAAAAGGAATGTGAAGTTAATAATTAAAGAATAGTTTTGCTATCTATTAAATAATTTATAACCCTTAAAAGTTTATATGTGGTCCTATAAAATTACAATTTTAAGAGCTTTTTTCCCCAAAATTTTGGGGTCATTGGCCATCTCAAATGAAATTCAAGATTTTCATGTGTGTGAGTCAAAAAAAAAATTAAAATACTTGATGTTAGTATGGGGACTACCTCTATTTTAATTCCTGATGCTAGCTATGCTATATATCTCTGTTTTAACTCTTTGTGGAGTTTTTACTTGGATAAATTTCTTTTTCTTGATTTAAGCCCATTCATTTGATGGTATTTTTAACTCATTACGTGAGTTTTATTTACATTATAGAAATACAAATTTATATTTCATACTTAAATGTATTGTTAGTGGTGCTTTCCAATGACCATGTGACAATACTAAATGATCCTAAAGAAAGATGGCTAGATCAGGATGTATCTATAAATAGCTAAATCTGAAACAGGTTACTGGGCAGAAAAAAAAAGAAGTATTATGACTCTTCAGAAACACTAAAAAGCTAAGGATTTATTGTGCTTCCATGATCTATGTTTACACAACATGTAATATATTTTTTATATTCTCCGCTATTTGGCCTCTTGCAAGACTTTCAGTACATTGATAAACTGTTTTCAAACCAATTTCAACTTAATTAGAAGAAACAGGTAGTTGTTGTTATTATTCACATTCCATGATGTCCATGGAAAATTCCCTGCTAATTCAAGCAAGCTTTAGACTGGTCCAAATGAAAGAGCTGCTTTTCAACAGTTTCTGCAATAGTAGGTGTGCTGAAGTAGAAAGAAAAATCATGAGTAATTGTTTACAGGAACTGTGAAGAGAAGTGAATTTGGAGAAATCTGTACTTAAAAACATTTTAATTTGATTTTGTCAAACAGTGAAATTAGTATATTATTTTTATGATAGTCTCCTATTGGATATTGAAGTATGAACTAAATGTTTTTTCTGAGTAGTATATTTAAATGTTTAGATATGTCAGGAAAACAACAGTTGCAAATAAAAAGCCCACAACCCACAAATAAAAAGAAAAAAAATTACTGAAAGGATAACTAAAAGAAGCAGCTTTAGTTCTGTGGAGACCTTGCAGAGGAAATGAGAGGGGCAGCTTCTCTCTTCCAACCATTATCCTTATGCCAGGCTATAAGGCTTTGCAGGATCAACCAACTGACTTAACTAGTTTACCCCCTGTTCCAATACTAACCTTAATTTCCATATTAAAGGAATCTGCTGATCGTCAACTGCCACAGCTACCTTATCTTGCCCCCACCTCTACCCTTTGTACCTGCATTTCCTCATCCCCTGTGGTTTTTATGTTCTGGCAAGAAAATAAATTTTTGCGACTTTTTCAATATACAACTTGAGTAGTAATGGGCTAATATTAGCCTGGAAACACCTACCCAGATTATTGCAAAATACAAACTGTTTTCACGTTTTGCGACTGATCCCTATCCTGGAGTATTCGACTTCACTGCACCCAGCAGTGAACATAACATTAGGATTAAGAGAAAGCCATACTTGAGCCAGAATAAATGATAAACCGTTCTTACCTTCCTGTATCACTTTTATTCCTAAACTAGCAAGTTTACTGGATTCAGCAACAAATGAAACTTCCTCCAGTCCTGTAATCTGGCTGGTGACTCCAGGTTAAACTCATAAATCCTCATCTGCGAGAGGTCTGAACATGAATGTTTGACCTCTGCTAACTTTTTCAGTATACCTTATTCATCAGGAGATACAACTTTGCAAGGCCCTGATCTTCCGGAACTTGATCCAGACCCAGATGGTGTTCTCAGTTCCTGTTGTATAAAATAAGAATAATGTGATTGCCTATGATACAGGTGTATGACATACAATACATTATTGCTTGTGAATTGGTTCCCCATGTCAGTATTGAGTACTCATAAGGAAATTAGTAATTCAGGTACTTAAAAAAGAGTTTGAGTGCTGTGTAGTAAATAAAGCATGAATTCTTGACATAAATACAGGGGTAGCATGAAGTCTTGAATACCTTCTCATTCATGAATATAATCACTGCTCTGTATGGATTGAATTAGGCCTCATGCAAGTCACAGTTAATGTAATTTGGGAATGTATATTAATGCATATTCCTCAGAAATTAATTAAGAGCCCATTATGATAGGCCTTTATTTTTCCTTTTGAGAGATGATTTTGCCACTTTACATTTTGTTTAAAGTGTGAGTTTAGCTCATATGTTATATCTTGCAGCTAGATAAATAGAGGTAGATCAGGTAAAGGAATTTTGAGAATTACAGATTTTAAATGAAAAATTTCAAACAGCTTTTTTTTTCCCTTGGGAAAATTATTAAAGATGCAAAATTGAAAGAAAGTCTTTATTAAGATACATAACAGTCTGAACATTAGCTATAATGTTAATTGAGCTGCACTCAAGGAGATTGGGGTTCTGTTGAGAAAGGTCTAGGCACAATATCTTGTATTCTGAATTACATGAAATTTAGTCAATATGAAGGAAAAGTTCTACGTTGTCCTGTTGTATTGGGGCCTGAAATGTACTGAGACTCACTTTACTTGGGCAGAAGGTAGATGGGGAAACAGAAGTATCTGTGTTCAGCTCTGTAGAATGCCTGCTGCACTGCAGTGCCGTGCTTTTGTAAGTCCTAACAGTATCATCCTATTAAAAATGCCCTTAATGTTATCCAGATATAAAAAGAATTAGGTGGATTGGAATTTTAGCTTTACATTTATGATATAAAATCTTGTCATATCTTCAGACCAATGCAATGCTAATGTTAATATTGGGATGGTATAGTGTAAGAAAACAAATACCATGGGCTCGTTTTGTTTTGTTTTGTTTAGTTTTGCCTTTTCTTTTCTTTTGGAACTACTTTAATTCTTGCTGCTTGGAATTTTTTATATTTTTAAACTTCAAAGAATTGCTCTTGTTGACATTGAGAAGAGCCACAAAACTACAATGGTTTACTACTAACTTGATCTACTACAGATTCTTTGTAACAATACAAGAACTGTACAGAAAAAGAACAGAGCACAAATTTGAGCTGGTTGCTTTTAGAACATGAGTATAAATTTGTAATTAAGAAATTGGTCTGTTGAGGAGATACCACTGCTGACCCCTTCAGTTGTACAACACCAAGGGCAAATACTTGGTTGTTATTAAAGCTGTCAGAAGAACAAAGTCTGAATTTCTAAAGAAAATGGGAGTAAGGACAGAAGACTGATTGTGCATTCCTCCACGCAACACCCTGAAATTAGAGCTGCAATCATCTGATGATGTCAGCTAAGCACAGTCATAATTTTGCTGCTTTCATTATATTTTTCTAGTCCATTCCCATTCTTGTGTCAGGTATCATAAATTATATGACTTACACCTTTTACTTTAAGGAGACATTATCAATCTATTAGACCACAGAGTTAGAAGTTTTACTTACTGGTTTGCCTAGACATAATTTGCTAATGGTTTTATGAAAAGTTATTTGTTGTCACCGTTTCCTTACAGATCTAATTAATAGGGAATGACTATGTTGCCACTTCTGATACAGTTTCTTAACTAAGGTAGTCAATGACTGGAATGTATTCAGGCCAGTTGATTGCCTGCAGGGGTGTAACTGCACAGATGACAAATTTCATTTCTTAACAAGGATTTTCACTGTTAGATCTTCATAGGTTCAGGTCTCTGAACTGGTCTTCCTACTTTTGGTGTGACTGTTATGCTACTAATCGTTAATTTTCTGTGGCCAGTGGTTCAGGAAGAACGATTCCTGAGAGTATACTGGACCCAGTTTTTGACATCTTTTACTAACTTCTTCATTCTACGTTATTTTTGTTTATCTTCTCTTATCTGCCCTCTTGGTCTATCTTGTCATGGTAGGAAGGTTGCCCTGTGATTTTTACTAATGAAGTAGAAGGAAGGGAAGAAGAAAAAGGAAGAACTATTGACAATCAAATGGATAAAGGCAAGAATAAAAAGTGTGTTATCAGGAGAATACTGACTATTTGATATCTTTGTTCATCATCTTTGACTTCTGTTCTCCTGTGCCTCTTCAGATGATCTTGATAAACTTCTCTATCCCTTTCTTTGTGTCTCTGTGATTAGATCAGCTTCAGCTTTTCTGGGGAGCAGAAAGCTTGGTTGCCATGAACAGTGTGTATTTTTCTGTTACTTTAATATATTGCTATGGAGGATAACATTTATATGTGTGATAACATTTATATGTGTGACAGCTTCCAAGTGCATTGTGGAATAACATATTTAGCAATATTTAGAATATTTTTGAATGCAACATGTGCTTTCTCCCATCTAGGAATCATTGAGGGGATTATCTGCATTGGATCACTATCATTATATACATCACTATTTGTGTAGCAGGTTCAGAACACCTCAGTATAGTAAAGTTTTCTGAAACATGTACTTTTGACAATTTTCATTTTTATGACTTTTGGTATTGATGCACATTTATTTATTGCTTTGTTTTGTTTGACATATGTAACATAGAGTGCTTGGTTTACATGGCATGGGAGGATATTGCACACCCATAGTGATGAATGTGTATTTGAAATGCTTGTATGTTTTGGTGAATCATATTTTCTGCACTTTTGCTTTCGACTATCAAGAAAGTGGGAAAAGATCTCAGAAGTAGTTTCTCAGTTTCACACAAGTTATGTGTTAGAGGGAGAGTCCTATCACATTTTTTCTAGAACACCCTTAAGTAAATGCTATTTGACGGTTTCGGTCTCTGCATAGAAGTCTCCCATGTGGAATGAGAAAGGGAGAGAGGGTAGGAAATCCACCACATAGCACAGGAAAGCAGCAAGGGATTAGGACACTTGGCAGTGAATTCCTTTGCATGTAAAGGTGTTCTGCCTGGATTTATATAGGCTTAGTGAATCATCCTTAACTTTACCTGGTAGTTGATGACACATCTGACACTGGATGAATGTAAAGCCAATTCTCCAGGACACTGGTAGATGAATAGACATGGAAGAAATGGAAGGCAGCTCATCTGTCACAGAGATGTTTCTATTCTTAGACAAAGTGTGCCTGACTTGAGAGCATGAATCTCACATGTGGGTCACTTTCTACTTGTCAAATCAAAACATCTGTAGCACCCAGTCACTGTTCTTAGGTAGAGAAAACCAAAGTGAAACAGAAACATGCAATTTGTCACTACTAAATCATAAATTTGGTACTTTTCAGCTAGACAGATAAGATGTTGTGTCATTAGCAGTACTAATCTGGGAAAATACTGGTACATCCAGAATCCTAATTCAGATGTGCATCTGCGTTGAGACTGTGTTGCACATCTAGTCTTGTGCACCTGCTGGTCTCACTCTACAGTGGAAACCTGGGTTTGCAAGCTGAATGACCTTTCCTCTATACTTCACTCAGTCTTTAGGATCCTGCTGCTATCAAATGAAGTTTATGCTGTTTATTTCTAGTTTGGAACTGTAAACTCAGTTGATTTTTGAGACTTTTGGTGATACAGATACTAGAAAGGAAAATTTGTGCCCAGTGTGCACTCTACAGTTTGCCATTGGAGATGTTTTCTAAAGATTTTCAGCTTTGATGGGTGAGTTGGTGGTGTGTTAGTTTTTTCAGTTTGCTTACCCTCTTCAAAAAAGGGCAGAACTATATATGCTTAGAGTGGAAGTTTTGCCATGTTAAAGAAACATGAGCTGAAATAAATGTTGCTCTAGTTGGAGGACCTCTGTGGTTTTTGCCGTGGTTTGTATTATCGTCCTTATCAGGAGACTGTGAATTCTCTATGCTTTTCTTCTCTACACCCATATTACATTTCTTCATGATTTTTCAGTACAGCAGACATAATCGTAAAAGATCTCATGTCAATACCTCTCACTTTTCCTAACCTGGCTACTTCCTATTTAGCAGGTTGCATTGCTCTTGATTTTTGTTTATTTTTGAGTGTGTTTTTTGGATCTTCTACCAAGTAGTGGAGTAGTGGGGAAGAGTTTTTGAGATGAGCTGCTTTAAGATATTCAGGGCTGTAGTTTAGCCAGGGACTGAAGGAGCTCTGTTCTCATAGCTTAAAGTGTAGTCTTTAAAACACTTGTTGGGGAATGTGTGCATTTTACCAGGAGAAATAAAAATGAAACTAGTATTTCAGTTGATGTAGGAAAATGTGTAGTGCTGATATTTGTGGTCGTGACTACTGTCACATTAAAGCCAACATGTTTTAGTCACTAGAATATTGCCATTTCCTCTCCACTCTTTTTTTTTTTTTTTCCTTTTTGTCTGTCAAGTTTTCCAGTATCAGGTGATGATTAGTGGCTAACTCTCAAAAGCCAAAGGCTGAAGAAACACAAAGTCATGGTAGACAGTGTTGAGGCTGTTGTTAAAGCCTCTTCCAGGAGGCCTTCTGCTTGCTCATTTTTGATCTTTTCATACAGGCCTGATTTTGTAAAACACAAAAGCAATTTAAACCACTTGATCTCTGGGACTATTTGTGTGCTTAAGCTGGATCAGGCGCATAAGCATCCACTGGATTTCATCTTTTTTTTAACACTCCAGTCTCACCACTGCGTTGGCATGGCTTTTGTTGACCCTTTAATCAACTTTCCTTCCTTCCAAGAAAAGGACATCTTGAGATTTTCTCTAATCTCCGGTTCCTTACTTCTAAACATACAAGGCCATAGCCCTGCACGTGAGTCATATTAATTTCTACCTGCTCTTTCACTGAGCTCTTCAACTTTTACGCATATACAAGATGGGGTATTTCTGGTTTTGGTCATTCACTTTCCCAAAAGACTTGCTTAACATATCAATTTTGGAAAAAAGTTTAGAGTCAGTGATGCATACTGTT
Organism: Strix uralensis; assembly: GCF_047716275.1. Classification (NCBI taxonomy): domain Eukaryota; kingdom Metazoa; phylum Chordata; class Aves; order Strigiformes; family Strigidae; genus Strix; species Strix uralensis. Next base: position 32,132,885 of record NC_134012.1, on the reverse strand, counting down.
GAAACAGTACAGAGTTGGAATTGAGTTGTATTTTTAAAGGCATAAAATGTATTTTCTTTGAAGAAGACTAAAATTAGCTGACATGCTAAGAAACAGCACTGTAAGACTGATATGCTATTTCAAAGGGGGCGGTAACCCTGACAATGACAACTTGCATTATAGTCTGCTTTATGTGGGGGAAGAAAAAGAAAAAAGCCTTAACTATGCTGGTCTTCATCCTCATTGTCTTATGATTCTTCTCCATGTTAACTTTTTCTGTTTGTCTAGAATATTTTCAAATATCCAAATTTGAGGGATTTCCTGTATGTTGTTTAGAAGGCTTCTTCTCCTGGTGATACCTTTTATTTCCAGAGTGTTCTCCTGATAATCACTCAATTTCTTCTATTTTGTGCACATCAGTTTCCTTATGCCCTGCAAATATTTGCATACTGTTACATCTTCTTTCAATTGTCACTTAGGCAATGCATAAGCACCATGCCAATATTTAGCTCTGTGATGTTCCTTCATAAATTTGTCCGTACAGAGCTGCTCATGATGCTTCTGTCTTTATATTACTGACTGCTAATTCACCTGCTTATTTTTAGTATTGAACCTAAAGGTTTATTTCTTCTGAAATTTTACTGGGATATTATCAAATGTATATATCTTTTCATATATTGTTTTATGCTGATTCTTTCTTTGCCTACACAAAGCAAAATTGTATTGTTTTAATTTATTGCCATAATGTCTATTGAACTATATTTACACTCTCTAAATGGCATGTGATCTCTGTCTGTGCATTCAACAACTTTATTAGGGCATTCTGACTTGGATTGATTTCATATAATTTTTTCCTTTATGCTTTTGGTTTCAATTGTGTGAATAAATCTGTTTGTTGCTTTTTACCTGTTGTCTAGGGGTTTCTAAAAAAAAATATTATGTTGTTATTATGTTATTTTTTCTGCCGTTCTCGTCAACTGTTGTGAATTTTCACACTGACATGAACACATTGTATTTTGAAATCTCTGAATATAAGACATGCAGCTAGTATGGAAAGACTGTTTAGCCATCTCTCAATTTAAATTTTCTGGTATTTTCCAAACAATATATTTTATTAGTAGCCATTTATAGTAAAGCATATGAACATAAAGGGATTTACAGATAAGTAGACTTTAATAACACACTATCTAGTTTGTTTTTAATGTCTTCTTAGCAGTTACATACCAGATAGTTTCTATCAATCATGAATATAAGTTAAATAAAGAATAGCTGGGGAAAAATCAGTTATAATAGGCATGGAAATCACTTGCCATTAAACAAAAAGTCCTTGTATTTTTGCATAGTTCAATTACTTTTGCATTAAGTATAACCCAATTCAAGATAGTTAATGTGATTGGTTAGGTAGCTACTTTTCAGAGGGGATGACATTTAAAAAAACCCAAAACACAACTATGCTGCTAATTTACTAATCTCATTTTGGGAAATGATCCTCAGTTTCAGGTCATCCATTCCATTTCAGTAAAATATCAACAAGTTTTCATAGCTATGCAATTGGAATTTTGTAAATGATAACATATTTGTTATGTTCTTTTGGAACAACATTTGTTTAGTGCATTTTGTTGATACTGAAAACAAGCTGTGTGCTCTATTCTCAAATATTGTCTTGCAAGCAAGTGAATGTCCTTTACAGTTTTTGAATGCTAAAAAATAATTTAAAAAAATTGTCTTACAAATATATTTAAGGCAATAGTGTTTACAAAACAGGAAGAACTTTAGTAGTTTGTTTTCTGCTAGAGAAACATCTTTCAGTAGGGAAATAAACACAACACAAATAATCTCTGTTAATCTCAGTTATTAAAAAACAGAGATAAGTTGAATACAAAGAGAAAGGTGCTGCCAACCTTTCACTTTTAAGCACCTGTGAGAAAGCTCTCGAGGTTGTGCTGTATAAATTTGGGTTCTGTCACAAGCATGATTTTAAATATTTCATGAGTTCTGCTTCTCATGCTTCTACACTGCAAATGACTTCAGTGTTTATAATAAGCAGATTTCAGGCCAATTTTTATAGTCTTGTTGCCATTTATCACTTTGCCTGTATTTAAAAAAAGAAAAATTGTTCCCAAAATGCAATAATGAATCATTTGTAATGATTCATTTGTAAATCATGCTTGCTGTTGTTTCTAATGGACTTTACAGAGCTTTGAACTGGATTGTTTATTTTGTAACTTTAAAATGACTCCTTGTTTCTTTCAGAACTTGATAGTGTGGAAAGGTGTCTCTGAGCTCTGAACACTAGACATAACAGTACACAGAAATCTTGTAAGACAGCTTTTCAGACTGTAAGGCAATCTGGTGCTTGTGAGTTTCCTCTGCTGAAGCTGGCAGTATTCTGCTGTACAACCACCTGTGACTACCAGGACTGGTGAGGCCACACCTGGAGTATCGTCTTCAGTTCTAGCTCCCCAGTACAAGAGAGACATTGAACATAATGGAGAGAGTCCAGAGAAGGGCCACCTCTCCTATGAGGAAAGTCTGAGACGGCTGGGACTTCAGCCTGATGAAGAGAAGGCTCGGAGGATCTTCTTCATGTGTACAAGTATCTGATGAGAGGGTGTGAAGAAAATGGGGCCAGTCTCTTTTCAGTGGTGTCCAGCAACAGAAGAATGGGTAATTGTCACCATGCTCTGCTTACACCCGTTGTCTACTGTCCTGTTACGGGACATCAAGGGAAACAGTGGAGATTCTGTCTGAACATCAGGAAACACTTTTTTACTGTGAGGATGACTGAGCACTGGCACAGGTTAGCCAGGGAGGTAGTAAAGTCTCCATCCTTGGAGATACTCAAAAGCTGTCTGCACGTGGTCCTGGGCAACCAACTCTAGGTGGCCCTACTTGAGCAGGGGTGTTAGACCAAATGACTTCTGTAGGTCCCTTCCAACCTCCACCATTTGTGGTTCTGTAGTTAATGACACAGAAATGTACAATTGATATGATTTGGATACCCCTTCTCAGTGTCTACACTACACTACACTCAGTGTCTACACTACACAAAAATAGTAGTGATAGACACAGATGATTAGTAAAAGCAGGCTTTTTGCTAAAAGTCTGGGTAAGTTCAATCAATCAAGTAGTAAATAACACGCTCTTGCTACTTTTAGATTCATTTTGTGAAAGAGTAATTGAGGTATGTAAGTGCTCTCAGATCTACTTCAAATCAACATCAGTAAAGACTGTGGCAGCTTGCGCTGCAGGATAACAAACTAGGAAAGAGTGTCATAGCAATATCATTGTGTTATCATTAAACCTCAGTGGGGTGACTGTTTTCAAAACTGATGATTACAATATTCTGGAATAGTTAAAATTATACCTGTTCTGCTTTGTTATGGGTTGGGTATTTAAATTTTCAAATTTTATAATTCTTTCTGTTCCCCCCTCCCAAAAAAGGCACATATTTAAAGTGAGAACTGAAGCTTGTCCACTTGACTCTGAGAGCTGGACATTCTAAAAAGAAACTGAACATTGCAAAACTTAGAAATAAATGTCTAAGAAGTAGTTAACATGACGCCAGAAACGAAGTATTCCTAAAGTTATAGGACAAACAGTCTCTGATAGATGAGAAGTACAGTATTTCCCAGAAAAAACAAGAAACAAGCATGTAAATGAATTTGTATCTTTCACTCTCAGAAGACAGACAGGTATAAATTCTGTGGCTGAGTAGAGGGGAAGAATGACTTCCCCTGACCAGTTGGAAGCATTCCTCCTAATGTAGCCCACCTTAGTAACAAGAGGTAAGGATAAGGATTGATAATACCAGAATTAACTGTTGGATTAATAGATTTGAGACTTCAGCAGTCTGTTGAGAAACTTTCTGGTTTTTCTGTGTTTTAAATTACTTGATGTATTTATTAAAGAAAAAATAAAAATATGAGGAAGAAATAAGATAATTTACCTGATAAATATAGCTATTTACATTTTGCTAGCTTAATGGTAAGTGATTTCAGGCATCATTTCAAAACTCTTACTCCTTCACCACTACTGTTGATAAAGTACAGACAATGCCACATTATTTACCATAATGACAGTGTTCCTTTTACTCTTGTGGTTTTCTGTTTGTATTTTTTTTCTTTTATTCTCTGAAACTCATAATTTTGGTGAATGATCATTATTCTGCTCCTTCTGTTTGCAGTAGGAGTTCTAACTGTTCTTTAGTGAGCTACTTCATAAGGAGCCTGGCTGTTTGCAGTCAAGGATTCTCTTATTGGTGCTCAGAAGACAGACCTGGCAGGGTGCATCATGTTTGTACAAGATTCCAGCTGTTACAAAGGTTCTCTCATGGTCTTCAGTCATTTGAAACTTGATGTAGATCTGACCTGAAACTGATGGTTAGACTGTGGTTGTAGGCTGCAGAAAATACATACTATTAGTAGGAGAATATAGGTAGCTTGAAAAAGGCATTTCATGAATACTATTTCACTAGCGTTCACTAACTGAATGACCGTTATGAAGAACTTGAAATACGTGTTGAAGATACAGCCTTTCTGGAAGGTGTAATTAGCTCTCTAATCCTTTATTCTCAACACCTCTGTAAAGGTGGTGTTGTCAAAACTATTGTAAGATTAAGAGAGGAGAGACATTAAAACATCAAGTAATATGTCTCAAAGCAATACTTCTCAAATTTGAGATGTATTAAGGCAGTTTTAATGTAACTTTGTCAAAGAAATTGACAAAAAATGTTAAAATGGGGGGAAAAAGAACATGTGAGGACACAGCCTCCCTGTATGAGTGTTGCTGCTTGCTAGGTCACTCCACTGAGGTATTCTCACTAGGCATTGTTTAACAAGTTTACTGAATAAGAAAATCAAACAACACAGACCTGAAAATACTTGACATCACCATGTCCAGAGAGTGCAACAGAGAAGAAAACTGGTGTTGGGATATATTTACATTTAAGGAATATTTCTTAACAGTATTCAGGAATCTAGTGAGAGAAGCTTGGTTTGAATTGAGTCATTATCCAGTTAAAAATAACCTTTCCAGGTCATGTCATTTTGTTTGCCGCAGTGAAATAAGTTTATTTCAGCAGAATGAAGCCATTATTAGCTTGGCAGAGTCCACTTGTCAGAATTTTATGGAGCAGAACACCGTTTGGCTTGGAAATTCAATAAATACTGTAATGTGAGAGGAGTTAAACTCCAAGGGCTGAAGGGGCACAGTGTGGGGAATTTGTCACTAATGCATTGTTTGACACTTCAGAAAATCTGTCACTTGAGAAAATACCAGGATATATGAAGAATGATCATTAAAAATCAGGCAGACATCTCTCTCATGATACATGGTGATGTTAAATACCTGGATTGAATATAATTTTTCAATACTGAAGCAGAATAGCAGTATTTTAGAAAGTAGTGTTTTGCACTTCTATTTTTACCTACTTCATTTCTCCTATATGCATTTCTTCTAACATTGGGATTAATAGGGGGATGGTTTAACATGGTTGGAGAAAATCTACAATTAAATGTAATCCAACTATTATTGTTTAAATCAGCATGGAAAAATTTGCTCTGTGCTATGAATTTGTCTGAAATGTGGGAGGCTGGTATTCTGTCTCCAGTGGGAGGGGAGTAGGCAAACTAATTGCTCTCCCTGCAAGGTGAAACTGTTCAATTCAGTCATGTGATAATTTTAGAGGCAGGGATGAGGTAGTCAGCAAAAACTGGTTAGGGTGCCCTCCAGCTATCCATACTTGCTGCTTGTACTTAGAACACTATTATTTGAAATAACTCTTTAAAGTATTACCTGTTCGAAGAAAAAGATTTCCTCTGGGAATAAGTGATGTAGTCATTTTAGGTTTCCAGCCCTATACGGTAAAATTTATAAACAATGAGCTAATTAACTGTTGACTATATGATGGAGTATTAATTATGTAAAGTCATTCTGTCAAAACTGTTTGTTTTTGTAAAAAACTGTACATCTGAAATAGGAGTTACTGTCTTGATACTGAAATACTAGTTGAAATACCAAGCTTTGTACTATGTAGAAATCAGGTGAAGCTATTTTAATAATTCTGCCAAGTGTTAAAATCTGGTAATTTCTCCAAAGTGAAGGATTCCCATGAGTGGGTCGAATGGTGTACCACAGCAGGAAAAAGTTATTAACATAGTCTAAATTATATTAACTATCTTTTATTGAATTTATTATTTCTCAGCTGTTCAGTCTTGTTGTCCTTTGACATCTTAAAATAGTGCTGTTCATTTACTCTTTTCCAGCCACAGTGACACTAATGTGAGGGTGCAGAGTGATCCCTAAAACTTTTACAGACAGTGGGAAATGGTTTGCTTGTGTGCAGGACAGTGCCAAAGTTGTCTATATACCTTCAGAAAGTCTTAAAATTGATATGCCAAAGATGTCTATATACTTTTAAAGAGAGTTAAAATTTATGTTATCTGTATCATCAGTACATAACCATTCCTCCCAGTGTAATGAGACAAATCCAAACAATATACTGTGGTTCATTTGATCGAAGTTACTACCTTCAGTGTTATACTTGGATAATGTTAGCATGCTTCTTTATATCACTTGACAAAAAAAAAATGGGAGTGGCATTTGAAAACAATACAGTGTTTTCATACTTGTCATCTAATTTTTTATTATATTTTCTTTTTTCTTTAGTATGCTTATATTCTTTTATTTTTTTTTTCTAAAACAGTTGTGCTTTGCATCTTTATTCAGTCTGAATAGAATTGTCTTCAGGCAAGATCTTATGTGGTTCAGAAATAGGTGCATTGTGGTTGGTACATCCGTATGTACTATTCAAACAACTATCCTGAAGATGACAATAACTGGGTATGCAAATCTAGTCCCAGGTGAGCATTAGAGCATAGTCTCTGAACCTTTTTTCACTTAGGGTATGATACATTTGTAAGTAAGTGTTCTCACATTTACCTTGGAAATAAGATTGTGCCTTGAAGTAACTTACTCATTTAATTGTACCAGAAAGCTCCACTTGTCTTAAAACGTGTGTCAAAATGTTGAGACTGGTGATTCGTACTTTTTCATTACAGGCCTTTGAATAAAACAGTTTAGCAAAAGGCTTTCTATATACACCAAGCCTCTAAAAAATTTATGAAATTATTTTTTTAAAATAAAAAGCAAGTACCTTAATGTCCAAGTCCATTGTCTTTCGTTAGTAGCCATAACTACAGTTGGACACAGAAGAGATCATTCACAAATTAGTAATTCCTGGAAGGCTTTTTAGCTGGGCAAGATGTGTACACTTATGGTATATGGACATAGGTTACCAAAAGAATCTGTTCAATGATATCCTAAAGCAGCAGTAAAAAAAGATACCAGAATAACTGACACAGTTTACTAGCATTTCACAGTTTATATGCTGTCACATCTATATTAGTTTCTGGCAGCTGTGCATACTGGTTACTAAAGATACTTAATTTTTATTTTTTCATTCATTCACTTAGTGCACTTAGTGTTATCTTGAAGTTTTGTGGGTTTTTTGATTAATACTAAAATTAGAATTTTTAAATTAGAATTTTAAAATTCATATTACTTCAGGAAATGTTAACAAGTAAACTTAACCACACAGAGGTTTTATAAATCAAGCATGAATTATATACACCACAGTACTGAGAAATTCTAACATTACATGGGACTAGTTTTATTGATCTTTACAGAATACTTTCTCTTGGATCTAGAATAATTTTTCTTTGATTATGTTACTCTTCCTAGATTCTTTAGCACTAGCAGATACTGTGCTTAGATCCAAAGAGCAGCCAAAGGTTTACATTTTGGATGACTTGATCCCTTGGCTTCACATACTACAGTTTTTAAAAGAAATAAAAGGGTATTTCAGCTCTCAAGGGAAAAAAAAAAAATAAATTCTTGGTATCGTAATCACCTGGGCCAATTATGTGCTGAGATGATCTGGGTATTTCCCAGGCAATATTGAAACTTCTACTCATTATCAGTATTATAGTAGATTTATGCTTTTAGAAAGAAAATAATATTAGAGTTCGATCAAATGCACGTGTTTCCAGTTGTGGTTTGGAACATTCTCACCAAGTATTCTTGGTTGAGATTTTTGGCTGTGTCTAAGTGGAGGGACATGTTCTGGGTTCTCTTTACATTTATGTCTGCAAGATCCACCTGCTTGATCTTTTTGTCACTAACAGAGAACTGTTGGCATGTGGTCATGTCAACCACCTCTATTTTGTCTGTAACTGGTACAAAAAATAACCAGTGATTGCATATAGTCACCCCTAAGTCGGACAAGCTGTTTTCCCAGATTTCTGTGTTGCATTAAAAACATGCCCAGAATTATGTCTCAAACCTGTTTTTTAAAATCCGTAATTAAATCTGAAAATCAGAGGAGAACTAGTAAATGCAGAAGAGTGTGACTATGAGAGCATCAAGGGTACTCACTGTTACAGTCCAGATACAGGGTGAGCCTGTGTATGTCTGAGTGGTGTTTTTTCTCAGCATGGTTAATTGTAGACTGAGAAATAGAGAGTAAAACCCCAGATCCATCCACGAGACATAGAAGGTAATAGTGCTTGGAGGTACTTCTGCACAAGGAAATTTGAATGAGTAAGTGTTGCAGGACACAAAATAGTCTTGAGTCGTGAAATTTCATAGAATTCAGTTAATTGCCAATTGAGGTACCATTGACTCTAGTATTGAGAAACAAAGATAAGCAACAAAACAAACAGACAAATGAACCTCAGCTCCTCTCCAGCCACCTCTCACCCACCCTTTTTGTCTGCCAGTCCCGTCTCCGCACCTTATAGCCTGTGCCTTTGGCAAAGTGGCAGGTGGCACAGGAGGCTGGGGTCAGTGCCTAGTATTTTCTTTTCTTGTTTTGTCCCTTGTTTTTTGCTCAGCTGCTGCAGCATGGGCTTCTCCATGGGATGCTCTCCACTCAAAGGTGTACCTTCCTCCTGTGTCTCTGTCCCAGCTTCAACCTAGCTTCAGCCCTGCTCAGATATCTCCTTGCTCCAGTCCTGCTTGGGTATCAATTTGCCCCAGCCCTGCTTGGGCATCGCTTTGCTGTATTCCAGCTCAGGCTTCTCCTCTTGTGCCTCCTCTTTCTCCAGCAACCCTCCTGCCATGGTGTCTCTCTCATCTGCCCCATCATGGTGTCTCATCATGACTGCCCCAGTTTGAACTTCTCTTTTCTTCAGTGTCTCTCTTTCCCTGGGTGTTACTGCCCTTTCCAACATGTGCTTTTGCAGAAGCACTACAAGCTCTTCAGTTTTGGCACAGGGTGGGTTGGTTTTGTGTGTGGTGGAGCCAGCTGGAGCTGGCCATGACCAGCCCAGGGGGCAGCTGCCCTCCTCCGGCAGGGGTGGCCCTGCAGCTGTGCCACCCCCTCCCCAGGCCTGGCCAGCTGCACCCAGTGCCGTGTGAAGCCTGTGCTCCATTCCCGGTTAGGGATGTCAAGGACATCCTATCATCCATTGGGGTCAGTGTTCAGTGAGTGTTATACGCTCTTCAGCAGAGAGCTAACTTCATCTCGTTGAAAAGGAAAAGACATAAACTAGAACACCCATTGTGAATGATGTGTGCGTATAACGCTGGCTCAGGGGTTGTGGTTTACATTGCATGTGGGTGAAGAGCAGTGCCTTACTTGATCGTCCCCTGTGGTCCCAAAGAAAAAGCTACAATAATATCTTCTTTAAGTTTCTTTTCTGAAGGTTAGGAAGGGCTCATCTTCCTTTGGAAATCACTGCCATAGATGTTTTATTCCCCAAATGGCAATATTTCCAGTATTACTGCAGAGGATGAGATCTTACAGTTTCATTTCTTCATCCCTTAGTAGCTTTTCTTTTCTGAGATGGTTGCCAAGTGTAAAAATGGATCCCACTGTAGCAGTAGTTAAAAGGAATACAGAGAATGTGCATGTTAACATTTAACTTCATTTGAAGGCAAAGCACTAATAAATGCAGTGCTCTGAATGTGCACTGATGACTGGGAAGGATGCTGAAACATTTACATATGTTTCATTGTTTGTGGCAACCTTCTGTGTATAAGCTGAAGTAGAGGGATGTTTGACAAACTAGCCTCTATTACTGGGGCTGTGGGATATTAAAGGAACAATTGCAAATATGATAGAGAGTCCTGATGCATTCTGGAATGACTTATGCTGACCCATACCAACACTATATCAGGTAATGAGCAACCAGGAATTTAGACGTTTTTATGCCTTAAACACTCATTATCAGCTGCATACAACAGTAAAAACTCTGACATTAATGATAATGAAATATGTCAGGTATTTTAACAATTGCTCTTGAATTTATATTCCTGACATTTTTGCTATTCTGTTGTGTGAACTGACACTGCTCTTGCTTCATGTATTCATCACTGTGCACTAACTTACTGTCTCGCTCTAAGTAGATGTCTAATTGAAAAAAGCACAGTTCACAATTTTCAACCCAATAACTTATGTAAATAATTAGGATAAATAACTGTGCCTCTGAATAAGTTGATTTGTTGTTTGTTTCTTTTTTTTTAAATTAATTCTTTTGGTACCTATTTCCTGGGACCTTTTCCTACAGTTTTTCAGCCATAGTTGAGGAAGAACTCTAACTTAAATCATGCAGACTCAATCATCTGCTGTCACTTAAGTTTCAGATGAATACTGTTCTTAGTCATTGAAGCATAATGTAATCTGAAGAAACAAACCTTTAGGAATCAGTTTATATACTTTTATTTTATGAGGGTTGTAGATACATGTTAGGTGTCCATAAATATGTCTAGAAGTGTATATTTATAGACACCAGTTTTTTGAACCTCTGAATGATAACGTAATTGATTACCATGGTAATGCTTTTTTTCAATCTGCCTTCAGAAGATTCAACAAAAGGATTTGTAGATTCTTGTGGAACTTGGGACCACCAGGCATTGCCAGTGGTTTGGAAATGCTCTCCCTAGCCAGAAGAACCAGTTGTTTGAAGTCAAAGGTAAAGCAAGCTAGAGTGAATCCTTCTGTTTAGACAGAAGTGGCTCTTTTTTACTGACACTAAATAATGTCGTTCTCCCAATTCATGATGTAAATCTCACCTTAAAGTACATCCTGTGAGCTAGCCACAATTAACCATCTTTATCAGCAATTTACTGCTTATCACTGCAAACCTAGTATGCAAACTTATGCTTTACATCTCCGAAGAGACAATATTTTTCGGTGTCCCTCATGTTCAGCTACTGCTAGAATCAATGTAAGTTTAAGAAAGACATGTTTTGAATGCAGAATGATAGGATTTTATATAGATTGTGAAGACTAATTACATCATTACATTGGTTAGGGCAGGCACCTTTGAGGTTTGTATTGTGTCAGTACATACGTAGATATAAATGCCAGAAAGATTTCTAAATGTGATCACAACAGAAATGGGGATGAGTAGTGCAAACTTTGGGAGATGAAACATGCAGACTGAAAACATACATGAAAAGCACACATGCTTTTCCAACATGACAGCATACAGAAAAAAATTGTGATTTTAGAAGCCTGTCAGATAGTACTAGCATTAAATCACATTACAATAAAGAAGCATATTTTGTCCATCCTCGAAAATCTACTGAAAAATTTTTTTCATATTTTCTTCTCTGAAAGATTAGTTAGCTGCTGCAAAGTAAACAATGTCGTGTTGAAGAACCAGGCCTCGTATTTGTAAAATATATGCCCATTTATATGTGTTTGTGGGTTGTCCTTTTAAACCACTAATGCATATACAAAAGATTCCCTTGGTTTCACAGTGATTAGACTGTTAGAGTGCTGCTAAGGGAACAAAATATTTTGATACCCGTTTAACTTTATGGCACCGATACTTTTGCTTAAATGAGTGAGAATACTCTTGCTCTTAAATTTCAGTAGGTGATGTGTTAGATTGTGACTGAAATATTTCAGCTGTTTTGCAGTCAAAAGAAGCTTTCATTGACTTTGAATGATACTCAATTTCTACCTCCAAATCCAGGCTATTTGTGTGTGTGTGTTCTCATATATTCAGGATGAGAGGGACAAAGAATATTTAAGAACTCTTAAAATTGTCTGGGACATAAAATATTGGAATGGTATATGAGGGTTGACTGAAGTTGTGTCTGGCAGTAAGAGCATTAGTGAAGGATCTTGATTCTGCTCTTTCACCGTTAGGTCATGGTGATTTGCCACCTTTCATGCATTACGTTTCTTGGCCTTTTAGTCTAGATATTAATTTGGTATGTTATGCAACAGTTTGAATGAGGATTATGTGAGCATGCAGGGAGGGGATTGTATCGTTGCCAAAACTATAAAATATAACAACTTTGACTATTTTCAATAAGGAAAAAAGGCTACACTCTGAACACTAATGAGAAAAAGTTTTCTCTATACAGTAAAGGGGAGAAGGTAATGAAACAAGGAGGGCTGTAAATGAAATGTAACAAACAGTCTTAATACTGTGATGCAGCTGTTTCTTAAACAGATATTCAGTATTATCAAGGTGTGTAGATCATTATTCTTCCGTAATTATGTAAACTATGTCATAGAAGACTAAAGAAATGCTGTTTCAGAAATAATATGATTTGTATTACTGTGCAAAAAGGGAGAAGTGCCAGCCACCTGCAGTACTAAGTTTTAGAAGTTTAGGTACTTCATGTCTTCCTGAAGACCCCCAACTTTTTATTGAATTGAATGGTACAGGTGTTTGTGTGTGTGTGTGGTGTTCGTTGTTGTTTGTTTGTTTGTTTGTTTATTTTTAAGAAGATAGTATTACTGTTACTGCCAGTGTTTCTCTAAGGGATCCTGGAACTGCTTGACTGACCTTGTATAGCCTCATGATTTGGAACTAGCGAGGTGTTTCAGAAATACCTGTTTTGACTCAACCTTCCATTTGCTATAATTCTGAGAAACTAGCAGTGGTCAGAGGAGAAATTCTCTTGACCTGTGTGTAGTTTCCTGGTTGAAAAGCCAAGATTTTACCTTATTTTCTAGCTCACCATACTCTACCAGCAGGAAAAAAACCCTTTCATTGAGTCTTTCTGGTTTCTTTTTCAACTCGTTTCTTTTTGTGTAAAATATGTTTTGAAACATATGTAGCAAAACACAGTGTAGTGCTTTTTACTCAGTTAGTTTACTTCTGTCTTCCACTCAGCTAAAGTCTGCCACTTTTATTCACAGCTGATGACTGATTCATCATGCCTTTCCCAATCAACTTGGACTTCTTGTTATGCATAGCCACAAAGCACAAAGTTCAGTTGCATAGATTCTTTAAAAAATCAAACTCAGTGTTAAAATTATTGCCAAATCACAACGGTAGCTGTTCACATGCAGTTTGTCTAGGTTTAGATGAGTGAAAAAGTTAATACAACATCAAGTCTCTGTTACAAACAATTACACATAGTCAATTAATTACCCATTAGGGTGAGGTCTTCTTCTGAATAAAATAGGATCAAGATATCTTAGTGTTATTTGTCAGAGGAATAAATGAGGAATAAATCAACAATTTCTATCAAACAATTATCAAACAATACTGTACATAGAATAGAAAATAAGGTAGCAAATTGCTAGAACAAGTCCAAGAATGCACATATCAGCTTTAAGCAGCCTTTCTTCAAGAGAAATGAGGTGACATGCTTGTTTTGCATTGACTTCTTTGTACAACAAGTGCAAATGGGACACCTATAATGTCCTGATCATTTCTTTTAGGATTTACATAAGTATTGTGTAGCTGTCACAAAGCAAGAAAGTTTGACACGTAGTTGGTGCTGGTAATGTACTTCCAATATAAAAACACTGTGCTTGGGCTTTATGTGATATGTCTCACACAGCATTAACGGGAAATAGTTTCAAGGTCTGTGCATGTGTGATGTGTTCCACCTTTCCTTGGAGAAAAGCCTAAAGATGTTACCTTTGCTTTTATTTCCACTTTTCAGTCCGTAGAAAATTAATCTCTAGGGTCACTTACTTCTGTTCTAGTTCTTCATAATACCTTTCTGTTTAAAAAGTAATTAGTCTGCTAAGTTTCTTTGGTAGTTTTCTGACTTGGTAGCTGACCATGCTGCAGGTTCTGAGAGAAGCAAAGAAAGGAGTGATATTTTTTTGCTTGACAAACTTATGAGTGCACATGTTCCAGCTTTCCCCACAAGGGGAACTCTGATGTTTAAGGCACATTTCTGTATCTATAGTTAGGACTATGACATGAAAATATTCTGTATTAATAAAGAACTGTTACACAATGAATCAAGAGATTTTTAAGTGTCAAAGTTGGATGGAATGAAGACAAAATCAAAGAGGAGATAAAGATCTTTTCATGCTATACCAAACTGATATGTAGTTTGTCTACAATTGTACTTTAGTGTAGGAAAATCTCTATCTGTCTTAAAAAAGAAACATTATTAATGTAGTAGTAGCCAATCCAGAAAATCATACTTTCAGAAATTTCATATATCCTTCTTAAAAAAATCAGCCTTCTCTGTTGAAGATAAATTTTACATTTCCATGTGAATATTATAAATTTCTTGTTTAAAGTTAGTCTTACCAAAAATGTTGATATATAAGGACAGGTACGAGATGACAGGATTGAAAGACAAAGATCCTACTTGGAGACTGATGCTGAAGATTAAGTCTATGCTCCTAAAAGGTGTTACTTCTGTTTCCTTCTTGCATTGCTCAAGTATTCCACTTTCTTAAGGAAATGCAGCTATTCAGTGTTGAATTTGGCAACATATATTTTTTTTTTTTAAAGCGTGCCATTTTGCTTGTCCAGCTATATCAAAGGTTTATATATGCCTTCCTTCATCCTTTTTTTCCCCAATAATCTCAATGTTTGTATTCAACTGTGCCATAACTATGTGTCAGTAGTAGATTTTTTACTTCATTAGCACATCTGAAGCAATTTTATTTCTGCCAAACTGGGAAGTTGAATCCATTTACACTTTAGGTGAGAGGAAACATCATTTGACACCAGACAAACTATTTCAGTTCCATTTTGATTGTTACTTTAGCTTTCTAACTTTAAATACATTTTGGACATGTTAAATAAAAACTAAGAAAACTTTAATTATGAAAATGTCAAGATAAAACTTTTTCATTTTTGGAGAAGGCATTGTTACTACATTCTCCCAGTCTAAGACTAACAGTGACATTAAAGTGTGAGCTGTTTGAATTAGTGGAGGTTTTTTTTAGTGGGGGAGAGGGGGTCAGTCTTACTCTTTTTCTTTGGTATAAATTAAGTAAAGCCTTTTCAGTTTGCAAGGATAACACTGGTGCTTTCTGTTTTACAGAGGGAGGAGAGAATCAGAGAACCTAGCTATTTATCAGGCTCAAATATTGACTTTAAATTAAGGAAAGCTCATTTTTAAGTTTTAGCTTTTTTAAATGATTAGGTACTATGATAGAAATTAATATGTGAAAGACTTTGCTGTTTCTGCTGAGATGACTGCATGAACTATCTCAAAAGTCTGCATTTCGATTATGTGGCAAATACAAGAATACTTAGGAAAGTATTATATCAAAACTCAGCCTTGTTTTTCTGAGTGATAGATATCAGCCTTCTATCTCAGACCACTTCCTTCTTTGTTTCCCAAAAAAATTAGACTTGGTTTTGATTTTTAATTCTGCCCAAGTAGAATCAAGTTCAGATCATTCAGGGCTTCGGATGTATGGTCTGAGATTTTTTTAAGGAAGCATGTAGTGTTTACTGAGTGTTATGATTGCTTTGAGTACAAGTATAGTGAAGACAATGTGGAGTGTCTTTGCGTTAGAATCAGGGGGAAGGCCAACAGGGCAGATATTGCTGTAGGAGTCTGCTGTAGGCCACCCATCCAGGACAGAGAGGTGGATGAAATATTCTATAGGCACTTAGGAGAAATCTCACGATCGCTTGCCCTTGTTCTTGTGGGAGACTTTAACTTCCCAGACATCTGCTGGAAATACAACACAGCAGAGTGGGATCAGTCCCGGAGGTTCCTGGAATGTGCAGGAGACAACTTCCTAACACAGATGGTGAGTGAACCGACCAGAGAAGGTGCCCTATTGGATGTCCTCTTTGTGAACAGAGAAGGACTGGAGGATGATGTGGCGGTTGGAGGCCGACTAGGGCACGGTGATCATGAAATAATAGAGTTCTCAATTCTTAGAGAGGCCAGGAGAGGGGGCAGCAGAACTGACATCCTGCACTTCCAAAGGGCTGACTTTGTATTGTTTAGGCACCTGCTTGACAGGATCCCTTGGGAGATGATCCTGAAGGGTATAGGGGTCCAGGAAAGCTGGGCACTCTTTAAGAAGGAAGTCTTAATGGCACAGGAGCAGGCGGTCCCCAGGTGCTGTAAGAGAAGTCGAGGACAGAGGGGGCCACCTTGGCTGAACAGGGAGCTCTGGCTGCAAATCAGGGAGAAGAGAGTTTACAGCCTTTGGAAGAAGGCGCTAGACACTCACAATGATTACAAAGATGCTGTGAGGCTATGCAGGGCGGAAATCAGGAGGTCTAAAGACCAGCTGGAAATTAATCTGGCTTCAGCAATCAAGGAGAACAAGAAATGTTTCTGTAAGTATGAGAGCAGGAAAAGAAAGACCAGGGAGAGCCTCCATCCCCTGTTAGATGCAGGAGGAAACATGGTAACAAGTGATGAGGAAAAGGCTGAGGTGCTTAAAGCCTTCTTTGCCTCAGTCTTTAATAACAAGACTAGTTGTACTGAGGGAATCCAGCCTCCTCATCCAGAAGACAGAGACTGGGAGAACAACCCCCCCACAATCCAGGAGGAGATAGTCAGTGACCTACTGCATCACATAGACATACACAAGTCTATGGGACCAGACGGGATACACCCAAGGGTGCTGAAGGAGCTGGCTGGGGTGCTCGCCAAGCCGCTTTCCATCATTTACCAGCAGTCCTGGCTGACCGGGGAGGTCCCGACAGATTGGAAACTGGCCAATGTGACGCCCATCTATAAGAAAGGTCAGAGGGACGATCCGGGAAATTACAGGCCTGTCAGCTTGACTTCAGTGCCCGGGAAGCTGATGGAGCAGCTCATCCAGAGTACCATCATACAACACATGTGGGACAACCAGATGATCAGGCCCAGTCAGCATGGGTTTATGAAAGGCAGGTCCTGCTTGACATACCTCATTTCCTTCTACGACAGGGTGACCTGCTCATTGGATGAGGGAAAGGCTGTGGATGTAGTTTACCTTGACTTCAGTAAGGCCTTTGACACTGTTTCCCACAGCGTTCTCCTGGCAAAACTGGCTGCTCGAGGCTTGGATGGGCACACGCTTTGCTGGGTAAAAAACTGGCTGGATAGCCAGGCCCAAAGAGTTGTGGTGAATGGAGTTAAATCCAGTTGGCGGCCGGTCACCAGTGGTGTTCCCCCGGGCTTGGTTTTGGGGCCACTCCTGTTTAACATCTTTACTGATGATCTAGACGAGGGGATCGAGTGCACCCTCAGTAAGTTTGCAGATGACACCAAGTTGGGTGGGAGTGTTGATCGGCTCGAGGGTAAGGAGGCTCTGCAGAGAGATCTGGACAGGCTGGAGCAATGGGCTAAGGCCAACTGTAGGAGTTTCAATAAGGCCAAATTCTGGGTGCTGCACTTGGGCCACAACAACCCCCAGCAGCGCTACAGGCTTGGGCAGGTGTGGCTGGAGAGCTGTCAGCCAGAGAGGGACCTGGGGGTGTTGATTGACAGCCGGCTGAACATGAGCCAGCAGTGTGCCCAGGTGGCCAAGAAGGCCAATGGCATCCTGGCTTGCATCAGCAATAGCGTGGCCAGCAGGGACAGGGAAGTGATCTTACCCCTATACTCGGCACTGGTGAAGCCACACCTCAATTACTGTGTTCAGATTTGGGCCTCTCACTAGAAAAAGGACATTGAATTACTCGAGTGTGTCCAGAGAAGGGCAACGAAGCTGATGAAGGGTCTGGAGCACATGTCGTACAAGGAGCGGCTGAGGGAACTGGGGTTGTTTAGTCTGGAGAAGAGGAGGCTGAGGGGAGACCTCATTGCCCTCTACAACTACCTGAAAGGAGGTTGCAGAGAGCTGGGGATGAGTCTCTTCAACCAAGTAATGAGCAATAAAACAAGAGGTAATGGCCTCAAATTGCACCAGGGAAAGTTTAGACTAGATATTAGGAAGTATTTCTTTCCAGAAGGGGTTGTTAGGCATTGGAATGGTCTGCCCAGGGCAGTGGTGGAGTCCCCATCCCTGGAGGTGTTTAAGAGTAGGGTCGACTCAGCACTGAGGGATATGGTGTAGTTGGGACCTGTTAATGTTGAGTTGATGCTTGGACTGGATGATCTTCAAGGTCTTTTCCAACCTAGAGAATTCTGTGATTCTATGATTCTGTGATTCTGAGTGGTTAGCAATACTTCAATGCTGACATATTGTTAAAATTATTTGGAGCAGATCATTCTACGAATGTAATTCACTTTTTGTCACTTTAGTGTCGTAAGATTTCGACTTTTATTGAAGAGTTTCATGTTGGTAGTTAGTTATTGCTGTTGTGAGCAAAAACATTGTTTCCTGGGTTTTTGCCAGATCTTTACTTTTAAGATTTCGGCTTGCTTTTTTCTTTGTTTTTTGTTTTTTTTTTTTTTTTTTCATTTTCATAGGAAGAGCCAGGACAGACACCAGGTATACGAAGGGAAGAG
Source organism: Strix uralensis (assembly GCF_047716275.1). Taxonomy (NCBI): domain Eukaryota; kingdom Metazoa; phylum Chordata; class Aves; order Strigiformes; family Strigidae; genus Strix; species Strix uralensis. The sequence goes on along the minus strand of NC_134012.1, from coordinate 32,114,267 downwards.
ACATTTCTGGAATACTGAAAGTCATTAGATAGTCTTTAATGCTTTGTCTAAGCTTGAAGATCAGCAAGTGAAGGTTCTGGCCTACAGCAAATTTGAGAAACTTAGTCTTGCTAGCTGTGTAACAAAGGACTTTGTATAATAAAGTCCTCTTTCAGTAGCGTCTCTGTGCTCAGCTATTTGTTCTTACTGCTAATCCAGGTTTTGACACTAGTGTGTATGATAACTGTTTCTTTTCTGAGATCAGGAAAAACTGTCATAATAAATGATATCATATGACTAAGTGATTCATTAAAAGAAATAGAAAGCAAAGCCTATAAGAATCTGCCTTCTGCTTGTGAAAGAAATTGGCAACATTAGATGAAGAATCAAATCTGTAATGGGCACAAACAAATGGTGTGAACTGCAGGTTCAGTTCAGTAACTATAGATGAAATTTTTAGAATTTACTATCAATACGAAAACATGATTTTAAAGAATGGTTTGTATTGAAATAAAATTTGTTTTCTGATGCCCATTATATTGTCAGATTCTTTTTAAAAATCTGTTCTAAATAGTGTGTCTTTTACAGTATCAAAGAGTAGTGGAAGGATGTATGGTTTAGGATGGGCCAAAAGATTGCATTTATTGGGGATTTTGGGGAACGTGTTTCTTCTGTAGTTGCAAAACAAAAGACGGAAGTTGGCCAGCCAGCTTAATTTTGTGCTTTAATTTTAGAGCTGGATTTTGCATTCAGAATTTTCTTATCTATATTCTTCAGAATAAGGGATAAACTGAAGCCAGTGTGTGATAACCATTGAAAGCTTCCATGATTTAACCAATCCCGGAGATCATGCTTTATGATAAACAAAGTGTTGTTCTAGTATAGACAATTGGAAGTACACAGTCTTCCAACCCATTTCATTTTATTCTTTATGAATTGTGGATTGCTAGTTTTATTTGCTACAAAAAGACAAGCTTGTATGTATTTGCCACACTTTGGGGTTTTTTTTCCTGATTTTTCTGAGTTTTGTGCAGACTATTATTTTTAAGAAATTATCAACAAAACATACGTTTAAAATAAGTTACATGAGTAGCCATTGAATTTTAAAATAATGATAGTCCACATTCTATTCTTCACGGGTTTTTTTGTTATATCACGTGGTCATTAAACTTGCTGTTTTCCTTGCTAATATGTTTGTGTTACCATCAGAATACTGACAAAATGCAATATTATTTCAAGTTTTAATTATTTCAAGTTTTCTGTCCTTGTATGAGTTTGGATTTTGGGGAGCAAGGATGATGCTTACTGTTTTGGCCTTTAATGCTAATAAAGCAAGGTAAAAGAAACTCTTAAGAGACCATCTTTCTTTTATTTCTATGATTTATGTTAGAGTGAACCTGTGTTCTTCACAGCCTAATTTATTTCCAAGGCATTGATATTTACTCCAGGTTGTTCCTACTGCAGTGTTACAGCTTTAGCAAATAATAAAATCAGAAAAATGCACAAAAGTATTGAAATTTATCTGTAGTCACAAAGATAGGCTGAGATCTGTTACCAATTTTATTACTATTTTAATATTTCCCTTCTAAATTATTATAATTAGCAATACTAGGAATCTAGGAATTAATTTCTGCTTCTTGCAGACCTACATTGTCCAAGATCTGTTTTCTGAATACTGAACTGTACAGAATGAAAGACAGGTGTAGAACTTCTGCTGCCATTCCAGACATTTCAAATGAGACTTTTCTTTTTTTTTTTTTTACAAGTGGTAGTAATACCTATTTCTTACAATATTGTCCACTGATAAAGTTAAAATTAAGCAAGTGTTTCATCTTCCCAAGTAGAAAGAGAATGTTTACATGACCTTAGGTCACTTGCATGGTTTTGGAGGCTTTTCCTGCTTTAGTTGCAAAGAGAATAGGTGTTAAGAAAGGGAACATGTCTAAGCATATTTTTCACAGGCTAGGGAACCTATGTTCTTTTACATTCACCTGTAGGAAGAAGCATAAAAATTCAGGAAGGATCATAAGTGTTATGAGCTGGGAGTACAGCCTTTATCAAATGGAGGTCTCTCAGGATTCCTACACAACATATTTAAAAATTATCCTAAAAATGCTGATGTAAAACTATAAGGTGCTAATGTATTTAGTTATTTTTATATCATAAATATATATAAGATAAACAATAAATTTAGTTAGTTATATATAAAATATATGTGTATGTAATCATTTTTTCTTATATGTATTTATTATACAAAAATAAATACATACACACTTTATTGTTTTACAGTTACATTTTTAGGATAATTGTTAAGTATAATGAAAATAAACATTTATGTTCATATACACATCACTTCCATTTTTTGTATATCCCGTCTGCTGTCATATCACAGGCTGCTGATAAAAATTCAACAGACCATTTAAGTTCTTTGGAACAAGAATGTAGTAGAAGCACTATGGAGAATCCTCCCGAAAGAACTGCTAACAAAAGCAGGTGCAGCGGGTAAGAGGTAATATTTACCTGATTCAGTCCACTGCAATTTTCCTTGAAAGACATGTAATGTAGCTTTTAAATTTAGCTTTATGTCTACCTTCTTCATCATGTTAGGCTTGGGCAGTGAATATTGTAAACTGCGTATAATTTCTCTGAGACGGAGTGAGCTCTGCAGCAGAGCAATCTGCGTCCTGGTCTGTCATTCACACTTCAAGTAAGTTGAATAATAAAACAGTGATTTCACTATGACTAAGCAATCTAAAAGGTTTTGACCGTGAAACAAATGCCTTTCTTGCAGCTGGTTTTTAATTTTATTCTGATGATTTAAGGATGTCTTAAGTAACTATATCTACATATCTATATAAATATATCTACGTAAGTTAATATATCTTTGAGTAAAAATACAGCCTCTCCACATACATACTCTAGGCATCAATAAAAATTCTGATTTCTTGTCTGACTCAAAAGAGAAATGCTGAAATCACCTTAAGTAAAAGATAAAGTTGCCTTTTTGGTTCCCATTTATTAGAAGAGCTGATTGGATTTGTGTGCCACCACCATGACAGGAGAAAGTCTTGCTACTAGATCTCTTCATATTAAAAGTACTGCAAGAACGTTAGGAAAAAAAGCATAAGTCAGTCAAATATGTTCTGTTGTCAAAAGTCTGACTGATAATTAGTCTGATAATTCCTGCTTCTTGCAGTATAGATGTGTTGTATATCGGTGTGATGAAGACTGACATCCCATTGCAGAGTGGATGTGCAATTGTTTTCAGGTGGGGGAAATAAGAATTCTCTTACAGATCCATTTTCAAAGGAAGTGACTGTAGTGTTTTAGTACTTAATAGGGTGTCCCCATGCTGTTGTCTGCTTAAAGGTGATGGTTTTTTTAATGGGAAGAACTGCAGACACCACTCAGGATCCAGAGAACTCACCTCCTATGAGGCAGTGGAGGGATTAATCTGTTTACCTTCAGCTATTCAAACATTATGGCTTGTTTTGATGTTTACTGGCCTTGCTGTGACTAAGTAGAATATTGACCATCTTAGATTTAGTTAGGATCAGCGTTCAATATTATGTCTGTGATATATTGAGTCAGGAAAGAATCCCTTTCAGGAGAGTATTTATGCTCGTAGCGTTTGCTCATGATTTGGTTTATTGCAGATCCATTAATAAACCATAATTCATGTCACTTCCACTGATTAACTGCAAAGTGATGTCACAGTATTAGCCACCATTGTACCTATTCTGTATGCTGGTATTTTACTCTCTAATGTAGACGTTACGTCCAACATAAGTTCACAGTCCTCCATTCCCTCTTTTTTACATGTTTTTAAATGTGCCTACTTTCCAAGAGACTTCAGTATTTATGGCCTCTTGGGTATCACTGTGTGGAAAAGGTAAGAACCACTGAGTGTCACAGCAATAATTATGCAGTTAAAAGACTAAATTTTTTTTTACCTGTACCTCTAATAAAACAATTGTAGGACATTGAAATGATGATAGAATTGTTGAAGTAATTTAAATAATATTTCAAGAAATGGGAATGTGAGTAGTAGTACTGTATACCAACAGTTTCTAGGTGCAAGGATTGTAGGAATTATCATAATCAGTTTGATCATGATGAATTGCTTTAAACTTACTCTAATGAGTTTGTGAATGAAATTTCACATTTGTAGATTTATTCCAGTGGCAACTCTGTGCAGTGATCTGGATTAGTTATACAAATTGATTCTGAGTGTGAGGATTGGGTATCAGCATAAGATTATTTTTTTTTTCCCCAAGAAACTCCAGGAAGTCTTCTCTCCACCTAATGGGAGACGTTTAGAAAAAAGCAGACAGCAGAACATTTGTTTGAACTCATTTGAGAAAGGCTTGCATTTCGGTTAGCATTTATCTGTTTCTGGATACTAAATTCAATTAAAAATCAGATGGCTGTTTGGACTACCAAATAGATGTGCTTATTTGAGATCTTGACTGCAGAAAGGCAGATTTATAGATAAAAATTACCAAATTGATTACACAAAAAATGAACACATAGATTACACTAATACATTCCAATACATTCCTGAATCAGACAAGGCATAGAGTGGACCCTATATAGATAAATTCAAGCCATCTCCAAAATTTGTTGTAAGTTTCAGTATTTCAATAAATGAGTATACATCTTTGTCCTAGAATACAAGCTGTCTCTGGCACAAAGATTGGTGGAAGTTTGGAGTGGAAATTGAGGCTTCCGTTACGACATTTCAAATAAAACAGTTTGATGTGGAAGTGTCTGTGTGGTAGTACAATAGTTGTGACATGACTTCCTATATTCTGGGCTTTCTAGATACGCTAAAAAGAAAAAAAGAAACGCATGAAAAAAGAAGAGGTGAATTTGTTAAAATGTAAAAATAGTGATTTACATTTATTTGATACTTAAAGGAGCTGACTAGCGAATAATAAGATTTGCTTGAAGCAAATTTTTTACTTTTGGTTCCAGAGTCTTTAAAAAATAAAGAGGCAATAGCCACATGATTTGTGGAGGTAGTCCTGGGTTCCACAGTGCTGCTAACTAGAAAATGACGTGATGGAAAATTTCTAACGTAGGCTAAGGTAACAGTATGCACACTGTAGACATCAAGAAGCATGATAGACTCATCTACAGGTAGCTGAACAAGATCACCTTTTTGGATTCTATATTCTGCTTAAGTCAGAAAGCATATATACTTTTTTCTTGCCCTGTCTTTTAACCTGTGACCTGTGTGTGTATCTGTTTATACAAGCATCTTTAACCTTGTACTGGCAGCAGTGATGGATCTATTATATGACAGAGATTAGGGATAGGGAATTTGGATATCAAGGGGTTAGAGATTGTTTGGGATACATCCTTACATTTTTTCAATCGACTTGTTTTTGTTATCCTAATTTAGAAATAAATGAAAAAATACATAATTGTCCTGTCAATAATGTATCTTGTAGCACCTGAGGTGAGGAAGCAATGCAAACTAACACATCTTCTCAACAGCTGAATAGGTTTCTTCAGTAGAAAACCTCTTTTAAAATTGATGGTGTGCTGCAGCATGCAGAGTACGAATGAAAGGAAATATTTATAGTTTTTTTCTCCTGACTTCTGACCCCTGAAATTAAAACCACTTTCCCCACCCCCTCAGTTGCTGTTAACCCTCAGGAAAAATGAGTCGCTTTTCTTGGCAGAAATTGGTTTTAACAACATTCAGATGTTGCAGCTGTCTTCAAAATACAGTAATATATAGAAGAGAGTGTGAAACATTAGCCCAAACTTAGACATGCCCCCCAAATTGCTGCCCTTTTTACATATGCTGCTAAAGTTATGCTGAAAATCCATATTGCGTAGCTTTCTTTACACTTTCTTCTTTTACACCAGAGAAGTACAGTTGGAAAGTGTTTTGAAAACTTTTCTGTTGGAAAGTTTTCTGTTGACTAACTACAAGGTCCCTAAGTCATTCACAACTGTATACTTCAAATGAGGCTTTTCAAAATACTAAAAAATTGGTTACAGCTGACTGCACACCCTGACAGTTGAAAATAAAACTCCCATACCAGTCATAACTAGAAATTCAATTTAGCTTATGCACAGTGAGAGCAACAAAACAGTTTCTTTCCAAAGAGGCGACAGTGCAGTCAGAACTTCTACAGCTGCCTTTCATGCACTGATAATTAAAAAAAATCAAAACAAAATCCCTAACTGGAAAATACACACTCCCTTTATAATTACCTATTTCAAAGCTGTAATTGAGCATTTCATTATAAAGATGCTAATCAATCCAGAACAATACTCCAGGGACATCACACATGTCCAGAGACATAGCAGTTATAATAGAAATGCTGCAGAAACTTTACTGGATTATGATTAGTTGCTCAAGCATTTCTCTTGTGAAAGATAAAACTCCCACAAGGTGTATTGCAGTGTTCCATGTAGAACTTCAGACTCATCTTCTAGGTTTTAGATGTATTGAACAAATAGATACTTTGTCATCAGTATAAATAAGCAGAATGCATTCATTTAGAAATAAAGAAGCTTTCCTGCATCTAGGCAGATTCTTAGGTAAAACAAAGGACTATGAGTAAAGGAAGCCAAAAGAATTGTCTTTCTAGGTTATGGGGCTTTTTTAAAACAATAATTTCTAAAGTATCATCATTTGCAGCTCCCTCTTCTATTGAGATTTTATCTCTGTAGGACAGTGCTAACACTCCAGCAGGAGTGCTTGAGTCCTGAGTAACCACGGCCATTTACAGCCCTCTTCCGTAGTGTAGTGTGCACAGCTTTGGTGTTTCCTCAAAAGACTGGCAGCCACAACATTATGGGTGTTGAGGCAGTGCTTTGTGTGGAATTTCGGTATCTCTGTCACGTGGGTGGCATCTTTCAAGAGAAGGAGCACAGTAACTTTTATCTGCCTGTGTTTGGGAAGCAGTGTTGTGATAACATGGGAACTGATGGTACTAATACAGAGAACTCCATAAAATTACACAGCACATTTCCTCCAAGTATTATAAATAGTTTTATTTCATGTTCTAGTGAGAGAATTAATGTAAACTGAGTTTTTGAAAGTTTTGAAATATATTATTGGGATTCTCTGAAGGTTTAAAGCTACTGTGTACTGTTAGAGGATACTGGCTTTTGTGATCACAGCATATGGTATTTTGTACTTTGTTATCTGATACAAAGCACCAGGATAAAATTCTGAAAGTTTTTTGGATAACCATCTACATGAACTCCTAATATTAGTTCTGGCTAAATAGAAGCGTGTAGTTGCGGATTAGGATCTTTCTTTAGTTTGAATGTCATAGCAGTATGTTTACGGACTACTACTTTCTAGCTAGAAATGAAAAAGCAGAAAGCAGAGGGGAAAAGTCCTGGAAGTTTTGACATGTGAGGTGTGTGTCTGAAAGGCAGATAGGCTGTCTCTTGAATTCTGCTAGTGTGTCCTTTTTGTGATCGTGTGTGTGCACACACATGTATGTTCTTAAACTTTCTTACTGTGCAGATGTTGAGCTTTGCTGGTTGTTAAATGCATTGCTTTGTTTTACATCTGTATTTTTTAATTCTTTCTTATCAAAGACTCTGAAACTCTGAAAGGCAGAGACCTCTAATCTAAAACACCACCTTTTGTGTTTTCCCAGCTATGTATTTTTTATAAAAGCTGACAAACATAATTAGGATAATAACCTCTCCTTTGTTTCCTATCTTCAGTCCAGTTTCTTACACCTTTTGACTGTTCATTTAGAAGACGGACTATCAATGGTGCCTGAGTTTGGTTATTTCACCAGTTTAATCTTTCGTAATGGTATTTTCTTTGATTTGTCTTGTAATTTAAGAAGGAAGATATAACAAATTGCCCGTTTCAGAAAATGTGTCATATCCATAACTAGTGAGAAAGGTGACTGAGTATGTATATAAAACAATAGTTTGTATGAAGTTCTGTAGCAGGATGGAACTACTCCAATATATGGTGAGGAAAACAATTGTTGTTAAATATGGCATCACCTCCGTAATGTTGTTGTGGACATGCATACCCTGTCCATGTCACAATGTGCTATTGGTATCTATGTTACAGCAGTATTTCCATAGCTGTATAGAGTACAGTTCAAATTTATTCCTTCTCATACCCTTTATGAAAATAGTGTTCATTTTGGTGCGTAGCATATATTCCCACTTTCTTACTGAGAATGACCAAAAGAGACTGCGAAAGAAGCTGAAGATTACACAATGTCAATATGCAATTGACAATCATGTTAGAAATTATCACCTTGTTGCTAAGGTCAACATGTTTGGAAGAGAGTAAAGTCACAGTTAGTTTCAGTTAGTATCAACTCCAAAAAACAGGTGCTTGGGCAGCTGTCACAGGACTTTGACAACTACTTGCTGAAATGTTTCCTGAGAAGGTCGTAAAAACAGTGAAGAATATATGGAATATACATAATACATTTTAGTCTATTCTAGCAGTCTATAACAGAGTTGTAAGAGGATGAACCGCAGGTCTAAGAGGGATTTCTTTTTATTATCACATTCTTGTAGCTAAGACATTTGAGTGCCAAGTTCCCTAGACAAAATAATGTAAGTGAAGGCTCTGGGTATAGAAGCTGCACCACTTCAAAGTACAGAGAAAATCTTAACCTCAAAAATGAGAAGTGACTGCATTTGTACTGATTAATGCTTTGCACAATCTCTGATTGTTGGATTGTTAAAATAGTAGCAGGTTTTACAATGGAAATCTTTTGTTGTTCTCAGTTTGCTTTCACCAAATCAAATACAAGAAAACTGTGGGGATATAACCTTTCTGATATTCACTTTTCATTTGAAGGGGTTTGAGGTACAGGTTCTGTGAAACACCTGAAGTGCCACTTGAAGTGATACTCCTTTCTACTAATAACAGATAAAGCTGTAGTTTTTAATGTGGTCTGTAAAGAGAAACACATTTTGAGCCATGCTGTCTGGCCCTGCTGCTGATTTTATGATTTTATTAGGTATGAAAACTTGCTTGTCAACATCAAGACATCAGTTCGGTATCTAGAAGTATACTAAGTGGTACTTCCCTTCATAAGGAAGCTTCCAACAAAAAAATATCTGTAAGCTTTTGTTGACTTTTAACTCTTTTTCAGAGTCCATAACATTACTGTTACTTTGAGTGTAATAAAAAGTATTGTGTGTTACAAAGTTATTTTGTAGTTCTTATCTTTTTTCTGAAATAGACACTGTGGACAACTGTGTGCCATTATGCCATATCTTAGTATGGGAAATGCCTATATAGTGCTTTTGTTGCTTCAGGAAGTTTTTGTACATTATTATCAAATCATTTTATAATGCCAGCTACTTTTGAAAAATAACCATTTCAGCTCTCCATCTCTTCCTCTAATACGATTGATTGCCATCAGCAACATTATAATAAAGTGCAGTCAGGCTAAACTAGCTGCAGCTGGATTACTGTCCTGTGTGTACTGCAAATTCACTGTCTCAGTCAGTCATGCTTCAATCTGATTAGGCAACAAGTATATTGGATAGTATTGAAACAAAACTATAAAGTGAAAAGGAAAAAGAAAAGTCATAAAGGAAGAAATTGCAGAATAATGTAATAGAGAAAAGATGCCTTGCAATGTTGAAGTCAGATTTGACCTGTTAGCTCCAGACTTGCAAATATATTTCTAGCTTTTTTTAGTATCTGCAGTAGCCAGTATGCTTCAACCACACCTGATCCTAAAGGCAAGGCCACCCTGAATCCTTCACAATTTCCATGCCAAAAAGACACAGAAGAGGCAAAATTCTTCTGAAACATAGGTGGCTCTTTAGATATGAGCAATGTTGGCAAGCCTATGTCATGTGCATAGAAGTAAAGCTGTAGGATCAATATCATTGCTAGGTCATCCAAATACCTAACTCTGTGAGGGAGTAAGCCACTGGCTCTTGATGGTAACTGTGGTCCCAGAATTCAGCTGCTCATCATGCAGTCTAGCTGTTCTCCTTAGAGGTTGTGCTTTTCTGTAGGACTCCTTGAAAGCTGCTTTTGAAACCCCTTTTCCTGGAAGTGTCCAATGAGTATGTGGTATATGGCCCAATGGCTTTATAAACTTTTTCTATGTGGCTCACATGCTCCTAGGTTTAGCTTATCCTAAAAGGTGGTAACCATACAGCTCCAGTGTTGTTCAAATAAAGCAACAGACAGCAAAAGAAGACTTTTAACAAACTGTCTATGGCAAGTAGCCTAGTACAAGTGATTTGCTCTTTCTTTTTTTTTTGAGACAAAAGACAAAGGCAAAAATCAGTCAGTAAATATTTTTGCATAAAAATAGTCATATTTGTTCTTAAACCAGACTTTGGAGACAAACAATTCATAGAATTGTAGAATTGTAGAATCATTTAGGTTGGAAAAGACCTTCAAGATTATCGAGTCCAACCATAAGCCTAGGACTGCCAAGTCCACCACTAAAAGATGTCCCTAAGTGCTGCATCTACACATCTTTTAAATACTTTCAGGGATGGTGGCTCAAGTACTTCGCTGGGTGGCCTGTTCCAATGCTTAACAACCATTTCAGTGAAGAAATTTTTCCTAATACCCAATCTAAATCTCCCTTGGCACAACTTGAGGCCATTTTCTTTTGTCCTGTCACTTGTTACTTGGGAGAAGAGACCGACACCCACCTCGCTACAGCCTCCTTTCCAGTAGTTGTAGAGAGCAATAAGGTCACCCCTCAGCCTCCTTTTCTCCAGACTAAACAACCCCAGTTCCTGCAGCCATCCCTCATAGGACTTGTTCTCGAGACAATTCACCAGCTTTGTTGCCCTTCTTTGGACATGCTCCAGCACCTCAGTGTCTTTCTTGCAGTGAGGGGCCCAAAGTTGAACACAGTATTGAGGCTGCAGCATCACCAGCGCCAAGTACAGGCCCGTTGAGAAAAGTTAGATTTGCTATTTTCTAGGCTAGTGTTTACCTTTTCTAAATGCAGAAAAATAGATAATCTACAAACCTTTTTGTGGATTTCACCATTTCTCTTCTGCAATTGGTGAAAGAGTATAATAATGCAGATTAGCTGAGATACTTTTTTAGATTCTTTTCTTTAGCTGCTACTTTTTTTGCCTTCCTTCCTTCCTGTCTGTCTTCCTCTCTTTCTGTCTCTCTTTTTATCTTTTTTTTTTTTTTTTCCCTTTTGTTTTGAAAGAGAGTCAGAATAGAGTTTGCTTTCTTTAGTTTCTCAGATGGGCAAAGTTGGAGCTGGACTATTTCAGGATAACTGTAGCTAAGTAATTTGCAGGGTTCTTAGGTGACAGGAGTCAAGACTGGATGATTGGCAGAGCTTGCGTTTTTCAGGCAAGAAGTCAGTCTTAGTAGAAGATGTTTCATTTGTCCACTTGTTACAGAGGCTCTCAAATAAACAAACAGCAACCAAAAATTAAAAATTTATTATCAACACAATTAGTTAGCCCTCTACAACCATTCAACGGCAGGTTCGAATACCTGTGAGAGGAGAACAGAACAACTTCCTAGGGTTTAGCAACAACCCAGAACACTCTATCACAGAACAAAACACCACTTCCTAGGGTTTAACAACAACCCAAAATGCTCTATCATTCACCTAACAAATGAGGACTGTCCACCTCAAGGAACTTCTCAGGGCAGTGTCCCAACCCAAGTAACCTCAAAGAGTTTCCCTGGGCAGTGTCCCAACCTGAGGGGAGAGTCCTTAATCTCAGCATGCTGCTCCAGGGGTCAAGCTCAAAATGGCTTCTCCAAGAGACACCATTATACCCAGGCCGAATCTCATCTATGATCAATAGTGGTTCCCATTAGCCAAAGGCCTCAACTGCCTTAAAGCCCTGAGAACAAAGGCAATCAATAGCTGTTACACTTCAGCAGCCAAGAAGCCCTGTTTTCATTGGGTGGGTGCATCTGCCACACCACTTAACCTGTTATCTGTGACTCTGTAACATGGTTTAAATTCTTAGTATAGAATCTCAACAATGTACTGCTTTAATATGCATTGACAGATAACAGTGTATGTTTTCCTTCTCCAGCAAGACTATTTTCATCTCAGCAATTCAGCCATTACCAGCACAATATTTTTTTCTCAATCCATTATTTGGGAGGCACGGAGTTAAGAATGCAGAATGCTTTAGTGAATTGTTTCTGCACTGTGAATAAGAAAAATTCTTATAATCTGCATTAGAAAGATGGCGGAAGTTTGTAAGCATTGAGAAATGTGACAACTTACAAATTGGTATTTTAGTTCAAGACTTAGAATGTGAGTGAAGCTGTATAAAGATCAGACTAGGCAGGATTTTCTGTGTATGGTTTAAGATTACATATGAACACCAGTATTTCTGTAAATAAAAAAGTGAATTTTTTAACAACTCTCTACATGAGAAAAACAACCCTGTGATACGATTTTTAATGTATTTTACTGTAATTTAATTAGTTTATTCACTAAATTAATGCCATTTATCTATTTTCTTTATTTGTTTGATTACTGAAAAATCCATTTTCTGTTTTACATGGTAACAGAAGAATCCTTGCTGAAGTCCTAAACAGAATTGCAACATAGAATCAGATTGAATATATTAAGTTGTTTAATATAAGCAAAATTTCACTATCACTGCAACTCAGTGGTGCTTTTATAGTGATATAGTTCAAAGACCTGCCTGAGATCAGAAACCTGCTCTTCCAGGGTGGGTGCTCAGTCATGTTGGAATAACTATAATAGAGAAATTCAGGAATGATGAAAGAGCATTAAGGTGTATTGTTATCCAGGGACTGATAAGACTAAACTTTGGAACACAACACATCCGTCTTTTAAATTTCCTTAATCATGTGTTTGCATTTTGGCTTTTTTAAGAATAAAACCAGAATGAAGCATGGAACTCCTCCAGCAGGTCAACTATGAAAACTTCTATCATCTTTAATCAATAAAAGAGCAAGCTAAATGTAGAACTTCTGACAGTTTCCATTGCTTTGGAAAATACATTTAATTCCATTTAAAAGACATTGTTCTACCCAGAGGTATTTCTGAATTGATTTTGGTTAAACACCTTATGAGCATTAATTTTATGCATTTTCTCCTATTCTTTCTACTAATGATTCAGCTGTCAGTCAGGTTTTTGAGCCAAGATTTGTCTGTGAAATCTGTTTATTTTCTTCTTTAAGGAGGGATCTTGATTGATATGCAAAGATGTGAAGTATAAGCACTTCTTCCTTGACTTGGTTCTAGTAATGTTTCAATTATTTTTTTTTTTTAATCTTTTCACTTGCATATGTATGGTATTAGAAATCTGTGGCTAGGGAATGGATGTAATTTAAGATTGTTGTTGTGATGAATGAAGTGTAGAAACAGAATGTCAACACAGTCTTCTGTTTCAATCTTTGCCTACTACTTGTTCTTAGAGAAATGTTGTTTTTAAAAAAATGTAAAGCATATCCAGTTGTTTTCCCATAAGTCCTTGTGGCAGACCAGAAATGGCTATGAACTAAAATCCTATCTCTGAACAACTCAAACTTTAGAAAAGTTGAAATAGAAATCCCGTTTGTGTAGTTACACAAATCAGCTGTCATTATCCTCACATTCCTATATTCCAGAATTTTTAAAAGTTGCTGGGTTTTTTCAATGTGACTCCATACCTCTGCTATGACTTCTTTTTTGTCTGTGTTCATGTCTCTTCTGAGAGCTCTTGCCTGCTATGCTAAATTTCTGGGTTGAGTTATCAAGCATTTACATGCACTTGCAGCATGGAAAAGCAAGCAGATAAATAAAATCAGTATTTACTTTTTTCTTTTTGGTTTTACAATTTGTCTCCAGGTAAGCATTTTCTATAACTTTAACTGTCTTGGAGCATGTACCGACTCCTCCTGAGTACTGTGTTAACACCTAAAAGAATATTTTTGGTACTAAATAGACTGAAGGGAAGTAATTCCGTGTTCAGTAGTTCATTCACCCAGTTGATCCTTTTGAGGATAATTGGTACATGTGCCCATGCCCAGATGCTATCATCTGTCCCATCTGAGGAGAATTCTTTTCTGTCTGCATTGAACACTGTGGGGCTGGACATCTCCACTTTTACTGATTTTATTGATAGATAACACTAATGAGGGGAAATCTGTCTCTTACTTACATATGTGCTAATGCCATCATTTGGTTTTCACTGTTGTATTAGCAATTTATTTGTCTGGGGAAAGAGACCAAAATAGCTGTTGTGGCAGAAAATATTCATAGGTAGCTCTTTTAGAGATTTGTAAGAGTAATTTTTTTATTATTTAATACTGCAGTTACATAGTACTTATCCTAAAATAAAACCATCTTTCATTAAAGCTTCACAAAGAGAGGGTTTTTTTGAATAACTGTTGACGTCTCTGTGTTCTAAAAAGGAGAAGCACCATCTTTCTGCACTGGTCCAGTGTGAATGTTGTAACAGGGGCTGCTAAGAGAGTACCTGACTCCAGATTCATTCTGCGAGACAAATGTTGGCCCTCTGGGGAAGAGGCTAATATAACCTGGTGTTGCAAATGCTGTTTGTGTTTTCACTGTCTCTGCTACCACAGTCCGGATATAGCAAGGAGTTTGTCAGGAGGAAATAGAAAAGGGAAGAAACTACTTCATTTAAGAATTAATAATGCATTAGATGATCATTTTACTTTGGAATTATGAAGGTGGCTTCATTTGATAGTTAATGCTTGTTTGATAATTGCATTTAGTTCTTGTAAGGAATTGCATCTCCATGTTAGTTTTCACAACTAAGCCAAGTATACACCTACATACCAGATGATTATCAATCGCAAGGTTGCTACAGTTGTCAGTAACAGGGTCCCTGGCTGAAGCTATGTTTTTTTGTTGGTAAAGCTGAGGTAGACTTGTGTGGAGAACCTTGATAGCACATGGTTGTCTTCTAACTTGCTTCTTTCTAGTGTTATCAGCCTTCACGAACAGTATCTTCAATTCAGTTGAAAGAAAAACAATCCACCATTCAACTTAATTCAAGTGCTTCTGTTTACTTGACCTACTATACTAGAATTTAGCTATGGAGGCATAAGCAGGTCAAGAGAGAACCACAAAGGATCTCCTGGAAACCTTAGTGTGTTGATGACGCTAGCTAAAGCCATGACACTTAGAAGTGGCAAATAAAGGAAGTACTGAGGATGTTGGCTTTTATGGTCTGAGTGATAGTGATTGTCACCTTCAAGGCAGAGACAGTGCAGTACTTGTATGTGCATTTAGAGTGAGAGAATGGAATGGGGTTTTTAATCAAAAAAAAAAGCTCCTTTATCTTCTCAACCTTTTCTTCAACACATTTTGTGATCAATCCCTTCATCTGCAGACAGCTTGTAGAGGATAAATGCATATTTACATGTCAGGATCATGAGATTTTTAAAATTCCCTTTTTTCCCCAAGCAGATAACAATATTTATAGTCTGTTGGATACCATATTGAATAGTTTGGTGGGAGTGTTTGGAATGTGTGAGAATTTTCTTCAGCACCCTGTTAAAAAGCAGTTGTGGAAAACAAGTACCTTTGTGGTGACCTTTTTTTTCCCTCCTCAGCTCCCCTTATTATTGGTGTTGTTTCCTCTCCACTTCCTCCCCTGCTAAAGGGAACAGTTTATGGTGCAGACACAAATCTTAGTACCCATCACACTTCTGTCATTCACCTTCACATGCCAGCTAGTATGTTTGTGTGTCAATAAAAAAATAAAGTTTTGTCCACAACTGAGATGCCTTTAGAGATAGTTCAGGGCTCCCTTGTAGCTCCTGCAGTCTAGAAGAAGCAAAATCAAAATCACCTCTTCCTCAAAAATACATTTCATGCATCTCCATCTTGATGGTAGCATTGGAATATTTATGTAGCAGTTGGTTCTGATACGCTTGCACAGACACAGATTGAGTCTGACAGGACTGATGTCTCATGGACTTTGCTGTCATTTGAAATGCTGACATGAAGATGGTAGTGATGAAAGGGGGGGAGCTGGTGCCTTCAGCACTTTGCCTGTGAAGATTTCTTAGGTTTGTATTTTTTGATGGCAGTAGCTGATTCAAAAGATAGTTTTACAAAAGAGATTCCTAACAGCCATAGATTTCTAACAGCTGCTCATGTCTTTTCTTCCTTGAGTAGATTCTTTGAGCATCACTCTGTGCTGTAAAATGGACTCTTTATACCACTCACAAATCTGTAAGATCTAGTGGAATGGTAATTAGTATGATTTTTTCTCCATTCTTTCAGTTTTTATCTTCACTGAGTGGAAACCACTCATGTGGTGATGAAGAATGACAAAATCACTGAATCATTCAGGTTGGAAAAGACCCTTGGGATCATCGAGTCCAACCATCAGCCCTACTCTACAAAGTTCTCCCCTACACCATATCCCCTAACATCTCATGCAAACGACCTTTAAACACATCCAGGGATGGTGACTCCACCACCTCCCTGGACAGCCTATTCCACTGTCTGACCACTCTTTCTGTGAAAAATTTTTTCCTAATGTCCAGTCTAAACCTCCCCTGTTGCAGTTTAAAGCCTTGTTCCCCCTTGTTCTGTCACTAATCACCTGTGAGAAGAGACCAGCACCAACCTCTCTACAATGTCCTTTCAGGTAGGTGTAGAGAGTGATGAGGTCTCCCCTTAGCCTTCTCTTCCTCAAACTGAACAGTCCCAGCTCCTTTAATCTCTCCTCATAGGATTTGTTCTGCAGGCCCTTCACCAGCTTCGTTGCCCTCCTCTGCACTCGCTCCAGCACCTCGATATCTCTCTCGTATTGAGGTGCCCAAAACTGGACACTATATTCAAGGTGTGGCCTCACCAGTGCAGAGTACAGGGGGACTATCACCTCCCTACTTCTGCTGATACAAGCCAGGATGCCATTGGCTTTCTTGGCCACCTGGGCACACTGCCGGCTCATGTTCAGCTGTTTGTCAATTAGAACCCCCAGCTCCTTTTCTCCCAGGCAGCTCTCCAGCCACACCTCCCCAAGCCTGTAGCGATGCATGGGGTTGTTGTGGCCCAAATGCATGACCTGGCACTTGGCCTTGTTGAAGCTCATCCTGTTAACATTGGCCCACTGATCCAATCTATCCAAGTCTCTCTGTAGAGCCTCCCTATCTTCATGCAGATCAACACTCCCGCTTAACTTGGTGTCATCTGCGAATTTACTGATGATACACTCTATGTCCTTATCAAGATCATCAATAAAGATGTTGAACAGAAATCGTCCCAACACCGAGCCCTGAGGTACATCACTTGTGACCGGCCGCCAGCTGGATTTAACTCCATTGACCACCACTCTCTGGGACCGTCCATCCAGCCAGTGCTTGACCCAGCAGACCGTTCGCTCATCCAGGCCATGGGCAGCCAGTTTTTCTATGAGAATTCTCTGGGGAACTGTGTCGAATGCTTTCCGAAAATCCAGGTTGATAATATCCACAGCTTTTCCCTCGTTCAATAGTCGGGTCGTCTTCTCATAGAAGGAGATCAGGTTTGTGAGGCAGGACCTGCCTTTCATAAACCCATGCTGACTAGGCCTGATCCCCTGGTTGTCCATTATATGACTTCTAATGGCACTCAAATTGACCTGCTCCATGACCTTCCCTGGTACTGAGGTCAGACTGACAGGTCTATAGTTTCCTGGATCCTCCTTTCTGCCTCTCTTGTAGATGGGTGTTACATTTGCTACCCTCCAGTCCAATGGGACCTCCTGTGGCAGGAATTCACCATGCGGAGTGGGCGGCCCGATCCCCAAACCGCAGCTACTAGTTTTTTGACTCTCTCAGCTCCCCCCTCGATGCTGTAAAAGGGTTAATTTTTCCTTCCTGAGGGAGTACAGTTACCTGTGTCTCCCTTTGTTCTTGAGTTTTCCCCTCCAGCAATTCCACCAACTTTAAGATATTATCAGTAGATTGCCCATGCAACATAACCCGGGGTATCCCCAATGCCAATGCCTTCCGCCAAAGATCATTCCTTCCTAACTCATAAAATCGACCTGGTTTATCTCGGGGCGATTCAAACTCTCTACGGGCAGGCTGTTCAGCAGGGGAAGCCGTCTGACTAACTTGTCGAACTCTCCGATTTTCACCCCCACCCCCACTCAAATCAGTCCAGCCCATCTCCCGTCCATAAGCAACCAGATCATGTAATACTTCCGCCCATGTTAACACATGTACATGGGCATTGGAGGAATTTCTCTGATTACATTCGATAGCCCTTTGTATCCTCTCTCTAAGGGACTGGACATGTATCTTTAAGGCATCCGGGAGCCCTCTAATGAGAGGTTTAAGGTGGCTGGGATCCACCGGCGCCGCAAGCGGAATTCCACACCGCCCCCTCTCATACATAGCCTGAATACAGGCTGCTTTTTGTACTCCCTCAGCCAGCTCCGACAGCCCCTTTACTTTAATAGTAACAGGCTCCCCTCTCTCCTTCGGGTCCACACCCCCAGCCCAGTAAGCCACTCGAGATGTTATCGACTGGTTACCCGCTGGTCCATCACTTAAAAACACGCCGGGACCCCAGAAACCTCCTGCCTCATCGTCACTCAACAAAATTCGATCCCCCCCCGTCAGAGAAACTCTCCACAAATATTCGGTTTCAGTTTCGCCTGGCTTGCGTGAATATTTAACCTGAAGCTCGCCAAGCTCCGGTCCTGTCCAGGGGGTTGTGCGAACGGTGGTTCGGGGGTTCCCACCTTGTGGACCTGTATGCCTTTCTGTTTTAATGAGAGGTCGCACATGTCTTTCCTCCAACTCCTTCATTTCTTCCGAACCACTTTCATCAGACTCTCCCCAGATGTCTCCATCCCACTCCTCAAGATCTGCACTGGTGATTAACTTTCGAATCTGAGCAACACTAGGGGGTCTTTTTGCTCGTGCCAGCATGATCTCAATTTTTTTTTCTAATAACAACCTTTTCTCTCTTTCTCGTAATAATTCCGACTTCAAACGATCAATTTCCAACTGCTCCTCCAAAAAATCTCTCTCCACTGTTGCAAAATAATCCTGGGCCTGAATCAAACAGGCACCTAATATGGCGCACATTTTTCCTTCATTTCCGCTTGTCCACCAACTTCCCCGGCTCTGTTCTAACTTCCTCACAACTTCTACCGGGTCGAACCATCTCTCTCTTGCCCACTGTATCTCAAGAGGGGAGGGGGCACGACTATATTTCTGTAACAACTCCTCTAAGGACATCCTGCCGACTACGCCAATTGTTGCGGAGGCTTCTAAATAAGCAACCCACTACCAATTAAAAAAAAAAAAAAAAAAAATTTATTTTTTTTTTAATTTAACCACCAATCAGCCCTCCGTGTATTACAGATCCGGATGTCCGCAAGAGGAGGACAGAATAACTTTCTAGGGTTTAACAATAACCCCAAAGACTTTACAAAACCCCACACCCCAGGGGTTTAACAGAAACCCCAAACGCAAACTTCACTTTGTGGGTTTAACGAGAACCCAAAACGTAAACAAACCCTCACGCCCCAGGGGTTTAACGGAAACCCCAAACGCAAACTTCACTTTGTGGGTTTAACGAGAACCCAAAACGTAAACAAAACCTCACACCCCAGGGGTTTAACGGAAACCCCAAACGCAAACTTCACTTTGTGGGTTTAACGAGAACCCAAAACGTAAACAAAACCTCACTACCTAGGGCTTAACGACAACCCAGAACGCGCTATCACTCACCTGGAAAGTGAGGACTCTCAACCTCGAGGACCTGCTCAGGGCAGCGTCCCAACCCAAGGCACCTCGAGGAGTTTCCTTGGGCAGCGTCCTGACCCAAGGGGAGAGTCCTGACCGCAGCGTGCAGCTCCAGAGGACGAGCTCAAAATGGCTCCCCCAGGGGACTCCATTTATACCCAGGCCGAATCTGACCTGTAGTCAATAGCGGCTCCCATTGGTCAAAAGGTCTCAGCTACCGCGAGACCCTGAAAACAAAGACAGCCAAAAGCTGCCACGTTTCAACAGCCAGGAAGCTCTGTTCTCACTGGGCGGATGCACCTGCCACACCTCCCCAGTTAGCCATGACTTCAGGTAAATCATGGAAAGCGTCTTGGCAAGCACATCTGCCAATTCTTTCAGCACCCTTGGGTGTAACCCATCCGGTTCCACAGACTTGTGTGCATCCAAGTGGTGTATCAGGTCTGTGACCACTTCCTCTTTAATTGTGGTGACTTCATTCTGCTTCCCCTCCCCATCTCCTAGCTCATGAGGCTGGATGTCCAGGGAACAGCCAGTTCCACTGCTAAAGACTGAGGCAAAGAGCACCTCAGCCTTTTCCTCATCTTAGTTACCATGTTTCCCTCTGCATCCAATAAAGGAGGGAGATTTTCCCTAATCCTCCTTTTTTTGTTAATGAATTTATAGAAACATTTTTTATTATCTGTAATAGCTGTAATAAGGTTGAGCTCTAACTGCACTTTGGCTCTCCTAATATTCTCCCTGCATAACTTCACTACATCTTTATAGTCTTCATGAGAGACCTGGCCCCTTTTCCAAAGGTCATAGATTCTCCTTTTGTTCTTGAGATCCAGCCAAAGGTCCCTGTTTAGCCAGGCCGGTCTCTTTCCCCGCCTGCTTGTTTTTCGGCACGCGGGAACAGCCTGCTCCTGTGCCGTTAAGACTTCTCTCTTGAAGGATGTCCAGCCTTCCTGGACTCCCATATCCTTCAGGGCAGCCTCCCAAGGGATTTTGTTAATCAGTCTTTTGAACAGGTCAAAGTTTGCCCTGCGGGACTCTAAGGTGGCAGTTTTACTAACCCCTCTCTGTTTCTCCAAGGATCGAAAACTCAATCATCTCATGATCACTGCATCCTAGACGGCCTCCAACCTTTACTTACCCCACAAGCTCTTCCCTGTTCACAAGAAGCAGGTCCAGGAGGGCACCTTCCCTGGTCGGCTCACTCACCAACTGTGTGAGGAAGTTATCCTCCACACATTCCAGGAACCTCCTGGATTGTTCCCTCTCTGCTGTGTTGTGATCCCAGGAAATACCCGGGAGGTTAAAGTCCCCCACAAGAACAACAGCAAGTGACTCTGAGATTTCTCCCAGCTGTTTATAGAAAGATTCATGCACCTCACTGCTTTGGTTGGGAGGTCTATAGCAGACTTCCACAGCAAGATCTGCTTTATTGGCCCTTAACCTAATCCAAACACTCTCAACCCCGTTATCACTATACTTGATTTCTGAGCTCTCATAACATTCTCTAACATACAGGGCCACTCCACCGCCTCTCCTTCCCTGTCTATCCCTCCTGAAGAGCTTGTAGCCATCGATTGCAGCACTCCAGTCATGTGAGGCATCCCACCACGTTTCTGTTATAGCTACTATGTCATAGTTCTCGTGTTGCATCATGACTTCAATCTCACCCTGTTTGTTGCTCATACTGCGTGCATTGGTGTAGATGCACTTGAGATGAGCTAATGAATCCAACACCTTTTTGTAAGTGTGGGCCCCACTTCTTACCAGACCCTTCTCAGGTGCTTCCATGGTTTCTAAACATCTATCCCTTCTCTCAAATGAAGCCCTCACTAGTCCACCATCCTTCAAGCCTTGGCATGGTTCCCTTGAGCTTATTCCCAACAGGCCCAGTCATCTCCCCCTCCCCCTCCCCCTCTCATATCTAGTTTAAAGCCCTGTCAATAAGCCCTGCTAACTCCTGCCCCAGAATCCTTTTCCCCCTCTGGGACAGCTGCATCCCACCTGTCTCATTTGTCGCCAGCAGACCAGGTGCCTTATATACTTCACCATGATCAAAGAACCCAAAATTCTGACGGTGGCACCAGTCTCTGAGCCACGTGTTAATTAGATGTGTTTTCTACCCTCTTTCAGTGTTTTTCCCTTCTACTTGAGGGATTGATGAAAACACCACCTGAGCTCCCGAGCCTTCAACTAGCCACCCCAGTGCCTTGAAATCCTTTTTGAGTGACTTTAGACTTCTCTCTACCACCTCATCATTACCTGCCTGGATAACCAACAAAGGGTAGTAATCAGAGGGCTGCACCCAAGCAGTGTCCTTCCTTTTAATATCTCTAACCCGAGCCCCATGGAAGCAGCAGATCTCTCTATGGTATGGGTCTGGTCGACATATGGGCCACTCCGTACCCCTCAGAACAGAGTCACCCACTTGAATTACCCTCCTTTCCTTCTTACTTGAAGAAGTCGCAAGTCGTGGGGCTGAGGGACAAGCTGTGGGTGTCTCACCGGATGGATCCTCATTTCCATCTTCATTCGGCTGGCCGTCTAGTTCCAAAGCCTCATACCTGTTGTACAATGACAACTGGAAGAAGATAGTATCGAACTTGCCAAAGTTTATATGTTATTTCAAAAAGTAAAACTACATTTCATTGTTATTTTAGTGACAACATTAGGCTACTTGGAAATATCTCTACTATTTCTGGTGAGAGGGAGAAATGTATTTATATTCCTTAATTTCTGTTATTGCTCAGTAGTGGTAAATTTAGGCAAGAAAGAGACACTGCTTTTTTAAGTCAGGTACTTTAGCTACAGTGCTCCCAGTGTATCATATTCAATTACACATCATAATAAACGAGATATTGAATTGGAATCTCAGCCCTTTATTGAATGCTGGATTTCTCTT
The DNA here is from genome assembly GCF_047716275.1 of Strix uralensis. Taxonomy (NCBI): domain Eukaryota; kingdom Metazoa; phylum Chordata; class Aves; order Strigiformes; family Strigidae; genus Strix; species Strix uralensis. The sequence goes on along the minus strand of NC_134012.1, from coordinate 32,091,714 downwards.
TTCTGTTAGGCATAACAGGAAAAATCACAACAGGAAAGTCACAACAGGAATTTTAACCTTTGAGAGTTGCTGAACTACGCAATAGGCTAGCATTTGATGTCTAGCTTTAAGAATACCTCATGAAGCAGACTTTGCTCTGCTATTCTTACCAGATGCCAGGGCATCAGCTGCTTGCAAGTGGACTTTTTATTCTGGATATCGAATCCACTTTGATTCCCTTTTTGCAACATGAGTATTCCAGTGATGTATTATACTTCATTAACAATGACAGTTACTGTAATTCAGAAGGTGCTGTTGAATACAACAAAAGATCCAGGGTGTGACAGATGCTTGATTAGGGTAGAAAATGTGCACTGAGAAATATGGTGCAACAGTGCTAGCAAACACCATACCTTGAATCTTCTGGTATAAGCCAGTAGCCTGAAATGAATCATACTTCCTTTTTTTCTCCCTTACCCTTTCATCTTTTAAAATTGTTTTGCCTGAAATTGTGAATGCTTAGAAAAAAACAAAATCTTTGCCCTACTTTTGCTAACTGTATTTTTATCTTTTTCTTATCTGTTCCACAGGCTCTGAAAATACTTCATCTGAAATTTCAGACCGGACAGACTCGCAGTGGCTTCTAAGTCAGTGAGAACAAGGCTGCTAAAGCATGCTGGTGCCAAGCTGTCGGATGATGCACGTAGTCAGGCCAGTGGTGGTGCTCCTGTGCTTACTACTCTATGCTGATGCTGAAAGTAAGCTTATTATTCATTTGTGCTTAGGTCTTGGCCATGGGAACAGTTTTGTTTTCAGCTGGTGGTTGCCAAGGGTCTTGGAATGAGTCTCCATTTGAGTAATTAAAGCACTGCAAGGTCCTCTCTAGATCACAGCTAGTATCTGAAAAGGATTATTTATGCAACTTCCTTACTGTTTTTCATCTTAATGCCCCTTTTCTTAATCAACTAGTGGTCCCCGCTCAGATGGTGGAGACCATTGACACAAAGTTATGTAGTTAAAACAAATACCAGCCTTGCTTACCAGCCATTGGTTAAATCCTTTAAAGATATCTGTCATATTTTGAATATTTCTTTCTTAACTTTGGTTTAAAAAAAGAAAAAAAAAAAAAAAGACCCCGCCTCCCAATTAATATCCAGTCCAATTAAAATTCCAGGCCCTTTGTAACTGCCACAACAGCTGTTCTAATGTATTATTTCCGACAGCTGTCTCGGAGTACAGTATCCAAACAAATCAAGCAGAACTGACAACTTAGTGGCTGGCCTAAATTCAGTGAGGAAAGGCACCTATGTTTACTTGTACTGAGGGGAAACTGTTGGATTTTGCTCAATTAGTTTACTTATTAATGGGAAGATAATATCATCTTCTTAATTAGGAAATCATTAGGTCTACCTTGTTTACATGTGTTCCTTTGCCCAGATGTCCTGTGGCTTCTTGCAGAAGTAATGTGCAAATGAGAAAAGCCATTTGCTTTCCACCTGTTGACCTGCAGGTTTACTACAAGCTGACTGTTAACATTCACTTGATTAAGGGATATTTTCCTATTGAATCTTCCTGACCCTATGCAGATACATCACCCATCAATAACTTTGTTCCAGCTCTGACTTTCGAAGACTTTTGTGTTTTTTCACACATCTGTGTAAAACAAAGAAGCAGTTGAATTAAGTAGGAACAGGCAAGAACAAAAACAGTGTCAGTAAGGTTGGGTAAATCAGTTCTCAGTAAATTCATATTGAAGAGTTCTTTATCATTCCATTTATCACCTTCACTCTAGATATACTAAATTGCAACAATAAAAGAGATGGAAAAACTTTCCACTTCCATGTGTAATAAGACTTCCTTCTTTTAACTCTTGCTCATAAATGACCAAAAAAAAAAAAAAAAGGACAAAACATACATGTTTGTGGTATACTGACAGCTGAGATTCTTTGGCCTCTTTCCAGGTAAATAATGACCAGCTGGGATGATTGTGTCTAAGGTGAAGCCAAGGACATTTTAACACTTTAGCCAGCAAATAATTAATTGGGAAGTGGTCCCATGTGTTGAATGTTTCTGCAGTTGTAGTGTACCACCTATTTTAAAAGTAAATTCTGTGCTTAGCAAACACAGACTTTTAGAGTCCGGTATACCCTTTCTACTTCAGATAATGGAATGTCCAACCTCCTGTGATTGAGTAACAAATGATTTTTTGGTTTTGGTAACCCTAACAGGGTATCTATTTGCAAAAAGAGAGTCAAACCCCAGAAACTCCATTGTTAGTTCTGTACTCATGAGAGAAATGTATAGTTTCTGTAATCATGTTATGTTAAACAGAAGGTTCCCTATTTCATCATTCCTGTCTGTTGGGAAGGAAGATACTTTTTCTGAAGATTAGCATGGAGTTTACTTCAAAACTGGTTGGTATCCTAGTACAGTTTTTAAGGGAGTTTTCAGATTCAGTTTTCCAAAAATGCTGTATTCTACTTATGATTCTTTTTTATTTTAAATAACATGTAACAACATAGAAGTCTTTGCTGGCTAGGTCTAGGAGGAATTCAGGAGTATCACATACAGAATAAAGATGCACAGAGATTATCTCTTTGTGAGAGTTACTCTCAGTGAAACCAGCCTGGACAAAAAGATGCAGTCTTAAAAGAAACTTAAGAAAGAGTAAAAATGATGTAACAATAAATCTTATTATTAATTAATAGTGGATAAGTAAAAGACAGATTCTTAATCATATTCTTTACAGGACCAGTGTATCATCTTGACTGGAGAACAAAGCAAAGGTCTCTTCAATAACACGTTAATTACTTGTTTTTTTCTATTCCTTTTAGACATTGGTTTATACCATACTGTCATATTATGTGATCATTAATAGTTTCATGTGGTTATGCTAATAGATAATATGAGTGCTGTTAATTTAAGTTGGAAACACTCCACCCTCAATACCACCGATTATCTTTCACAAATGCACAAATCAGCTGAGTTTTGTGCTGGAGGAACTCATATAAACTAATCCTTTATGATTTTGTATATTTGTCTTTGTAATTAGTAGGTATTACTAGGCAGAGTTACAAGAATAGAGGGTAGCCAAAAAAGATACATTAGGTTATCTTCTTGGAGGGATTTATAAATGTTGCAATATGGTTATTACTTAGTATCAATTGCATCTTGTTATTAGCCAATAGGAAAAAAGAAAATGATGATTTAAAAATACTTACAAATAAAAAAAAGATTTTAAAAAAGTTAAAAAATGAAAGATTCAACTAAGTAAAAGTTGAGCAATACTGCTAATATTTTGGAACTAAAGTATAATGGAATAATAATGTCATTAACTTTTTTTCTTTTCAAAAAATAGAAATGCTTTAAGACAAACTCATTTGTGCTATATACTAGGTCAGAGTTTCTGATAAAACATCAGAACAGAGAATAAGTAATTATGCTAAGAAGTGATAGACTATCTCTGGTTTTACTGTTTCAGTATTTTCTTACGGACAGAATTGAGGTAGACAATATAACTTTCTAAGAACAGAAGTGCAGTTTCTCACCTAATCATTTAAAAATACTGTTGACTTGTTTAGAATTTTAAAAGCTCTATTTCTTTTGGTCTTTCCTGTTCTTTTGTTGTTAAAAGTTTTTGCGATGTGGATAGCACTAATGTGAAAGGCAGAAAGTGAATGAACTCTTACATGTACCATGTGAATATGAAATGGTCACTTCAAATATTCAGGCTTTAATCTGGCTAGCTCTTATATTAGGGGAAAAGGCTCGTATTTTGATCTTACCTTTATTTTCTGCTTACTACTAATAAAAAGTGTGACTGCAAAATTGTAAAATTGCCCACAATTTGTGTAAGTTTACATAAGCCTTTTTTACAAAGTGCACTCTACAGTTGAAACTGATTTTTCAGCATCATGAATCCTTTTGTGCATTCATTTTCTTTCCAATGAATTATAGAAAGAACTAGATCTGGAAGGAGAGAGAAAAATGTAATGCCATATTTTGCTCATTTGCACTTACTTGTTTTTAATTTCAGCTAAAAGGTTGTGATACACCTAACACAAAGCAAAGAGGCTTGTGATAGCTAGATGTCAATGCAATGTCTCCTGTGTTCTAGTCAAATCTGATGATTTCATTCCCTTTACAGTATAGTTCTGAAAACCATAAAGCATATTCCTCTGTCTCTTAACCTATGACATTGAAGAAAGAGACTATGGTTGTCAAATAATTAATATGCACAGGCTTTTAGTTTGCATAAATATTTATATATGTATATACAAATGATATACATTGTATAGTATGAATTATATTGTGTGCCATATATGTGTTTATATGGCTCCACATAATATTGCATTAATACTGCAAGTTGTAAATTAATGTTTTTCTGTTTTACCAGTCTAAAAGAGGAGCTCTTAGAGAGTCACAGTAACATTTTACTCTTACACACTGTACTTTGTTTATTTGGAAGATCTACTGTATTTCCACAGACATATTTATTTTATGGGTTGAGGGAGTGCACTGGATCAGTAAGCCTTCTGTGTGCAGATGCACAGAAAGATGTGTTTTCTTCTTGTATGATTAGCTCTCCTCCTGGGTTTTCTGAGGACTTGAAGAAAAGTTCGTCCTGTGCTGGAGTTGATCCAGTCTTGCTGGTACTGCTCCTGTCTGTATAGCTCTTTGTAAAAGAGTCCCAGACCCAACTGTTGTCCAGGGCTCTTCTTGAACTTCACAAACTGTTGGCAGGAGTATGTTAATGCCTTTTAGTGGGGAGAGGACACAAAAGATGAGACAAAGGGGACAAAATTTTTCTCTTTTTTTTTCTCTGTCATCATGGAAAGGCCATGTCTTCCTTTTTTTTTCATCATTATTCTGTTGCTAGCACCAAGGTACTACAGAAGTGAAGATATATCCTGACATTGTCAGTGCATTGTATTCTTTCCAGAGTAATTGCAAATGGATAAGGAACTCATACTCTTCTGATCTCACTGTGAAATCACTATGAATGGGATCTAAGTAGCAAGCCCACTTCATGCTTTTGAAGAGATTCCCAATGGTAGACCTTAGTACTAGTTTTCTGTTTAGATACTACCCTCACAGCTGAAGGAGGGAATGAGACATCTTTGTTTCTCTCCATCATTGAGAAAGACACCAAACTCTGAAATGTGTTGGCATGGGCTGATAAACTCCCCTGGCCACCTCTCCAAGGTATACAGGATGGAAATGCCAAAAAAACCTTCCCTGGTGTACTGGATGAATGCACCATGCCCCCCAGAGACTAAGATTATACTTGCCAGAGTAAAGTAAGCAAAATTCAAAGGTGGCAAAATTACCTTTGCTCTTTTACCTTTTATTGTTCGTAAAATGAAGTGTAACTTGTAAGTATAAGAAGTGAAAAATTTCAAGGAATATGACTTTTTTTAGTTGTTTCCATTTATGTTTGGTATTTGTAGCTTCTCTGCACACTGTGAGAAGATATTACAGAATTCGCTGAAGAAAGAAAATGTTTATTTAGCCTTCTTGTTTGTAGAAAGAGAGTCTGTTAGTTCACAGTGTTTACCACTGGCTGCTTTGTTCTGAATGGTGTAGATGCCAACTGTGTTAAGGCAATACTTCTCTACATCTACTGAGAAATTAGTAATATCACATTGTTTGTCATAAGAAAATTACTGGGTTTTTTCATGTTTTTTAAGTGAACTGGCAGAATAGTAACTACCTAGAAGCTTTCTGCAGGTTCATCTGTTTGATAACAAGAAGCATATATGTTTCAGACACTCTTATGGAACAGTTTTCTTATACTATTACCTCTTTCTGACCTCTGTAATGATGAGGTGCCAAGTTAATCACTGAGCTCAAAGAAATATATAAAATATAAAATGGTGTTAAAATGGTTATTTCTGTTTTTTCCTAGTATCCTAGTTTTTGAATTCAAGAGTTTGTATTAAGAGAATCAAATAATTTTCTGTGGATATACTGCATCCTGCTTTTTAGTAATTAAATTTATTTTCACAGCACACATCCTGTTTGTTCTCCACCCCAACAAAGGCCTGATCACTAGCACTTCCAAATTCTCTGCTGCATTCCAGTATTTTTCTCTGTTTAATTCTTTTCCTTCATTCTTGGTTACATAGCTTCTGCTCTGACATTTTTCTTTTGCTGCTTTTTTTGAGATCCTGTTTTAGAAGAGAAGCCACAATTCTTTCTTCATTCAGTAGAAGTGGTTGCAGCTGACTGTAAAAAGGCAATCAGAAATACTAACGATAAACAATACATTTATTGTATATTGCCTTCATTCCCAATTGTTTAAAATGTGAATAATGCATAGTTTTCTCTCTGTCTCCTGATGCGTAAGTGTCACTTAGCATCGTGCTGTGTAAAAGAAAAATCTTGACGATCTTCTCTAGACCAGGATCAGGAAGGGCTAAAACTTAGTACTGACAGGACAGTGATTACTTTTAACAAATGTTGGGGTGATTGAGACAAATTTTTGTTAAATAGGATCTAAAGATGGTAGTTTAGTATTGGTGAAATCAAACATAAGATGGCTATTTTTTTTTCTTTTTTTTTTTTTTTTCTTGTTCTGTTTGGTTCCTTCATTTTGTTTTTTTTTTTTTTTTAAAGAACACCTGTTTTTTTCTCTGCTAATACTGTTCTTCCCTTTTAAAATTTTTTTATGTTCTTTGACACGCTGAAACACATTCATGCAGTCCAGATTGTAATTTTTGTTTCTAAGCACTTGTCTACAACATTAAACTAACCCAAATAGAACTTCTGAAGTCATCACCTTACAGAAAGTAATTATCTTATAGTAAGTCTTGCAACTAGACATGCATGTTTTACACTAAAAAAAAACCCTTTTCCAGAATAGCTTCATAAACACTACCTTCAGGCAAGTGCAACGTGGAAATTTTTTACTTTTTTGTGTGTGTGCCTTTGGTAACTAGGACTAAATTTCTGTCATGTTAGATTTAGATTTAAAGTCTGACATCTTTAAAAAGATTATTTCAATTACTGCTTTCAATTATGGGCAGTAACAGGAACTGTAAAATCCAAAGATAAAATCTTCCTGTTCTTTATTGGTAATTTTTTCAGTATCATCTATCTTTGTATCTTAGTGCTGTTAGCATCCATTTTGTGTAAGATATAGCCTTTTGTTTACATTACTGTTTCTTTTAATGGTGATGTGTGCAAGAGAGTTTAAATATGCACTGCCTTTTCTGAAGAAAAATAGCTTTCAATTTTGTTTTATATTGTTTTTTCAGGAATTTTTGTATCTTTCTGCAGTTCAACCCTAGGACATTTTCCAGTTGATTTTATGAAAATTGGTGTATAGTATTGCGAGAGTAATTTTATATTGCACTTCTTAAATGCGATATTAAAATATGTCAAGTAAATCACCCATCAGTTCTCACAAGTTTTAGTCTTAGAGAAAAGTGGGACAGCTAGTTATACCAAACCATTCTAGATGTATTCATTTTGCTAGGCAGCAAAGTGAAGGCTTTGGAATATACATGATAGATGAGATGGAGAATCAAGGAAAGTGAAAATGTTATGTGATCATCCCAAACATAGTGACTTAGACACAGAAACTACAAATATGGATGTTTGCATAAACCAGGATTTATGCAACCCTTATTTTTCAAGTCCTTACATTAAAAAAATTTGAATAATTTAATTCCAAGAGTAGCCATGATTACCACCACATCTGTTTAAGCTGCTTTAAATTATCGAGTATTAACAGCAAAACTGAGACCTACTTGAGGAATATAGTTTTCTAATTCACATAATTTTTAAAAAGGTGTTTGGGTCAATCTGTGCATAACAAAACATTTCAAAATTTAATATGAACAAAAGATTTGTGTGAATTTTTGTAAAGTGTGGATTCAGATTTAAATATAGTTTACCAGGGCCTTGAACTATAGAATAAACTGAAGAACAGTTGCAGAATGGTTCTCCTGAACATTTTTGTAAGGTTATCTCTGCAACTTTGAAGATAGTTTCCATGTCTCTTTCACAGCTGCTGTTAATTTAGGTAGTTACAGGTCCCTACCTCTCAAAAGCAGAGTGCTGAGTAGAGCTGAGTTGCAAGCTGCGGAGTTCTGAGAAGCTGTTAAGCCCTGGCAATATTGCCTGTGGCTGACTGTAGAGGTAGTGAAATTTCTGTAAAAATGAAAGCCCTACATCTTTTGGATTTTCTGGACCATATATAAAACCAGAGTCAGGAAATCCAGGTTCTCCAGTCTTCCCAGACACCAAGAAACCTAGATAAGGGAGCTGTATTTTAATGGCCCAACAGAGTTGGACAAAATCACATTATTTAATGTCAACCCTTAACAGGAAGTGTTTCTGGAGAAACTTCAGTAGGGGTAAGTATCTCATTATGTGCAATTCCCTGCAGCATCAGTAATGACCACTGGCAGATAATAGGATGTGGGTTATTAATATTCCTTTGTCAGAATTGGTAGGGAATTCCAGTGTGTCTGTGTTTGCCAGATTGCTTAAGAACATGTCTGCATACTTTAAAAGTTTACTAAACCTACATATCAGAGTCTTAATATAGGAGCAAGTCTTAGGAAAAATGAAAGGAGAAACAGCAATATAGAAATCTTAGATATTTTTTTAGGTTACATTCACACAGCACAACAAATGCTGTGGTGGTTTACAATATTTTCACTCCTTATCTGAGGTTTAACTCTCAGTGGCTGAAATGGAGATAAAATCTTGAGTAGCAGCATCTGTTGCAGTGGTGAACTTTGACAACAGCTTTAGCAAATTATAAAAATCTCAAAATACATAGGAAGATCACCATTCACTTTTGTTTTGACCCTATCTTTCAGAAAACCACCTCCCCCCTAAATTAATGATGTATAGGATCTTTCTGTCTTAAATAGTGTCTGCTTGAAGATATATTTATTCAAAATAGTTAGGAAAATAATTGTTAATTTAATAATTTCAAAGTTTTGGTGAATTTTTGGTGGTGCAGACTGAATTAATTTGACTGCTTCCTTCTAAAGGTAGCAATGTGAAGAATAAAATTACATGTTGACTTTAAATTTCTGTAAAAGAGGTTTAAACACAGTTGTGTATAAATTGCTACTGTGGCGTTCACTGAATTATACAAGACTGTAATGTACAAGTTAAGAGAAAAATGAGTGCAGATTTAGAATATGAGTTGATGAGTAAAGAGTTCATGTATAATTGAAGAAAATATATTGATAAAAGACAATTCAAACTTGAAATTACTCATAGAGCATGAATGCAAATATGTGGCAAATTATCATTTCAGTTTACACGAAATTCTGGTGCATGACTGTAAACAGCACTTTGGACATGGTGTAGCTGTGCAAAGTAACATCAAATAACAGAATTTCACAATGCATACCACATTCTCAAGTTCCTTGCTAAAAAGAAATTTTTAGAGCCTTTTTCCCAGTAAGACTGTTGTTCAGGAAGAAAGTTCAATAAAGTTTAAAATTTCTTCTATTGGAATATAAATTCTTCAACTAAATGCGTCTATGAAACTTAATTGGATAGTTTTTGTTCTAGTGTGTGCTTAAGAAGTTAATTTTTAAATTACTAGGTATTTTTCAAACTCTCAGTGCTTTCCACTTCAGGAGCAGTATACGGATGGAAGGGAGACTCCACTAGTGTTGATTTTTTTTTTTTTTTTTGGCACATTCAAATGTGAAGGAGTTAAAAACAACAAGGGAAAGCGGTGCTAAATTTATTTTGGCAGTGAGAGTCAATTACATATGGGCATTTCCAGGAGAGTTCCACGTGGGTCATTTTTTTCCTTCAAGAATTTCAAATATGCTTTAGAAAAATCTATAAAATAATTGTTGAGAATATTTGCAGGTGATGTCTGGATTTGAGAGAAAAATAGTCATTTGGTCTCCTGTTTTAGTGAAACAGCATACATTTTAGCAGCAACAAATGCAAAATATGGTCCAGAATAGAGATTAGTATGTTTGTAAGTAATGATTTTGAAGATAAACTGAAAGTTTTTGTGAAAAAGTGCCTTGTGTTCAGGAGAGGCAGTAGGGTCTAACATTATTTTTTGACTGAAAAGCAAGGGTAGAATGAATGGAAGTAGAAAGATAAATCAACCCTACATATCTGGGCCTAGTGAGACTAATAATGCAGTGCAAATCTAGTCCTGGTTTCTTATTCTAAAAAGTGTGTTGACAAACTGGAGAAAGTTCAGGAAAGCAAAAAAACATAGATTCAGGATGGGATAATGCTTTATCATCTTCGGTAAGAAGTTTGTTTAAAAAAGATTACTGAAGACTTCTTTCAGCTGATGTAGACATAGTTTCTTGTACAGAAGACAGAGATTGCAGTAGAGAGGAGAATTTAACAATAATCTAGTAGCTAATTATGGGCAATTACATTGTAACTGGTGGGACAGACTGCTTAAATGTCAGTTTGCTACTATATAGCTGAATACCCTCAGGTTAAGATTTGTTGCATTTTATAAACACTAAAGAAGATGCTAGTCTCAGTACAGAAGTGACAAGGTGAATCTTTTTTTTAATGTAAAAGATAAAACTAGTTTTAAATCTGTGAATAATTCTACCTGAGGAAAGAAAGGATAAGACTAGTGGATATGGTATAAACCTTAGTACACCCACATCTTGCATACAGGAATACAGTTTGATATACATTTCTCAAGAAGACACAACTGAATTAGGTAAGATGCAGACAATGGCAGCTAAAATGGGCCAGAGAATGGAACAGCTACCATGTGAGACGAGACTGAAAAGGCTCTCCATTTTCAAGAAGAGATGGGCAGAGGTGGGTGTGGGGATTATGGATGGGGTCTGCAAAATTGTGGGGTAGAGAATAAAGTGAAAGCATAAAGGGTATCCACCCACCCCATAATAATAGAACTGTGATGTTTGAGGAAGTTAGTAGAAGATGGTTTAAAAGCAGATAAAATATGGAATTTGCTGCTTGTTTTTGTAGAGGCAGACAGTAGCTGTAGTTTCAAAGAAGAACTTCAAAAATTCAAGTACAAGATGTCCATAAATTAGTACCAAAAAACCAAGCAGGAATGCCAGCTTTAATGTCCTTAGGAGTATGAAGTGAATGGACCTCAAAAAGTGTCCAGGCTTAATGTGCTCAGTTAACACACTCTCTTGACACTGCTCGTGACATGCTAGCAGGCAACGCAGACTTGGTGACCCGGTAAGGCATTTGCTCTGGTCTTGCATTCAGAAATACATATATTTTCAACAAGCATTGTTCACTGTTTATTCACCACTGTACCTTTTTCAGAAAGCTAATTTGGAGATTCCTAGGAAGTGAAATGAAAAACAATGGTAAACATTTAAGCAAATGCATTTTATAATTTTGGAAAATTACGATATTACTGTTACAGATTGCAGAGCTCACATATATGCCAGCTGTGTGACAATGTGTGTATATGCTGCTGTGGGACAGGAGACACAAGTATTAGACTTATTTTACAGGATGCCTTCTGATGGCTTTACAGTTAACACACGAAGTACATTAGTGGAAAATCCTAGTCACTTTTTTTTTTTAATAATCCTTCATCTTCAGAGATAATGTTCATATGAAGAAGTCTAACATGCCCACTGACCTTTTTCAATATTTGCAGTCTGATTAAAGTGACTTAAAGGTTGTAGCATCTAAAGATGTATTCATTATAAAAAAAAAAATAGAGGTAAATTGCAACTCAGAAAGATCCTACAACATCTTAGGAAGATGACATTGTATCTACTCTTAAGTCCAGCTTTTCATATCAAGTGGGTAAGGATTTCCTTAAAAATATTAATGGTGTATAGTTAATTTTCCAATTAAATATCCGATGAGGAATTAATTTAGGTTCCCTTAAAATAATTTGGCAATGCACTAATTAAAGATCAATTTTGTTAATAAGATGTTTATTAAAATTTTAAGTGCCCTGTGAAATAAAAATGTAGTTATACTACCCCTTTTACAAACCTCAATAAATGCTTTCAGTCAATGGCTACTTAATTAGCGTACACCAGCTGCTTGAAACAACTGCCTTTTTATGATTTACTTTGGTGATAAATGTTTATCATTTGGCAATTGACTCTTCATATTTATATTGCATTCTAACATTTCTGAAGTAAGGTTTTTATCAGTTTTCCATGTCAAGAACTGCAGCTATATATACTGTTTTACTAATGCAGATCTAAAATCACAAATTCCATTGTGGCAGTCTTCTAAAAGTTGGTCATATCATGCGAGTATGCCTGCTTGCTTCTAATGTCTGAAGTTTTCTTGAACATTTGAAGTTATGACTAATTATTTTAGAATTTACTAATAAATAAAAAATTAGTTGATTCTTATTGTGCTATTGAAAAAGTATTATTCATAACTTTTTACAAATACCTCTAGTTTAGATAAAAGCTGTAACTGTTTTTTTTTTAAAGTTTTAGTTCTACTCATTCCCCCTTTGTTAACCAAACATGATTCTCTTAGATTGATGATACACATTCTTCTTGGCAGCTCAATGTTGGTTTTTACTCATGAATTATAGACTTCTAAAAATAATACAGTGAAATGAAGTGCTTCGGAGACTCATAAGTATAATGGTGTGAATAACATGAGTATGTTAAAAATAGCTTTTAGATTTACTTGAAAAATGTGTGGGATTTTCCCGTGGCAGAAAGTCTTTAGAAAAATTTTCTCAGCTATACACTATTTGACAGTAGCTCAGTACCTACGCAGAGCAGGAGCTCATTTGGTGTCTTGAGAAAAGCAGCTGACTCTGTGACAACTCACGATTGATCTCAATTTAGATAACTGATAGGTTATGTATAGACAGTTGAACAACAACTAAACTCTGCATAAACCTGATCCTTGAATCTCTCTGGAATTTTTTGTGTATTAAGGATAGGATGGAAAAAAAAAAAGGTAGAGCATTTCTTCTCATAGCTATATAACTTGCAGGTATTGCTAAAAACTAATAAATGCGTTTCCAGTGCTATTTCACATTTCTTCTTCTTTTTTCCTTCTGAATAAATGTGAATATCTGCATAGAGGCTAGAGAGGATTTTTAATTAAACTTGGCCATGAATTTGTTTATCTGATTTTGAAATTCAGAAGTTGGAATGTGTGGATAAAATTTGTAGATTTTATTTATATATAAATATTAGATCTTCCTAGACAAATTATTCTCAGATCCCCAACTACAGCAAGATGTCTTGATTTGTTTACTTTTTCAATAGCCAGGTGTGCTCGGTTTGTGTGGCGGGGTTTTTGGTAGCAAGGCAGGGGGCTACAGTGGTGGCCCCCTGTGAGAAACTTCTCAGAGCTCCCCTGGCTCCCAGTCTCTGGCCAAGGCTGAGCCAATTAGAGATGGTGACCATGCCTCTGTGGTAATGTACTTAAGAAGGGAAACCTGAGAGGTGGTTGGGACTTTGAGAATGAGTTATGGGGAGGACACCTATGTGAGCACCAATGTTAGTGGAAGGAAGAAGGAGGAAGGGGCGGGGGGGAGGTGTGCTGGAACAGAGAACTCACCTGTATTGGGTGGTGAGATGACAGGGCTGCCCCACCTGACACCCATGGAGGTCACCGGAGAAGCAGAGATTCTCCTGCGACCTGTGGAGGACCCTGGAACTCTGTGGGAAAAAGCCCCTGCTGTTTTCAGATTGTAGTTCAGCTACAACATGTGGAGGTGATCCACACTGGAGCATCTTGAGACGAATGCATCCTGTGGGGAGGACTGTCTCCTGTGAGAGGGACGCCTTGTGGAGCAGGGGGAAGAATGCAGAAGAGTGCTTCCCCTCCTTGGAGGAAGAAGTGGTGAACTGAGTGCACCCCCCATTCCCTGGCCCTGTGCCACTGAGATGGAGGTAGAGATATCAGGAACAAAACTGGGCCCAGGAAGAAGGGAGGGGTGAGGGGAGGTGTTTTTAACGTATGGTAATAGTTCTTACTGTCTCATTCTGTCTGTTAAGTGTCATTGTTGATAGTGTTTTGAACGGATGTTCTTTTTTTTCTTCCCCTAATGAGCCTGTCTTGCCTGTGACCATAATGGGTGAGCGACCCCTCCCTGTCCTTATCTTGATTCCTTAGCCTTTTCAGTTCATTTTTTTCTCCTTCCCAGTGCTGTGAGGGAAGGAGTGAGTGAATGGCTGCATGGTGCTCAGTGGCCCTCTGGGCTCAAACCATGACAATCCAGAAAAATCCACCTTTTGTTTGGAATGCACCAAGCCTTCTTTTTGGCTGTGTAGACCAACAATTCTGTACAGGTTCTTTGTCTAATATCTGCACTTGTTTGAGAATTTATAGGTGCCTTTGTTAATAAACACTCATTTCTGCCATTGAGCAAGTCTTTAGTATCTGATATTTTTTGTGGGTTGGTTTTTTTTTTGTTGTTTTTTTTTTTTTTTTTCCTATCAATGAGTGTCTTATTTTTCCCTGCAAAATACACTTTAATCTTGGGGGAAAGATGCACTACTCTCAGAGCCTGAAGATCAAGAGTTTGTATCTCTTTGATGTTAATAGATCTGTCATGTCTTTCCATTTTACAAAGAAAGCATTTTGAAGGATCGGTGAGAATAGAAAAGAGGTCTCTAATGTAAGAGCACCAAGTCTAAGCCTCTCAAATTTTAGATTTTGTGTCAGATCTGTGGCCCTTACAATCTTCCTCATATCAACAAGACAGCTTTTCTAATTACATACTACTATTTTATATTAGGTGTATTGCTATTTACTTCTTAGGTGAAGAGTGTAAAACCGCAACTGCAAATCATCAGAACTGTTCTGCTTGAGCTATAGGTCTTAAAACAGAAAGGACTGCCATCTCTTGTGCATATATCAACCCCAGAAATGACACTTAGGCATCTGACTGTAAGCAAGAGAGGGGTCTATATTGAGGCTGTCAGATTCAAAGGAAGAGGGTTTATTTTCTTAATTGTTTTCACAAGTGTCACACTGGTACCCTATCTGAAGCTAGCTTTTAAGAGGTAGATTAATAATCCTTGTTTGTAGTTCTTTACTTTAACCAGTATATTTGGACATTACAAGTAAATTTTAACAGCTTTCAGATTTTGGATTGAGAAAAAAGTTACTAAGGTAGGCAAGCACTCCTTGATATTTGGGAGAATACTGGTAGGAAAATGCAAGGCAGATAATGCACAGTTTCAAGGAAAGACGATGTCTTTGTCTGAGGTCTCAATGGTATCCAAAACACTGATCATTTTAGAAGACTACTGCAGTTTGTTTCCAAGAACTGGTTCTTGGAATAAAGGTAATATTTCACATTGTATGTTGAATCATTTAGACTCAAATGCTTTGAGATTGAAGTTTTAGAAAAGATCTTACGTCCCAGCTCTGTGAAAGTATTTCAGTGTTAATTTCTGATTATAGCACTGCTGTTTTACTGAAGAGAAATAAATTATGCTACAACTTTTATTCTGGAGGGAAAGTTATCTTCCTTTAATACACTTCTTTTCTCTTTAGAATGCACACTTGGTCCAGAAAAGACAATTAACATAGTAATGATTTAAAGGTGAATAAAAAATGGAATCACAAATACCATTTAACTATAAACAGTATTTTAGGATAATTTAAATCTCACCACTGTAGTATTTATCTCTAAATACTCCTAATATGACAGCTTTTAAAAGAGTCTGCAAGATTTCTCTGATAATTAACTTGTTTTCCTTTTTCTGCCAAAATACTATGTTACCCAAAGACATCGGAGTCTACGGTCTAAAAATAGTGTTGATACTCCAGTCTTCTTTTTTGTCACAATCTGAATACTAAGCTCCAAGTGCTGCCTGTCCTTTAGGACAATGGCTGTACTGTCCATACAGCTGTACTATTGGGTTATTATACCTCTTACAGTCTGTGGCCCAGTTAACTTCAGAGAAAGCTGGAGTGTTTTCTGACTGGAGATGGAGGCCGGGGGATATGTCTTCTGCTTTGAGAAGGTGGGTGTTTTGCTGTGAGGAAGAGCTCTTCTTCTGGCCTGGGTGGAATGTGGAGGGATTGCCTGTCCACTTGCAAAGCCCAGCGACAGGCCATGCCTGAACATCACCACCCACTGCTTACTCCATGTTCTGTGGCACCAGAGGGTGACCCTGCTTTTCTGCTGTGCTCTGAATCTCCTGTGGGCCTCACCCTGTTGGTTCAGCAATCAAGATTTCTTTTACCCTTTCTGCTTCTTCCTATGCATCCCTTTTCCCATTCAGCTGTCTTTATTCTTTCTCTTGCTGTCTTCTCCACTCCACTCTTAACATCAAAAGTAAGCACCAGTTTTCATAAATGTCCGTGAAATCTTGTACAGAAATGTCAATTATGCATCACAAATAGAAACAAAGCAGGAGCAGCCATGTGGAAATAATAGACTGAAAAATGCATTAAAGAAATTTTGTTTAAGTTGCAGAAACTCATTAGAGGTCAGTAAAGTAGCATTACAACATAAAGCTTAAGCAGTAGCAGCCTTGCTTTCTTCATATTCAAATGGACACACTTTCTCACTTTATTTCTGGTTTTTGGTATTTAAAATTGTTTTTACTTGACCAGACTGTTTCCAGAAATGACAAAGATCCTTTCAGTGGTATCTGTGTTGTATGATCAGACAAGCAGTCAGACACACAACACTTTTTTTCTGCTGATCTTTCCGTACTTTCAATGAAGAAAGGGTGAGCTCTCATTAATGACATAAAAATAAGCCAAACTCTAAGTTGTATCTGTCAGGACTAGACAGACGTTTTCAAAGGGGAGTGTAATTCTGCGCAAGTATTCTATTTTTTTTTCCTGTTAGAAAATAAAAATTTTTAACCCTGCAAACAATTTCAAGAATCGTCATTTTGCTAAAATTTAGCATACTTTCCCAACTTATTAGACTATGGGATCTGTAGAACTGCTAGCTTTGTCAAAGTTAGTTTTCCTTCTCTGCATACTTTTTTTTTTTAATTCAACCCTTATGTTTTATTGATTTTTTTTTTTTTTTTTTTTCTGAGACTGTATTAGCACAGCCTTCACACTTTACGTACCTGTAAGAAGAATGTAGTTTTCAGGGTCCTATCCTAAAAATAGAAAGTTTGGATAAACCTAATTGATTGTAGGCTTGCTGTTGTTCATTATCTTAATTAGTCTAAGTAATTAAAACATTAATTGATTGGCACTGATCCCTTGCTAACAAACAGTAAAGCTTAGTGCTTTCCTGCTTGATCCCATAAGACCTGCCATTTCAGTTCTTCATGCAACTCTTCGTTTGTGGTATTTGTGCTGTCAGGAGGCATGAAGTCAGTGCACAGCACTGTAGCTCTCCACCATGAACAGCACTGGGAGGGGATTAACCTAACCTATTGGTTGTACTGTGAGACAAACTGCTTCTTGATGTGTGTTACCTCAGTGAAAAATAAAAGACAATACCAAGCTGACTGTAGCTAACTAATGCTGGACAATGAACCATGTAACAGAGTTCATTGTAGAGACCTGACTGAGTTTTTTGTCAATTAATTTTCATTGTTCACAGTTTTACGTAACATTCTTTTGTGGATGTGTATTTAGATTAAAATGTTTTGGGTACAGAATGATTAATATTTTGCTTTAGCGGTACCAGGTTAGACATTCACCTGTCTATACTCAGGATTATAAGATGAGTCAAAATCTGCATGACAAATTCAGTGACTGAAAATTTGTTTCTAGTAATTTTGATCAGCTAGAACTGTATCAACTAATACTGTATCAGCTAGTACTGATCAAACTACTGTTCAGTTCATACTGATCAGCTAGAACTGGATCAAAATAGTGATCTTTTGAAAACTACGTAATTGACACTGGCTAATTTCTCAAGTTTATGTGACAGAGTTGGTAATTTCATTCCAAGCTAGACATCTAGGATATTGGGAGGAATTTCTTCACCGAAAGGATTATCCAACATTGGAATGGGCAGCCCAGGAAAGTGGTTGAGTCACCATCCCTAGAGGTATTTGAAAGATGTGTACACCTGGTGCTTAGGGACATGGTTTAATGGTGGACTTGGCAGTGTGAAGTTTATTGTTGGACTCAATGATCTTAAGGCTCTTTTCTAAGCTAAATGATTCTGTGATTCTATCCTGGAAACTTTGTGTAAGTAAAGCAGCTCATAAGTTTGGCAAATTTCTGCTTAAATTCTAAGAACCAATCCATTAATCTATGTGTGAATATTCACAATAAATTTTTGAATTGCCTCAGGAGTTTGTTTGGATATACTTAAGATTGATATTTGTCCTTGGGTTCATTAGGGATGTAAAATGAAAGTGGAGAAATTCTTACATTTCTTTCCTTAAATAAGATATTTTATCAAAACTCTGCACAAGGTGCTGTTCTGAGGGACCTGGGCAGGATAGAGGAATGGGCTGACAGGAACTTCATGAAGTTCAAGAAAGGGAAGTGGCAAGCCCCACACCTGGGGAGGAACAATGCCTTGCAAGATGGGGGTTGACCAACTGAAAAACAGCTTGACAGAAAAGGGCCTCAGGGTCCTGGTGGACAAAAAGTTGACTGTAAACCAACAATGTGTCCTTGCAGCAAAGAAGGTCAACAGCTCCCTGGGCTGAGGTGATTGTTGTCCTCTATTCAACACTGGTGAGATGCATCTGGAGTGCTTGGTTCAGTGGTGGGCTCCTCAGTACAAGAGTGACATGGATGTGATGGATTGAATCCAGTAAAGGGCCACAAAGGCAATGATGGGATTGAAACATCGTTCATACAAAGAGAAACTGAGAGCTGGTACTGTGTAGCCTGAAGGGAGAAGGCTTAGTGAGATCTTAGATCATATGCATATATAAATACCTGATGGTAGGGAGTAAAGATGTGGGAGCCAGACTCCTCTCAGTGGTGCCTAGTGACACCACAAGAGGCAGTGGGCACATACTGAAACACATGAAACTCTATGTAAACATAAGATTTTTTTTATTATTACTGTTATTCCAAGAGTGACTAAGCACTGAGCAGGTTGTTGAGAATGTTTGCAGACTCTTCAGTCTTGGAGATATTTAAAACTGAACAAAGCATAACTGTGGGCAACCTTCTGTATGTAGCTGGCCCAGTTCTGAGCCAGGGCTGGACTAGACACTCTCCAGATGTGGCTGCCAGCTTTAGTGAATCCATGGTTATCTGAAAATTAGTGCCTAAATTTTAGTGTGTCCTTACTACATTTAATGTTTTATCTCAACTATTGATATGAAACTGTGGAAGTTAAATATTATTGAGACTACTAGTTTTATGGAAATAGGTGTAAGAATGGGAGATCTTATATCAAAAAAATCTATTTTCTTAACATAGGGAGGAATGAGAGCAGAATTGGCAGTTTAAAAATAGATTGAAGTTCTTTTGCATCAAAAATTAACATCAACATATTCACAATGGAAAGCAAAGCCAAAACTTGAAAGTGTTAACACAAGAATATATACAATCATGAGAGAAAAACAAGTAGGAGAGATAGGTGACATACAAAAGACATGTCAAGTCTACCCTTTCAAGTTCTACATGTTCCAGTTTAATGCCACTTACAATAAGTCAAAGAACTGCATGACTTGAGGTCTCTGTCTTGCATGTATCACTGTCACTTCAGGTGGTGTTCTACATCTGAATTCTGTGACCAAGAAAACTATTATTTATTTTGGCTGAAGGAATGATATCTTTTTCATAAATATATCTTCTCAGTTATCTGTATAATAAATGTCTTTTAAGTGTGTGGGTGAAATCCTGCACAAATTAAATCAGTTGGAAAATTGCTATCCAAAGTACAGAGTCCAGGGCTTATATCTTCCTCTTTATTTACACTGTGTGAAACATTCTGTCAGAGTTCCATATGCAGTAAGTAAATCACTGACACACATTAAATTGATACATTTATAATAAAAGCCATAAAAGCTAACTAGGTATCAGTTAAAAAATAAAAGACTCTTGTGTATGCCTAGTACATTTCAGTACTAACTTTGACCAGGCCATTAGAAGTACATTTAATCAAAATTCTTAATTTGAACAGTGCCTTTACTGGTTTTCGTTCTCAAGTATATGTGTTGAAAAGCTTTAGATTAAAAAGTTGGTATAATTTACTACTTTATTAAAATATACCATGAGTTCTATGAATAGAAATTGTGTAATGCACAGAATACCTTTTCTTTTTTTCGATGCTTGAAGTTGTTCTAATAGTGTAATAAAAATGTGTGTTTTGTTCTAGATGAATATATAATTTCCTACTGAATGACAGGCAAAACAAACTTTTCATTTCAAACCAGATTAATTTTCAATCCTGAACTGCTTTTCATTAATACTTTCTGCATTATTTTTTTACTTCCCTGATTTTCTAATTACGTTTTAGACAAGAAAAAGGTAATAATATTTAAAGATTAAAACCTAATTATTTTCTTTGTACACCATTCTGTGGTGAAGATTGCTTAAAATGAGTTGAAGCTGAAAAATGTGTTTTATTATTTATGTTTGTATGTGTCATGTTGACATTAAATTTCTATAAATATTAGTCATAAAGTAGTTTTTTCATCTGTTCACTGTTAGATTGAATTGCCAGTTTGTCTTCAGAAATGAATGAGAATCCTGATGGTGACCGAAGCTTTATAATACAAGACACTATCTCTCTCACTAGTTAGAAATAATAAAAGCACATCACAATACATCTTGGCCATTAATGGCTGACCTCTAGTGTGCAGCGGAGCCATGTAATTGAATAATCCTGTTTGTGAAGAGAGTGAGTGATTATAAGAAATGGAATTTAAGTACAGTAAAATGATAAGGGAACTGCTTGATGATGGTGAAAACAGTTATAAAATGGAAAAAGCCCTGCTTTTGATCCCTCTGGGCTGTCTATTTTACTGTGCCTAAGGAATTATAGGGCTGATCACAAACAGATGCGAATAATAATTGTGCTTTCTTTTTGACAGTGGCACAATTCCACAGGTGAAAATAATTCTGAGCCATGAGAATGAAACTGTTCTCTTACATTTAGTTATTCATCAGTGAAATGTTACTCACAGATGGAAAAAAGAAAAAAGGGTAAATGTAGATAGTTTAGACTAATTGAAAAGACAGATTGGGTAACAAAAGATTTCAAAGCCTTGACTATTCCTGCTGCTGACAATAGTAATCCTGTGGTGTTCCCTACAATACAAAATTATCTTTGAATTGGAACTTAGATTTAATGGTGTGATGTTTCCAAATAATGATTAATCATGTTTTGGTGCTACTTCAGGCTTTTACTTAAAAACAAATGAAGAAAGGACAGATGCATTTTCCCTTTCATCTGATGTAGAAATTGATGGATATATAGAGAACAAAATAAAGTGTTCCTGTAAAATTTTATTAATTACAAAAGACAAAGAAGAATGATCTGCACTAGAATTCTGGATTTGAGTGAAGACTATTTCTAGTAAATAAATTAAACTCAAGGCTTAAGATAAGATCAAATGCTATGCAAAGGGTTCAAAAATACATAATCATAACCAAATTGTCAAATTAAGTTAGAAATGAAAATTTTACAGATGCAAATAAGATTAATATGGACAAATGAGGATATTTGATATCCATTGCAACCTTTTTTTTTTTAAACTTACGTATTTAAGCTGCGAGGTGTGTATGTAAGGGTTCTGCATGTTAGTTACAGTTGCCTATTAAGAAGGGAGCTCAAATACAGATTAGATGCAATATTTAACATCTGTTTCTGTAAGAAAGGACTGATATAATCATGTTTATTAGGTTATCTATGCAATAGGTTCATAATTTAAGAACTACTTTTTTAGGAAAGGCAAGGCTTGTGATGACTGGAAAGACCTTTTACTATTATAGTGGTTATGTATTTAATGCAGGTTTTATTCTATGAAAGCACATAGATTATAAAAATCTTCTTGTACATTTTACATTTATATCGATCTTACAAATATATGCTTCATCAATTACTCTCCTGCTATGTAATACTGAAACTGTCTTAATACAGCCAAATTTGCGTATGTGTTAGTAACAATAGAAATGTCACAAATTTCATGCAGGTTTGTTTTCCAGCTTACGTCATAGAATGAATTAATGCTGATACAGTCTCACATGATGGTATTCTAGAAGAACTTTTTTCAAAGAGCATTTGAGTTATTTAATATTCAAAGTATGTGAAGTCTGTCTCTTTTGAAAAGCATTTCTCATATTCTAATATAAAGACATTATCTTATCACAGTAGTAGGTAGAAATCACTAAATGAAATATATTTTCTGTGGCAATACATATACTTGTTATTCATGTGTAGCCTCCTGTCATCTGCTTCAGCTACTTTTTTCTATATAAAGAATAGGATTAAATGAATTCTAAATGAGGCATTGTGATTGAAATCTAATCCGAATGGTGAAGATATTTCAAGAAAATATCCAGTACATAAATACAGTGATAAAACTCAAGAAATATAATAATATTGTAGCAGCCTGCTTTTTAGTCACATCAAAGTATACACACCTCATATTGTTTTCAGGTTTATTGACAACTTTGATACAGCTTTTTGCCATCTCTCTGCCTTTTTCTCTTGTTTTTCTTTTGTTGGCGTTAGGTCAAAATGTCTTGAAAATAACCTCCTCTCCCCACAAACATGGTTTAGTAACCTCCTAGTGCAGCTGCTCAGCATCTGTGTTCCAGGCACAGAGCTGTACTGCTAGGTTTCATAAAGAAAATGAAGGATCCTTTTACAGTTTGCCTTAATTTCATTATAATTGTTAGATGTGCATTGATTGACCAATTGATTGAACATAAAATAATTAATGTTCCAACTTAACAAATAAATTAGTTTGTAAATATTCTGAAAAGGCCCAAATCAGGCAAGAACGTAGCAGAATAAATATTTTCAAGTAATATTTTAGTAAGTGAAACTTTAGTAAGTGTAAAATACCACATATTATTTCTATGCTATTTATCAGTAACCTATTTTATTTTTTAGGCATACATTAATAATAATTACAAATAATAATGTAGCTGATAGTATATAATAGTACAACTGCGTAGTAAAACAACTTATAATAATTATAATTATATAAGATTCTTGTCATCTTTTGTAGGATAGATATATTTTTATGTCATGAAATCAGTTAATCTACTATTAGGTCATGCAAACAGTTCTAATAGGGGCATTAGTATTACTTCTTTTGATAACAATTCACTTTTCACAACCTGGAGCATAATTTTTTGTGCATTCAATCTTTATTTCTTTTTTCCCTCTGTGTCTGCTCCCCACTACCTTTAACATTCTGTCTTGCTGTCTGAATGCTTACATAAGTGATTTTTCTCCTGCAGTGTTGAGGAGCAGTAGGTATGTCAGTGCTACAAGAGGTCACAGAATGAAAGCTAAGTCAGCCAGTAGTAATACCAGATGATACAAGCACCATTTTCTTTCTGTTCTCCATCATGAGTTTTATTTCATTGCATTTGAGATATGACAGCTGTAACTGCCTTCACTTACTAAATTTATTTCTCTTCCTGTTTTTGCCCTATAATATCCTTTTGGAGCAGTGACAGGTGTAGAAACAACCTGTAGTAGTTGGAGCATGGATCTCTTCCCCACACTGATAGTGGCATGCATTCCTTAATTTTGTGGTTTTGGAGAACAACCCAGACTGCCATGTTTTAAGAAAATTTTGCAGCCCGTGGATCTAGCTGCTGTTTCTCTTCCTTTATTTTCAGCTGGGTTGCCAGTCTGCTAGAATCCTTTTGGTCAAGATCCTACTGAGAGGTGCAGTAAGGTCCAGAACAGTATCTGATGAAAAAGGTGCTTAGCAGGAACATAAGGCTTCTGTAGATCAACAGACAAATGCTACTTTCTCATATGTATTGTCCCAGTATCAACAGCAAATGAACATAAGCAAGCAAAAGTTTTGCTATCGAAACGCCTGTTTAATACCAATTGGAACAGAACCATACTAAGTGCAGGTTTAAACGATCCAAAAAAAGGTTGCACAAAGAGAAATCAGGATTTATTCTTTTGAGTTTTATTTATTACGTTGAAGTAAGATTCCTAGATACAGGAAGACAGCAAATTTATTGACTGAAATATATATTATTTTAATTCTTCTCAAACTGTATTTTTTTTCCCATTATTTTTAACGTTTTCTTCTACAGTTTTTTGGTGTTTTTTGACTATTTGCCCCATAAGTTCTTTATTTTTGTAAAATAGTCTTAGCCTTATGTTTAGTGTTTTTTTGTAATATGGAATTTCTGTAAGTTTGTAACATTTACTGTTACAATTCTGCTTTGGAAAGATTGTTTTATTTTGAGATATCAAGAGGATTTGTCTTAAGGAGATAAGAAAAAAAGATACTGATGTCAACCTAGTTTTTGTGGTATTTCAATATTAAGTTTTGTTGTACGCTTTCGTAGCATTTTCCAGAAAGCAATAGTCAGAAGCAGCATTGGACTATGCTTGTCACTATGTGGTCTATGTATACAAGCCAGGTAGCTGCAAATGGTTGATTGTATTTTGAATGAACTAATTTGTTCTTAGATGAATATTCAAGTCTGTATCCAAGCCAGCCTTCTGTTCCACACAAATTGTATCCTGGTGAGTTAGTTCCCAGCACCATAGCACATCAGCTAAACAGAATGGTGTCACACATAATTGCTAACCGTGGTTCTTGTTTTTCACTTTACTATGCTAAGGAAATGGTTCTAGGGCCAAAGATACAACTAATGAAGAGAAGTCATTAGGAATTGTTAGTGTACATCCAAAAGAAGAAATAGGACTTTAATTTAAGTAGTGTGTAAAGGAAGTATTAACATATGTCTTTACAAGGAATTTCTTTATTTTAATTAATCTCTCACTCCTCATTCGTAGACTGTTAGTTAAGTTTTTTTGGTTTTGCCCTTATTTCTGTTTTTCTTTTTTTTTATCAGCCAGGTATAAATATTTTTAAATTTGTGATGTAGATGGTCAAGTGATATAAAATGTATTTTATTTCCTGCACATTTCATGAAAGAGACTCAGATCAAAGAAAACACACTCTTTTTTTTCTTATAAAATGAATATTTTTGGTCTTGAGATGTAGAAAATTGGTGGTATCTTGGTAATGTTAAGGTTTTGATGCAGTCCATGACATTGGAAATTTGCCGAGTGTATTACCAGTTTGATAACTCTCTCATGTTCAATATGCCTTTCTGTGATTTTGTGAGGTAGTAAAATGTTTGGGGCATAGAATCATATATTTTGCTATCATTTCACTTTAAGCCACTGTTAAAAATAAAATTATCTGTGATAGGAAACTAGTGTACCAGGTTACTAAAATACACTGACCAAATCATTCATATTTGCTCTAAAATACTCACTTTTTAATTTCTTAACCTCTTTCTGCTATGTTTTATTTTCTTTTAATACATGCTTTGCGTTGATTGAAGCATTAAAAGAGGGGATTTTCTACAGCATATGAGAGGTGGGTGCCCAGCTCCCATTGATTTTTACCTGGGACTGGGAGTTTTAAAAATCCAGATTGATCAAGGAACTTAAAATCACTGACAATTCAGTGGCTGAACATGAAGTAGAATGAAGATCTGTTCTGTTTGGTTTTGATGCACTGGTTTGTTATGGGACATCTTTCCATTTCATGTAGTTTTTGAAAAGGTAGATTTTTTGGAAATGGAATCTCAAAAGGAAGGTTATAGGATATTAACATAGCTGTGGTGAGCATTATGCTACAGAATGGTAAAATTTGCCTATTAAATATTAGAATAAATCTCTTATATAGTGTTAAATCATTGAGCTTCATCCTGAATCAGTTTCTGAACATGACTCTTTTGATAACTCATACTATTTCTAATTTATAGCCTACATTTACTGTTGTTCAGTTCATACCAGAACTGTTATTTTAACCTTGCAAATGCAGCCAGTAAGACATTAAAAAAGGAGGAAATGAGTGAAGAAGAGAAAAGAAAAAGGCACTTTTGAGTTTTCTCTATCACCTTACATCTGCACAAAAATTTAAATCAGCACTTCTGAAGGATTAATGAAAAGAAGAGTGGCAGCCACCCACCCAGAAGCTCATCTGCCTTTGAAAAAGTTTTAATTTAGCTGTTGGTAGCTCTGTGTCATAGTCCCTGATTTTCCTGATGTTGCATCTCTCCATTGGCCCCTTTCCTCTGAACCATTTTCAGACATTTATTCTTCTGCTGATTCAGATATGCTAAATCCCAAGTGAACCATTTGCATGGTTCCAGCTGAAAGATGCCCAGACAAGTCCTAGGGGATGAACAGCTGCTTGAGGCAGTAAACCGGTTATTGTTTTGAAAATGGTAAATTGATAAGTTGATTTCCTTTGAGACTTAGCCTTAGTTTCTAACCACTTGGTCTTTGCCTTATGCTTATAACTGTGCTTATCATTTGAATAAACCTTCTTCTTCCCTTGTGTTTACCCACTAGCCCCTTTGTTCTCCTTTCCAAAGTACTTACCAATAGCAGCTAGCCTTTATTTTTCAGGCTGGCTT
The DNA here is from genome assembly GCF_047716275.1 of Strix uralensis. NCBI lineage: Eukaryota > Metazoa > Chordata > Aves > Strigiformes > Strigidae > Strix > Strix uralensis. The sequence goes on along the minus strand of NC_134012.1, from coordinate 32,065,284 downwards.
ACTGAGTCTTTCCTGAAACATGGAATCTCTTTTTCTTACCCTGGTACACCCTATCTATATCTTTTCCATTTGGAATGCACTTTTCTTGCACATGGATAACTGAAATGTGTGTAAGCTTAAAGATGTAATATTATCAAAGACTAGATCTTTTATGTCATTAACATTAGTTCTCCAACTCAACAAGGAAAGTATATTCTCATTCTTTTCAGAAACTTATTTGCCTTTGAAACAGCTGCATTTCTTTGACTCTTCAGAATAATTTCATGATTAATTCATATATGTATGTATTTTTCTACTGGATATAATAACCACCCTTTGCAGTAGTCTTTAAGCACCTTACCTTGTACTTTTTACAGCTGACACTTCTTTCTCTTATTCCAATACTCTAGATCCAATCCTTTAGCGTGATATTCAGATCCTCCTCTGTTATGGCAACACCATCCACCATAATGGAAGGCAATCCCTTTTAGTTTTGTATCATCGTTAGCACATTTCATTAGCCAATTCTGTTTATTGCAGCAAAGTGGATAATTATAATTCTTAAAATCCCAAAGCTGATCCTGCAGGAATAATGTTATAAATTACATGTAGCTTTATAGTGGTTTGTTTTTTTTCAGCTCAGTTCAGGATAGTTTGTTCTGTGTTTTATAGTTCTTGCAATAATCCCACTTTGTTTTTATTTTAATCATTAATTTCCCATTTCATGCATGCTTTACTGAAGAATACAGACAGTGATATTTTAATACAAATAGATTAGTTTTTCCTTGTGTCTAAAAAATCAAGTGTTCTATCAAAGAAGGATAATAAACTAATCTAGCATAGTCCAATTCTAATCAATCTCTGTTGTAATTCATCCTGTTTGCATTTTTCTTTGTGTCTTTGTCTGTTATTTATTTCTATTATTTATGTCTATTATTTATTTCAAAACTCACAGAATCACAGAATCATCTAGATTGGAAAGGACCTTGAAGATCATCTAGTCCAACCGTTAACCTAGCTCTGACAGTTTCCAACTGCACCATATCCCTCAGCGCTATGTCAACCCGACTCTTAAACACCTCCACGGTGGAGGCAGCCCATTCCAACGCCTAACAACCCCTTCTGGAAAGAAATACTTCCTAATATCTAGTCTAAACTTTCCCTGGTGCAATTTGAGGCCATTACCTCTTGTTTTATTGCCATTACTTGGTTGAAGAGACTCATCCCCAGCTCTCTGCAACCTCCTTTCAGGTAGTTGTAGAGGGCAATGAGGTCTCCCCTCAGCCTCCTCTTCTCCAGACTAAACAACCCCAGTTCCCTCAGCCGTTCATCGTACGACATGTGCTCCAGAACTGCACCAGCTTTGTTGCCCTTCTCTGGACACACTCGAGTAATTCAATGTCCTTTTTGTAGTGAGGGGACAAAAACTGAACACAGGAATCGAGGTGCAGCCTCACCAGTGCCGAGTACAGGGGCAAGATCACTTCCCTGTCCCTGCTGGCCACGCTATTGCTGATGCAAGTCAGGATGCCATTGGCCTTCTTGGCCACCTGGGCACACTGCTGGCTCCTGTTCAGCTGTCTGTCAATCAACACCCCCAGGTCCCTCTCTGACTGGCAGCTCTCCAGCCACTCCTGCCCAAGCCTGTAGTGCTGCTGGGTGTTGTTGTGGCCCAAGTGCAGCACCCGGCATTTGGCCTTATTGAAGCTCCTACAGTTGGCCTTAGCCCATCGCTCCAGCCTGTCCAGGTCTCTCTGCAGAGCCTCCCTACCCTCGAGCAGATCAACACTCCCACCCAACTTGATGTCGTCTGCAAACTTACTGAGGGTGCACTCTATCCCCTTGTCTAGATCATCAATAAAGATGTTAAACAGGAGTGGCCTCAAAACCAAGCCCTGGGGGACACCACTCACCACTGGCCACCAAGTGGATTTAACTCCGTTCACCACAACTCTTTGGACCCGGCCATCAAGCCAATTTTTTACCCAGCAAAGCTTGTGCCCATCCAAGCCTCGAGAAGCCAGTTTCACCAGGAGAATGTTGTGGGAAACGGTGTCAAAGGCCTTACTGAAGTCAAGGTAAACTACATCCACAGCCTTTCCCTCATCCAACAAGCAGGTCGCCCTGTCATAGAAGGAGATCAGGTTTGTCAAGCAGGACCTGCCTTTCATAAACCCATGCTGACTGGGCCTGATCATCTGGTTGTCCCACATGTGTTGTATGATGGTACTCTGGATGAGCTGCTCCATCAGCTTCCCGGGCACTGAAGTCAAGCTGGCAGGCCTGTAATTTCCCAGATCATCCCTCCCAGTTTCCAATCTGTCGGGACCTCCCAGGTCAGCCAGGACTGCTGGTAAATGATGGAAAGTGCCTTGGCGAGCACCCCAGCCAGCTCCTTCAGCACCCTCTGGTGTATCCCATCAGGTCCCATAGACTGGTGTACGTCTATGGGATGCAGCAGGTCAATGTCTCCTGGATTGCAGGGGAGTTGTTCTCCCAGTCTCTGTCTTCTGGATGAGGAGGCTGGATTCCCTCAGTACAACTAGTCTTGTTATTAAAGACTGAGGCAAAGAAGGCTTTAAGCACCTCAGCCTTTTCCTCATCACTTGTTACCCTGTTTCCTCCTGCATCTAGCAGGGGATGGAGGCTCTCCATGGTCTTTCTTTTGCTACTGACATACTTACAGAAACATTTCTTGTTCTCCTTGATTGCTGAAGCCAGATTAATTTCCAGCTGGTCTTTAGACCTCCTGATTTCCGCCCTGCATAGCCTCACAGCATCTTTGTAACCATTGTGAGTGACTAGTCCCTTCTTCCAAAGGTTGTAGACTTTCCTTTTTTCCCTGATTTGCAGCCAGAGCTCCCTGTTTAACCAGGGTGGTCTTCTCTGGCGCTGGCTTCTCTTACAGCACCTGGGGACTGCCTGTTCCTGAGCCATTAAAACTTTCTTCTTAAAGAGTGCCCAGCCTTCCTGGACCCCTATACCCTTCAGGATTGTCTCCCAAGGGATCCTTTCAAGCAGGTGCCTAAACAAGACAAAGTCAGCCCTTTGGAAGTGCAGGATGTCAGTTCTGCTTAGCCCTCTCCTGGCCTCTCTAAGAATTGAGAACTCTATTATTTCATGATCGCTGTGCCCTAGTCGTCCTCCGACCGCCACATCGTCCACCAGTCCTTCTCTGTTCACAAAGAGGAGATCCAGCAGGGCACCTTCTCTGGTTGGTTCTCTCACCAGTTGCGTCAGGAAGTTGTCTCCTGCACATTCCAGGAATCTCCGGGACTGGTCCCGCTCTGCTGTGTTGTATTTCCAGCAGATGTCTGGGAACTTATCTTCTCCCACAAGAACAAGGGCAAGCGATCATGAGATTTCTCCTAAATGCCTATAGAATATTTTATCCACCTCTCTGTCCTGGATGGGTGGCCTATAGTAGCCTCCTACTACAACATCTGCCCTGTTGGCCTTCCCCCTGATTCTACCAGTAGTGGGACTGTTTCTATGTGTATACATACAACATGTAAACATCATGGTAAGGACACGAAGTACAGTTTCTCATTTGGACTGGCAATTACATTAAGTAAAATATTTTATTTGTATTCAAGTTCTCTTGGCAATGTTGTGATAATGGGTTTTATTATATTATAGATAATCAGGCACTTTTGGTATGACTGTGAAAGGATCTAGTGCAGGAATATCATTACCTTTTGTTATCTACTTACCTTTATTAAATATTTTTCTGATACCATATGTTACAAACTAAGGCTTTTGGTCAGTAGGGGATTCATGGCATGTCTTTAAAGAATGTGTTTTAACTTCTTAACGTGTAATTTCCAGCTGAATATAATCTGTTGCCTAAATTCATGTCTGAGCGGTCCTACTGACTTCAGTAGGATTAAAATGTGCTTCATGTTAAATGTCTTTTTAAATGCATCACAGAATTATGCCTATATCTGATACAACAGTTAGAATCCTGTGAATGATCTCTAAAATTTATTAGTGCTTGTCTAGTGCATGTAAAGATTAGTTTAGTCTCTTCATTCTTTGTAATAGCATACACATACAGTCTGAAGAGATTTTAATGTCTCATTTCAGTCATGACTAGGGAAAAAGGGACACCATTGTCCAGATGCAGATAACAATGCTGTTCAGAAAAATTAATATTTATATATAAAAAGGAAAAGATGGAAATAACTATTTATTTTTTTATCTGGATTTTAATTTTGTAGAAATTAAACCAGCTTTAAGTCTCAGTGAGTTGTAGTATTGTGCTTAAGTGTGGTGGATTAACAGTGTCTGGCTGCCAGGTGCCCACTCAGCTGCTCTGTCACTCCCCCTTCTCAACAGGATGGAGTGAGAAAATAGGATAAAGAAGCTTGTGGATCAAGATAAGGACAGGGACATCACTTACCAATTACCATCACAAGCAAAACAGACTTGACTTGCGGAAGATTAATGTAATTTATTGCCAAATAAAAATAGAGTAGGATAGTAAGAAACAAAGAGAAAACTAAAAATAATTTCCCCTTACTCCACTTCTTCCCAGGCTCAACTTCACTCTTGACTCTTCTACCTCCTCCCCTGTGAGTGGTGCAGGGGGGGTGGGGAATGGGGATTGCAGTTGGTTCACAATGCTTCAGCTCTGCCAATCCTTCCTCCTTATGCTTTTCCCTGTCTCCAGCATGGATACCCTGTGGTATACAGCCCTTCACGAACTGCTCCAGCATGGGCCCTTTGCATGGTGTGCAGTCCTTCAGGAACAGACTGTTCCAGCCTGGGTTCCCCACATGCTTCAGTTCCTGCCAGAAAACTTGCTTCTTTGTGGGGTCCTCTCCACAAGCTGCAGCTCCTGCCAGGAGTCTGCTTCTGCATGGTCCTTCCATTGGGCCTAAGCTTGTTTCAGGGCATATCCCCCTCCTGCATCATGGGGAGCTCTATGGGCTACAGTGTGAGTATCTGTTCTATTGGGGTCCTCCATGGGCAGCATGGGGACAACCTGTTTCACCACAGTCTTCTCCACCGGCTACAAGGGAACCTCTGCTGCAGTGCCTGGAGCACCTCACCCCCTCTTCCTTCACTGACCTTGGTGGCTGCAGGGCTGTTTCTCCCACATTTTCTCACTCTTCTCTTACAGCTGCTTTTCAGTGTGTTTTACCTTTCTGAAGTACATTATCACAGAGACACCACCAGCATTACTTATAGGCTCTGCAGTGGGTCTGTTGGAGGTGGCTGGACCTGGCTCTGTCTGGTTTCCTCTCACAGAGGGGCAGCCCCTGGTTTCCTCTCACAGAATCCACACCTGCAGCCCCTGTTATGAAAATCTGTCTATGTAAGACCAGTACAATGTCATCTTCCAGTTTAGTTTTCATAATATCATCAAAATCTCTGTAAGAAATGAAGTCTAAAGATTCTAAGAAGAAAAAAACAGTTTAGTCAGGTCTTGGAAGAAAAGTATCAGAGAGATTTTTCATGTGCAATCTTAAGAATGCCCTTTCTAAATGTTGCTCTCTTGCACACACTCAATTTGAAGCACTGAACATTTTTCTAAGATTTTAGAACTAGTGGCTGTCAGTACCAATCTTAACTGTAGCTTTAGTGTTGCGGTATCATGTCTGACTGAAGCTCCCATGATACATGTTGAGGTACTCTGGAGAGTGAAGGGAAAGTCTTTCAGAAGAGTAAGTAGCATGGCAAAGTGTTAACTGACTATTTGGATCATGTAAGATAGGTCTTATCAGAGCAGTCACCAATAAATTGCTACCCAGTAATTATTTTATTATGTGAAAAATTCTAATTTTCCTGTGTGCTGCAACTCAAAACTTTTTCATAAGTGTGCTTCACAATTTTAAAGAATTTTATGTTTGTTACTTTTGTAGTTTTCATACCACAGTAATCCAGAGAAGCCTAAAAATGTCACTACCCAAATTAGTCCTTGTAGCTTATGTTAAAACGTAAGTAGACGAGCTGGTCATAGTTTTGGGGTCTAAAATATTTGTTGGGTGACCACAAGCCATACTGAGGCTTGACGAAATTTGGTGAATTTCAAAGGAGGTAGAAAAATTGAGCTGACATTTTGAGAGCTAACTGATGATATCACTATAAGATTTGAGTTAACAGACGCTTTGTAGATACTTTAGACATTGAAAATCTCTTGGGTTATGGTGAAGTGATGAGCATATCTTCTCCTTTTAATTTCCTTTGATTTTTTTTAATTTTCAGAGAATCATGGAATCATAGTCATAGAATGGTTGGGGTTGCAAGGCACCTTTAAATATCGTCTAGTCCACCTCCCTGCCATGGACAGAAACATCTTTCACTAGATCACATTGCTCAGATCCCTGTCCAGCCTGACCTTGAACACTTGCAATCGTGGGACATCCACAGCTTCTCTGTACAAGCTGTTGTAGTGTCTCACCACCCTCATAGTAAAGAATTTCTTCCTTATGTCCAATTTAAATCTACCATCTTCCAGTTTAAAACCATTGCCCCTTGTCCTGTCACTACAGGCTCTGATAAAAAAATCCCTTTCCATCTTTCTTATAAGACCCTTCTAAGTATTGAAAGGCTGCAATAATGTCTCACTGGAGCCTTCTCTTCTCTAGGCTTAACAATCCCTACTCTGTCAGCCTTCATAGGAGAGGTGTTCCAGCCCTCTAAGCATTTTCATAGCTCTTGTCTGGACCACTCTAACCAGTCCATGTCTTTCTTGTACTGTGAACCCCAGAGCTGGATGCAGTACTCCAGGTGGGGTCTCAGAAGAGTGGAGTAGAGGGGGAGAATCACCTCCCTTGACCTGCTGGCCACACTTCTTTTTATGCAGCCCAGGATATGATTGGCTTTCTGGGCTGCAAGTATACATTGCTGGCTCATGTCCAATTTTTTATCCGCCAGTATGCCCCGAATCCTTCTCCACAGGGGCACTCTCAATCCATTCATTCCCCATCTGTATTGATCTATCTATATTGATACTGTTGATTGCCCTGACCCAGGTGTGGGACCTTGCACTTGGCCTTGTTGAACTTAATAGGGTTTACATGGGCCCACTTCTTAAGCCTGTCAACATCCCTCTGGATGGCATCCCTTCCCTCAAGCATATCAGCTGCACCACTCAGCTTGGTGTCTTCATATTTGCTGAGGGTGCATTCAGTACCACTACCTATGTCATTAAAAAAGATATTAAATAGTACTGGTCCCAGTATGGACTCTTGAGGGACACCAGTTGTTACTTACTTCCACTTGGTGTCATTGATTATAATTCTTTGGATACAACCATCCACCCACTTCCTTATCCATCTAATAGTCCATCAGTCAAACCCATACCTCTCCAATTTTGTGGCAAGAATGTTCTGTCAGACTGTATAAAAGGCCTTACAGAAGTCTAGGTAGATGGCATGAGTTGCTCTTCCCTTGTCCACTGATGCAGTTACTCCATCGTAGGCAGCCACCAAATTAGTCTGGCAGCATTTGGCCTTGGTGAAGCCATGTTGGCTGTCTCTAATCACCTCCCTGCCTTCCATATATTTGATATGTCTTCCAGGAGGACCTGTTCCATGATCTTACTGGGAATGGAGGTGATGCTGACTGGTCAGTACTTCCCAGGATCCTCCTTTTTACCCTTTTTAAAAATGGGTGTGATGTTTCCCTTTTTCCAGTCACTGTGAACTTCACCCAAATGCCACAACTTTTCAAATATGATGTAGAGTGGCTTGGCAGCTATGTCAGCCAATTCCCTCAGGACCCTGGGGTGGATCTCACTGGGTCCCATGTGTTGCTCAGTACTTCTAATGTAAACTTTTTTCTTGTATGATTTTCTTTATTCTGGCTCCTAGCATTCAGACCTGTTGCAATCTCTGGGAATAATGAAATTCAGTTTTTATAACCAGCCTTCATTTTCCTTGTGAAACCATACACATTATTATTTTTTTCCAATGAAAGAGGTAAACATTTGCCTAAGAAATTCTTTATTCTGTCAAAGACCTCACAATGAAAGAGCATGTCCAATCACAAATTCTTTGTTCTTCATTCCGCTTAATTTCTTTTATTTCAGGCAACAATATTATTTTTTATCATGTATAGTATGAGATCCTTTTTTCATGGTTTACAACTTATTTCAGTCCAAATTAACATTAAAACGTGCAGGTATATGCTTTGCTTTGTGTATATACATTTTATAATTCTAGTCTCCGCTGAAGTGCAGCTTCCTGTTTATAAAGCATAGTAACTATTTAATCTTTTACAATCAGAAAAATCAGTTGAGGCCAAAAAAAGTAAGGGCAGTCCAGAGGGACTTTTTGCAGGACTTACTGCAATTCTTACTATCATTCTTACATTTTTAAGAAAAAGAGTCTTTTAACAATTTTTTTTATGTCAGGTGAGAGCTGGAGCTATGTGTCGGGCAAAGAAAGTAAAGTATTGCAGTTCTGTCTTTTTTACTCTCTCTTGTATTGTTGTTGTGTAGATTTGGGTTTTTTTAAACTTCCATTACTTCCTGGTTACTGCATGAAACTAATCTTAATAGTAACAGATGTTCTTGGGATCTAGTCAGATTAGTATTTGCAAAGTGTATTTATGTGTTTTACTGAACATTTATTTGTACTTGCTTTAGGAGATAGAATCATGAAAAAAACCAACAGTGTTTCGAAGCATCTAAAATTTATTCTCACATTCAATACCCATTTCCTTCATATGAAAAATGATCAGGAAATAATTTACATCAGTTGACAGAATATTATGTGTTATCGATGCTTGCTTGCATTTTGGTCTTCAAGAATGGTAGGTTTTTACCCTTTATGTATTGTAGGAAACATGGCAGTCTCTTCAAAAACTAGTCTTAATTTTGTATGAAAACTGTGTCTATGTGACTTCTTCTTCTGATCTATTCTTTGTAAAAAGACAGTTAAAGTTGTTGTTCAAAAAATGTTTAATCTTAAAGTTTTTGTCTGTGTGTTCTCCAGAGTTTTTGTAATAAATAAAGGGCATTTAGTTATTTTGGGGGAAAGGATTCTGAAAGCTTTTTTGTATAAGTTTTGTTAATAAGATATGTCAAATATTTTTGAGAAGCAAAAATCTGTGAAGCACTTTGTGTCAAGTTATTTGAAATGTTTAATTATAATAATTCTCATCCCACTTGATTTAGACATCTTTTAAAATTATTTAAAACTCAGAATATTTACCATTCTTTAAAAATCTAAACCAAAGGGAAAGCTGTTATTCTTGTGAAAGTCATGTAATTATGGGCAAATTGATTATTTTTTTTTCCCAAATGAGATTTTAGAAATCTGCCCTATCTTTTTTGCCTCTTAGCACTTACAGAAATGTGCAGAGATTAAGCCAGTCTCTGATTAGTAGAAATGAGACTTAATGCCAGCTTCTAGATCCTTCTGTCTTGCTTCAGGTTCATTCCTACCAGGTACTCCAAGAAAGATTCCTAGATTAGAAGTTTAAATATTACTAACATCTGACTTCTAGTTCTTGACGAGAAATTAAAAAAGGTATTAAGCGAAATATTCCAGCACACAGCTCCATGTTTACATTGTCCAAGTAAAAATTCCAGTTTCCTTATTTTGATGTTTGCAATTTCACGGTTCTGTTGGTGTTTTGGTTACTACTGAGTGTTTTCATGTAAAATCCATCATGCAACCCTTGTTATACCTTCTTTATACATGTTACCCTTTCTTTTTACATAATTTTTAAAAAAAAGACATTCAAGTATACTTTTACACTGTTTTTGTAAGGCCCATTTACACAAGTTATGAAGTTTCTGACATGCTGATTTTGTGGAGAGCTTCTTTGTATTCATTTAGCTTCAAAGCCTTTCCGTATGCCTTTGAAGGAATGTGTAGGAGGATGCAGATTATCAAGCTTATTAAAAGGATCTTTAATGTATACACTCTCTGTTTCCATATCATTACAAGAATCTTCTTTTCCACCTTCTACTCATTCCATATATTTGTATGTCTTTTGTCTTCACAGCTCTAGAAATATTTTGCCTTTGTAAATTTCAGGTATAGGTTTAACTTTCAAGTGCTCAGGCTGGTATCTTGCAAAGAGATACAGAGATTGTTTTGAAGTATTGGAAATAAAGGTAACTAAGTAATGAAAGTCTTGAGGAGTAACTACTCCTAAAGCTTTACTTAGAATATACAGATTTTTTTTTTTTTTTTTCTGTTTCAGCAACACGTGCTTCTGGTGTTAAAAAGTTGGTATTTATGTTAGTCCTAACATATGAACGTTAATTGTCCACAGAGTACTGAAAAATTCTCTGAATGAAAACCCTCATTTGTGGATGGTTTCAATAACATTACCATTTGTCAGGGCTCCTTAGCATAACTGCAGTTCCTAATCCTTGGATCAAAACACAGAGTGAATATCAAATATGGTTTAAAATGCAGACATATGATTAAAAAGTTGCATGTCTATCCTGTAGGACAGATTTTTACTTTAGGTTTTTTCCCTCTGTTGGTAGCACTTTTTGCTGTGGATGTGATCATTCTTTATCTGATTCTTTAGCAAAATTCTATGAAGGCATATTTTCTCCTCACATTTTGTATTGCTTTAGATGAATGAAAAGTTGTACCTAGCTCCAAATAATTTTGTTTCTGTTCCTGTGATTTTGGGTAAGTATTTAGAAGTGACAAGGATATCTTTCTGCCTCTTGGTGGTGAACAAGTATGAATTCTGATTCAGTGGTTGGAGAAGTTTTTCTCAACTGATGGAAGCTAGACTGTGTACTGACAGTCTTCCTGCACTAGAAATTTAAAAGAAAAATAGCTTGATTGTTTTATATGAATGCTTAAATACAAGTTAGCCCCTCTTCCACATAGGAAAGATGTGCGGTGTTCCTCAGCAATCGCTTTTAAAATGTTCTCTTTTGATTATCATGACAGATTTCTACTGTAAGCAGAGGGGCTACTGACTAAACGTTTATTTCAGATTTCCAGCTCCTTTGATTATACACTTTATAAATTAAACTGAACTACTCTTCTGAAGATCTTTTTTATGTAAACCAGAGAAAAATTGCCTAAAACAATTACAGAAATTCTAGTCAGAGTCATAGGGAGCATTGGGAACATTGTGAATTTTATTTGCAGTAAAATTGCTGGCCACTGTGGCAATGATGGTAAGTACTTCCATGATAAGAGAGAAACATTTTATGACTGATAAAACCATATTAGTGTTTTAAGAGCTCAGCCTCATTATAAATATATTTTAGTTCAGCTGAAATTGGTCACTCATGTGGCTGTCTCAGTGTTCATTAGATCAAACAAGGAGAGAAGCAACAGACCTGTAATTCGAACTGTAGTAGTATTAGCACAATTCTTATGTTTCTACTCATGTGTTTGCCTACAGTAAGTAATTTTCTTCCCAAACTGATGTCTCACATATTTGAGGAAAGATCATGGCATTAAATGGAAATGGATTTGTATATAGAGTCAAAGAAGGTGCAGTTGTTCTGACCCCACGCTTCCATCACCATCTAAATCCAGCATATGAAAGGGATCTTACAGTTACTATGAGTCAGCTATTAGCCAGTATCTTAGGTACTGCCCAGATGTGTGAAGTCCTAAATGGCTTTTTTCCAGGTGCTTACACTCCAGAGCACCTGCTTATGAAGTTTCATCATCTTTCTAAACTAATACTGTAATTTTTCTTTGGACAGCTACCAAGGAGAGCTTTGTATCTAGTTATGTTGGTTTTTCTCCCCAGGTCATCACACATCCCTATGGAAGTTACTTACATTTTGACACTGACTGCTGGACTCCAGTAGTGTCATTGATACAATGGGTAGCCCCTTGGTGGGATGTAGGAAAGGCCTATACTTGTAGAGAGCAGTTACTGTTTAGTAGAAAACGTTAGGTAAAGCTTTGGGCAATACAAGAGGTGCAGTGACAGCAGGTACTTCCCTCATGAGAAGGACTCGTGTGACTCTATATGATCAGCTGCAGAGTAGCTGCAAATTTCTGCCATCCTTTCAAGATGCCATGTACATGAGAAAATTACTGTAGTTCTAGCAGAACGGTCACTAGTAACACTATATCATCTGAGCACAGATGCTGTGTGTGAATAATGGAACTTCTCGTCCAGAAATCTTTATCATAATTAACTAAAGGTCAGTCAAATTCTTCATTTTTCATACTGAATTTGGGACCTGGGAGAAACCATCAGGAAAAGCTATTGCATCTTTTTTTTTTTTTTTTTTTTTTTTTTTTTTTTAACTTTGCAGTACAGGCTGGATTAAGAACTGAATTCTTTCAGAGACATTCTTTCTAATCTGTTTTTTAAAGATGGTGAACTTCGGAAACGCAAGCTGTTGATGAAAGGCTTGATAATATCTTTTTGATCTGAAGGAGACAACTTCAAATATTTGCTGTTTCTAGGATCTGGATGTGCTAGTTGATAGCTTTCTGATACATTGCAGAGAGTCAGTCAGGGTTTATATCTGCACATCTATGAAGATGTGGTGACTGAGCATCCAGCTGAACAAAAAGTAAGGGGACAGTTAATTGTCTATTTTCTATATAGAATGTATGAACTGGCAACCGAAATTTAACTGACTTAGAGATATGTTAATATAGTCTGGAAACTGTGAACTGTTTTCCCCTGTATATTAGTCATTTTTAAAATTATTTTTCCCCCTTCTGATTTTTCTATAAAGCACCCATTTTGCTATTTATTTAGGTGCATGGGTGAGATTTTTCAAGGGTGATATAAATGAAGATTATCACTGCTTGGTACATCTGTGAGCTCTTCCCAGGGTCTTAGGTTAGAATGGGTTCAGTGAAAGAGCCTTTCCTTTTAGTGAAGACTAAAGCTTGTCTGGTAAGTATTAGTCATGTTTGAAAACTAAAGAGGAAGATAGTGACTGGAGAGTTGTCTATTACTTTCTTTTATCGCCTTCATAACATCAGCAGAAAGATATGTTTTGTTGGGGTGTATTGCTAAGTCTGATGAGCTTTCCAGCAGGCAGTGTTGAGTGTGGTGAGATGATCAAGTTGCCAGTACTTGGAGTTAGAGGATGGAGAAGGCTAATGAGCCTTGAATCTCAGCAGGAGGTATGGGGGTGTTAGATAGTAGAACTTGAGTGGTGAGAGAGGAGATGGAGACCATCTGGTGGCCTCTTCATTGCCAACAGAACCCATAAATAGATCACGGGACTGAGCCACAGTGTGTCTGGGCCAACAGTCTGTGTATTGCTAATGGTAACAGTGCCTTAAAAATAAATTAATGTGTGGAATTCTGTAGGAAGTACGGAGTGACTTTTTATTGGATGAGGTTCCAAAAGGGCACAAAGATAATATTTATTCCAGGTCCCATGATAAGAGTGTATTCATTTGAGTTATGTTAAAAAAACCCAACATCCCCAAAACAGCTATCGTGCTATTTAAAAAGTGATTGTGATGTGGACTATATTTTTGACGGGAAACATGAACCCTCATTTTTCTTTTGATGAAACTCAGTGTGGGTAAACATATAAACTAAACATGTTTTATCACTTTATCAATTACGTTATGTGTTAGTGGAAAGTTGGTGTGAGAATGTAGATTAATAAAAGCCTGTTTCCTGTTCCTAGGAAAAAATGAGAATTTTTTCCTGGTGGAATCTTGTCTGTTTGCATTATCTTCTGTTATTACTGGTTGTGGTGTTATACTTGCAGGTGATAATGATGGCAGAATCATATAAAACAAATTCTGTCCAGAATAGTACCATCTTGCTATAAGCATTGTGGCAGTTTACTGATAAAACACTCCTCACATATGTATATGAAGAGAATTTTGTTAATTATTTGAACACAAGGTTCAGTCTTCTTTCATGAACAGTCCTATTGTTACCTATATAGCAAGAAAAACTTGTAGCAGTATGAGAGTAAGAGAATTGGAATTCACTAATAATTAAGTAAATTCCTTTTTTTAAAAAAAAATACTGTATATATGTACATATATCTGTTAGATCAGGTACTTTTTGCACCATTACTTATTTAAATGAGCCTGTTTTCTGAGTTTTTTATTAAGAGCTGTACTAAAGTTTTTGACTTGTGTATGTTCCTCTGCATGTGTATGAGAGAGAGAAAAAAAGAGGGGGAGAGAGAGCTTGTAGACACGTCTAGTTATGTAGTTTTGCATATAAAGGTTGAGGGATTTGTGGGGAGAGGCTTGTTTATTCCTACAAGCTTCACTTGCAAATTTCTTAGCTATTTTTTATGAGCAGCCTGACAAGGACATATAGAAGTTAAGGAAATAAAGCATACCACAGAAACTAATGGCTTTTCTATCAGAAATTACATCAGAAGTTACCAAGGCCCATTTAGTCATGCATTGCAACAGTGAAGTTTAGTTAGAGAAAAAAGCTAGGGATTGTTGGTAAAGACATAAGATATCATTTTTAGCGAAGTGCGCAACCTGTCATTGATGACCATTGTAAGTTCAAGAGCGCAATTATTTTTTTTAACAGATATCTTTCAAAAAATGACATAGAGAGTATATAGAAATATGTAACATTTTTACATATTGGAATTTAAGACTAAGACTTTGCAAGGGTTTGCACCGTGTTATTAAACTCTATTTAATTCATAATTGTTGTACTTCCTGAATTTTGAACAGTCTGTGATATTCTTAACAGAACCACAGCTAAATCGTACCAACTGTGGACAGTGATTAATGTGGTGAGCAAGGAAAGCACAGCATGCATGAAAGGAGAGCATACCAAGGACAAAGGCAGACACAACGATGATTGTAATGAAGCTGGATTCCCATGAGGGGAAGCATAATAATATTAATTTTTTTCTCTCTTTTTTTTTTTTTTTTTAATTGGTATTAGCCGTGACTATTTATTTTGAAGATTATTTTTATTTATTCTTAGGTGGGCCAAATAACTTGTTTGAAAAGTCCGTGCATTTCATAGCAGACAAAGGTTTAAATGTAACGGTATGTTCCTGCTTTTAAAGCGATGCATATATTTGCATTTACTGACATGCGTATTTCATGCACAGTATTGCTACTGGGCTTTGGAATTCTTCATTAAAATCACATTTTTGATCATATATTTTTATTGTTTTGAATTGTGATGGGGTGTTGAATTTGTCCCATTCTTACTTGATCCTGAATATTTTAAAGTAAAATACAAATCAAATGTTATGTCAAGAAAAACGTTAAGGCTTGATCACAGCAGTGGTGAAAGTTCATTGCTGTTATCAGGCTGTAGTAAAATACTGTTATTATGAACCAGCATGAGTTAACATGTTCACAGCAATTGTGTTATTGTGTGTAAAATAATGACGGTCTGTGTTTAATGAATAGAAATTAGATTTGTGGATACTCACAACAGGAATGTACAGTACCAAGAAGTTTCTGAGTTTTTTCTGTTGGAATAATCATCCTCAGTCTGCATTTATTTTGAGGAAATTTATCATAAATTGCCATCTCTTCTAGCCATTGGTGGAAAATGTGAAAATAGCAAAAAATAACAACAAAACCCACTAGCAATAAGAATAGTTAGAATCAGGACATCCTATGGGAAAAAAATTATGAAGATTCAGCATTGAAATGTTGCACCAAAATTAAGGTAGTCAATGTGTTTTTAGTTGAACCACAATTAATTTAATTGTATTAAAATTGAAGAAACCTAAAAATATATTTGACACAGAAAGCATATTTCTTCTTCTGAAGCTAAGTCGAGCTTAACTTTCTTACTACATTTTATCATAAATCAAATTTACTTGGTAGTGATAAGATTCACTGTTGAACTCTGTGCTGGAGTCTTTAGAAATCTTATCGGAACCTTCACATTACACAGTTGTACTCACTATGAGACAACATGCACAGCTGCAAACAGTGGTTATGAGTTGTAACATGCATATTATTTAATGTGTTGTTTGGCTAAAAATTTGATGATACATGACATAAAATTTTATCACTATAGTGCCCACACCAAATCTTGTCTTTTTAAAGGAAATAGTTTCTATTTTTGTTTCAACTCCTGTGAGCTTACATCAAACTTCGCAAAGTAATTTTTGTTTAAGACCATTAAGCGCTAATGTTTTGTTCCCGAAGCCTAGCAGCATAGAAAATTAATTTTGCCTGTGTGTTCTTTATCACATCATGACCACTGCTACTGTCATCATATTATGGTGGGGTTAATAATCCTACTGACTGAAATGCAATATTTCAAACTTAAAATATTTCAGTGCCTCAAGAAGATGTTCTGCAAAAATTGGTTCTTGTTCCATTTCAGTCCTTCACCTCCGGTTGCATAGGTGTCAGAAATGGCTAATGAGGGTAGTTTGTTTCTTCACAGAAATAAATTACATTAAGGGACATACTAAAATCATCCACTGATTTTATACAGGTAACTGTCAGTAGCTATAAGGGATTTGTAAAGTTCATTTCCTGTTTATGTAGCTGGATTCGAATTTATCATCTAGAGGAAGGACACACTGTCATTTTTTGTGCATACCAGTGGTTGTCTAGCTTGGTGTGTCTCAGATTAGTTATTGTGTGTCCTTATTTTATGATGCAGATCTATGTATATGGGAGTGTCTATAGATACATTGTAAATTGAACATATTTTTCAAAACTTTGTAAGTTAACTCTTTCACTTGCAAAGTTGCCTCATCTGTGCTGTGGGTTGGGTGTTTTTATTAGATACTAATACATTTCCAAAGTGCAAAAATATGCACAGTAGCCAACAACTGGAAAAAATTTAATTGTCTAGTATCTATTTAATCTAGACACATATCTTCAGTGAGAATTATTTTGATTTATTAACAGGTGATAGTAGCAGTGGAGTTTATGTCCAGGGATAATGGTGAATTTAAAACGCACCTAAATTTGAACAGCATTGCATCCCTGTGTTATAGAAACATTCCACTATTTAAAATTTGGTTTATAATACATCTGAACTGTAGAAATAAAATGGGAAATGAAATAAGAAACAACACGGTGGTGTACATGTTGAACTAGGTTTTTTCCTTCTTCAAGTAGGTAATGTTTTCTCAACTCTAAATGTATTGACATTGTAAAGTGGCCCAAGGGAGCCAAACCTTTTATGTGTTTTAACAAGCTAAGTGCTATTATAGAAGAACTATTAATGGATTTATTTTAATTAGATATTAAGAAATATTGCCTCTAAATCATAGATAGCTTTTAGCTTATAGGGTTATTGCAGGTTTGGTTTCAAAAGTAGAGGAATGAAATAGTTTAGCCTCACACGGTTGTTGTAGGGTCTACATTTTTACTAATTTCTGCATAGCATTTCATCACTGTTTTGAGACACATAGGCTTAACTTTGAAACAGACTGTCATTCTCCCATAAAACAGTGCACTCTGCAGCTCTGAGTGAATGCAGATGAGCACCATAACTGAAGCCAGAGCATGGCTTCATGCCTTAAGTGTCATGTTTAACGGGTAACTTTCAGCCCTCTTGATAATTGTGGTGATTTTGTGCAGAATTTATATAAGCAGATGAAGCATATTTTACTTAACCATTAGTTAGATTGTGGTCATGTTACTGATGTTAATAGCATCATACATACTCACTGCATACCTCATACACACATACGTACATACATACATATCTCACTACCATTAGTGGATCTACATAAAGAAAAAGGTAGCTATTTGACTGAAGTAAGGGGTTCAATCTAGACTCTTATGCATATTTACATTGCTAGTTTTTTCTGTCAAAAGCGTGTATTTCACATCACTCTTACCTTCATTTATTTTCACAGTAGTTACCAGAAAATGTATTAAAAATTCTGGATAGTGCCAAGTAGTATTCATATTTCAGTGTGTATCAGATTCTGCTGGTCTTGTGTTAAAAACCCCACAAATTAGTGCTTTTTTGATTTGTGAATATTGTGCATATGAACACTTGTTCAACTGGGTATTCTTGTTAAGATACAATCAAACAGGTACTGACAGAAAAGAAAACTGTGCCATCCATAATGAGTAGGACTAGAGATTATATAATTCATTGTTTTAGAATTCATACTCATAAGGGGAGTGGTTTCTGTCTCTTCATTTGATGGGAAGTGATGTGGAAAAGAGAGGTATTGGACTTTCCTGTGGGTTATTTTAGAAGCTGTTATGTTCAAAAAATGATCTATATTATTACTGTTTCACAGCTTTTAAAAACTAAAAATTATTAAAATCAAGGAAACAAAGACGGTGTACATAAGTCTTTCTGTACTATTCTTCATGTTCTGTGAAAATTATTTTCTTATCTTTCTTAAAAAATAATCAAATACAGGCCTTTTTTAAGATTAACTGAATTGGAACAGGAGGATTATGCAAACTTACAACTTTTTTAGAAAAAGATTCCTAATATATTCATTTCTACATAACAAATTCAAGCAGTGTAAAATGTGATCTGTTAAATTTCCTTTGTAGTCATGAAAATTGTATTTGAATTCTTACTTTAAGGATCTAGAAGCACTTTGCATGTAGATAAGCTTTGAAATAAATCAATAAATGTTTTCTGCCAGTAACAGAGCCCCTAGTATAACACAGTACTATACCCAAGGAACAATGTTTTAATAAGGATTGTTTCTTAGGTGGTTTTTTTGGGGTTTTTTTTGGTTTTTTTGTTTTTTTTTTAAATTGGATTTATAAAGTAGTTGAAATCTGTGATTATTTCTTGTCTTTTAAACAATTTTTTTTGAGTCTGTAATAAGATCAACCTTATAAATTAATACACTTCAGATAGGACTTTCTGGGTAGCATTGTAATCAATGTTAGTGTAAAGAATTGAACTGAAAACAAAAGGTCAGGTTACAAAACTCTCAGGAAGATGTCCTGCAAAGGAAAAAAAAAAAAAAAAAAAAAAAAAAAAAATGCAGATTTTTTGGAGTTAAAATATCCAGACAATGATGAAGAACCATATGTAATGCTAAATTCTTTTTTGGGAATTAGTGTACAACTCAGATTAGTTTTCACTGTAATTATGCCTTTGGTGACAGATGATGAAAGTTTAATGAAAAGTCAATTACATAAACTACTTGAATCTCATGGAGCTTAATTATAGGGTCCACGTTCTAATAAAATTATTTTTCAAGCCTCATTGAGAGGACCTCACTAAAATCAGAAAACGTACAAGTAACTTCATAACGAAAGACTTACTTCAAAGGTTTTTATAAAGTTACATTTACTAGCTGTGTGAAATTACAAAAACTGAAATGAGAAAAACAGAAGGAAGACACACTGCAGATTTGTTTCCATCAGAGACTGTAACAAGGCAGTGAAAGCAGTTGAAAGCCCAGCTAGGAATATTAAACACTTAACTATGTATACATATGCAAAGCTTTTTGTTTGGTCTCCTTTAAAGGCTGTATCAGCTTGTTGGAGGGTTATTTCAAATAGTGTATAATTTGCCTGTACTTTATTATTATTGTTACTAATTTGTGAATAACTGAATTGGACTGCGAATATTTCTATTGTCTGTTGCTGATTGTGCTTAATACAAATTATTCTAGGTTTAGCTTTTTGGAAACAAATTCCTCCCATGTGGAAGAAAAGTGACCTATGGCTGAAAAGATTAACTGATAATTTGAGAATGGGCTGCTCATTTGCAGCTGAAAAATATAAAGGCTACAAATTGCTGTTTTGCAAGTTACTTTCTCAGCTTCATTTTAAGGAGTAAGTACTAGTAGATTTAGTAGAAAGGTAGTGTCTAATTGCCTGCACTCTCAGTTACAAAATGTAAATGTGTAGTTCCTTAATGGGGAGTATATTACACCTTACCCATTACTTCAGTTTTGATCAAGAGATATATGAAAACATGTTTTTTAACTTCTTTTGAAGCAAAAAACCCCCAGATGACTGTGTTGCAAAGGTTTGCCTTCCACTGTAGAGGAAGTGTCAGCCTGATCCGTCTTCATTCTTTCTGATCATGTCACATGTCCTTCTGTGGTGGAGGTAACTATGCAAGATGGCATATTACTGAGAAGCCAGCTATTACAGGGTACACCTGGGCAAGACTTCTGTGTCTGACATCTGCCCTTTACTTGAAATTATTAATAGGTATCCAAGACTTCTCATCCTGCTGATCTTATTCCATAGCATGGAGTTTGTGCTAAGGCTCTTGCTGGAAAATGTTGCATGCTGTGCAGATGGCAAAGGCATGCAGGCTGTTGCCTATACAGCAGTTCAAGCTTAAAATAAATAACTCAGCATAGTATTTTATTTTTATTTAAGAGATGGAACTATTTGACCCAGACATATTTAGAAAAATGAAAGCCATGAGGCTTTCATTGTCCACTGTGTATGTGAATGAGAAACATGTCCATTGCTGTTGTCTTGCATCATTTTCTAATGTACAACAGTAAACTAGAGTAGCTGTTGAAATTACCTCCATTAAACACCATTGTACTGTTTTATTAATAGTAAAGAAAAAACAGTGAGCTTGTCACCTGTAACTTCATCTAATGTATTTTCACCACTACAGCTTAAAGTTAGAGGAATAGGAGTAAAAAAGAATGTGACAATAGACAAAATACGTGGTGGAGACAGTTTGTGTGGATTGGCTAGCTAGTCACATTGGTATCTCTGTTGCTTATAGTGTCAAAGATACAAAGGATACTGGAGATTCTGCTTTATGCATTTTTAGTTATGTCATAGCATTAAGCAGAGATCAATTATTGTTTGAGACAATGGAAGGAAAAAGGTGACACTCATGAAAAAAGGTGTATATGTCAGTTTATAGACATGATTATTCCAAAAAGCATTTTTTTAGATGCTACAATATGGGATAAAAACTGCTAACAGTGGAATAAATTTGAAGATAAATGGTTGATCAAATAGTTTCAAAATGAAGAGTTTTTAATTACAGTTTCATGTTAAAAAAAAAAAAAAAAAAAAAATGTGGCCATAAAGGAATACACTAGAATTGTGGAAAGGTAAAAGGACTAGTTAATAGCAAGATATGGGAGTGGGAAAAACATGATAGCAGAATGTATATGGTTTAGAAACATGACAAAATGAGAAGCAAGAACTAAGGATGTTGTGTGATAGTTGAAAATTGCATACCAGAGGAGAGAGCCTAGACAGGAGTGAGGAAGGCTACAAGGCAGGAACTGAAGCTAAAGTTGGCTCTAAATCATGAGTAAGTTTCCAAAGGAGAGTTGGATTAGGCTTTGGAAATGGGTCAGAGTTCAGGACTGTTAAAGAGACACAGCTTTGGTAGAGATAGTAAGGTAAGAACAGAACCTGGCGGAGGAGAAACTGAAGGATGAAAAGTGGTAAAAGCACAGCCTAAAAATTAATCCAGGTTTTGTGGGATCAGGGATTTCTTTGCATTATAATAGCTTCTAAACCCAGTGGAAGAATGTCTGTCTGTCTGCTGTTGTCAGACAGACATACCAAATTAAGTGACTGCAAGTTGCATTATGTTGCTGCTGCTTCTGCACATCAGCAAAAGTGTGTGGATGACTTGGAATGAGTAGAAATATGCATTATACTGTAGGATTCCTTATTTTAATAGAAAAAACCACAATTTTGTGAAGATTTCTATGTTTGCACTTACTGGGAAACGCTAGAATCAAAGTATTAGTATTGTAACTTTCTGTTTCCTTATATGCATGCATGATAATATAATTACACTAAGGTTTTCCTCCCTGGCAGCCTGCAGGCTTCAGATCTTTTTGTAACCCGGGATCTTTTCTATAAACCCTTTGCATCTTCCATTATTTATGGAAGTTGTACAGTGAACAAATCAGGAAATTGCAGAAAGTAAAAGCTTCGGAAGCTCTTGAAAGATGCCAGACTTGTACAATACGGAGACATTGGGCAGGGTGTTAAGCAGACAGTAGAAAGTGGTCACTAATTGACCACATATTTGTCACATTTGGGGCCCTTTTCAAAATGTGCAAAATCTTCATGAACAAGTTAATGTTTGCCATTAAAATTTAACTGCAGCTTAAATAAATATTTTAGAACAGTAATATATGTTATAGGCCCTTCAGGGATGAAGGAGATCAATGATAATCATGTGTAGTCACCAAAATAACCACTTGTGGGATCCTTCAAATGTTACAATTTGGGAAAAAAAATTAAGTTCTGAAGCATGCCATGTCTGAGTGCAGTGCTACCCTGACACATGTACAAAAAGTTAGATTCAAGTTATAAGCTTGTTGGCTTTCAAACCAATGGCATTTAGCATTATGCAGCTTAGCTTGCTTGTATCTCTTTCACAATTCCCGAAAGAACCTTATCTTATTACATATTCAATATATTAAAATAATATTATATATCAAAAAGAGAACTAAAGTCTCAACTGCTGTAAGATATCAACCACAGTTTTAATTTAGTGGCTACGCTGGGATGTTTATTCTACTGGTAAGCAGAATCTGGAATGGTTCAAGTCCAAAAAATTATGTTGACAGGGTGACTGATACGTAAAATGTAAGGGTGGTGAGTATGTGAGAGAAGCTTTTTAGCAGATAAGAAAACATACTGAAAGCACATCCATCAATATTTCAGGTTCTGGTATGGGATTGACCTTTCTGGGTATTTTACCTGCTGGTTATGATGCCCTATTTCCTGAACTTAAACAAGGCACTAAATCTCTGTCACTCAGTGGGCAAAATGGAAAATAAAGACTAGTTCTACATTACAATGTGAGATTGGAATACTTCCTAATTCAGGAAGTATTTTGCGTTGGTGGTTACAGCTTGAAGACATACGGTGTATTTACTGTAAGCTTTTAAATTCTCACTCAGCTGGAATGTGCTTTTTTCTTAATAAGCGAGATGACTGGCTACCTTTCAATATAACTTCTTTAATTTTAATACCTGTGAGTCAGCTGCACAGAGTTTCTTGTGAGACAAGCTGATGAACATTCTCCTGTGATGTCTCTGGTGATTCCAAACCTGGAGTGCAGAGATAGTGACTCCTTATGCATTTTCATTTCTGGAGACCCTTTTACAGGTTTGCATAAATCTGCATTGCAGGCTATTCAAACAGATAAGAAAAAATTTACTTTTCTCTAGTTATCCACAAAGATACTTCATAATATTCCCTTCAGTTGTCTTTTGCTCTGCTAAAAACTCATTGTTAGAAAGTTAGTAGACTTGATTTTAATGCCATTTATGCTGACTAAAACTTTCTCATATTTTCCATGTATTGTGTTAAGTCTGGCTGAAGCCAGCTGTCATGCCTTATCTTATACTTAGACTGTAAACATTTTAGGTGGGAAGACTAAAATAGTAAACATTCTTGGAGGAAGATTATCTTCTGGTTTTGTTGGATATAGCAAAGTCAGATCCTAGTTTAGGAGGGTGCTAAATGTTCTACAAATATCAAATAATGCTGATAAATGGGTATATGACAATTGCAAAATGTGATGTCTTAGAAATACAGTGAAAGTATAGTGAAAGAATGAATGAAAGTTTCTGTAATATTTCCTTTTAATCTTTCCCTTTTAGGGTAAAATCCATTATTATTATTTTCTAAGTAGTTTTTTTTTTTTTCTTTAATAGGGGGCTAGAAAATCCAGGTCCATAGAGTTATTCCTACCCTAAAAAGTTTTATTTTGTACGTGTATGAGTATGTAATAGTAGTTGGATCTTCAAATAAGTTTGGTTTCAAGTGCCTCACTTTATAATGTAGTTTTCTTTATGTTGAATTTGATATTTACTGCGATCATATAATCTGTTTGGAATACATTTTTACCTGAATATGGAGCTTT
The DNA here is from genome assembly GCF_047716275.1 of Strix uralensis. Classification (NCBI taxonomy): domain Eukaryota; kingdom Metazoa; phylum Chordata; class Aves; order Strigiformes; family Strigidae; genus Strix; species Strix uralensis. The sequence continues at coordinate 32,041,638 of NC_134012.1, read as the reverse complement.
CTTTGGTTCTTCAGCTAGAATTTATTGGAGAGAGTGCAAGATTTGATGAACTAATTTGGTCAATTCTAGAAGTTTGTTGCTTATTGCAACATTACACCTAAGTATCAGATCTAATTTTTGTTTAATTTTAACTCCTGCATTAAGCAAATCCTGAATTGTAACACACTTAAATAGCAGTGCAAGACTACCTGAATGTGAGGCTGGAATTTGGCCCTCCAAACTGGAAAAGTAACATGGCTTATGACAATGCTGTAAAACATGTATACTTTTTAATTTTAGACCTTACAAGTCTTTTATTAGATTAGAGGATCATAGTCCAGAGAAACTCTCATTTTCATGGAATGATTTACATATGTTCTGTAAGTATCACCTCTGTAAAGCGATAATTCTTTGTTTTCCTTCTATGACTTGGATTCTACAACAGAAGGACAACCATAGGGCTTTGTGAAAGGAAACACTGTTAATTCTACTTTAATTACAGTCATTATTCACTCCTACCCCTTCAGTTTGTGTGATTATTATGGGTTTCTTTCTATGGTGTCTTGCCTTAGCATTTTCTTTCCTGGCTGTGCTGGTACTCATAATTTTAGAGCTGAGCTTTCAGTTTACTCTGAAACATTTAAAAGTGAGATACATTTCAACTGCTATTTGAATTTGTATTTGGACCTTTCCCTGTGCTTGCAACTGGGCCTCTACTGTGCATCCTTATGAATGAAAATAATAATCGTGTTCTTTTGAGACATCTTGTTAGACTTTGGTTTTTCCTTTTCCGTGATCAGAAATGTGAATCTTCTCTTTCACTTTAGAACTGACAATATGCAAACATCAGTTGCATTGGGTGAAAAGAGATGATGTTGACGTAAGACACTTTCAGTACAAATTAAAATATAACTCTGGATAAACGGGAACATAAATATAATTTAACAGTGGCCTCCATAACATACCTAAGGACAAACAGAACTAAATTTATTCAGATCAACCTCGAATCTGATATTTCATTTTTTTCTCTGTAATATCTATGTGGTTTTAAGATTAAAAAACTTTTACATAACATTTACATTGTGGTTTCTTCTGTCCCATAGTATTAAATAAGATAAAAATGGAAGAATCTGAATGTCCATATCAGAAAATTTGTGTTATTTGTTCTGCTCTTTTACATACATGAAAAGAAACCAATAATATTAAATGTATATGCTAATAGTGCTAAATGCATTCGTATGCATTCTGGGGCAGCAAAGATACTTAAAAACACCAAAGTGATCATGCAACAGTAATTAGAATAAAATAATAGTTCTGCTATGTACTCAGCACATGCTATTTTAATTGACACTTTGAATTAATAAACATATATGGTAATAACTGGTGTATCTTATAAGATAATTAACTTTCACAAACATACTAACAAGTCAGTTAGTAATGACAAAATTACAGTAACTTATTTGTTTGGATTTTGTAGCCTAAAGAAAAAATAAACTGTTTATTAAAAACACCTTCAGACACCAGTTCCTCTCCATCATTGTTTACCCATTTATTAGCCCTATTTCACTGGAATTTTTCTAGATTTCTACCAAGATTACTGGGAGGGGAATCAGACCCTTAGACCTTAAAGAGATCGATAATATCAGGCAATAAATAGAGAAACTAAGGCCCAGTGCCAAAGTAGCCTGAATATTTATGAACATCTTGAAACACAAAGGCATGAAATATTACAAAGTATTACACTCAATACATATCCAGATTTCTTATATAAGGACACATAGATATGTGCTTGGCATCACTTCACAAGAAATACTTTCATTACAGGCTGTGAGAATTTCCACTTCAGTGTAAGTTTTTTATGCTTTAGGATCAGAGCTACGTTTACTGACTTTGTAAAAACGTAATGATACATTTCCTTTCATTGCTGAAGACCAGTTCTGCCTTCTCTCCTGTATCTTACAATCCAGAAAAGTTGAACTCAAGTAACAATGCTGATATTTAACATTTTTAGACCTCATTTTTCTTCTGGTAATAGTTTCATTGTGAATATAGATCTTGAAATTAATTATAAATAAGAGTAATTAAGACTAATTAAGCAACTAAGACTAATTAAATATGTAGCAAGTTTAGGATAAATAGATTTTTTTCTACTTGCTGAAATGCCCGCACTTCTGGAGTAAAAGAAATACTCTGCTCTTAGTTGCTGAACAAAAACAATATCCAGTCTTGAATTTTAGGAAAATAATTTTCAAGTGCTGTTGAAGCAGTTTTTTGTCACAAACTAACTTTTTTGACTTTTTATCTGCCAGACTGAAATTAAGCACAATATGAATCAGTTCATTTGAAATATAGGTTTGTTTTTGTCTCATAGGAAGCTAGGTAAAAACTTAAAGTAAGAACTTCCGTGACTCCTATTCATTTATCAGTTTTTTGTACAGTGTAGTGTGAGTGCCTGTCACCCACATCAATTAGTTCACAGCCAGTGAAGTGTGTTCTGTATTCTCTTTTTTGTGTGTGTGATGGTAGCTGCTAGCTAACTAATAAGACTAAGTTACAGTTACTTGTTATGGTAAGACTTTGCTGGAGTGAGGTATGAACAGAACCAGATTATAGCTATGCACTCAACTTCCCTGTAGTCAGGGCTAATTTAGTGCATAATGAAGTAAGCTTACAAACTTCTGTTATTGTTGGAAGCTATGTAATTAATACCTGATCACAGTGCTGTATATGTACTGCTTGCTCCTCAACCTAAATCTAAAAATAACGGGCCAAATCTTCAATTTCTGTGAATTTGAGCAGTGTCACTGAAATTATTGAGTATTGATCAGTTTACAATAGTGAAGAAATTAGCCAGCTCATTTAAGAAAACCACTTACCTGCACATAGTATACATATTTTCTCATTTTCAAGAGAGGGAGAATATATTTTACATAATTAGAGACATATCAAATGTGTAAAACCTCTTGAATGAAACATAATATGGTGATTTTCTAATGAAATGTAATAAAATCATTTTCAAAAGAGTCCAGTCTTCAAAGATTGCCTAACAGGAATGACGTTTTACAGAAATTTTGTTTCATCAGAAATCTAGTTGCATCTCTAGTCAAGTTTTATTGCAATATGGCAGTTCAAAAAGAAAAAAAAAAAAAAAAGTTTCTTCCCAAATCTTTACTTGTAAAATGGAATAAATGTAAATGTGCATTTGTGTTGACTGTGCTGTGTCTTGACCAACCTTCATTTTGTAAGCATAACTGTAGAAATATTTAGAAAGTTCTACAGGTGTTTGTCCTGAAAAGCAGTACTAGTACTGGAGTCATTCATAATCATAGAAAATCTAGCAATATGGGCAAAAGGCTGGCCCCATTTAGGAATGCCGTCGATTTCTGTGGCACTAGGATTTCACCTGTTGTGGTCTACAGCAAATTTATAACTTAGTCTATGGCCCATAGTGTTCTAAGAACCTTAATAGCTTCACTCTTAGAAAAACAGAAAGACACATATATAACAGGCTCAATCATCTGCATGAAATATCCAGGGTAGCATTTCTTTCACTACTCTGCATGACAACTTTTTCTGTCGGTCACTTAAGCACTCGGTTCTGTCACGTTCTTTTTACACATTCATCTGAACCGGAGAAAGACAGCTGCTCCTAGAAGTCAATGTCTGGACATTGGAGGTAACTGTATGAATTTTGTATCTGTTTTTCATTGTTCATTCACATGAATCTGTGCACACCTTCTTGACTTTCATTGCCATTTTATTTCTTTTAGAAAAGAGGTTAATTTAGTCAGTCCTGAAAGGTCACAGTGAAGCAGTATGTGGGCAAGAGCATGAATATTTTCAAACAACAATGATGCAGACAATTGGCTCTGGCTCCACAGTACAAGAGCCAATATTTATTGTATTTGCAATGTTTGGCAATTAAAATTACTTGGTCATAGCCATCCCATCTCTAACAGAGTAATGCTTTAGTCATTGGACTAATTTCAGACTCCTTTTCTGTTGTGCAGAGGAATCACGTGTAAACAAGATAAGAAAGAAATTGAGAGCATTGTGGAAACATTCACTGGAACTTGATCAGAAAGCTTAAGAAATAATTCCTGACTTCCATCAGAAAGGACTTAGATTCTCAGATCCAGGAGAACAGGGAAGGCTCAAGATGGGAATCAAATAAGGAATTCAATTCCACGTAGTATAAAGAGAAAACATGCTGGTAGATTGTGAAAAAAATTTGACATTCAGGTGCTACAGAAATTTTAACTTGGAGGTTACCAATATGGAAAGATATACACACATACACAAAATTTCATTTTGATAGTGACAAGGCAAAAAATGTCTTTGTAATGGATGGAAGAATCGAGAGAGTTCTGTGTGTGTAATGCAGTATGGATTGGTATAGGATTTTTTGTGAGACATGATAAGGTGAAAAGTTTAGTGTGTCAATACTTCTGTCAGTTCTGAAGTTGCTGTTCTTGGTTGATTTTATAGATGTGATGTGGCTACCTTAACCATTAGGCAGACAGAGCAGACTGATTGCCTGTGTGAGTCCCAGTACCTCAGCAAGGTCCGCTTTGGTACCTCCCTGAGGGATCTGGGGCTAACAGTTAACTGAGATGCCTTACCTAAATTAAAAACTGATTAGAACATGTGTATGTAACTGTAATTACAGGAGTGACTGCAGTATGGGTAAACTCAAAGGTGAGGGGATGCTTTTGATACTCTTTGAAGCCTTGGGATTTTTTTTCTGTGCTATGAATAGGCACAGAGATAGGTTAGCCTGATGCATTCAGAAGCAAAAGCATTATTTAGTTTGCATCTTGTTTGCCATGATAAGTCATATAGTCAGGCATTATAAGTTCTGGGTTTTTTTCTTTTTTTTTTTTTTTTAAATGACTGGTAATTTGTAATCTTATTCTCAAAGCATGATAATTTCCTTGAAATAACAGCAGTTCTTAATCATGGTAAGTGAAGCATTTCTTTTTAAAATTAAACTACCTCAGATTTTGTTTTTCCTTATATTTCTTCCTTTGATTTTATATTTATAACAAAATAATTTAAGAACAAACTGGCCATGTATACACTATATTTCTTGATTCTTAGCATCTGCATATACATGCATATAGCTCTTTGTCTATAGGAAGGGACAGTTGCGAACATCCTACTACTCTTGTCCTAGTAGCAGGGGACAACAGCAGAGAAGTCAGTACACCAAATAATTTTTCAGAACTTTCAAAATAAACAGAAAACAGGATTAGTTCATAATGTTTCTAGCTTCTGATATCAAGTAGATATCAAGTAGAATGTCACAGGCTGGAGTTCCTCGACGAATACAGGCTCCTGTTTTGGGAAGAGTGAGAACTATACTTTTAACATTGCCCAGCAGATGTATTCCTCTATACCAGTGTAAGCTAATTAAACAAACACAGCAAAAGACCTGTCATATCTGCTGATGTTATGCTATGATCTGATGCAAAAGGTCAACTTACACATATGAACATACCATACCACTCTCTGGTTAGAAAAATTTAAACCATATATTCTTCATCACTAACTGTGTTGCTGGGATTAGGGCCAAACACATTAAAAAAAGTACTCCAATGGGCTTTTCTTTGCTGATTTCCATCTCTGTCAGTACTAATTTTATATTGATTCTTCTTCCCACTTTCCTTTTGCTTTGGTACTCTATATTGCATTATATTGTGTTATTACAGTGAAGAGCACTGTTAAGAATAATGAAAAAAAAAAACTCTTCAAAGACTTTATTTTTTCTGGAGTTTTTTGAAAGCTGTCTACTTTGTGAAAGAGGTTTGGCATTAGATGTGAAAACATCAAAGTATAACTTCTAAATATTTATTGCTAATTCTAATTAGAATTGTTTCCAGTTGTGTGTGCCAGCTTTTGATACAGTGATATGCCAAATTATTGAACCTCCAGAAGCTGCTTTTCTAAAGGCATTCAGTGAAGGAATAATATACATAGTAATTGATTCTTTGATTTATGAACAATAAAGGAATTCATTCAAGAGGTTTTACTATTGCTCTATACAATGCATTGCATGTTAAGGAACACGAAGAGTAAATTATGACTTTTCAGACAGCCCTTGGAGCAAGCAACTTTTATACGTACTAAAGCCAAAGTTCTCAAACATTTTATTTTTTAATAAACTTAGGTGACTGGCTATATATTCATATGTAAAGATCTTACTTTTACTTACATTTTTACTTAAATAGACCTGAAATTCATCTTGGTTTGGGTTATCTCTCTGCATTGCTTGACCAGCAATTTCTGCTTCTCTTTTGCTTTTCAGCATTTTTTCATTAAATGAACCATATTTTCAGGTTGTTTCTTATTCCTGACTTTCCACAACCCAGTTCCTCTTGTGTTTGGATGTTTGAGGCCAGCTAGTGCATGGTTTCTTTGGTGACCTGCTATATTCTTTGTATCACCAGCTTCAGTAGTCTAACCTCATATGAATTTGTGTCAGTAGTTTCACTTTTGTTGTGATAAATTTATTTCTGGTTGTCTTATAACCAGAAGGAAAAATCAGAGAAAAATCAAGAAGTTTTCCAACAATACAGATTTTACCCTACTTTTGGGTGATTCCTATGAGCAGATTGTTGCTTTGATGATGTAGTGCAATGATTAAACACTAGATACTTTCTACATTTTGAATATGCTATTGAGATTTAGACCTCTAGAAATTTGAGTTCATAGATGGCAAACCCAGGTTCTCAGTTCTCTCCAGGAAACATTCAGCCATTTTAAAGTATACTTTCAAGAGGTTGCTGAAGTCTAATGTGTAAAATACAGTTTTCCTAAATTTCTAATTTTTGAACATGCATATCACTTAGATGTAAACATATCTACACATATTTATTGTTCTATAATGAATATTTTGAGTGAATATTATAATTAACATGGCTGCATAATTAAAATGTTTAATTTTATTACTTAAATGGACATGCACAATATTAATTATACACCTTTGAATTTCAATTATGATGCAGGGCAATATATTTTGCAGAAATAATTTATTATATTTTCATAGAAGATAACCACTTTCAGTACATACCTCTGTGTGAAAATGAGCAGTTCTTATTCAGTACACTTGTGCAATGTAAGCTGATTTCCTTGGAGAAAAGAGTGTTAATTAAACCAACATTTTGTAATATTGATATGCAGAGGACTGCAATTTTCAAAGACTAATAACTTTGCCAAATAGCTACCAGTTTTCACTGACACTCTGAAGATTTGAGTGTAGTTTGTTTGTTTTTCTTTCCTTCACCCTCATAGAGGTGTTATCCTTGTTATAAGTAGAGAGGACTTAAACTGGAACATTTTTCAGGCCTCTCATTCAATGGATGAACACAAATCCTTACACAAAATTGTAAACATAGTGACAGTAACTACTATAATACTCCCCACTATGTTTTGTGACGTATGTAAGTAGTATAATCCTGGAAGTAAGGAAATTGAGTCATGGAGGTTAAGTAATTTGCCTGAAGCTAAACAAGAAGGAAATAGCAGAGATAGGATAAGAATTACAAAGTTTTGGCTCTCAGCCCTCTCTTCTGTCCAGTAGCCAACTGTCGCTTTCACTGTTTTTGACTTCCAGTTTTATCTCTTCGGACCAAACTTCAGTGAATTTATTTTCTGAATTTTTTTACTACCTAGATATGAACTGAGAAGCATGACTAGGATTGATGCTACTTTTTGGTTTTATAATAATTGGAAACAATGTATTTGCCTGTGAAAAAAAAAATGAAGAGAGCAATCCTTTATTGGTAGTTATATTTCAGTAATTTTTACTTTTAGTTTAAAGATGGGCATGAATTGTGCTTTCCAATTATGATGGAGTTTCAGAGTGAAAATCTTTCTGACAGGGCAGATGTAAATTAGGTTTTTTAAGAAACAGGTCTTCCTTGTGTTCTACAAAACTCTTTCAAGCTTGTATTTTGTAATCTTCTAAAACACCAAGTATGCCTTAAAAACAGTAGATTGGATGAAATTATAGCATGTATTGCAAGTACTTAGTGTCAAATCACTAACTTGAAAATGTATTTTAGACCCTGCTAAGATCACCTCAGCATATCGGTATTTCAGTTGTACAGTCACGGCCTGGATTTATGGAGTGTCCTTCACTGTAAAGTACAGTCACTCCACAGATAAGGCATGACGTAAAGCCCAGGTGAATTAACTTTGTCGATTCTGAATTGCCTTCACTGACTCTCTCAGGACCACACACCTGAGTTGTTCTAGACAGTTCCAGTTTGGTCTGTTTAACTTTGCCTCAGAACAGATGTGGATTGAGCAAGAAGAGTGTAAGACAAGGATGTCGCATGAGAGGAGCCTAAAAATGGAATGAGAGTCCCTGTGTCTGGGCCACAGTTGATTTTCTCAAGTGAGGCTAAAGCAGAATTGTGGTATTTGATGGAAATTCCTTCTAAGGCCAAACAAAAGTGAGGCTCTTCACGATCTGTATACATCATATTAATAAAAATCACTTGGCACTGGTTTTAACTTTGACACTGCCAATAACCTGTGTGAATGAACCAGAATAATTTCTGGTTTCTTCAATTGAGGAAAAGCTTTGTATTCAATGGCAAAAGAAGCTGGACAATGCTAGTGTAAGATTTCCTCTTACAGCATGGTATCTGGCCGCACATAAGACTCTCTTCCACTCTGGATTTGTCATTACGTCCCACTTTAAATAGCATGCCCTTGACTGAATGTCAGTTCCGTGTAGTGTTATCATTTCTTGGTATCTCCTTTTTTTAAAGAAGAATATATTTATATTAAAGAGGTAAGAATGGAAGATATCATTGGTGAGATATAGATGAGATAGGTGTAAGCTGGACACAGCACTGTGAGCCAAGAGTATTTATTAAAGGTGTATTTTTAACCACTGGAAATTATCCTAAAATCACTTCAGTAATATGAATAACCATGCAAGATTCTTGTAAAGCAAGTGCAATGCTACAGCCACATATGAGGTATCAAATAATTGTATTCTTCAGTGATTTTAGGTAATAGACTGAAGAAAATCGTTGTACAAAGTGCTGTCCCATATCAGAATCAAAACAAAAAAGGAGTTGTAGTAATTAGAGGTTTACCTTTATTTGGTCATATGTTTCTTTTGGCTATGTTTCTACTATTTAATTGAATTTTTGAGCTCGTTACAGCTTTGTTGTGCATACCTTTATATAAGGTTTTCGTTCTCACATTCTTGAATGTATTATATATAATATACTTCAAATTTCTTCTGGCATAACTTTATTGGAGAGGAGTTAGAGCAATATAGCTCCTGTAGAAGTTCATAGAACAGATGCAGTTTTAATTACAAAATTGCACTTTAGGAGTAGTATTTTTTGCATATTGGCAGTGCATTGTCCTTACTGACAACAAAATGGGACTTGTAGGAGCTTATATTCACAGCAGGAGCTAGTACTGAAAACACACAGTATCAAACATACTGCCAGTGTAAATACATTCTAATCAGTGCTTTTATATCTGCATGACCATATCCCAGAGCTTGTACTGTTTTACCATACTGATGTATCTTAAGTGACTTGTAGGGAAGAAACTGGGATGATCCACTGGGGCCTTTAGTCACTGAATCTTTTTTAATACCTATAAACAGTTTTCTGACCTAGTTTATGAATGTCTGCTTATGCATCAGTAATGTATCATCTTACAGCCCACACTAACCTGTCTTTTAGTACAGCTGAAGCTGGACTGCATTGCACAGCTCTCACATCATTGCTGATAAGAGGAACATATATTCTCTCTACTTGGCTGGACATCTAGGTTTCATATAATCGATTGTTGTAGGCAAATGGTAAACATTTTACAGCTAATAGAGAGGTGTTTATCAAATTCTGTGATGAAGTAGTAAGAAGGAAAGAATGATTTATGAGTCTCTACTAAATAGTATTTTTTTTTATTTTATAGCAAGCTTAATGATATAGTCTTCTTACTAATCAGTTTAGCTCAATAAATTATGCTTATGTCAAGTCATGCCATCTTTTAATGCTGGTTTGCAAGTAGAAGTCATCTTAAACCCCTTAATGCCCCAAACTGTATATGTTCATATGGACTGTAAGATTTGGTTAGATGTAAACACACATTTGTCTCAAGTTTAATAGTTTAAACCAACAAAGAAAGAGGTATAAAACCTGTGTTTATCACCAGGACAGGACATGACTCTGTCCGGAATGCTTCAAAAGAGAAGATATAAACCACCTTCTCACTAAGTTGAAGGTCAGTTATATTTGAGACAGGTTTGGTGAATATAAAGTTCATACACCCGAGGAACAGATTGGGGATATTCCTCATCTGTTGGGGATGAAGGCTGGGGACAGGTATTTGGCCAAGCTTAGGGCTTAGTCCCTAAGCTAAGCCTCCTCACCTTATCTGAAAACAGGAATGGAGAAGGAAGGTGTTTTGGTTTTGGTAACTGCAGTAGAAAGAATGAATAACTTCAAATTTTTATCACCCGTTTCCTTATAAACTTTGATAACATACGTATTTGGAGTTTTATAAATTTTTCTTTTTCCTTCAGCTGGCTTGACCTAGGGATGATTTTACAGTAAGGGGATAACATTAAGGCATTTCACCCATATAGTCATGTTGTACAAAAGACTAGGATCTTAGGTCACTTTCACGGAACATAGTAGCAGATTGTAACAGAATGCTTTTCCCCTTTGATGTGCTGGCCAGTTGGGGTATTGGTAACAAGGCAGTTTGCCTCCAGTGTTGGGAAAGAAAGATGATACTTAGATGAAAGAAAGTCATGTGGTTTGTTCCCAGGCAGAATACTATTAATTTCTCTTCTGCTTGAATGGGAGTTAAGCATATTTGCTTATATGGGTTTCTTGTCAGGGATTAACACTGAACCATATTTATTATATAAAGTTTGATGGTTTCTTTTCTCTTTGAGCCAGTCTTATCATTAAATAGGTGATTTTGCTTTCACAGTTGCTAATCAGCAATCTGCTCTGTGTATAAATGGCCAAGCATGCTTTTTGTTATGTTTCAATAAATAATGAGTAGAAGCTTCACTCTGTTGTTAAAGCGCCCCAGTGTTATTCTTCCTAGTTTTGGTATCTATATTTTGAGAGTTTTAGTAAGAGTGAAACACCAGTAGAGGCCATCTCTCTAGTCATAACACAGTACTCTCAGTCACTAACTGAAACTCTTACCTGTAGGATCTCGTTATTCCCCCTTTTCTGTTAGAGCAAAACTCCTTTGGAAAGAGATCAGCTTGCCTAGCATTTTAAGATCCACTGCTTCTACTTTGCACATTGAAAAGGCGTGTCAGCTCTCAGTTACCAAATAATTCATATGCAGTCTGCAGACATTAAAATTTGAAAAAGAAGCAGTAGAGGACTTTGAATTGTCATTTCCTTTCATTAAATTAGTGAATATGACAAGGTTATGTAATGTTTCTGGGGGATGAAGTGGTGCACATCACTAACCGTTTAGATTCAAGAGGCTTTATGCTTTTCATTTGCTGCTGGAAGAAGGCTTAGTGCTGGATTAACTAGCAAGTTCCCCTTTCTAACTCTGGTAGATTATGTCCCACCCAGATTTTACATATACTGTATGTGATAAATACTATGTATACACACAAGCTTATACCTATTTTAGTTTGTATTGTGCATTTGAACATATGTGCTGCTGTATAACTTAAAGGCAAACGTGCAGTTGGGTTATAGTGTTTGAATTTACAGTGTTTGAATTCCTATAGGCACGAGGGGGGGAGGAAAAAAAAAGAGAATTCTTGCCCTCCTGTGCATTTACTTCATAGTTGGTGCTTGATTCTATGCCTACATCTTCCAGTGTTCAGGTGAATCAAATACTAGATTCAAGCATCCTGATTCTCTTTTCTTAAACTAGCATAAACCAGAATTCTTGTGTAGAAACAACTGAAGAGACACTGGAGTAAATAAGGGGAGATTAGAAACAAATGTGTAAAACTGTTTCATTTCTGTAGTGATATTTAAAAGAAGGTTAAAGTTTGTAGTGAAGTAATGCATGTGTAGTACTGCAGGTAAAGCTGCATATCCAACTTGGGGGTTGAAGGCAAGAGGAGACCTGGGTGGGAGTAGGTCTATCTTCAGGAGCCTTCTCTGTTCTGATCATCAGGGAGGCTGACTCCAATGGCCCATCAACCCTAGCTTCCTGTTAGACTTAGCAAAATAGCACTCTGCCAGGGCAGTAGTTAATGGCTGGTCTCAGTTTTACAGTAAATGTCTGAATAATTTGTCATGAAACCAATTTAATTGTTATCAGATTGCCAGCAATAGTTTTAATAGAAAAAGCACAACAATAAATTCTTGGGCTTTGTCCTACTTAGGATATAAATGTATTGGTCTATATTGTTAATAAAAGGCTTTTTTAGAGGTTTTTCACATAGGTTCTTATTTTTGAAAGCCTTTTTCTTTCTCCCAGTTACCATAAATTGTAAATGAGTATGCAAGTGGGGGGGGGGAATGATGTTAGTTGGCAAATAAATGTCTGCTGCTGTCTGTGTTGGTTTGTATTCCTCCCATGTCTCTAGGGCTCAGATAATGTCTGTCTCTAAAAAAGCTTGCATAATCCACAATGAAATGAGCTGGTAGCAAGGTTTTGCACAGTCTAGAGTTACATATTAGGAATGTGCTATTTTAACATTAGTAAATGTAACCTACCTATTCTACCTGTAAGGCCTTACTTGTATGTATGTCTTTTGATTTTATATTTCAGGGAAGAATAAACCCAGTGGTCAGCCTAGTAACCTGACACTGTGCATTGCAGAGAATTTGGAAACATAAAGAGAGACTTGACTTTTAATGTTTTCCTTGAGAAATCAGAAAGTGATAATCTTTTTTTGAACTGCTTTCTAAATTTGTAGCGTGGGTATATGCTGGCTGATTGAAGGCTGGGAAACTGGAGATGACCAATAAATCGGAAAAAATCCCAACAACTCCACTCAAAAACCCAGACATTTTTTGATGTAATTGTTTCTTCTGTGTGCTTTTGTTTTTAGAATACAAGTAGCAGAAAGGAGGTGTGGAGATAAATGTTTTGATTGTATTATAAATATTTTATGAGCATTGTTGTAGGGGTGTGTTTTCAGGAAGATGTTGTGACACCTGTAAAGTGAAATAGCTTAGTTTCCTTCACCCAGGATTTTGTGAAACCTGTGTTTGTACCTGCAAATAACTTTTGTGAACTAAATGGATTAAGGTCTTCAGCTGGAATTAGTTGGCATAGGTAGATTGCATTAGTAGTTCAAAGATGAAAACCAGGTAATTTTCATGCTCAGGCTAATAAAACTATTCAGCTGTTCAGAGTATGATGTCATTTGAAGATTGCATTGTTGCTATTTTTCTTGCTGAAGGATGTAAGGATGATGTAGTTTTAAGATGCTTATGGTGAGAGGCAGAAAAATTTCACCAGCTTGTGACTGACAGACAAGTGCCTTTAGGAACGTATGAGTTGGTAACTTTGGGATTTCTTTATGCAGATTTAATGAATACAAATTGTCACTCATCCTTATAGAAATAAAAAGCTAATTAACTTTCTTACATAGCCAATTTACAGGTCCACTGTAAGTGCAGGTTAGAATTAAGACAAAACAATTGCTTATACCAATGATCAGTCTAATGGATGTCATAAATTATGATTAATGAGTAAATTAGCAGAGAATGCTGTAAATGAGTATGCTTTGAAAATTCTTCTTAATGAGCACAAAAAGCTTTTCTATTAAATATAACATATATATAAAATAGTTTTTATAGTATATTAACTCCTAGAGGAATTGTGAAATGAAAAATAATTGATGTAATTTGTAACATATCTACACAGCATCAGGCTGAGAATACATGCAACATTTGCCTATTTGTTCATTTTTACCAGGACAGGAGCCTTCACTGTTATTGAATGTCAACCATTTTGTGGCCTGTTTACTTAGAATATATAGCAGCTCCTGATAAGTCAGTGGGATGCAATGAATACTGCAAAGTGGGATATGGGGTGAATAAAGAGTAATTTTTTTTAATTTTTTGTTTTCTTTTTCACCCCATGTAGGAGTTTTATGGGTGCATTATTTGACATGGGAATAATGTCTTCAGAATTTATAACTAGGAATGAGTCCAGTCACATACCCCACTGAAACTTGATGTCACCAGACCAGTAATAAATAGGGGCTCTACATGAAGTGACAGTGATTCTTGTGATAGTGTGTGTGGAGTATCCCGAAGTTCACGGGCACCTGCCAAACCACATTGTTTACTCTGCGCTCAACTTGCATTTCTGAGTGTCACATAAAAAAGTTCCATGGGAACAGTAGTGACTGTATCATCTTCCAGCTTATATTGCTACAAACCAAGTCTTTACAACCAAAAAGTTACTGTAATTTTTCAGGAGTTTCAGTATATGTTAATTTACAAGTAAATGGGGCTTTTGAAAGAAGCATCTTAGCATTTTTCATTTTTTTCTGATGTCTTTGTTACTTTAGTCACACTTGCTATGAATGGCTGACAGAGGATATGATAGAATATGATTTTTGGAAATTTTTATTCTGATTTCAGAAACTTTTTCCTATTTCAAGCATATGATAAAGATTAATCATAAGCTGAATTATGGTATACTAGGAACTTCCATACACCCCAAATAGAGGTTCTAGAAACAGAAATACATTAAGGTCTTAATTGTCTATATATTTGTCCATAGTAGGTCTGCATGCTGAGCTTGCTGTACCTGGCTGTAGACATTAGCTCTCACTTTACCTTTAAAGAAGGTCTTATTCTCATATTCATCTCTTAATTAGAGGACTTATGTCCATAAAAATGTCTCTACAAAAGAATAGGTCTCAGTAGCTGTGGAAAGAAGGGGGGTGAACTACTAATTTCAAAATCATTTTGTCAGACATTTTATTTGAGTGCAGAGGAAAAATATTACAAATCTTCAAAGCACAGTGCAGAGTATAGAAAAGCAAAGTTAAAACACATAATTCCATAACATGATGAAATGTGAATTAGTTAATTCCGTTCACTACTTCACAACTATTCTTAAACTTAGAAAAGACAATGTGGAAGTGCAAAAGAGAAGAAAGAGATGTCTTATGCTTGTGCAAAGTTATGGAAACATTCCAATTCAAGTGACTTCTTTTAGTGTCATGTTATAAATATATTTTATGGAGCTTTGATATGCAAAAAAGGACAGCTTTCTGGATAATTGTAAACTATCTCTATTTCAGAAGTTCCTGTGCCCCCTTGGGGGACAGTTTGACTGCTTGTTGAAGCAGCAGCCTAACTTCTAAGGATTTAAACTCCTTAAAACAAACAAATTAAAGCTCAGTATATTTAAGATGAGGTACCAATAAATTCAGTTTTCCTTCCTATATTAGAGTGTAATTTGCAGTAGCTCAGTCGTTGCCATTCGAGCTTTTAGGGAGTCCCAGCAAAAAGTGTGTAACAAGCAGCAGAGGGTGGTAACCCTCAGGCCTTTGGTGACAAAGCTTGTGGTACTCTCCATAAATCCAAGTTACAGAAATCTTCTGCTGTAAAATTTTTTCCTTGACAAAGTATCAACATTCAGTATCAGCACAAATACTTGAGTAGGCACTGGTAGATAAACAAGATGAAGCAAACAAAACTTGTGTTATTTGATGATGCCCACAAGAGTTCAAGTCCAGAAATAGGAGGTGCTGATTTTAACTGAATTATACTTCTGTTATTTTAATTGCACTTCTGTTATTTTAGTTGCAGTTTTATTGAAATGTGACCAAGTAGAATTTCAAAAGTGGTGAAAGGCTGTGATATCATAGTTGGTAACCTATTACAACTGGTTTTTTTTGGCAGATTTAATTGCACTGGAAGGTTCCCATATAGATTGTTGCTGTGCTTAATGAAGTGTGCTGCAGAGTGTTTTTGTTGGACTTTGCACTGCTTTTGTTAAGGGAGATTGAAAATAGTTGTCAGTTCTCAATCAAAAATGCCCTCATGTTAATAAGCACAACTGTGTGTGTGTGTGGTGTAATCATGTTTGCTATCAGAGTGCCTAGCAGCTTAAGTCAGAATTAATGTTAAGAAACTGACAACATCAATTGTGGAGATAATTTGTGTAAAACTTTAATTAAGAACATTTAGAAAGATAAAGGCAACAAATACTACTTTACTTTTTTGGTTCTGTTGAGTTATGATTTCACATACCCTTACACTGATGATGGTCACTTTATATGTAACAAGATGAACATGTTTATTGAATAATGAAAAGATGGATTGCAGAATACCTATCTTTCTCCATGGCTGACTGGCTACTTTCACCATAGTCTGAGCATCTATTGACCATAAATGAGTTTACCCTCACAACACCTATTAAACATGCAGACATTATTATCCTTCTGGTGCAGCTGCTGAGCCTGAAGTGGAGAATTTAACTGGTTTGCCAAATTAAATTTAGTTTTGTGAATGTAAAGTTGAACTGCTGAAAATGACCATTATATGCATTAAAATGTCTGAAGTTACGGGACTACTATAAGTTTCCTGTTTCAGATAAAACTGTCTATGTTCTAATAATAATTCACCGTCTCTGATATCATATGATACCTCAAAGATAACTGTCTTACTTTCAAGATTAGGCACTGGAGAAGAGTTGTGGCAATGTTTTTTTACAGGAATTACTTATGCAAAAGGAAACTTTGACCAGCCACATACCTTATTCTTTCTGCTAGATTACCGTCTAAGTGAAACACAAATATCATCCCAGTTCCCTTTTATACTAGAATGTGAAACTTTTTTCTTGAAATAGATGATATCAGTCTTTATATACAATAATGTCATCTTTATACACAAACTTAAAACCTTGTTTTTCTTGGAAACTGTCTACAAATAGGGAATTGCATCATTATATAACAAATGCATTTGTCTTTTGCCTCTAATACTTTGTAGCAAGTGTTGTTAATTAACAAACAATAGCTTTACTAATCATTGGTCCAGCAAAACTTCATGTAGGACTGCAAAAATACTGTTCTTCTTCAGGTAGCTACCAAAGCCATGTTGGGTATTCAGCCCTATTTCTGTAACTCCACTATGTAGATACAGCTCTGTAGAAGCTGGTAAGCAATTTTCATAAGGAGTCATAGCACTTATAGTCCTTTACCAGGTTTGGCGCTGTCCTAGATGAAGAAATTGTCAGAAAACTAGTTCTACATCTAACAACAATTAGGTTTGGTGTAAAATTTTTACCTGAACAGCACTAATGGAGAATTTCTGAGTGTCTGATAAGGTGGGAAGGGTTCACCTTTATTTGTCTTGTTTGTTTTTTTTTTTTTTTTTTTATTATTATTATTGTTGTCATTAATACAATATATTGAATATTAGTAAAAGCATGTCAACCGTAGATATCATGGTGACTGGCAGTAACATAAAACCTAATAGTGGAATATGGTGGGGGTTTTCTGTTGGTTGGTTAGAATCATAGAATCACAGGATGGTTTGGGTTGGAAGGGACCTTAAAGATCATCTAGTTCCAGGCCTCCTGCCATGGGTAGGGACACCTTCCACTAGACCAGGTTGCTCAAAACCCCGTCCAACCTGGCCTTGAACATTTCCAGGGAGGGGGCAGCCACAACCTCTCTGGGCAACCTGTTCCGGTGTCTCACCACCCTCACAGGGAAGAATCTCTTCTTCATATCTAATCTCTTTCAGTTTAAAACCATTGCCCCTCATTCTATCACTACCCTCCCTGATAAAGAGTCCCTCCCCATCTTTCCAGTCAAAGGGAACTGCCACAATTTCTCAAATATGAGGTATAGTGGCTTAGCCACTTCATCCACCAGTTCCCTCAGAACCCACAGTTCTCCTCAGATCCCATGAACTTGTGCGCCTTCAGGTTCCTTAGATGGTCTCAAATCAACTGACCAGAGAAGGTGCCCTGCTGGACCTCCTCTTTGTGAAAGGAGAAGGACTCATGGATGATGTGGCGGTTGGAGGATGACTGGGGCACAGCGATCATGAATAATAGAGCGCTCTATTCTTAGAGAGGCCAGGAGAGGGGGCAACAGAACTGACATCCTGGACTTCCAAGGACCTGACTTTGTCTTGTTTAGGCAGCTACTTGACAGAATCCCTTGGGAGATGGTCCCTTCAGGAAGGCTAGGCACTCTTTATGAAGGAAGTCTTAATGGCACAGGAGCAGCCTGTCCCCAGGTGCTGTAAGACAAGCCAGCAGCAGAGAAGACCACCCTGACTGAACAGGGAGCTTTGGCTGCAACTCAGGGAGAAAAGGAGATTATACGGCTTTTGGAAGAAGGGGCTAGCCACTCACAGTGATTACAAAGAGGCTGTGAGGATGTGCAGGGCGGAAATCAGGAGGTCTAAAGACCAGCTGGAAATTACTCTGGCTTCAGCAATCAAGAACAAGAAATGTTTCTGTAAGTATGTGAGCAGCAAAAGAAAGACCAGGAAGAGCCTCCATCCCCTGCTAGACACAGGAGGAAACACGCCAGCGAGTGATGAGGAAAAGGATGAGGTCCTTAATGGCTCTTTGCCTCAGTCTTTAATAACAAGACTAGTTGTATTGAGGGAATCCAGCCTCCTCATCCAGAAGACAGAGACTGGGAGAACAACCCCCCCACAATCCAGGAGGAGACAGTCAGTGACCTACTGCATCACATAGACATACACCAGTCTATGGGACCAGATGGAATACACCTGAGGGTGCTGAAGGAGCTGGCTGGGGAGCTCGCCAAGCCGCTTTCCATCATTTACCAGCACTCCTGGCTGACCGGGGAGGTCCCGACAGATTGCAAATTGGCCAATGAAATGCCCATCTATAAGAAGGGTCGGAAGGATGATCTGGGAAATTACAGGCCTGTCAGCTTGACTTCAGTGCCTGGGAAGCTGATGGAGCAGCTCATCCTGAGTACCATCACACAACACGTGCAGGACAACCAGATGATCAGGCCCAGTCAGCATGGGTTTATGACAGACAGGTCCTGCTTGACAAACCTCATCTCCTTCTATGACAGGGCGACCTGCTTATTGGATGAGGGAAAGGCTGTGGATGTTGTCTACCTTGACTTCAGTAAGGCCTTTGACACCGTTTCCCACAGCATTCTCCTGGTGAAACTGGCTTCTCGAGGCTTGGATGGGCACACGCTTTACTGGGTAAAAAACTGGTTGGCTGACTGGGCCCAAAGAGTGGTGGTGAACGGAGTTAAATCCAGTTGGTGGCCGGTCATGAGTGGTGTCCCCCAGGGCTCGGTTTTGGGGCCACTCCTGTTTAACATCTTTATTGATGATCTGGACGAGGGGATCGAGTGCACCCTCAGTAAGTTTGCAGATGACACCAAGTTGGGTGAGAGTGTTGATCGGCTCGAGGGTAGGGAGGCTCTGCAGAGAGACCTGGACAGGATGGAGCGATGGGCTAAGGCCAACTGTAGGAGCTTCAATAAGGCCAAATGCTGGGTGCTGCACTTGGGCCACAACAACCCCCAGCAGCACCACAGGCTTGGGGAGGAGTGGCTGGAGAGCTGCCAGTCAGAGATGGACCTGGGGGTGTTGACTGACAGCCGGCTGAATATGAGCCAGCAGTGTGCCCAGGTGGCCAAGAAGGCCAATGGTCTCCTGGCTTGCATCAGCAATAGCGTGGCCAGCAGGGACAGGGAAGTGATCTTACCCCTGTACTCGGCACTGGTGAGGCCACACCTCGATGACTGTGTTCAGTTTTGGACCCCTCACTACAAAAAGGACATTGAATTACTCGAGCATGTCCAGAGAAGGGCAACAAAGCTGGTGAAGGGTCTGGAGCACATGTCGTACGAGGAGCGGCTGAGGGAACTGGGGTTGTTTAGTCTGGAGAAGAGGAGGCTGAGGGGAGACCTCATTGCCCTGTACAACTACCTGAAAGGAGGTTGCAGAGAGCTGGGGATGAGTTTCTTTAACCAAACAACAAGGGATAGGACAAGAGATAATGGCCTCAATTTGCATCAGGGAAGGTTTAGACTGGATATTGGGAAGCATTTCTTTCCAGAAGGGGTTGTTAGGCGTTGGAATGGGCTGCCCAGGGCAGTGGTGGAGTCTCCATCCCTGAAGGTGTTTAAGAGGTGGGTTGACATCGCTCTGAGGGATATAGTGTAGTTGGGAACTGTCAGTGTTAGGTTAATGGTTGGACAGGTGATCTTCAAAGTGTTTTCCAACCTTGATGATTCTGTGATTCTGTTAAATCTGATCTTCCCCCACAGTGGGCAGTTCTTCTCCCAGTCCCTGCCTTTGTCTTCTGCAACTTGGGCAGTGTGGCTGGAGCCTTTGCTGGTGAAAACTGAGGCAAAAATGACAGTGAGTACTTCAGCCTTCTCCATATCCTGGGTGACTAAGGCTACCTTTTCCTTCCAGAGAGCACCCACATTTTTCCTAGTCTTACTTTTATCACCAGCATACCTGTAATAGGTTTTTTTGTTGCCCTTGACGTCCCTGGCCGGATTTAATTCTGTCATGGCTTTGGCCTTCCTGACTTGATTCCTGAGTGCTCAGATAGTTTTTCTACATTCCTCTCATGTTATCTGTCATTGCTTCCACCCTCTGTAGGCTTCCTTTTTATGTGTGAGATTGTCCAGGAGCTCCTTGTTCATCCATGCAGCCTCCTGACATTTTTACCTGCTTCCTCTTTGTCAGGATTCATTGCTTCTGAGCTTGGAGGAGGTGATCCTTGAATATTAACGAGCTTTCTTGGGTCCCTGTTGCCTCCAGGGCTTTATCCCATGCTGCTCTACCAAGTAGATCCTTGAAGAGGCCAGAGTCTGCTTTCCTGAAGTCCAGGGTAGTGAGCTTGCTGTGCACCCTCCTCTTTGCCCTAAGGATCTTGAACTCTACCATTTCATGATCACTGCAGCCAAGGCTGCCCTTGACCTTCACAGTCTCCTCCTTGTTGGTGAGAACAAGGTGCAGCAGAGCACCTCTTATCGTTGGCTCCTCTATCGCTTGGAGAAGGAAGTTACAATCAATGCATTCCAGGA
Source organism: Strix uralensis (assembly GCF_047716275.1). Taxonomy (NCBI): domain Eukaryota; kingdom Metazoa; phylum Chordata; class Aves; order Strigiformes; family Strigidae; genus Strix; species Strix uralensis. The sequence goes on along the minus strand of NC_134012.1, from coordinate 32,020,655 downwards.
ATCTCATGTATCACTTGTGCCCTGCTGTGTTGTCCCTCCAACAGATATCAGGGTGGTTGAAGTCCCCCATGAGGCTGCTTCTATCCGTCTACAGAGGGCTTCATCCACTCAGTCTTCCTGTTCAGGTGGCCTGTAGCAGACCCCCACTATAACATCACCTGTCCCTGCCCTCCCTTTAATCCTGACCCATAAGCTTTTGGTCACCTCCTCATCCATCCCCAGGCAGACCTCCATGCACTCCAGCTGGTTACTGACATAATTAATAGTTTGGAGGGTTTTTTCAGAGCTAATTTATCATAGTTCAACACAGTCTTTGCTTGTAATTTTTTCTTGCTTTTGTTTTGTTGTTTAAATATCTGCAGTTCTCCTGGTCTCAAGATAGTTAAGTGAAGTGTTGCAGGAATGAATGTACAGCATGGCACTTCAGTTGCTTTCCCTCTTTGACCCTTGTAATGCATGGCAAAACTGGCAAATTTTCTAAAACAGACCTTTTCTCAAGAAAGTAAGTTAACTTTATTGATGTTGAAATTATCAGTTGGGCAGTCACTGAATGTATGAGTGAGACATAAATTTAGAATTTAAAAGCTGTCTATAAGCTACTATACATAGTTACTCTGTGCTGATGGACTTGCCCACACAGTGTTTTTCTTTTGTTGGTTTGGGCTTCAACACTGAATTCACAAAATGTCAAAAAGAATAAAAACAGAGTGGCAGTGCATCATTTTTCACTTGGTGGCACATAATCACAATTTATGCCACAGAATATCAGCATATCAGTTAGTCGTGTCTCTTTACATATTTTAGTGCTGAGTTAATACATGCATAGAAAGGATTCAAAGCTAGTAGTTTTGGTGAAACCCAGATGCTCTTCATCGGAAATAATTGCATCTTTTCTATGATCCAGGCATAAAGCCTGTGTCTTGGGAAACGATTTTTAGTTTCCTTGCTGTAAGTGTGTTTATTTGCCATGGCTTTGGCAGTTCTTGGCATCAGAGAAGTTCTTTCATAAGTTCCCTATGGCAGTAGTGTAACACTATTTTGCTGTGATCAGATTTGCTGTTGCATTTGGTTTCAGGTACATGTTCACCAGCGAAAATTAGCACAGCAGATAGTTCAAGGACCCTTGAGCATTCTGAAAAGTTGAGCAATAATAATTTTGCCTAACATCTCTATTAAAGAAAAAAGAATGCAGTTTTTCAGGAACATTATATTTTTACTGCATTTTTTGAAAATTATCTTTCTTAGTGGTATGTTACAAATTAGGGGTGGGGTATAAAAGACTCATTTCATTTCATAAACTTAGGACAACCTGCATACTCTCATATTTAATGTAGCAAGATAACACAACATACTGATCTTGTTTTATAATAATGACCACATCATATTTTCTTGGCATTTTAAATTATTTTGGGATTTCTTCCAGGGTTACATACATGCATACTTGTAGTCTGCTTGGTTTCTGACATTTAAATAAACATGCTGACAAGAAGTATGGTCTTTTGGAAGACCAGTTCAGCAGGATAAAGGGTTAGACATGAGAAGTGAAGAGCAGCAACTTAGAAATGAAAACTAGTACAGTACAGGTATGTAACTGTCAGAACTAAGAGAGGAAAGTGAAGAGCAAAAACGTTGAGAGCAGAAAGGAGCTGACTGCTGAAACTTGAAGATAAGACCAAAAATGAATTGCAACAGCTGTTACAGAGCGACTAAATATAACAACTTAAAACTGAGAAATACTATATAGCAAAGACCTGGATTTTTTAATTATTTATTAGCCATAAGTATTCGTATCATTCAAATAAGCATCTTAAAGTGTATTGGATCTCTAAAAATTTCTCAGTTAAGAAAGAGAACGTGTGAATATTTATAGGAACTTTTCAACATTTCTGTACTGTGTTTAACACATAATCATAGATTTTTATATGAAATCTTTGGAAGTCATGTCTTGTGTTGGTGTAAGTTTTAAAGTTTTGTTTCACCATAAGGCTGATAAATTAATTTTAATTATGTTGTAGCAGAAGTAGAAGGAAAGAGAATAATTAATTAAAACAAATGGATTTTTAAAAATTATTTCTCCCTTTTCTTACGCCTCTCCTGTTGTTGCAATAGTTGGATCTTTTTTCACTTCTTTCCGACAGAGTAGAATAGTTTGGGAGTGGACAGGAGCTATATGTGAAACTATCCCCAAGCAAAAATCTCTCTTGTGTTGTAATCCTTTCTGTGTGGACTCTTAATACATAGTCATTTACCTCCACCACTGCAAATTTACAGATGCTTTCTCCTAAATGTCACTGATTTTAATGGCTCAAAGGTGGGAATCCTGTTTTCATGACATCCTGTGATCATAATGCCATGAGTCATGATCTTATTCCAGCTGATTGATGAGCTCATTTTGGAACAGAAGACAAATTGGATTTTGTACTTAAAATGGTGATAAAATATAATGTGTAATCTTGCTATTCTGATGCTATCAGATTTCCATTTTACTATGAATTTCACTAATAAAATCTGTAAGTACTTTCCTGACCTTTTAGTTATTTTTTTAATGCATTCTCTTGCAGGTGAATATTGTCACTGGAGAAACAAACATTTCCTTCTTTCTTCATTTTGAACTATTGACATGGGTTATTTTTTTATGTTTACTACTTAGATTAATTTTGTTATTTTTTTATTTGTTTCAGCACCACCGAAGTTTACAAGAACTCCTGTTGACCAGACGGGGGTTTCTGGAGGAGTTGCCTCGTTCATCTGTCAAGCCACAGGAGATCCAAGACCTAAAATTGTCTGGAACAAAAAGGGAAAGAAAGTCAGCAATCAGAGATTTGAGGTATTAGGTCCATTGTTCTGTTCCTCTGCAAAACATTAATTTCGACCTCGCTTCTGATCCCAATATGTGCTTTATTATCAGTGATTAAGCAAAATAGCTATGACTATTGGGGATAATTTAGTGGAAGCAGTCTCTTGAAGTTTTTATTTTGCAAATTGGTTATGTATAGCGCTGTTAAAGAGAATACTGCTACTGCTGTTTTCTAAACTAACATGATCTAACTGGGGGGCCTGGACGTGCTTCTGTTCAGCCTGCTATCTTTTCTGTGAAGGAGATGGGGGAAAATTATTTGAACAGTGATTGCTGTCTCCAGAGAGCAAGCCACCTCCTTTTGTGACAGTGTGCGTTGAACAGACCTAGGCTGCTATTGCTTCTGCTGCCACATTTGCTTACCACTGTTGCAGAGAGAGATGAAAGGGACATTGTAGTTCCTGCTGCTGAAGAGGAAATGTAAAACTTGTTTGCTTTTGATTCTTTTCTTACAATAACCTAGGAAAATGCTTTAGAGAAAGCTGTTTCCTCTCTCTCTCTACAACCTTCAGTTAAAGGAAACAGTGAAGATAATCTGTTCAAAGGATACTGGTTGTTTGGGGGAACTAAGACAACAAATACTACCTCTTTTAATGGCAGGAACAATTAATGTCAAATATGGATTGGCCTTTAACATGAAGAAAAAACTCAGAAAATGGGAGAAGGCTTGTAGAATGGATACCAAAAGTGGCACTAAGAGTGTATAATTTTCACCATGTCTCTTCACTGTTTTGAATGTTAAAAAAGAGACTTCTGCATTAAGAAATCAACTGTTTGGAAGATGAATAATTTGTATATAAAACAGTCATGACATGTATTTTATGTGTTAATGATCTAAGATACACTTATTAAAAGCTGACTAAATATTGAAGTCTTCTGTGTTAATTGTAGTAATATTTGGGAATATTGCTTGCCCTTGCTTCCAGGTTATATTTACATTAGCAGAAAAGAATTGCATTTCTTGTATAAACTAATTTTTTTAAATTCCTTTTTGTTAAAAAAATATTTAAAGGTATTGGAATTTGTTAATTAATCAATATAATTATTTGCTTGTATATTTACTACAATGTAAGAAATAAAAGCATGAATTTAAATGTGAACTCCTAGCACCAAGAACTGTTTGCACTTTGCAGAACATATGCAGGCAGAGCTGTAATTGGCTAGAGGGATTAACACAGAAATTTTATCATAATCTCTACACAATTTATCCCCTTCTGGTCACAAAATTTTCACTCAAGGAGAGTTCTAAACAGTGGAAAATTGGGCATGTACATGTTTACTGGGTTGATTCAGTTTTATTTTGCAATACATCATGGTTTATTTGCTTCATATATTGTTTTCTGTGTAGCTGTTTTTAGGGAGAATAAGCAAAAATAAACCAGTTTTATTTCCATAAAAAATATTTGAGTGGAATATAAGGAATTAATTTAAAATGTTTTAAAAATGCCTTTAGTGGACTGTATAGCCAAGTAAGATGGAATGTAATTCAAAGAAATAGAAAATACTTACCAAGTATTTTATATTTTTTATTATAACCACTGAGCAGAGTAGTTATAAAGTGTGCAGAGCACATCAGTATTTAAGCAGCTTTCCTTCCTGTCCAAAGTAAGGCCATTAATTCATGTCGTAGAATCTAAATAAGAACAGAACAGTAGAAATAAGATTCAGAAAAGACACATAAAACATTTGGGAAACAAGAAACATATTCTGAGATTGTCACCTGAAACAATAAGAGAATAATTAGTTGGGTTCTTTTCCTCTTCTTTCACATTAATATTTTGTATATTTCTCTGAGTTTGATTACTTAGTAATAGAAGACATGAAAATGTTTTAGCTGGCCACCTGTCTTCATAGAAGTCTAGTAAACACAGCTGGAAAGGACTTCAGTGAGCCATCTAATCCCCATGCTTTCCCAGGGATGCTGGGGATTAGTTGGGTTTTTTTTTTTTTCCCCTTCAATAAACTTGGACAGCCTCCCAGAGTGTTTCATGAACCTTGTGATGATTTTTTTTGTTCTCATGTGGAACCTGAACTTTTTTGCTGGAACTTGATGTACATACAGATTGTCTTATCTAGCAAGAGGGGAACAAATAGTGTTTTCCCTCTCTCTTGACAGTGGCCTCTTCATATATTTGAAGATTCTTATCATTAAATGTGGAATGTTCTTGCTCACTGGCTAATTTTTAGAGTCAGAATAATGGTAAGAGCTATCCGTTGTTTCTGAAATTAAAGGCTACAGTGAGACCTTGTGAGACTTCACTCTTAATCTTTCATCTTTTATTTATGTTGGAAGTATATACTATGAATAAGCGTGATACAGGAGGATCCTTTTTTCTCCTCTTACTTCAAATAAATTCCAGTAATATGAATTAGAGAAATCTGCTTTAAGTTACTAAGAAGTCTTTCTCAGAGGAACTTGGAAACAGAGAAGGGGAAAAAAACAAGTTTAAAAAATTGCATTATTCTACCCTGTGGCATGAGGCTGGTTTTATTCAAAATTCCATGTCTTTAAAAAAAAATCTCATTCAGTAGATGAGGGAGTAGGAGGAATTAACTATCTTTAGTTATGCAATATGATATGCAAGAAAGGGGAGAACTCATCACAGGAGAAGTAAATCCATTTTATGATACATATTTTGGAGACACCAGACTTGAAACTTAATCTCTGCAATATTTGCCCAACCCAGTCTGCAGCAATTGTTTTTATTGGCCGTCCAGCTAGGATTATTCATCATTCAGATTTAAACAATAACAATTATTCTTTGAAAGTGTAACAACTGTGATTATTTGGATCCCATGCTTTCATTTTTTTATCTACAAAATTTAGTCTGTCTGCTTTTAAAATTTTGAAAGTTTTCTTTACCTTATAAATATCAATTTACCAAGAATTCTAGTTATTCTTTTGTTTGTGCTAAGATCAGATGGAGATTTTGTCTTATCTAGGTTTGTTTAGGGCAGTGGCTTTATGTAAAGAACAAGGAAAAGTAATACAGCCTATGAGCTATCAAACCAATTTCTTCTCAGAGGAAAACACGTTTCTATCTTATTACCACTTAGAGCTCTCCCACTGTTAAGAAGAAACTGAGCAATTCCTACAATGAAAATGGGAAGATAATGGTCAAATATTAATTATTTTGTAAAAAATAAACTAATTTTTTTGGCTGTACGTTCTTGATAAGTGCCATTTATTTGATGGTAGTGCTAACATATTATTGACAAATAATTTTCTTAAAAAGTAGTTTAAATAGATTAATGTTATCAATTAATTATTAGGAAGACTTTTCCAGTGCCTGGAGTGCTACAGTAGTCACCAGTATCTGATGTGATTCTGACTGCAGAACAAGGAAATAAGAGCAATTCAATGAATTATTTCTTATATGAAAATTGATATTTCTTGTGTAAATGTTGTAATTTAAAAAGTAAACTTTAAATTTTAACTTTATTATTTAGTCTCTTAACTGGTTACATGTTTTCTAATACATTGTTGGATAAATTTACTTAAGTTCTGTGGGTTAAATGCATAACTAAACTGAGTCCTATCTTGTTCAGAAATTGCTGACCCTTTTTCGTTTTGGAGCTAAATGAATGAGTGAACTTCACTCTGAATAGAGTGGGAATATAGCCTGCAGTAATTAAAATGAATGTAACTGGCATTTGAAGGCAGAGTACTTAAGCTAAGAGAATGGAGAGAGAGTGGTTGTGAACTTCAGGATAAAAGAGCGTTAAGTGACAGAATTCTTTCTTACAGCCTTTGTTAGCTAGGGGGGTTTTGTTGTTTGTTTTTCCGTCCTGTCTTATCTTAGAGGTTATAGTATACCCACTGAGCAGCAATGTATGTTACAAGACATTGCCACTTAAACGTTTTTCCATCTGTGTGGAATTTGTCCTGGTACATGTATTTGAAAAGCGAACCTGGCTTTCATGACACGAATACGAACAGGTCACTCACTCTTCGTGAACAGATTATTAACTGAGGTATAGGCATTTTTAACAACATCTGTGACAGCTTTTGTTTCCTTCTATAGGTAATAGAGTTTGATGATGGATCTGGATCAGTTCTCAGAATACAACCACTGCGCACACCACGAGATGAAGCTATTTATGAATGTGTGGCTTCCAACAGTGTTGGTGAAATAAGTGTGTCCACGAGACTCACTGTTTTGCGTGGTAAGTTCTTTCTAAACATAACTAATTTAATTCATAGAGTTGAAAATGCTGTGTTGTTGTAAAAGAGATGTTTCTCTCCAGGAAAGTTAAGTACAGTTCTTTTCAAATGGGCATCATTATAGTCCTGATGCTGTTAAATGCAACGTTTTTCACATAATACTTGAATATTGTGTTTATGATTTTTGACCATAAAATGTTAATGTGAGTATGCGGGGTATGACAGATTGGAGTGAAGAAAAGAAGTAAGAAATAAGTGAAACAGGAGTCCCATGCACAACAGGTATTTTATCAATTACTAATTGAAAAAACTATGCTTTATGAATGCGTTAGATTTACATTTTAGTGCTGCCCTGGGTAGCTTAGCTTTGTGTGATCAGCATTTACACAGAAATTTGCCCATTTAACAGTGATGTTGAAAAGTTGCATAAATGTTTTTTTTAGATGAGGTTAAGCTGCTGCCAGATTTTCCCCCCAAGGTACAACACATAAAAAAAGGGAGGTCTTCTTCCATTTCAAATATACGTTAACTGAATTGTATTCTTACTTCGGCAAGAAGTTTTTGAAGACAGTAAAGGAAAAAATCCATTTTTTTCTACTATCCTTCAGGGATGAGGATATGAATGTACTGCCAAGTCTATTGTCTAGATAATACTCAGAGGAGTAAATAGTAGTAGTCAAATGACCTGAATGTTTTATTCTGTCACCTGGAGATGAATAGAAACTGAATTTGGAGACACATCATGAAATATTACACTCTTCAGTTTGCAGGGTTGCTTTTATGAAGATTACTGCCTTGTGATATTACATGGCATTATTTGCTTTGCAGAATTAACTGCTAGGGTCCTGTTTGTAGGAATTGAAGATGATTAGTCAGCTTTAAAGAATTTAGGAAAAAATTTGTAAAATGTATTTTTCTTTTTTTTTTTTTCTTATCCTTATATCCCAATAAATGTAGGGTGACAAGGAGGTTTCTTTTATTTTTCTCTGAAGTTGGATTTTTATTCAAAAAAAGAAAAATAAAAGATTTATTTCTATATTTTTATTAACAGTCCTGGGATTACTGTTGGAGACAACTAACAATACTATGTACATATTATCTAATTGATTTCTGGTAAGGTATATGTGGCTCTGCTGCATATTTCTTACTCAAATAGCTCAGTGTTTCTTCAAACACTAGCATCAGATCCTGTTTTAAAAGTCATGCATAATGATATGCATATGCAAATTCCTGATGAACAAAAAGTGTACGTTATTATTTATGAAGTTAAAATTTAAATAAATTTAAATTTTAAATTTTAATTAAAAATTAATTGTCTAATTAAAATATGAAATACTATGTGTTGTTTCCAGCCATAATGTGTGTGGCTTTTGCAACTGCTGCAATATACTTCAGCCCCACGAATAGATTTATGGATTTTATCTGAAACTGGGAACATATGAGAACTCATGAGCGTACTGGGACTGTAGATTTAGATAAAAGGGTAACATCAGAGAAAACAAGGACCAATCAGAGTAACAGGGCATTTTAAGGAAATTTTGGCAATGCTAAAATTTTGAAGTGCTATAATGACTTGCTATGTTGCTTTTCAAGACAAAGGATAGTTCAGTGCTAGGGGTATTAGCCTGGAAGATAAGTAATTCTATTATAAGCTTTTGTTTTGCAAAGTTACACAAATCTTCATTTTGTACAGTCTGCAATAGTAGCCTTGTGGAAAACACTCCATCTGATTATGCCTTTGTGGGAAAGAGTGCCTCTGTGCCTCACACAGCTGCTGTAGGAATAAATATATATCATAGTTGTGAGTAGGAATTAACAGACATAATCAAATGCAAAACAGAGTGGAGTGAGTTGGATCTGTGGTCCACTTAGGCTTTACTCATCCCTGAGGCATGTGTGTGAAACTGGATTGCAGAATATACACACATAACTTCCATATTCCAAGTTCTTCAGATCTTTCTGTAATGGTCCTGTCACAGACCCAACTTGACATTTGTGCCTCTTGCAAGAGGGCACCCTGGGGAGGAAGTCAGAATTTACCCACAATTCAACCTACAAGTATTGCAACCCTAATATGGGACATTGGTGAAATTAGGATGTTCCCAGGAGTTAACTATATACCTATATTCATTTTTGTTTATTTGTCTCACTAAATCCAGTTTAGCCGCTACAAATCATTTGCACAGCACAGAACAACATTGTTGCCAATATATTCATATTTTTAGAGCAAACTTCTCTTTTTCTATCTGTGGCAGTATAGAGTAACATTAGTTCTAGAGGTTTTTACCCTGTTCCGTTAGGTTGTTACACTATCTGTAGTACTTGAGTCTCTAAGAACTATGAATATAAACAAAGTCTTTAGCTTCTGGGTGTTGAAACTTCACAATGTGAAAAAGAAAAAGGGCAGAAAAGGCAGCTACAGATGATAACATTTCAAGGCCTCAGCAGAGACAAAGTATTGAGACTGTTTTCTGTTACCAGAGTAAATCAGGAAATGTTCTAGGCTAAACTTTTACTTGACAGGCTGAATATTGTGACAGTCTGAACCAAGAGTGAATGTCTGATATAAATGGAAACTGCTTTTTTGATTTTCTGTATATAAAGGAGGCAGCTGCTTTCCAGGACATATTCACCCACATGAAAATGCTGAACTTGCAGGGAAACAAGTCTTGTAAGGAGAAGTCTGGAAGACTCCTTCCAGACAAGAGGAGTCAATGCTATTTATTTTTGAGCTTTTTCTTTTGAAAATTTGTTTTGAGACCCATATGAGTAGAACAGTACTTCGATTCTTTAATTTAAAATTATCAGTGTTCAATAGGCAAGAAAAGACAATAAAATGTAGGATCTTCCCATACTCCCCAGATACCGGAGACAGAATAGCTTTCCTTTCATTGTCCATTCACTTCATGTTAAAGCCACCTAACTCTGTTTTTTAGTCTTGCAAATGATGGATAAAAGACATTTTTCATGGCTATAGAACAAGGATTCTGGTGTCATATGCAAGTATATGAATTGTTCAGGAAGGTGGAGATGAGGTGCCTCCTTCTAGCAGAGAAATCAGCAACAGTTCCATGCTGTTAATTTTAAGGTATCCTGCTTTTAATTTTTAAGTTATTTTTTGATTATTATTCCTTGATAAAGTTCTGTGAAGACAATAAAGACCTCAAGAAACTCAGCTTCATCTGTCTGCTGAGAAGGTATATGATTACAGCAGAGTGCAGCTTTTAAGCAAGGATGGAGAAGGTCCAGTAGAGCAGCATTCTACCATCTCTGCTGTTTGGTTTGTTTTCTTTGCTGTCTGGGAAGTAAGAGCACTTAAGCAGAAGGCAGTTTGTTTTCTCAACCCACAATTTTCTCTATTATTGCTGATAATACTGTGCATTATAAAAATATTGATATATAGCATCTTTGTAGCACAGGCACTCTATAAGGATGGAAGAATTAAAGTAAAATTTCTATGGGAAGTGCCTAGGGCAGTTATTCCTTTTTATGCTTTTTAGAAACTGATTGATTTAATATCAAACAGTCATTGCTGCATAAAACAAAAAGTGAAATACTTACTGAACAGTGTTTCCCTGTCCATTGTTGCACACAGAGATTGAGATTGAGATAATTGAGCTTTTTATTAGACTCTCAGAAGTGCAGAACATTTCCACACTGTTTAAAAAACAAAACAAAAACCCAACCAAAAAACCGAGATGATGAATCCAAGATGCTACATTTTTGGTTTCTGCTGCTAGCAATAGATTCAATGATAATAGAAGTGCCTTTCTGTATTTTCACTGTACCCAGTAGTACTGAAATGAGAAGAAACTACTTTGAAGTAATCTGTCATCTGGGACAGCTATCTTTGTGGGCATGGAAATTAGACAAATGGAGTGGCACGGCTATAATGTTGGAAAATGTGCTGTGGGATGTCTCTCATTTCTAGACGAATGAGAAGAAGGACTGTACATATTCTGGGTATTAGCTGCACGGTAGGAGAAATTTGCAGTGCTCCAGCTGGAGCTGTATAAACGATGTATACCAGTGTTTATCTGACTTAACTGTTTGCTGTATAGTCACAGTGATTATTGCCAGGGGGCTGCTAGTAGAACAGGCTTTTGAAAGTGGAATGGATAGAAAAAAGGAAAGCAAGAAAATACCTGTGCGAGAACTTCATACACTGGAAAGACATTTATCTATCTCAAACATATATTGCATCGGAAGACTTTTGAAGAGCTGAAGGAGTATCTTTCCTTCAAACTTTCTGAACTTTCAGTGATCATGCTATATGTAGCACCTTGTGACCAGAATTAGCATGTTCATTACAGTCCTATTTTTATTATGCCTCTTTCCAAAGAGGAACACTGTTGTTCCTGCTGTGAAAATGGTACTTTGCAGTTTATGTTGTAAAGTCTCTCCTGGGGAGCTGTGCAAGGAAGATTAAGGAAGAGAACACAGCTGCTTGACAGTCACACAAAAGGATTTTGTGAAATAGGAGAGGTAGACAGTAGAACTTAAGCTTAAAAAAACCCTTATAGGCAGTTATAGAATGGCATGCAGATTTCTTGAAATGGCTTACAAAGTAGTAAATCATTAGAAATATTTAGCTGTAATACTAGAAACTATGTTGAAATATTTTCTGTGGGTATGTGAATATATGTTGGGCAAATAAAAGATTTGCCTTCCGTGCAGTATAATTTGAAATACCTAATGAATTATTGATCTGTATAAAGATGGGGTGGTGGCTTTTAACCACTAGCCAGAACAGGATATGAAAGAATAATTTTGTGAAATGCATGGTCCATTTCCCATGCCTGACTTCTAAGTTACTGTGTGTTTTAAGTTTCTTTATAGTGCAGGCATATACATTGTAACTAACGTTAATGGTTTAGAAAATAATGCAACTTCTAAATTCTGTAACAATCACTAAACATATAAGGGTCTATTACTGTAAAGATATGATGCAGACTATTGTGTTCAACTTCTAGGTTTATACACTTGATCTTACTGATTTCAGTTACCTGTTGTTGACTTTTGTGTAGTTCTTTAAAAAGCTATGTTTTTAGTCATTTAAAATGTATTAAAATGATGTAGTAACTGCTATAAGTATTGTAAGAAGTTTCTGGCAAGTGCTTCACCTCATGTTTTTTATAGTTAATACTTTTTTATATTTCCACTCATGTCCCTAGATGCAAATTTTATCAAATATATTTTTCTCCTCAATCAGTGAATATTTTGGTTACACTTTTTTTCATAGTTTTAAAAGTCCATATTTTCCCTTATCTTGCACATCATTTTATTATAAAGAATGTACTACAGTCATTATAAATGTAAAGCTATACACTAGAAACCTTCTTCCAGAAAGTAGAAAAGTCACTTTAAATGAATGAATGAAACAGCAATCCCAAATTTCTTGATTGTCAATGTAAATTTCTGTAGTCAAGACTTCAGAAATTTGTTACTTTGGAAAATCAAGAGTAGGCTGCTTAACTTATAAGACCTTTTATGGTGTCTTAAGAAGTTATCGATAGTCATCAGATTTTTTGGGGAAATCTGCCCTAACTTTCTTCTTCACAAACAATTTTTTTTACTCATGAAGTTTTTTTCAACTCTGTGTTGTCCTACATATTCTTTAAACGTGATTGATTGGTTGGTTGTATTTGCTTAATGAACATACATGGAGAAAATTTTCCTGCTGTCAACTAGTAAGACCAGCTACCATTATGTCTTTGTAAAGATTTATTTTTCTTCCTTCTATTCCTCACTGAATTTTGTATGTCACTGAACTTCATCCAGCCAAGTTTCTGTTTTACATACGATGCTATAAAAATACCCAGTTCAGATTCACATGTTTGTACATGTGCATAAGATCAATTTCAGTTTTTGAAATATTAGCAGTAGTAGAAAATTATTTATGCCTGACATTTATAGGGCAGTGTGAATGGTCCTAAGAGATAAACATTGGCTTGAAATCAGTAAGTTGGCTAAGCATATGAGTTCTTATATATCTATGAAAGAAAAGAAACTTGTGCTAGTTCATAGATAGATGTCTGACAGTTGTGATCTAAGAAGAGGAACTGAAATAACATTAGACAAAAACAGAGCAGTTCTATTTAGCTTGAAAGAATTCTTCACTGGCCAGTTTTGGCTAAGAATTTACACCTGTTAAATACTTTCAGACAACAGCTCAATGACTAATTTTAGCATGATCCCCATTTGGGTATTCCCATTCTAGTATCTAATGACTGCATATAGTGTTATAGGCATTTTTGATAACAAGAGTCAGTATATGCTGCCCACTTGGAAAATGCAAACTAAGCCATCCTGAGCAGACCAATTTTAAAACACACTGTTTTTATACTTTTTTCCCACTCATTGATACCTATGATGATTCAGTCCTTTTTCACAGACGGTCATTCCCAAATCATCAGAAATCTGTCAGAAACTAGTGACAAGAACAATGAAAAAGGAATTAGTAGGGGGAGGAGGAATGTTTCTTCTGCCAGTCTGTCCTTGCAGAACCAGTATCAAATGATGCCAGCACAGAATTAAAATGAAATTTCCTAATTCTGAAGAGCCATGACCTGCTATATACAATAGGTTACCATTTTGATCTGGTTCCTCAAAGACTGACCTAGATACAAGCAGCACACAGATACCAATTACGAATAATCTCTACAAGAAAAGGCAGAGCATTAACTGTGTGTACAATGGCTAGCTGTTCTGAATAAGGATAGGTTTTTTTACATTTCTGTGCTGTAATTTTGATGTTTTGCTGTGCTATGTGTCTATGTACGTACATATAAATCTGACTTTTTCCAGTTTCTGCCTGGATGGAGAGTAATTAAATGTCAATAAAACTGTCATTCAGATTTGCATTGTGTTATTTTTTTATCTGTTTGTAAAATGGTGGGCCATTTGTCTCATTTAATTGATAGAAAAAATAAGTACAAAATAGTTTTTCTTACACCAAGAATTTTTGGAATGCAATCACTTTTCCTGGGGTTAATTGTTATACATGCGTTTAAGGCACTTGGCCTTCTATAGAGTGCTGTCGGTTCAGTATCGGGGTTTAACATATGCAAGCTTTCATTGTTGAGTCATTGTCTCAATTGAATCCAATGCCTTAATGAAAGCCAATGCAATTAATCTAATGCCATGTTTCCTGTTATTGTAATCTGTGGCCTCAGTTCTGCATGCAATTATCTGTATTATATCTGTGTGTCCACTCACTTAACAAACTCTTATGATGTTAAGTAGCAATGTAATTGTCATTACTGCACAATATCAAAGTAAAATTAACAGCAGAATTCTAGGGATTTTTTTCATGTCAATATTTCATATTGATTAAAAAAAAGTAGTGCAATTCTAGAGATTATCTGTTTGAGGGGATGATAACGATGATTAGTTGCTCAACCCCTGACAATGTCAGCATATCTGTAAAGAATCCAGTGGTATAAGCAGCTTGATAGTTTCAATTTAATTGTTATGACAGCAAATATTCATATGAGATGCCTAATATTGCATAAAAAAACAAGGCAATTATTAGAAAAAGACATTCATGTAGTAGGTCTGTCTTCAGCTTTCCAGGCTAGTGGTTTCTGCGAATGCTTATGTCTTATCAAGTGCACCACTAGGATGGCAGAAATGTTTGCTGAAATGTAGGATGTTTGACACTAGTGTACTGAAGTGACAGTGAAATTAAATCCATTTTAATGTAATAAATGATAGTCTTCAAATGCAGAGAAAACCTAGTAAGAATGCTTTTTCACATATATCTGAAAAAGTAATTCAGAAACTAAAGAAATTTATGTAATACTTCAGCTTGCTTAGCCTGGCAATAGGTCATAAAATAGTATTTATTACTGTGATTGTAAAGTTTTCAAAGGCTTGACACGGGAAGCAAAAACTAAAAAGAACACATGCAAAAGTATTTAAAATATTTTTCGTGAGCATATAATCATTAAAAGGAACCTGAAATTCAATGGAACTTGCCAAAGCAAAAATATTTTCATTATTAGAACTAGTAATAAAACAATTCTGAAGCAATGACTTTTAATTGATGCAACATAGCAAAGGAGGTTTCATTGCATTAATGTGGTAGGAGGTTGAAAGAACTGTGATTTAAGTGGCTCTGTGGGGAGGGAGAAACTTTTATGAATACTCTAAGGCTTAGGCAGGATATAAAATCCTGTTATGATATATAACACTTAAGGTATTTCAGTGCTTGCTGTAAATGACGTGAAGTTCTGCAGCTGACTTACTGCTGTTCCGTTTATCTTTGTAACAAAGATGCATTAATAAAGTTAGCACTCACTAGTTCAGTAGCAAATGGAATTTGTCTTCACTTACAAATGGATAAATCATGTGCAAAATTGTGATTTAATTCCACCATGATTTAAATTATTCCATTAAAATGATTTCCTGTAAAACTGCTACAAAGAATCTACTGTGATGTAAAATGTTAGATAGTAATAGCATTTTAGCACTTTTGTTTATATTGAATGCATCTTGTGACGTAGTGTTGGTGCATGCTTAATATGACAGCAGCAAAAACAGAATAATGAGGTAATTTTTCGAGTGGAAGCATTTCAGTAAGTTTTTCAGTCAAATACAGTCAAAAAGCACTGATTAGAGACAGGTGTTTCATTAGGACCATCAATGCACCTGAATCTTGGCTAATGACACTGTGATCTTTCATTGCTTTGGCATATTTCAGGAGGTATTGCCTTACCAGTACATATCTGAATTATTGTTATCATCTGAATTTTTGTTATTATTGTTACAGCAGGACATGTCTCAATCATCTACCAAAGGTATTGGGAGTCTAGGGAGGTCCCTGCTGACTAGAAGCTAGCCGCTCTTATTCCAGTTTACAAGAAGGGCATGAGGGAAGACCCAGGAAACTACAGACCTATTAATCTAACCTCAGTTCCTGGAAAAGTTATGGAGAAGACCATACTGCATACTACTGAAAGGCATTTCAAGAACAATGCAATCATCAGGCACAGTCAGCATGGTTCACAAAGGGAATGTCCTGTTTAACTAATTTGATATCCTTCTATGATAAGGTCATTGGCCTATGAATGAAGTGAAGGCGGTGGATGTAGTTTTCCAGGATTTTAATAAGGCTTTTGATACTGTTCCTCATAGTATCCTTCTGGAGAAGTTGTCCCAACTGTGAGATGAGCAGGCACCTGATGTGCTGGGTGAAGAACTGGCTGAGGGCAGGGCTCAAAGGGTTATAGTGAATGGGGCTGCATCTAGCTGGCGACCAGTCACCAGCAGTGTTCCTCGGGTCTCAAATCTAGCACAAGTCCTGTTCAATATATTTATCAATGATCTGGATGCAGGGGTTGAATGCACCATTAGCAAGTTTGCTGAAGATATCAAAGTGGGAGGTCCTGTTGAGTCTCTTGAGGGACAAGAGGCCTTGCAGATGGATCTAGGTAGATTGGAGCTTTGGGTAGTGATTAATGGGATGAAATTTAACAAGTCCAAATGCTGGATTCTGCATGTGGGACAGTGTAATGCCAGGCAGAAGTCTAAACTGGGAGAGGAGTGGCCATAGAGTGGCTGGAGAGGTAGGTGCTGATCTCTTCTCCCTGGGATCCAGTGATAGGACGTGTGGGAATGGTTCAAAGATGCCAGAGGGGAGGTTCTGGCTGGACATTAGGAAACTATTCTTTACTGAGAGGGTGGAACAGGCTTCCTGGAGAGGTGGTCAATGCCCCAAGCCTGTCAGTGTTTAAGAGGCATTTCAACAATGCTCTTAATAATTTGCTTTAAGTTTAGGTCAGCCCTGAAGTGGTCAAGCAGTTTAATCATTGTAGGTCCCTTCCAACTGAAATTATTCTATTCTATTCTATTCTATTCTATTCTATTCTATTCTATTCTATTCTATTCTATTCTATTCTATTCTATTCTATTCTATTCTATTCTGAGTAGTTTAAAAAGATCACTTAAAAGAGAATGCTAAACATGTTAGCTTCACAATTCCCTTAATTTTCAGTCAATGTAAGTTTTTTATCTGAACATGAAATAGTCTTGTTCTTTATGTGCTCATTCATATTCCCTGCCTTTCAAACAGAAATTTGTCCTGGAACAGTAGTTATATTTTTGTATCCCATCTAACTTGGCTAAGAACTGTTTGTCATTACTGTGAATATCCGTGTAAAGAAATCCATTTTTTATGATCACTGCTGTGAATGGCAGTTATAAAGTAAATTTTCTATTTAATAATTTGAAATTCAAGGCTTCTAACTTAGTACCAAGCTCAAAAACTCGTCTTAGCTCCCACATACTCCATTGTTTCAGCTGTTGCACTGCCATGTTTTCACTAGGTCTGTAATTTATTTTCATAAAATATATCATCTTGTCTTAAATGGCATTATCAGCCCAGCTCCTAAGATAAACAAATCTGTATAGACAACCTCTATCTTAATGTTCACACAGAGATTTATTTTGGTTTTGGCTGTATAGATAAGGAAGAAGACTATCTGGGGAATCCTCTTCATTATACCTGCAGCAAAATGACTTTCAAGGAAAGCGAATTGAGAGTCTGAAAAGTTGCCAGGGATTTTTTTGCAAAAAGCTACTGTCACTTGGAACTTGATTTATAGCAAGAAGATGAAGCCAAGTGCAGAAAAGCCATTAGTAAGCCCAGAAGCAGTCATTTGTTGTTCTGGCATGTTTCATATAGCAGACACAGGATGGAATTGAGAGTATGTTGAAGTCAGTGAGAAAATGGTCTTCTTTGACTGATCTAAAGTCCAGCTAACTTAGAGTTTGGACATTAGTTTCAAAATGTCAAAACCACAAACAATAAGCAGAAAAAAGTCTCAGGCTGTACCATTCACATTTTTTAAACCTGGAAACCTAAATTTAGGCTTACTGGTAGTTCTTCTGATGGGTACCAAGCACTTTATGTTACTTAGATACTTCAAAATTCTGGTGGGTTTTTTTTGTTTTTTTTTTTTGCTTAAGTCCTGAAACAGAGGAGGATAAGTCTTAATGTGATATGTTTGAGGGGGTTGGGGGATAGGGGATTGTGTTGTTGTTTAATGAGTTGACTAAACTCAGGTGACAGTGTAAGTAGATATTCTTAAAAGGTGGCCTAGTATTTCTGTGTTCTGAACTTAAAGTTTGGTTGCAGCAAGATCCTCCAGAAACAGCCCTTTGGAGTTCAAGAATCTATGTGTTTTTAGCCTTGCTGGCTGATAAGTAGTGATAACTTATTTAAAATAAATTTTATGTACTCTTGAAACTTCTACGTTCTTAAAAGATAGGAAGCCATGCATGTGGTTTTTATCACAGAGAGTTTCTTTCTGAGTGAGTCAAATAAATAAGGTGATGTTCCACATATTTATTGCTAGTGTCATTTCTTCATTTACAAAAATGGATTTTATTGCATCAGAAAAGGAAAATGGGTGCTATAGGACATCAGTTGGTAGAAGTTGTTTTAAGATTGGATTTTTAGGTTAAAAATACAAAGGTAGAGTCAAGAACCTCATGGACAGATTTATTGTAGATTAGATTTCATAATTAGAGGGAAGAAAAGAAGGAAAGGGAGGGTCTGAACATAACTAAGGATAGTTTAGCTTTCATCTTCAACTGTTAATGTAGATTGTTTTAGGGTCTGATACCTGAAACGTGTCTAATTCTGCTTTGCAGGTAAGTCATGATGAGTGGTCCAGGTTTTTTTTAGGTGAACTGGGGGAAAGGAGAAAAATATAGACGAGACCATAATAAATTCTGCTTTCAGTAGATCTATAATAAGTAATTTAATTTAATTCTGCTTATAAGAGAGAGGGGGGAAAAAAACACTCTCCCAGTAGCATAGTCATTTCCTGGTCCTCAGAAAATGTAGATGTGTACCTTTGAAATCATGAGCTAAGTTTAAAAATAATTGAATTGTTTTAATGATTAAAAATGGGGATTTAAGGGTTTTGATGTTGTAGGACTTCAGTTTTCTATTTTTTTTCTCTTCATTGACAAAAATTAGAAAGCTTCAAAAGAGTGACAGTCAAATCTTTAGCATTGATAACACACCCGTAGTCAAGTGGAAGTTTTCATATTCTGAAATGACCCCAGAACAGTATTTAAAAGTTACAGATTAGTCATTTGGGTTATGGTAGAATTAGTTTTTCTTTTCAGTAAATGTTATTAGGACTTTTTTTCCCCCTATTTTCTTAGTATCTCAATCATGATGATTACTCTCATGACTTACTGTCTGCTTAAAATAAACAGTGAAATGATCACATTTCATTAAAGAAAGGGGAATGATGAATCTATTAGGAAACCTATTGAATCTGATGTACACATCATGAAGTTTTGGATACAGTCATTAAATTTAGCTTAGAGCATTATGTGGCAGTAGTGATAAAACTCAGAGCCAACTAAAGTGGTGCAAAGTTTTTGGTACTGTTTTGAGTGATCACGTCTTAATTTTGTGTTCAAGAAAGTTGATAATTGCTTTAATTTTTTTTCTGTCTATATCAAAGTTTGTTAGGAAAAATCTGATACCTGGAACAAGGAGCTGAGGGTTATCTACTAAAGGGACAGTTCATTTCATTATTTGCTCTTACCAAAAATTAGTAGAAGTTTAGCTGGTCTCAGTTTTGGCTTGATGGCTTTTGATACTTACTTTATTCAAATGGATCTGCCAATTACGCTATGACAATTGCAGTTGTTATCCAAGGCTCCTCACCATGAGACATTTCTATAGTGTAAGGACATTTCAGTTAGGTGAAAAACAATTTAAAATTTTGATAATTTCAACATTTCTAAACATTTAAAATGTAGAGGAAAGGAGGACATTACTGAAAATGCTAAGGTACATGGTTATTATTTCACAGGCAGATATTTCTTTCCAACTGTTCTTACCTCTATATGCTTTGCTTGCTTTCTCCCAGACAATACTTTGTTTTTCCTTTAGAATTGGCTAGTTCTCTTGTCTTAGACCATGTAGCCACTCTTTATGGACAGATTATTAAAATAGTGCAGCAAGCACCATCTTCCTCCTATGAAAAACTGAGTCTCATCTCTTCTGTCTGCTCTTTCATCCACCTGTGTAGCGGTGAGAAGTTCCTTTCATTCATTTTCAAAGCAAATGTTTATTAAAGCAAGGGGAGAAGGCCACATTTTTTCTTGCTCAAGTTTTTATTTCTGATGGACTTTCAAGAAAAATAAGATTAATTTTACTAAGGGATGCCGTGAGTTCTTCCTCAGTTCATCATCCCTGCAAAAACCATTGATGGTAACATGTCTACTTGCTGTGTTTTAAACAAGGGATCAAACCATAATCTGCAATTCTTTATTTTCATCTTCACCACCAATCTATTGACAGGATTGCTAGCAAGATATTCCACATGCCTTTTATTAGGCAAGAAGTTAACAAGAAAAAGTCCTGGCAATGCATTTCTTCAGGTACCTTCCCTAGATTTCACAAGGCATGTCTAGCCCAGCCATTTGGGGTTTGCTCTTAAAAGTGAATGTTGGAAAGGTTGCAATTTAGCTTTTATCCTGGAGACAAGATAAATGGTTAGGTCAGTGGTCAATGACTTACTGGTTCTCAAGAAAAGAATAATAACTGGGATTCTGGTGTTTCTTGTATGGATCCTGACCATGTGTGAAGGCACAACTCCCAACAGAACAGCAACATTCCTTGCATTGGGTGACACTTTTTTTTTTTTTTTTTTTAATCCCTAGACTTACCAACACTTTGGTTCCCAAGTGACCCTCTGTCTTCTTGATCCATTAGATTTCTTTGGATCATAAAAAGCTGCCTACACTTTCAAATTGCATTAGTCCTGATGCATAAGAGCCTTCCAGTAAGCACTATAAACAATTTTTACCCCAATTCTCTTAAGAAAACATGAATATTCAATATCATACTAAGATTTGGTTTTCCTTTCTTTGCATGTTGTGAAAGAACTTTCTGGTCTTTTGCATTCACCTCATATAATAGTGCCTATTCTGAGGCACTGTTAAACCATCATTTGAGAGGGACTTCATGTCCATGTATTTTATATTTTTAAATTTTAAAAGAAGTTCTCAAATATTTAAGTGTCTAAGTAGGTAGGTAGTCATATTTGGATGGAGATCACCAAATTTTATATATACCTGTTTTGTGTGCGCTTAAGGTGGATGGCTTTTGTATTTGTTGTGCCCTGTGAAATTAACTTTCTGAGTAAAGGAGAAAATTAAGAGTTGTTTTTCAGCAGAGATTACTGAAGAAGGGAAAATGAAGTAGTGAGTGAAGGCCAGAAAGTGGATTCTGTATTTTTAAAAAGCTTTTTGTTTTCTGTTGAAAGATGTCAGATCTCTTTTATGTGTTTCCTGTTGCACTTAAGGTGGTTTTTTTTGAAAACTTAGATGAGAGTAATAGCACAATATACAAAAAGTTGAAGACTGTTATTGTGTCTTACTTACATAGTACAGTATAATCTAACACAATACTCTATCAAAGCAGTGTGATAAGATTGAGAAAAATAAAATATCTCTCAAATGCAAAAGTTTTGGTAAACTAAAGGTAACAAACTGACTACGAGTTACAGAAGGGATGGCGGAAAGAGTAATCCTACCATCAGCTGGGATGTTAATGCATGTGGAGATTATGAGATTTACTACTCCTCAAAAAAATGAGTTCTTACGGAAGGAATAAGTTGAGAAATGTTTTGCTACTGTATCTATACCCATCTTTGGGGCCATAATTTATTCATCCCTAGCTCATCGAAATTGTTTGTTCCAACCACAGAAGTTCTTACCAATATGAATAGCTCTAGAAAATACTTAATTTTAATTATTTGGTGCATTTCCATCAGTTGGAGATACTGTATCATCATACTACAGACAAGTAGAACTATTATGGCTGAGGTCTGCAGCATGTACCCTATCTTACAGGAGTAAGTCCCTTACAGGGACAAGCTGCTTAAGTCCCTTGTTCCATCATACATTTATCTTTCCTAGAGATATAGCCTAAGTGCCCATAGGAAGACCCAGTTAATTTAGGGTTTGTGCAGTGTTATGACATGTGCTACTGTATTTAAGAACCAAGTATTAGAATACTGCATTTAGATAAAACTCTGAGTAACAGCAAACTTCTCCAATGTTTTCATTGCTTCACACCAGATCAGTAGTGATTTTGTTATCCTGCAAAATTAGTGGTGATATCTTAAGTTGCATATTGTATCCTGGCAACTTAGCCTGTACTAGCTCAAAACCAGTAAGCAATGTGAGCAGCATATTGCTTCTTTTTAATTTTCAGGAATGTTTTAGTACTTTGACAGAATGATCACAGTGAGTAGTGCATGAGACTTTTGGCTATTGCACATAATTTTATTAATTTTTTGGTGAGTTTTAATGAATAACTGCTGACTATTTTTCATTTAGGATGTAGTATGTCTTCATATTAGAGTAATTACAAGGAATTTTCTGATGAAAAGGCCATTTATTAAATAATTTAAGACCTACAGTAGAGATCCCTAGTGCTTTTTCATTTTAGCTTTTAGAGATGGGCCCAATTTTGTGAGTGGCAGCTGCTATAAGAGACGTGAAGAATCCTGAGAGTGGAATATAGGAGTGGATATCAGTGAATGGAATTTCATCCAAGTCCAGAATACTATACAGTAAGTTTATTTCATCTCAGGAAAATGATGCTAGACAATTTATTTTTGTTGCTCAAGAAATATATATAAAAACTCCACATTTATCCAGATAACATAAATTGCTGTTCCTATACATTAAATAAAATACCATTACTGAGGCAAATGAGAATAGTGAATGCTAGGCAAAAATATTTATTTTCTCTTTCTTTTTTTTTATTTCATATGGTCAAGATATGAATGCAGGCTGGGATGCTTCTTACCATCCTTTTTTTATGTTCAGTTTTTCTACATAAATTGTCAGCACATACTTTCAGGTTGTGGCAGAACCATATCAACAGAACCATATTTGAAGCACAATAGACACAAGAGATCACCAAACTGATTCTGGTTTAATTTGACCACGTATGAGAAATACAAAGACATCGACAGTGGAACTTTCTGTCTGTTTATTGTGACCATGATGTTGTCTTGTAAAATTAATCACATTTTAGGAAGGTGCTTTAGCTGGGGAGCTTGGCTATCAAACTTAACATTTCTTTTGATGACTTTGAGGAATCCCATAGACATATGTGGGCTTGAAGGCTTGGTGTTCAGGGCTAAAGAATAAAAAATTCATTTTGTGGATAGGCTCCAAAGAACCATACACCACCATAGTTTCTCTGAGACCCTTAAAATTTACTATACGTTAAAATTAACTGTGAAGAAAATCAATAAAAATGTCTCTAACTAAAGTAATGGCAGTAGATTCTTCATCTTGGACTTTTTGAGTCTAGCAGGAGGATCATAAGCCTTGTCAGAATTTTCCATGGCAATACTGAAATACAAACAAGGTGTTTGAAGTCTATGCAGTATTAAACACAGTTTAAAATGTTTTACTCTTCCCTGGGTACTAATTCAAACCATCTACTCTGCATACTACACATTCTATAGAATATGCTAAACAAATTTGCATATTGTTCTCCACCATGAGTCCCAAATATAAACTTTTTTACAGTTGTTATTGTGTTTTAAGGTATTCAGGTATCCAGAAATTCTGACAGCTTGTAATCTTTTTATCAGAATTACTTTATTATATCAGTCAATGAAGTATGTGTATAACTATTTGTTCCTATATGGATTTCTTATATACAAGGAAATAAAATCAGTAAATATTTTATATCTATAAATACAAACATGTCTTACGTATCTCGGGGAGAGAATCTCTTTGATTTTATGTGTTCTTCAACTGCTAAAACTGGTAAAAAGGCTATCTCTATCTGTAAAACTATCTTCTGAAATAAAGATGTGGTTTTGTGTGTCTGTGGAAGGGCAAACCATTCATTGTTGTCTTCTAGCTGTCTGTTAAGAAACTTCCAATATAATTAACTAGGTTTTGAGGTAATCTCTTAGAGCTTTTCTACTTACAGAATTTTATCACAAGGTTCTCTGATATTCCTACTTAATTTTAATCTTCCTGAGAAATGTTTATGCAAACATTGATGTTTAAATTTGAAATGGATTAAAAGCTTTGTCACGGGCACTGTGATGGGCAGTGTGATTGGATTTACCAATAATCATTGACTTTCCATCACAAGTACTGCTAGAGTACCACTGTTTTAACTTAAATGAGCATGCCTCTGACTCATTGAAGTGCCACACAGAAATAACAGTTGCTTTTCATAAAGTCAACCACAAAATGAAAACATAGCCTAAGGTTATTGTTATTGCTGTTTTAAAATTGCAGACCTTAGATTTAGTTGTTAAGACTTGATATTTGCATTTTGCTGTAATAAAAAGGATGGTTATTTGATGTCTTTTAAATGGCTGTGCTTCTCATTTCCATGAAATTTGGCAATATAAGCATGCATTTGTAAAGCAAAATGGGAACTGGAAAACCATCCATTGGAAATGGCATCACAAACACATGATTTCTTTTTTCGTTTATTTTATTGCCACTTATTTTGGCACTATTTTTTTTTTTTTTTTAATTCTGCCCATTCTCATTCCGTATGCATTTATTTCTGTCAAGGCAAGCATGTCATCAACTGAGTGGGTCAGTAAGCAGTTCTTTTTAAGAGGATTTTAATTCCTCCTATGAGTTAGTAAGTGTGAGATTAGATAGAAGTGATGTGTGTCAAACACCTGTGGGGGCTGACTGAATTTCATTTGCAAAGTGTATTCCAGGTCATTAGTACCTGAGCTTCCTCCTACTTTTAGCAATTCCAGATATTTATGAAATTTGCAGATGTAGGATTATAGAGCTCTAATAGAAAACCCAGAAAATAACAGAGCGTAGAATAGCTCCACCTTTCTGTTCTAGGGAATACACCAGAGTGTATTTTTTAAGACTACACAAATAAAACAGGTCTCTGAGCTTTGAATCACTGGATGCTGGGATAATACACTAAGGAAGGTTCATATTTGTCCTGTTACACTCTTATCTCTGCATCTGATCTTGGCCATCGACAGAAGATGTGTACTAACCTAAATGTCTTTTCAGTTCATATACAGTGACTGTTTTATATTCTTAACATATATCTGTGGAAAGAGCTTCATAAACTGTCTAACATGATCGTAAAATAGTTTCGATAGCAAGCGTCTGACATTTCTGCCTTTCTCTGTAATAAAATTTAAAAAAAAAAAAAAAAAAAAAAAAGTTAAATAAATGGCTCCGAGGACAAAAAAAACGCCCCCAAAGAAGTACAAAACAATCCCATTAAAATGAAGACCACTAGTTTAGTCCAATTGTTGATGGCACTTTTAGCCTACATAAATATTAACCTGTTAGGTAATAAACCATACCAAATAGACCTACATTAATGTCCCACTGTCATTGTTTTAATATCTGTTGAGGCACATTATTTCTTGAAGAAGTGGTTGACAGAATAGATTTTTTTAATGGTGCCCAGGAAAAAGAAGAATTTGACAATTTAACAAGTTATTTCCAGATATATTGCCAAAAGAAAACACATCTTCTTAACAGTATTATTTTTAACAATTTCGTGTTGGAATTCACACCCAGCTTGCTGAATGTAAAATTTGTGTTAGAACACAGTGTTCCTAAGTTAACAAAAATTTTCATTCATTGTATGTTTAGGGAACAGGATATTTGTGCTAATATTTCAGTAGATAACTTGTCAAGACACTTGAGTATATGGCTGTTTAAGGAAACCGATAACCAAATAAAGGCTAGGATATATGTAAAGAAAGGCAGCAGTATCTTGGGCTGTGTGGATAGAGACAGAGCCAGAAGATCAAGGCAGGAATTATTCCCCATGTGCTCAGGGCTTGTTAGACCACATCTGGTTACCGTTTACAGTTTGGGTCATCCCAATACAATAAAAATGTTTCATATGAAATTAAATACGTCAGTACATTTTAACATTTAATGCATTTTTTAAAAATTTTATGGTAAGCAGTACATATCAATGCCCAGTAATACAAGCATAGTTCTACATTTTATAACAGTTATTCTGAAAGTATGGACTAATGCATAAGAAGGCGCTAGGATATCAAGCAAGACAAAAGTGTTGCTGACTCAAGTTCAGTATTTTGTAAAGTTATAAAATCAGTATATTTGATAAGGATTTCCAAAGCCACAGTTTATGGTATGTCTGCCTGAGTTTACATAACATGTTAAACATGCAGAATAGAGAAAAACTATTTTGCACTTCTTTCACCTGTTTCTTTATGATTGTAAATATTCTCCTCATTTATTCAGTTTCTGTATGAAATGCAGAATAACAGATTGCTATCAATAGCCATGTAGAAAATAACTACGGTGAAAATCATCTTCGAATTGATAATTTTTAACTAAAACGTATACCGTGTTGTCCCTTACTTCCTTAGAGTAGGTCTGATACATTTTCAGAGTAATTAATAGAAACCAGAAATCTTGGTAGGCTTTTCTGGTTAACAACACAGCCTTAAGGGAGCTTGGGATTTGGGACAAACATCTTGGTAAACGTTTAGATACAGGTTTCTAGAATTATTTAGTGGATGAACATACCAACAACGTTTTTCCCCAGTGCATTAAAGGGAAAGTTTTAAAATTCTCATTAACATATCTTAAATTTTTAGTGGAAATTATTTTGACTTCTTGTAGATGAACCCCTAACTTTGTGCTTTTTATACAAAATAGCTGGTCATGTGACAATAACCTGATATTCTAAATTCCCTTTCCTTTTTCTATGCAGAATGCTTTTAATGTCCTAATCTCCTTTAAACTTCACTGATCAACATTTCTGCCTAGATTTTTCACATTCCCCACACTCAAAAAATTTCACTTATGCTTTGGATTTGGAGGACAACTGAACACCACGCAGCCACTCCCTCACTCCTTTCCCCTTGGGGGTGGGTAGGAGAAAATAAAGCAAAAAGCTCCAGCATTAAGACAAGGACAGGGAGGGATAACTTACCCATTTATGTTATGGGCAAAAGACAGGCTTGTTAGGGGATGAAAAAGAACATTCATTTAATTTGAAAACCATCACCACCAACACTTAATTTACCAAACAGAGTAGGACAGTGAGAAATACAACCAGATCTTAAAAACACCTCCCTCCCACCCATCCCTTCTTCCTGGGCCCAGCTTTGCTCCTGATTTTTCTACCTCCTCCCCTCCAGCGGTGCAAGGGGGGCAGGGGATGGGGATTCAATCAGTTCATCACCCATTGTTTCTGCCGCTCCTTTGTCCTCAGGGGAATGACTCTTCACCCTCTTCCCCTGCTCCAGTGTGGGGTCCCGCTCATGGGAGACAGTTCTCCACGAACTTTCTCTGACATGAGTCCTTCCCAGAGGCTGCAGCTCTTCACGAACTGCTCCAGCATGGGTCCCTCCCACAGGTTGCAGTCCTCCCAGCAACAGATTGCTCCAGTGTGGGCTTCCCTCAGAGTCCCGGCTTTCTTCGGGCACATCAATGTGCTCCAGTGTGGGGTCCTTCGCAGGCTGCAGGTCAGCATCTGCTCCACCAATGACCTATCACCATGGGCTGTGGGAGAGTGCTCTGTCACACCTTCTCCTCTTCCTCCTCCTCCCTTCTTCCACTCACCTTAGTGTTTGCATAGGTATCGACCTCACCACTCTCCTTCTCTCAAGTTCCGAATATGTTATCACAGAGGCACAGCCACCATCACTAATTGACTCAGCCTTGGCCAGGGGTGGGTCCAATCTGAAGCCGGGGGAGCTTTGAGAAGCTCCTCATAGGGGGCCACCACTGTAGCCCCCTCCCCAGCTACCAAAACCCCACTGCACAAACCTAAGGCAGCAATCAAGATTTATCTTTAGAAGTTTGAAGAATAGCATAAAGCAAGTATGCTCTATAGGCAGCTACACAGAAGGTGGTCACATTATATATAAGAAGTATCTGTTTACTGTGGAGTCTACTTAACTCTGAAATGTGCTCCGTCAACCTGACAGTCTTAATATTCTCCCATGAGACTTCATACAGTCCATAGACATTTGCAGAAAGTAAGTCCTTGGATTTGAACAGGACTGACTCTTCTGCAACATCACACGAACTGCTCTGGTCTCAATACTACTTCATACAGAAGTAATTTAAAAAAAAAAAAAAAAAAAAAAAAAAAAAGTAGAGCTAGGTGATAGATGCATATCTACCTACAGTTACAGGCTGACTGATTATCCTCCAATGTACTCTAGGAAGAAAAATGAATGGGATATTATTGGACAATATACAGAGCACTCGAACTCTGCATTTTCCTTTCTCATAAAACAGAATTACAATTCTTTTCTTCCAAGAAGTCTTTATGTACTTCAGTGTGAAGAAATATATGGATACAGTTCTTAGATACAACAATGATAGGCACTCAGAAATCCTTTGGACCAGCCTGTCTTCTGTTTTATTAATAAAGATGACATTCTGTGACTAGCAGCATGCATTTATTATTTAACAGTATTACTATTAGCCTCTGCCAGTCTTTATCTCTTTCTTTGTGTCCTTGCCCAGTCTATTCTTAGTACATGTTCTCAGTATTATTTAAAATAATCATAAAGAATTCTGCTCAGATTTCTGCTTGCTTTGACTTTGTTCCATCTGTCCAATTCCACTTTTACCACAATTTTAAAAACTGCATTATAGGTTTTGTTTTTTTATTACTCTACCTGGACCCTGTAATAACTATGCTCAAATGAAACAAGCACTTGGAAAAGTGTCCATCAGTCCAAGAAATATCCTTCCTGCCCAAGTCAATTTTATGATCTTGGTGTTCTCACAACACAATCCAAATTGTTCATCTTGTCCAAGAACTGGGAAATGGCAGCGTGCCATAACTTCAAGGGCTGATTAGTCGTTGCCAAGGCCTTAGACGCCAAAGGCTTAGATGCCAAGCTCTTCAAGGCTCTTGGAAGTCATCCAAGCTTGATTTTTTTCTGGAGTGTAACCGTTCCTTCTGGTAAACTGGTTGCTGTTCTGTTGTGATGACAACATTCTTGTGACACTGAATCCCCTGTTCTAAAAATGCATTTGGATACTTTCAGAGTATTAGCAGAAAGTTTAGTTTGCTAGTTTTTTGTCCCTTTTCTTCTGTTCCCTGTCTTCTTTTACACAGTCACTGCTGTCACATAACAAGAAAAATAAAACATACTAGCTTTCTGTTTTCTAGCAAGTAGCAGGCCTCTACCTGCCTACTGTATTTTGTCCAATTTCAGTTGTGCTGTCTGTTGTCTCTAATTTCAGAAACAAATACGGTAGGTAAATACAGAGAACTTGTGAGCTGGATATTTTTTACTATTTATTCATTTGCCCATCACTTTGCTCACATCTGTGCAGAGTAAACAACTGTTTTTAAAAGAATTTGCATTACTTTTTTCATAAAGTTTCTAAGTCTACAAGATGAGAGAATCTCTTTTGCAGTGATCTTTGAAGACAAATGTTATTCAAACTGCTATGAACAGAAAGCATAGTTTTGTGACATTTTAAAGCAGAGTTTCCAAGCTGATGTGGATGACCTAAGACCTGTCTTTCTATGTATTGTGGTCCCACTAAACTTTTGTATTGATTGAAACTGAGTAAAACTGAGCTAAAATTGTAGTTAAAATGGTAACCTAGTAGTCCAAAATTAAACTACATTCTATCCTCTGGGTCAAGAAGGTGGAAAATAAGACCAAGTCTAACCTTAGTGGTTTGAGCGATGCTGATCTTTCAATTTACCTTTAATATCTTTATTGTGCAGCATCAGTTTCTGGCACTGGTTCAGTGGAATATGCTAAAATAAGGTGTTAAGCCTTTGAGTCCTAAAATTATACTAATATTTTGGTAAATATTCATGATTGTTGAATTTTGTATTTCTGTCTCATCCTAGCTGACCATTTAAAGCTAACATAAAAGATTAATTTATTCTACTGTATAATTTTAATACACCTGTTCTGTGTAATTATTTTGAAATGTTTTATACATCATGGACCAGTAGGGAATTCTGAAATAATTCTGTTCTTGTCTCTCATTAGGGGCAGGGAACTTGCTCTGAAGCATATGGAGAAAGAAAAAAAAAATGTATATAGGGTAACAGCAGAACATGATTAAATAATTTAGAGATGATGAGGCTGAAGTACAGCCACATAAAACATCATGGAAAACAGCTAGCCATGA
Source organism: Strix uralensis (assembly GCF_047716275.1). NCBI lineage: Eukaryota > Metazoa > Chordata > Aves > Strigiformes > Strigidae > Strix > Strix uralensis. The sequence continues at coordinate 31,990,455 of NC_134012.1, read as the reverse complement.
GAGTTATCAGTGAAACAAACACAGTTTTACATGTCTCTTGTTAGAAGCTAAGTGATGGTAGGTTTTGTGTTTTGTTTTTCTTTTATGAGAAACCTAAGCAAACATACAGACAGCAGTTAAGAATTGGTAATTATTACAGATAGAACTAGAAATGAAAGAAAGATTAAATTTCTAAGGGTAGTTCACAGTGATGTTGAAGTACTAATACAACTACTACTATTCTCTGATAACCTATATTTCTGAGCATGGAATGTAGAGTTTATAAAATGTTAATTAAATTATGCAATAGGAAAAATGGCCACTATATTTAGTAACGTAAAGAACAAAAATGGTTTTATTTGCATGGAGAAGATAATTTGTTTCAAACTAGTACATGAAGTGAGTCTCTTCCATTATATGTTGTCTGACTTTCCGCTTTATTGGAGCACTAGCAGGAGAAGTTCATTAAGCATAATACAGTTTTGAATGTTTGCTGAGGTTACAAGTCTGTCAGTTTGGGTGTTACCTTAGTCAGTGTTGTAGATTGTTAACTTCTTTATGAAAAATTCTTGGGCAAAGTCGGTGTCCTTGGCATGACAATAACACCTCAAAGAGGAGGAATGAATTTGTCTAAATTGAAAGGTGATGAAGAAAGAGGCAAGATGAAAAACAAGTGAGGACAGAATGCAGATTCTCAGCAAAAATTAATACAAATATCTTAAGTGAAAAGAAGACAAAACCAACATAGCTGCTGCAGAGATTCAATACATTAGGTCTGATTGCATTTGGCATAGAACATGTCTGTGATGAGTTTATCTAGCATCATGAATTTTCTGGAATGTGTATCCAGTTGATTATCAAACATATCATACAGGGGTTATTTCTAGAAATCTTCTAAGGAGGTATAGAGTATTGCTGAAACAGAAAATTTAACTGGCCTATTTCTTCTGAGTCTGACATGATCTATAAGTGAACAAGCACTCTTAGTACATAATCCTTATAGGTGACGTGGAGTGTTACTGCTGTTAGGGAGCTGGTTAGTGCTGTGAAACTATAGGAAGTGTATTTTCCACTTGATGTCAGTATATTACAGGTATCAAGTGTATATATCTCATACATATATCGAATATATGCTATAAGAATAAGATTTGGTAGATTTGTCATCCTAATAAATGTAAATTGTCAGACTTACTCCCAGCCTTTTGAGGCTTCTAATATCAGGGGAATTGGTGAAGTTCCATTCTTTTCCTAAATACACAGTTACATCATGCACATATAGAAAAAACAAGCATCTCAGTCTTCATAACCATCAACAGTTAAATCATTACTACATTGCCTTCTGAATTATAGAGCTCTGTTGCCAGGTCAGATAACCATATTCTAGCTATTTCATATGCATAAGTACTATGCATAAGTGCTAGTGTCTGTATTTCTTCCTGCCAGAGAGATGTCAGTATCCAGGAATGCAAATGAAGCACCTCCAAATACTTGTTTCCTTAAAAAAACCCAACCAAACAAAAAAACCCAAAACCAGCAACAAATGAGAAATATTTACTCTATATTTTTACTTTACTTTACCAACATAGTTCAGTTTTAAGACTGGGTGTAATTAGTGGAGCTTTTTGCCCTTAAAGGACTTTCTTTGTGTCTCAGTAACAGCTGTTTCACAACAGCAGTTGCAAAAACATGAGCAGTTTACAAATTAAGTGTTTCACGACTGCTTTGCAAAGAACCCCTTTCATATTATCTGTGAATCTTCCCAACATGAAGCTTTGAGGTTCAGATGACAGAATAAAACAAACAAGAAAAAATCAAAGGCTACTTTAGTGGCTTTGTGGTGCATTTTAAGATCTGATACTATGAAAGCCTCCATCTTACATTAAAAAAAAGCTCTGGAGTTTTTAGAACACTGGAAATGTGTTAGTGTTTCAGATACAAACACTGCTAACAATGTCTGCTTCTTTCTCCTTGTGTGGATAAAAGCTGACATGGGGCAATAGGAACAACATAGAGTGCTCCTTTTTGCAATTAGAGTGTGATTAGACAATTGAGGAGAGCAGCTGATGGCGTACACACTGAATATGCAGCTGATGTGTGGCATTTCATTTCAGACTTTGCCCTGATAAGTTTTTGACTAGCCTGTTGAGAAAGCAACACTGCCCAACCTTCATTTTGACTCTGAACTTAGTGAGTTGCCTGGTGATTATACGAGAAAGCCAGAGGGACCTAGATGAGAACTGGGATGAATAAAGTCACTGTGAGTCTTCTTCTGTTAAATAAGTTTGAGTCTATTAACAGCCATTTTCTTAGTGCTATGTCTTGGTCTTTTGCACATCTTAAACTACTACTCATCAGTCTAGGGCATAAACTTTCTTACATATCCTCAGTTCCCAAATGCAATATTGTTTTCTAAAGTAGGTGGGTGACCAGTTTAAAGGAAAAAATATATAGTACCTTCACAATGGTAGCTATCTGATTACTTAAATATTTAGATTTCAAAGTTATTTTAATGGTGAAGTTTGCCATGTAAATGTAAATGACAGGAAAATAATCCAGAATTAGCTTTGACTTCTTTTGTTCTGTTCCTGATGTCAATGTGTTTTCTAAAGTAAAGGTTTCAGAGATTAGCAGGCAGGATCACAGGGCAGAGATCATAAATGGCATAGCTATAATACTTGAATGTACATAATAAAGTTTAAAACATAATTGCTAAGTAACTTGAACACAACATCTTTAGGCTTACTAGAATGCATTTTAGAAGCAGCAGTGCTAAGGAAAACATAGTTCTGCAAAAACACTATAATTACTGGATGAAGGTATTTCTAAGCTTCCTCTGTTTATTTTTGTTCTTTGAAATATGGTAGTCCAGAGATTTACTGTATTGATTTTTCTTGCTGCACAGTGCTCTTTCCATGACAAGCAACTCTTTGTCACTCTCCAGATAAGGAAAGCTTCAATAAGGATGTTAGCAATATAAAAAAAATACTTATGAGATTAACTTATGCAGGTAAGAATGTGACCAGGAGCATTGTAAATTATGCCAGATTCACTGCGAGTACTGAAAGACATACTTGTGTAATAAAATTTTGAGTTTAAAGACCTTGTTTGATTTGCCAAGTTAGGTTTACAATTTTAGGGCTAGCTAAAATTTAGGAAAATCCTTGTTGCTACGATCCAGCAAAATCTGTCTGTGATTCTTTCTCGGTACAAGCCAAGCTAGTAACTTGTTGGTTATATCTTCACTTCCTTTTCCATAATATTTGTTTCATTAAAAATATACACCTATATGCAACAGAGAAGGAGGTTCTGCAGCCCTGTGAATGTACTTATAAGAGAGTCATGAGAGAGCACCACTATTGTTAATAAAAGTGTTGGATACTGTCATTTTGAAGGTTTTCTGTCAGCCAGTTAAAACCAAACTAGAAAGTCTTAATCAGTAACTACTGAAATCAGTAATGTGGTCATCAAACAGACTGATGTCAGTCAGTACTAGATATAATTTCTTCTGTTCTTAGTTTAATAGTAATCTTGACATGAGTATTCAGTAGAACAGAACTAAAAGTTTGGAGAGTTTTGTGCTTTAAAATATCTCATTTAATATATTTGAAAAAATATTTGAACTGTGCAGGAAGCCTAAGTCTTATATATTACTAGACTTAGGAGTGAAAGCCTTTTATGGAAGTGCTAGAGAGAGTGCAATCCTCTGTTTTTAATCATAAGCAGACAGTAGAATATTACTAAGCATATCTCTATTTTACAGCTAAACTTTTCATCCTTATTCTAAAAAGGACAAAAAAGGTGCGAAGAAAAAGCCTGAAATATTTTAAAAAGCTTTATATTTGATCTTATCCACAACAACTGTCTCAACGCTGCACAAAGTCAGGCTAGTTAAAAATGTTGACCTCTGCTGTACCTCATAGTGAATTAGAAGTTTTATTGATAGCAATAAAACCTTGGTTGTCTAGCACTATTTCACACAGGGCTAATAACTGTTCCATGACAGGTGTAATTCTAGATACAGTCTCATATCCACATGCGTTAATTCTAAATACTCTCTGACAGTCTGTTTCTTTTATATTACAGAATTATTGTTTAAAAAAAAAAAAGATTTAAGGGTCACAGAGAAATTACAGCATTTCTCTAAATTTATCTAGAAAATTTGAGGAAAAAAGCTACTTCACAGGTGCAGGAAGAAGAGGAAATGAAAGAATATTTCTATGGCATCACTTACCTGTGAAAAGGGACCAGCATAATCAAATAGCTTGCAATCCTGAAGGGAAGCAGAGCGGTGGAATTGCTTAGACGGGAATTCTAGATAGAAATATCATATATGTCTGAGAGATGTGTGGCCATATATCCTGATCTGGTTTTCTCCATCATATATAGTAGTGAGAAGGCAAGGTGGTTAGTTTGTATACTTCCATTTTTTCCAAAGTGAAATCTTGTCCTATTAGAGAAGAAATCTGAACATGGTAGTAAAATGCATGCTTTAAGATGAAGATAACTTAGCACAATGCATTCTTTGATATTCTCTCACATGCATCAGTTACATCACAGGTGTCAATTTATGTCTGGACTAAGACAGCCATATAGCATACGTAGAAACTGAGTGTGCTGACTATAAAGTGTGTTTTTATAGGCTGTGGAAGCAGCTGTAATCTGTGAGGAGCTCCTTTCTTGATTTGCGTTGCTGTCGAGTTACTGTGTTATGGAATAGATTTCTCCTAGTTTGTTTCTATTTGGTTTACAACTTGATTTGCAAAGTATGGGAGTTTTGTTGTATTTGTGAACTGTACTTTGAACGTCTTTCTGCCCAAGTGAAGGTATGTAACTTCCCCTATTAAGATACAAGTTTTCTCTCTAGGGAGTTCATCATAGTGAGATTCGTTCAGAGGCTGCATTAAAGGAGCATTATATTTATAGATGTTATTAACTTTACTTAAAAGTTAAAAATAACAAAGTGAAGAACATGAAAGGCATGGAAAATGCATTACTGAGTCTCTCAGATTTTTATATTATTAACAGCATTTCTGCGTTTCTAATAGCAAAAAAAGTGCTAAAGTTAATAAAACATATGAACATTTATTAATGTAGGTCTTACCATGACCTTTGGCTCTCAGGTAATCCAGAAGCATGTTTGGACCACTATATACCTTCTTTTGGGGAACTTGCTTTTTCTCACAGAAAGGGTTACAGACAATTGTAAGATATTATTATTTTGGATTCAAATGGATTTTATTAATATTTTCCTAGGTAAACATTTTCTACTTTACCTGTAAACTTTTGTCCTTCCAAGAAAATGGTTCAGGGTCTTATGTGTGAAAAGGCTATTATTTGTAAAGACAAGAATTTACTGTTAGTATAACTTAATTCATAACAATATAATCAAACAAATATTATTAGTCCAAAAGTAGCTATTACAGAACAGAATTTAAAAAAAAAAAAACCACACACACACAAAAAAAAACCACCACCCAAACATGAGTACCAGTGTACAAAAGAACTTTAAAAAATAATCATACAATTAAATTTGTTACACAAACACTTCCTGGTATTTCCCCCTTTTTCTGGTGTTGTGCTCATATTTCCAGTGCTCCTCTGAGATCTTGAGATTGATGGCTTCAGTATGGCAGTACAGGCTGGACAGCAAGTTCTCACCATCTCAAGTCTGAGAAATGCGATGTTGGTGTTGATCATTCTTCCTCCTTCTAGGATCCACCTGGGGTCATTTTTACATGTTTGCTTACACACTTTTACACCTTGCTGTTTCTTCACCAGTCTGCAAGTTCATGTTGTATCTGCTTTTATTATACACTGTGCCTGTTACGTATGTCAGATGCTATTTCCCTTTTTGCTTACCCAGCTGCAGGCCTGAAGTTCTTTAACTGAGCACCGAAGCATTGTGGGGTCTGGAGTGCCAAGCTGGGCCCCTTTTTTGACAGTCCTCTGTCTGTGCTTATCTGCACCACATCTCCACTTCTCAAATCCTCTGCTGTCGTACCAAGCTTGCATTTCTCTATGTATACCATTGCATTAGATTCATAAATACCTCATTCTGCACAAAGTAACCTCTTGTTATGACTTTGTATAAAAACTACAGCTGTAACATTCAACAGTAAGCAAACGTAAACCAAATTAATGATAGCCACCTGTCAGAAGAAAAATCGTTCTCACAGCTAAACCAAGTAAAAACAAAGCTGCAGGCATGTTCATGCAGAGCAAGACAAGCCTCAACGCTAAGGCCTTGCAAACCCTATTTGAAGCCTGTTCCTAGCAGTACCAAATCAGCATCAGTGGGCTACAGCATTACACTCCTTCCCATTTTATTCTGCCTCTAAATGAATTCATTTATTTTGTATGCATTGTATGAATTTCAGCATAAGGACTACTAAAAATGCCTTTACTTATAGGTGTCACTTTCATTAAATATGTATAGCTAAAATCCCCTGTCACAATATCATGTTAGATCTTATTGATTTCTCTCCAAGAAGAGTCAAGAGACTGTGTGTAATGTACTTGCCAGGGACCATCAGGAAGACAAAGCCTCTATCAGATACGTGTCCCATTGTGGCAAACTAAACAAGGAATAGTGGACTACAAAAATGTATGACTGCTGTAAGCAGATTTACAGTCTCTTTTCTTCCTTCAACAAAACCATTCCTGCCAAGGGTAATATGACGGTTGTTTATCATCATCAAACAAAGGAGGAAAGTGAATGTGTTACCGGGGAAGGAAACACACCGTACAGGTAGTGAAGCAGACACTTGTGTGAGCACTTCTTAATCCCAGCCTCAGACAGGACAGGTGCGTGTGGTGGCCACTGCTGCTGCATATACAGTGGCTGTCAGCAGAAGAAACAGTAGACCAGGTGTGCCCTGTGCCTAGCTCACCAGGCTTGTTTGGAGATACATGTGGTTTGTGGTAGTTAACTACCCCCTTTCAAGTGCTTTGCAAAAATTCTGTTTCAGAGGTTACATGGAGAGGCATTTAATTTGCTCCCCATTTTCTCACCACACTTAATGCCATAACTCTTATAAGTAGACACTTTTTCAAAAAAACACTTCACGTGGTTGATCCCCTGCCCATTCAGCTAAGCATGGACATATGTATCTGAGCTGAACAGGGATGGGATTACTCATATTTTTAAAGTAAAAACCACGTGTATGTATTTTGTAGATTCAGATGTTAAATTTAAAATGTTCAATTCTTATTACTGTATCTCTTTCATACCAGATTTTAAAGCAAGTGCCTTTGACGTGTGCTTTATCCCCAGAAACTTTTATAAAAATGAGCCTTGAGATTTTGTAGTTTTCATTTTAACATTACTTTTAATCAAATTGATGAGGCATAACTGAACGTTACATACTGCATTGCTAGCTTACTTGCTTATTTTTTTAAATGGTGGTAATCCAGCCAGTGTTTTTCATTAAAAATATTACTAGCTTTCTAAATCATGTAAGATATACCATATAATGGCTTTATTTGTGTTGCCTTTGCTACTGCGCATCAATAAAAACAAAAACCCATTGTATACTTGAAAAAAGAAAAAATCCTGAAAAAGAAATGTTGCATCTCCCAATATCTGCAGCCCTTGAATTAACTTGAAAGAGGCTTAAATTAAACATATTTTGTGTTTGTTACAAACATTTTTAAGATGTTTAAGTGAAATAATATTTATTAATGGCACAAAGGGAAAATACAATGTTGGTGTGTGCACAACTCATATGTTATGAAAATACAAATTTGCAATGTAGTGCATAGATGTGGTGGCTTACATGCCAGGATATTTATTTTACATAGTTCAAATTGCAAAGCTGCAAATATATAGCTCTTTTTTAAACTGCGTGAAAACCTGCAGTATCGGGGTGTGACTGGCAGCCATGTGCTTCTAAATTCATGTTATTTGAAAGATTGCCCAAATGCTGAGATTTGTCATGACCACCTGCAACGAACTGAAAACCATGTCACAAGCTATGGCACAAATGCTGATAAAATAAAACCCCATTTCACCATTTTTCATTTATGTGACAAGATTTGCTAAATTTTAGATCTCATAATTCAATTTAGTCTTGTTAAATTGGAAGTTAAATTACAATATAAATATAGAAGTGTTTTGGGTGTAGCTGGTAAGGTTTTGGCAGTGGGTGGCTGCAGGCCTGGCTTCTGCAAGAAGGGACCAGTGCCAGACACAGCTGGTTCCAGCCAGTTCCAGCCGACTCTGCAACAAACCCACTGTGGGACATAGATGAGCCCATCAGTGAAGCTTATGGCGCCTCTTGTGAAGACATATTTAAGAAAGGACAAAAATACCAGAAAAGCAGAGGAGGAGGGAGCAAAAACAGAGTGGGAAACAACACAAGGAGCAGCAAGGGTAGAAGAGAAGATGGGGTGGAGGTGCTCCATGGCGGAGCAGACATCCACTCTGCTGCCTGGGTGGACAGGAGGAAAGGTGGTGTTTTCATTTTTGTGTTTGTTTCACACATTGCAGATCTATTTTAATTAGCAATAAATTACATTAATTTTTCCTGAGTCTGTTTTGGCCTCTAAAGTAATTGGTAAGCAATCTCCCTGCCTTTACTTTGACCCGGCTCTTTGAACCTGTTTTGATCCTGTGTCCCCAGTGCTGATGAAGGGGCATGATGGAGCAAGTGGCTGGGTAATTCGGCTGTTTGCCAGGCTTATCTAACACAACAGGGAATGAATGACATGAGTCAGTGCATGTCTCATGAATTATCCTTGATTGTATAAGCCTCATTTGTGTCAGAGATTGGATGGTAAACTCGGAGTAAGTTCTTCAAGTTAACAGAAGTACACCAGTTAAAATAAACGCTGAGACCAGAAGCCATCTCCAAGTGTGTGGTTATTTTTATTGTAGATGTTGTGTAAGAAGGAAATAAAAAGCATAATCCAAGCAGGGAAAGGATTCTTGTTTAGCAGGCTATAATTTTGGACTGACTTTTTCAAAAGTAGTACAGTTTTTACAGACTTTTAACTATAGGTAGATTTTGGCACTGTAGGTACCTTGCTGTAGTGTATATAAAAGTTATGAACAGAGTCCTCTGAATAAATTGCTATAAGCACTGAATTGCTGTAGCATAGAACAAAGATTTGTCTACTGCCTCCTTTACTATATCCTCTGTCTTGGATGTCTTCTCTGTGCCTTCTTCCCAAGCTGCTATTTCAGATCTGAACTATTTTTTCTCATCAAATATATTAATAAGAAATGTTTAAAAATATACAGAGAAATAGAACCACTTCAGGAGATTTTCTCAGTTACTCATAATTGAGTAAAGATACTACATTATTAGCAGTTGATATTCAGCAGTAGCTGCTTAAAAATGGCTCATGCAATTCTCCAGATGAATGAAAGACAATAGGTTACCAGAGTAAATTAGAGGATTAAATGACTGGGACTAGCCTTGCTGACTTTCCTGAAATTCATCTGCTATTTTTTTCAGCATAGTATTAAAGTTTCCACAGTAAGGCAACTTTGTGTCCACTTCAGACCTCTTTCAGGCTATGTGTCTGTCTGTCTATCTGTCTATCTATGACCCTTGTGTTTCTTAATTAAAATGCCAGGTTCTTTGGACTTTGAAACGGTTTACACCTTGATTTTCCCTACAACACAGAGTCAATATTGACAATCTGATTCAAAGACTCTCCAAAAATTTGAGCTTTTCTTGAAAATGAAGAATTTTAAAAACATTTTAATGAGCGGGTTTTGTTTTGTTTGTTGTTTTTTGGTTTTTTTACTTTGTAAGAACTATATTACATTGAGGTCGCATCTGTGAATTTTTCTTTGTATCTTCAAAAGCTAGAAAACAATTTTTCTTAAGTGAAAATGGAATTTTACATGGATTCAGAGAATTCCCAAAGCTTGGACCTGTGTTTAAATATAAATTAAATTTCACAGGTATTCACAGAATTCTGAAAGCTTTCACACCTGTAAAGGGGTGGCTGGTCTCCTTGAAGTGTTACTACCTTACATTGGGAATTAGATTTCTTATATTGCTCTTAGACTTTGGCAGTTGTACACACAATTAAGAAAATCATGTCTCCTTTACCCAATTGAATCTCTGCCCACCTTCTGCTTTAGTGGTTTCATGTGTGTTAGGTTTCAGGGTTTGTCTTCTTTGTTGTTTTGCTGTACTGTATTATGGTTTCCTACTTCAGGAAAATAGGATTATTTTAGGAAACAGAGTTTAAAAATAAATTTATTGGATGTAAATTTGGGAATAGTTTATGCCAGTGTTACTGCACTCACTTCAGTGTTAGACAAGAATGATAAGTTGAGTTGGGCTCTTTTAAATTGATATTTTATTGATAGCATTCATAGAATTGCAATTAGTTCATATTTCTTTAAAGCTGCATGAAGTCATGGGGTTTTTTTTCTCTGGTAAGGCCATCATTGACTACTTATTCCCATTTACTTTAGCAAACCAGTTTCAGGATTAATGGTCAATCATTTGTAGCTCCTCCCTCTGAGGATGAGACTGGCTTTCAATAGCTCAGGTCAGATGCAAAAGTAAGAACAAATCTATAGAAATAAAATCACTAAGGAAGGAGTAAAAGGTGATAAGTAGTCAGGGTCTTCATGTTATTCTGACATTGCAGTGCAGAGGAGAAAGTTGGTTGTGCTGAAGTAGGGGGTTGACAATGTTTGTTATCCCTGTTTTTTATCATGAGGGGTTAACCTCTAGCAGGGTGGCTGACACAGGCAACACCTCAGTAACTGTACAGTTCCTCTGTTTTCCATACCAACACAGTTATTTCCTTCAATTTGTTACACACCCGCTACAGAGAACTCCTGTAACATCTCTGGAAGAAATTTTGTCAAAGTGATGCTAGTGAGAGTATTTCTACTTTTGTGCTGTTATTTCTCTATCACTCTCTCTTCTCTACATGGGGAAAAGATAATCTTGGGTATTTAAGAATTAGAGTGTATGTGTTTTGAAAGCAGAAATCAATCTGCATATAAGTGGATCTGCCTGCATGAAAGAGTTTGATATGTTAAGAGTCAATTATAATAGACTTTTGATGAACAAACCATAGGTCATCAGTGTACTGTAGCTCCTGGGGGAAATAATCTTCTCTCTCGCATACATGAAAACTGCCTAATACAAACACACAGTACTGAAATGTCATCTTGTTTAAGTCAAGGTCAGAGATCCTTCTGTGTTGTTTGTCACCTGAAGCAAAAGTAGTTAGGATGGTTCATGAATAATAGAAAAGAGCTTAGAAATATTGTGAGCTCATTTGACCTCTTACTTTAATCATGATTGGTCAGTTCAGAAAAGAGACTTACCTTATGATTGGACAGATTGCCAAATTGTGTACAAATCTATTTATATGAATAAGACACTTTAGTTCTTGCACCTGAAACACTGTATACACAATATTGCCTCTTCCAGCGTGCCTCCCACATTTACATCTAGTACAGCAGAGAACTGCTGAACTTAAACTGATCCAGGAACATCTGTGTAATTAATTGGCTTTAACAGCTGTTGGAGTGCATGGTCAATCAAAGCTTGGAGTGAAAAAGATAAGTGGTTTTGGTAAAAGAGAAAAAAGGAAGAGAGAAGAACCTAATGAATATGTTGTCATGAACCCTTACAGTAGTAATGTAATTACAAAGTTCCCTGCCAAGGACAATACCTTTTCTTATTGGGAAAGAAACTGACAACAAGATAAAAGAATATAATGCTCGTTATCTAAAAAAATTTTTTAAAGTGTCAAGAATTATACAGTTCTTGTTAATTACATTCTCTTGTGAAATTACGATGTATTGACTTGCTTTGGGTGCATTTAAATTCTGTCATCCTAAATTATAGTTTTCAGAAAGCATTTTGAACACATTTTATCAACAGTTGACTGCAGAAAGAGCAGCACTGAAGATTGTAGTCAGAGTCCTCCAAAGCAGCCTGCCTTTCTTGCCTGCACTAAAGAGTGGAGTTCATATTATTTCTAATTTCTTGCATGAGTTCCTCAGTTCCTTTGTATATCCTAGAAATGGTTGCCTTATGACTGTTTTATGCCTTGGACACAGAGGTTGAGTACCTCTGGTGAAAGTGAATTGACACATGAAAAACTGAACCTGAAATAGATGTACTGGAGTTAACTCTCAGTGAGTGAAATCCATAGGATTTACAGAAATCTTCTTATTCTGGGTAAGTTAAATTTGTCCTAACACGTTGCCTCAAGGCTCTTGTTTTTGTTTAAGAAGGTCATCATTATGCAATGAAGAGTGCAGCATGATACTACTACATTGTGAAGAATACCTCAACACTGTTATTACAGTATTTATTAGAAAAATTTCATCCTTAGAGATTATTTTGAGTAATCTAAATACCAAAGTCAACTAATACAATATTTTGGTTTTCCTCATTGGGATTTAATCACAGTAATAAACAATTACCATTACGTGCTTGGCATAAATAAAATGTAGCAAAATAATAGCCTTTTAACATGAAGAAGGCACAGCTGATTGTTGTCTAGAAGCTAATCCCAATCCGTTTACATTATTTAGAGGCCTTCTGGAAATGTTTTATTTAAAAAACAGTAACACAGATTACTTAGATGCACTGTGAGACCAATTTACATCAGAGAGAAACTTGAATGTGTCATCCTGTTTTGACCTTCAAATTTCTTATTCTTAAGAAATTTATAAATAATCCAGAATTCCAAGACTAAGCTTCAGATAAACCATTAGCATTTTGCTTTTTGTCCTAGAGTTTGCCTTAGCAAGTAGCCAAAGCACAGACCAAAAACTGGTAGAAAACTTGTCATGTAATTACATTTTGTCATAAAAATAAAACAAAAAAGTGTTCATGAATACATGTCTGAATCTGGTAAATTTAAGCCTGCACTTCAGCAGAACAAAATCATCTTTGCCTAGATACAGTATTGGCATTTGGATATCCAGCAGCCCACCACCAAGTATATAAATGTGTTATTTGCATGTTGGAGGTGGGCGGTCAGATATAATAGTGATGAAAGCATTGTGAAGCATTTATGAAATCATGTGAATGTTTTGGAGTAATTTTCTGCTAAATTATTTTGGTGAAGTGCCATAATACTGAGGATTTGACATGCATGTCTCACAGTGAGATCACTTCAGCTCACAGTGAGATCACTTCAGGCTTACAGAATCTGGCCGTTTGTTTGCTTGGGGTTTTTTTGCTTTGGGTTATAATATTGACACTTTTGGTACTTTGACTGTGCTTCCTGTTTATCTCAGATTTTAGGCTTTGGATATTCCTTTTTTTTTTTTTTTTTTTTTTTTTTTTTTTTTTTTTTTTTTGTAGGGAATACTACCTTAGCCTGGTTTTCCAATGTTGGTCTGGGTTTTTTTCCCCCTCTGTTATTTCAGCAATACAGTATGTCATTTTTTGAGTGAATAACAAGGCATACAGTTACATATGTAATTTTAAACCCCCATCCCTATCTTTGCACCAGAAGGAGAGTACCAGCAGCAACAGTACTACAGATTTAGGCAATGAGAAAATAGTTGTGTGTTCTAATTCAACTTCTTTCCAAATTTATTTGTTATGTAATCTGGGGATCAGTGCTGGATTTTTACCTTGTCTTTCTCCAGGAAATTATTAAGAGATCAGGATGTTGTGGTCAGTAGTGATATTTTCACTGTAATCTATGCTCAACTGCTCTTGGTTTTGTTTTCTCCTAACCTTACATTTTAAGAAGGGCTTGAACACTGAAACATGTTCAGATACAACCTCAGGACAGTATTTCTAATAAACTCATATGAACAGACTATTTCTTCAACAACTAAATTATATTTTGCAGAACCTCTATCTCACGTCTCTACTCAGGAGCTTCCCACAGTCTTCATTCACATGAATTGCATACTCTGTTTGCACTTGGTTCTTCACATACTGGGACAAGTTTCTTGACATAGGGGAGGGCTTTGTTAGAAAGATTCAGCAGGGTAAGGAAGGAAAATATTAGGAAGCCTAATACTCTAACAGAGTTTTATTTTTGTCATTGCTTCCACCATTCCTGTGGTCTTCTGGTTGAAATGAAACTGAGTTTTACTTTATGTTTGTGGAAAAAAAAAAAAAAAGTTATTATTTCTTAATTGTTAAACCATATTTTATAGTAAGTTAGAAATTACATATTTATATAACCATTATATTCTTCAGGTTTTTTAATTTCATGCTTGTGTGTGTTGTTTTTTAAAGGCTCTGCTGTTTACTTGTTATCTTGACAGGGAACTTGTGAAAGAATGAACAGGAAAGTCTGTGAGTTCACTAATGACAAATAAACATAGCTCGCACAACTTTAGTCATAAACACTAAATGGTTTTATGGCTTAAGGTAAAGATTGATAAATGGAATATGCTAAATAAAATCCTGAATAGGAACACTTGCCTAATATCTGTAGGCTATCTGTGAAACAGAAAAGTTAAAGCTTCATACTTTTATGTATTAGCCTGTGGAAACAATTCCACTTCTAAAATGCTTCAAGAGCATTTGAGTATAATGGGCTTTGTACTGCCTGCCTTGGCTGTACCCTGTAGAGAGCACTCAGCCCATTCAGCTTGAACTCCATTTTATCTAGCTCTTATCCATTAATTTTCTCCTGACCTCGGGCATAAAATATATGCACTTTTTATGCTCTGTGCTTTTTGCGGAGAAAGAGGAGTAGCATTACCCATCGATCACCATTATGAATGATACAGCTTAAAACAAACACAGGTCAGAGACAGATATGTTAAGAGCAGATTTGTATTGATTCCATCACAACACTGAGTTAAAAGGAAAAAAAAAAAAAAATCAGAGTATAAATGATGAAAAGAGATTTGAAAAATAACAACAGCTATGAAGAAAACTTAAGAGCTTTGCTTTAGGGTCATTGGTAAAAAACTGAAAGTTGTTGCTATTATTAATAAAATCTACCTCCCCTTAATATATTTATTATCATACCTTGAAGTCTGCAGCATACTACAGCAATAAGATCTGTATGTTTTACTGCTGCATTTTTTCCTGTTGAAAGCTTTTTTGTTAAAAGAATCTTACACTGATTAGATCCTTTAATCTATATTTAGCTCTAGTGCTGAAATATTTAAACCATACTTTTAGCTGTAGGCACTTTTTATTTGTTTGTAACACCAATTCACATGCAGAACTCTACCTTTCAGTACAGCAAAATTGTATGTCTTCTTAGGGTACATGGCACTGGTATTAAAAATAGAAGTTTTAATAGGCTTACCTGAATACAGTATGCACCTGTATGATAATATCCATGTAGACAAATATATCCTCCTTCCCCTTTTCTTAATCTCTTTTTTTCCCCCCCTTTGTTTTTTCCTGAAGTAAACTTTATTATGGAATCATAGTCTGTTCTCTGTAGTGACATTTGTAGGAGAATTTCCATTGAGAGAATATTGTTGGTGGGGAACAATTGTTTATACACTGTGAGACTTCTTGTCTGGAACAAGAAAACTTAGGAACTTAGGACCTTAAGTGGAAAGGTATTCTGAAACAGGTTTTTTAGGAGCAAAGGCTAAAATCCTGGCCTACTTGAATGTGGAATTTGAAAAATTTAGTAAGACCTTTATGGTCTGTTTACTTACTAAAGTAAGAACCTGGAACTGGTAATCCAGGAGAGGTTCCATCACAGCCTTCCTTTGCCAGAGGTCCAAGCAGCGGCTGTTCAATTTTCTAATAAGTTTTCCCATGTAAAACTCTGAGTGTTCAGAATGAACTAAATGGTCCTTTGACATTGCCATCCTCAATTCACAGAATTTGCCCCATGATTTTTATGGTGTTTTTTGCAGTTTCTGACTTGGTGCTTTCTATTCCTGATTACAGAGGTACACAGGTAGAAAGGATCTATTTACACAGTGCCTCCTGTGAGGACTAGGGAATACAAAAAACCTTCTTTCTGTTCAGCTGTGGTTCAGCCGGTCACAGGGACTGCTAGTTCTGAAATCATCCTGGTGCTGGAGGCCATCTTTCCTGTATTTAGACTGTCTAGAGAGCTTACACATATGGAACGCAGCAATTGCACTCATCTGTTGGTGAAACTCTAGCTGGTAAAAATTGGCATAGCTGTGTCTGTTTCAGTGCTAACTTGTATACTAGTTGAAGGCCTGTCCCATTGAGTTTCCTTATTACCACATATCATACTGCAGGAAAAGTTACTGTTACAGTTGGTAAAAAAGTGGAAAAGTTTAAGGTTAGATTTCATTTATTTTTCTGTAGGTTACTGGCACATTATTGCTGGTAGAAAAAAATTATGTGTTTCTTTACATCCTCAGGTTCTTTACAAGTATTTATATATGGACCTTCATTCATTATGCTCAAAAGTCATAATGAAACCTGAATTAATACTTATAACATTGTAATAGTTTAGTGACCAGGTCAGTGACTATTTCATTCAGTCAATTTGTGTTTAAAAACAAACATACACTAGGATATTTAATAATTTGAAGATAACACCATTTATTACAGACAAACATGGTGTGGTTTTTTTTCTTTGGACTTTTCTCTTGTTAGACTATTTTATCACATGCAAAACAGTTTTTGGAAAGCACTGTGTTCCAGGATTACTGGAATAACTCTGAAGGGACCATTATGCTTAACAATCCTTTTTTATACAAAGTCCATGAGATCATATTTTTAATAAAATAGGGGGTTTTATGTAAATGTTTTCATATTACTTATATGGATAAACCCCAGGAAATTCAGGGATAAATCTGGCAGGTGATCTTCATCTCATTTGTTTTCTCTTTAAGCCATTCCATACTACTGTACTCGGTGACTTTCATTAAGCAGCTGTGAATGAGAACGAAATCTTACTGTACATGAGTTACATTTTTGAGGTGTTTTTTGATAATGCACTACCTTTACTAAGCACTTACAATCTTTCACATGTTCAGAGCAATATACAGTCATTGATTACTTATTCTTTACTGTATCTTTGGAAAATAAAATCAGGAAGTAATACACATTTTCAGGTGGAGAAACAAGAAAAGACACTGACCAGTTGTACAGTGATTTGTACAGTGAATCAGCTGCAAATTCAGAGACTCAGTCCTCCTGAGTTCATAGGTTATAAGCCATAAGGAACTGGCAAGTCTGTTTAGTCTGACCTCCTATATAATAAAGGTCATAGGATTTTCCTGAGTTAGCTCCTACTTCATTGTCTAAAGCCTTTGAGAAGAAGTATCAGCTGAGCTTAGGATTCCCTGCCTTAAAATGCCTTGTGCTGTTCCATGGGACTGTTCAGACTTCTTAGTTAAGACTTGACCATGTATTTGCTTTCAGCCAGAACCTGCACAGACTTCAGCAGAAACTGTGATTCCACAGGGGTATGTGTCCACCTCCCAGATAGATACTTAGAGGTAAATTTCAAAGCCAGTACTAGGTCATGGAAGTATTGATCTGAATCAATCTGAATCTGAATCTGAACTGGTCAGGTGAGAGAAAAATGCACTTCCTTAGATTGCTCAATAACTGTTTCAGCTCTTTTATATCTTCAGTCACTTTCTCTGGAGCATAGTTTAGCTGCTAACACACTATCAACTTTTATGTGCCACTTGTGCTATTGATCCTTTTCTCCCCCAGAGATCTGGGTCTGGGAATTCAAGTCAACCTTCTGAAAGAGCACAGGCCAACAAGATACAAGGGCACCCTTCACAGGTTCATTCAGACTTTTTTCATGTACAGCTGTATCTTTCTACTGTAGTTTATCACCTTCTTGGTGAAGACAATCAGAAGGGTGACATTCTTAAAAGATGTGACAAAATGAGATTACTTTTCTATCCCATACAAATCCCACAATCTGATTCGAAACATACCTTTTAATAAAGAGTATATCCTGGCTACAAAAATGAAATACAGTTATAGTTACATAGGAGTGATTAAATATACCTGCAGTAAACAATAGGAACTGGTCAATTAAATTCAGGGGAATTTAGTCCATGGTAGTCACTGTTTATTAGGGAAAAGTCTGGATTAACTGGGAGAAACTTTACTGTTCTTGACACACCATCAGTACAGAGAACAGCCACTGCTTCCCATGCTTAGAACTGAAAGAGTTGAATGAATGAATGTTGTGTAGCTAAAGTGACTCCATGCTATGAATAAAATCAAGAGAAATATTTCATAATTCATTGCACAGAAGTTTCTAGAGCCACAGCTCTTCTGAATAATTTAATGTGATTTTGTTTGTGTGTAGTTAAAGACATTTTAAGGGGGCTTTGCTTGTGTTCCCTTGTGTTAATCACCACCATGGGGGGTGATACCAGACACAGGCTGCTGTCAGTTGACTATCACCCACAGGGTTACAATTATCTATGGTGGCCACACCTCACCATGTTGCAGTTTAACAGGTTTTCAAGTTTGTGGTGCAGTTTAAAGGGAAGGCTTGAGCAATGCAGTAAGATGCTGAACAGTGTAAGCCTTCTGTCAAACAAGTATTTTCATTTCAGATACAAACCAAGTTTTATTCAATCCTGCCTGATATTTGCAGCTGACAGTCTGATACAAGTAATTTTCAGTCTTGCATATGTTCTGTTTTCAGTACTGGTTATTTTTTATCTGAAATGCTTGGATTTTTTGAAATGGATGACAGGACATAGTAAGGGCAACAGATTGTCTACTGTTGAATAATGGAGGTGATAGTAATTATTTACTTTCAGAAGGGTACATGTAGGGCCATGAATATATGAGCAGAAAGATATTTTCACTGATGAGAACATACCTCTTGCAAAGTTAGGGCTTTGGCATTTATTCTCAATCATGTTACTAATCCACCATGTAATTACTGACGAATCTTAAAACTGCATTTTACCGACATTTAATTTTCTGCAAAACAGATAGCACGTAGAGACTTACAAAATGTGTTTTACATAATTACTTAATTTCTACTAGCTACTAGTAAATTAAAAGCTAACTAGTAAATTTTAAATCTTACAAAGATCTATGTGATCCTAGGCTATTCATAGTTTACTTGAATACAGGTAAAACTGTTACTTCTTCATGGGTAATGAAGACTGCTAAGAAGTGAGAATGTTACTCTGTCCTTGTATCTGCTTTCCACATGAGTCCCTTGATACTGACATGGAACAACAGAAAACAGATCAATATATTATGCTGTTTCTTTGTGGAAGGTTGCAGAGACCCTTCTCCCTCTTTGCAGACAGTGGCAGTATGTATAGCTACAGATTGATATTTGAAAAATATGATTAGCAAAACCTCCATCTTTTTAAAGAATCCTATCAGAGTTTTCTACTTAGAAGTTTCAGTGTTAGGACGTGATGTTCTCTGTGATAAATCGAGAATTCTTTTGAAACGCAGTAGTTGTGGATTTGAAACCTGTCCTGTACTGCCTTTGTTGGATTAGGTGTTACCATGTTCCTCAACAGATCATTCAGTTGTAAGTTGAAGTCCCATAACAGGTCTTCGAGTGATATTCAGTGCTGGTGTTGCAGTCCATTTCAACAAAAAGAAACCTGCACTGTGCATTTTGTCTTCAAGATAAAACAGAGAAAATACTGTCTTTTTGCCCATCAGAAGAGGAGAGAGCTATTTGATTCATTTATAACTCGATAGATCACTAGCTAGATCTGTGTCTTCGAACAGGGTCATTACTACTAATAAAAACAGTAATATGATAGATATGCTTTTGTTATTAACAATTATTATTTTCTATTTTAATAGTAATCCAAATTCCACATTACTTGGGGCCTTACCAGTCTTCAAATCTACTGTGTTGTCAGTTCTTCAGCTATAACTGCACCAACTATAATTGAAAATTTTCTGAAACTCTTAGCTCTGTAAAATTTTATCTAACACTTACATGATATTTTATAACAACAGTCACAGCAGAGGGGAGCACGAAAGGAAGAAGGTAGGAAGGGAGAAAAGGCAGGGATGGACAGGGTGAAAGGAGGAGGGAGATGGAACAATGGGGTTTAGTCTTGTTGATAGTAAAGGCAAGCTCATAGATCAGACTTGACTGTATGTAAAAAGGCTTGTAACTGAAAGAAGTACAAAGTTTTCCCAAATTCATTACTATGCATTTTAACTCTGCTGAATTTTATACCAAACACATGAATTCTGGAAGGCTAATTCATGGGGAGAAAATAGCTTTTTATCCGATTAGCTAAGACAGAGAACAGGATATACCACACCCACAAAGAGTAAACAAAGTGATGAAGTTCATATGATGTATTACTTTTCCAAGAAGGGAAGAGGAAGGGTGAATTTTGTGTAAGAACTTACTAGTGAAGAATTAAACAAGCTGGTGATAACAGACAAATCTATTTCTATTAAGGCAGATGAGTTGTTTTAGAAGTCTGACTTCAAAAAAATAAGTGATTTTTGGCTTAAATTCTTTCTGGATAATTTTTATTTTTTCAAAACTCACATTAATGAGAGTTCAGTTTTACATATATTTTGTGGTTCATCCTTCCATCATAATATGTACCTTATATTAGAATTAGTCCTTGGGCCCTCCATAAGGTTATTCTAAAAAGACATATTGGTATTTAATTACTGTAAAGCAGACGAAATAGAAGGAAAAGAGTCAGTAGATTGCTTAATAGGATTGTTACACTATGCAAATGTAGAAACATTCCTTGTCTGACCTTTCCTTTTACAATTCCCCTGTCGTAAGGGCTGTGAAGTCGCAACAAAGCACATCAGCCAAAATAGAACTGAGTTTGTTGCTAGTGAAGGATGCTTACACACTCACTGCACATTAATTTTAAAAATCTGATAACATTCATAAGAGAACACATTGGGGATATGTATCACTAATCTTCAGGATGGGGAAGTATAAAGGAGTACAGAATATATGTGATGTCATAAGCAAAGAATAGTGAAAAGTGACAAGAAAAACAAGTTAAAAATGGATCATTTGGAAGAACCCTGAATTAAGCAGATTAATGACCTAGTTGGTGTTTTTCATTTCCAGTCTTTTTCATTATGTAAGATCATGAACATCAAATCTGCACATGGAAGAATATTTTCTCTTCTATCTTACTAAAAATCAGCTGCATTTGTTTATGTTTACAGAGCATCAAGAGATGGTAATTTAATTGAAATTCAATCTTCTGATCTCCAAGGACACTTCTCAAAATAAATAGACACACATTATTGTGATATAATACAATTTTCTTAATAAAAATCATTCTGCATTTTACACTGCTGAAAAGCCATACTTATTGGCTGAACAGCACTAACAGCATTATGATCATTTCTCTAAGAAAAGACATGAGGTCCTTATTAGATTATTGAAGACAAATGTTGATGCTTTTCCTTTTCTTGCTTTGAATGCTATCGTACAGTAGATAATTGTGGTTTACTTAATCATTCATCAGTGCAAATAAGTGAAAAAAACAATCACAGATACCATTTTGTGTTATGACCTGTTGTTTGTTCAATGATGTCCTTATTTTCCCAATTGCTTTTCTTTCTTTTTTTCTTGTGTTTCTGTAAGCCAAATTTCATAGACTAATGTAACAGTCTAATTTCTGTGTCTACATTTGGCAAATTCCTGATAACTTACAAATACAGTTTTCATCTATTGGCCTGCTCTGATCGACAGCCCAGAAATAGCCTTTTAAATTGTGTCAGATTCTCATCTCTCTGTTTGAAAGGTAAAGTTAAACAGTTTTCCTAGCAGTCTGCATGAAGTCTTGAATCCCACGAATCAGCTGTTTTGCTGTTGTACCAAGCTTTTGTCTATGTAAAAGTACATCTTTTTATCTTTGCACACTAATAGCTTACTGAAAACTGTTGCAGCTGTCCATTTACTTCAGGGCATGTGATAGCTCAAAGTAATTTATATACCAAAATAGAGCTATTCTTACTAGCCATACTCTTATCATATATTAAGTCATTATTTTGCATTTGCTCCACTGTGGAATGAATGAAAATGTTCCATTGTCACAAACACCACTCAGGTTTTAGAAAAGAACAGTGGATTCAAAATCCCTGCAGAAAATAATATGGTGTCATCAGCTGTCATATATTTATCTATTATTTCAATCAACAAATATTATATTTATATTACAATAGCTTTCTATGTTTCCAGTCAGAATTGAAGCACCATTGTGCTGGTCACTCTACAAGCCTATACAGTGACACTGTTCTTCCCACAAAACAGAATCACAGAATCACACAATCAGCTAGGTTGGAAAGGACATTGAAGTCCAACCATTAGCCTAACACTGACAGATCCCAACTACACCATATCCCCAAGAGCCATGTCAACCCTACTCTTAAACACCTCCAGGGATGGGGACTCCACCACCTCCATGGGCAGCCCATTCCAACGCCTAACAACCCCTTCTGGAAAGAAATGCTTCCTAATATCTAGTCTAAACCTTCCCTGGTGCAAATTGAGGCCATTATCTCTTGTCCTATGACTTATTACTTAGTTGAAGAGGCTCATTCCCACCTCTCTGCAACCTCCTTTCAGGTAATTGTAGAGGGCGATGAGGTCTCCCCTCAGCCTCCTCTTCTCCAGACTAAACACCCCAGTTCCCTCAGCCGCTCCTCGTACGACATGTGCTCCAGACCCTTCACCAGCTTCATTGCCCTTCTCTGGACACACTCGAGTAATTCAATGTCCTTTTTGTAGTGAGGGGCCCAAAACTGAACACAGGAATCGAGGTGCAGCCTCACCAGTGCCGAGTACAGGGGTAAGGTCACTTCCCTGTCCCTGCTGGCCACGCTATTGCTGATGCAAGCCAGGATGCCATTGGCCTCCTTGGCCACCTGGGCACACTGCTGGCTCATGTTCAGCCGGCTGTCAATCATCACCCCCAGGTCCCTCTCTGACTGGCAGCTCTCCAGCCACTCCTGCCCAAGCCTGTAGCGCTGCTGGGGGTTGTTGTGGCCCAAGTGCAGCACCCAGCATTTGGCCTTATTGAAGCTCCTACAGTTGGCCTTAGCCCATCGCTCCAGCCTGTCCAGGTCTCTCTGCAGAGCCTCCCTACCCTCGAGCAGACCAACACTCTCACCCAACTTGGTGTCATCTGCAAACTTACTGAGGGTGCACTCGATCCCCTCGTCCAGATCATCAATAAAGATGTTAAACAGGAGTGGCCCCAAAACCGAGCGCTGGGGGACACCACTTGTGACCGGCCACCAACTGGATTTAACTCCGTTCACCACCACTCTTTGGGCCCGGCCAGCCAGCCAGGTTTTTAACCAGTTAAGCGTGTGCCCATCCAAGCCTTGAGTAGCCAGTTTTGCCATGAGAATGCTGTGGGAAACGGTGTCAAAGGCCTTACTGAAGTCAAGGTAAACTACATCCACAGCCTTTCCCTCATCCAACAAGCAGGTTGCCCTGTCGTAGAAGGAGATGAGGTTTGTCAAGCAGGACCTGCCTGTCATAAAAACCTTTACAATGGAATAGATATAAGCTACTAGAGAAAATGCAGCTGTTAATCTACTGATCTGAAATACTCACTGCGTATAAACATACAGTTTCCCAGCCCAGAAAGCATTATATGACATAAGAATTGAAATAAACTTGCTCCTACCAGTGAATTGCTCATGTTGTAATGTGTTATTACAGGTACTAATAACAGAATGCAAAAATAATATCAAAATGAAAGTAAATCCCCAGACTAATAAAAATAAATTCATAATACACTTTGAAGTGTGCTTTAAAATATCGGGGCGGGAGGGTGTCAGTTACAGGGATATTAGGAATGTGCATATTCTGAGTCAAAATTGCACAATATCCTGAAACATCAAAATGGAAAATTTAGGGCCTGTTTATGCACATCAATTACATTCATCAACTCCAAGGCTAGACAATAAACAAATTTATGAATTGAGCTAGGATTCTTGAGTTTGGCGAAGTGTTTAATATTTATTGCCCATATTTTAATCTTCCTTATATGTAGTACAACTGAGTAAATACTGGTTTTGTTCTTATTGCTTTTCCCTTTTTTAATTAAACGTACACTATTCCCCTAATTAAATAAGACTTGGTAAGAAGCCAGCCATATATGTTCTCCTTCTGTGCTCATCCTCTGCCTCCTGAAAGGCTATTTATTTTAATTATTTGCTAAGAGAGCTCTAACAGTAGTGTCCTAAGCTTGCACAATGAAATACTTCATTCAGGTGCTTCATAACTTTTGTTGCTATTTCCTGGACTGTTTACCTTTTCAGTATGTTGCAGTAAAAATGAGATTTGATTTGGTATTCCCCAAGTAATACAGGAAACAAATATGCTCTGTGACATCATGATTTTTTGTTTAGCTGAAAAATCCATTAGACCCTTTCTTTTGTTAAGAAAGTCCACTGTAATCTTTTATCTGACCTTCTCATCATTATTGTGAAAGAATATTTGAAGATGATAGTCCATGTGACGATTTTTGTATGTTTTTTGCAATGTAGCTTCTCGTAGGGAAAGTGGAAAAACAAATCAGTCCTGACAGATTTTTTTCAGGTCACCAATGGTTATGGAGGAAACCTGCTGTATTCCTTCTGCATATTTTCAGAACAAATGCCATTTTATTTTATCCTTTTCAGAAGCCACAGACAGAAAATCTTGTTCACCTTCTCAATAAAAAATGCAGACAAGTAATTTAAAATCTCACATATGAAAATCATTTTGTAAAACCTTTTATGCAAATATGTAACAAAGTATATGGTCAGCTTGTGGAGGGGTGAAGTGCATTTAGGTATTTTGACTGTGAATAACAAAATATTTTCATTGTCACTGACAAGGCATTCTAATTTTATAGGAGTCTTTCATTTGTAGCATCTCTTCTCTGTATTTTGCCTATCAGTGTAGCCAGTGAACCTGAGGATATGAATTTGTACATTTCATGATCTCTTAAAAAAGCTGATTGTAAAACATGGTATGCAGTTAGATTTCACATCATTTTCAAGCTTAAAAATCAGGATGAGCTATTGTGAGTGGTGGTATCAGCTTGAACCATAGTAATGATGAAGCCAGAATGTGCTTAAATTTAATCATACAGGGGAATGCAGTGATTCTGATTAAATTCACAAAGCCTGCTAAAGAATCTGCAGAGGAAGAATAATACTGATAATTAGAGATGAAAAGAAGTTCCCAGTAAAGATATGATCAAAGAGGTTAAATGTGCTGATCTAGACACTGCACAGAAGTTGTAATAAATTTCTGCATCTTTGAAATATTGTGATATTGTAAAACTGGTAGCAGATTTCCCTTTCAGTTTTACTGTGCATGGCATAATATGTAAAGGGAGGAAAAAATGTAACATTGGCCTGTTTTTTATTCTGTTGAATATGCTGGTTTCCTTCTTTCTTATGCTCAAAATTGCAGTTGTCAATAACCATTCTTTTCGAAGTTCATTAACAACTTTTATTATCCTCGTTTGTGTAGCGAGAAAAAAAAATACAGACACAAATTGCCATAACAACAGGATATTCAGTATAAAAACTGAAGATCTGACCTTTAAAAACCCTAGAATCCAGTGCAGAGCTTTTTTTACTTCAGTACCTTCCAAAGCAAGAATGAGATATTACTGGAGAATATAGACAATTTACAGAAAAATTGGAGCTGTTTAAGGAATTTGCAAAGTCAGTCTTGGACACTCTACCTCCTTCCCTGCTGGAAGTGTCCTTCCTGCACCTGAAAGGAAACAAAACAGTGGTTACTATAGATAGACCACAAGGCAGATATGCTCCTTTTGAGCCACAAGCTATTGGGATTCACAAAATGAAATCCTGTTACCTGTGACCATCTGGAGGTAAGGCTACCTCTAAAATCTCTATACCACAAAGTTTATAGTAAATTTGGCACTATGAGTTACTGGAACATGTTTTCTAAAATCTCTGAGAACAACTACCTGATTACCAGATTTTTAGCGTGGTGTCAAATTGAGTTAATTGACGAGAACAGTAAAGGGTTTTAAAGCAGATGAACTACTTGAACTCTTGTATCTCACAGGGAGCACTGAGAAACTCAGAAGTTCTTACTTTTAAATTGCAATACCTTTATAGGTCAGTTTCTATCTCTTGGGAAAAAATGAGATGCTTCAGCCCTGATTCCACTGATGTTTTGAAAGAGAATATTGTTGAGAGGTATTGAGTGGTGATTTGAGTGAAAACCCAGAATAAAACACATTTATGTATAATTACACAGAGAACATGGAATCATTTTCTGTGATAGACCAGCTGGTTGTGAAAATGAACTGCAGACCTGTTTGCTAGATTCTGAGAGCATTTCATGGTGCACAAACTGTCTTTTGCTATGAATTCTGATCTTGTTTTGCAGGATTGTACCCACTGTTTTTTAAATTTATGTCAGGGTTTGATTCATTATTGGTCATTTGCTTATTAAAATAGTATTTGCTCATAGATGTTGGACTTTAAAACAGTTGTGTTGAAGTCTACAGAACTCCTTGCCAATGCTACTTAGTATGAGTAGGAAATACAGAAGCAGACATCCTTGTCTCAAACCTTCCATGCTGTTGAGAAGCTCAAATCATTCTATCTAATCTGAACATTGTTTCCCAAAACTAGCATCATCCGGTGGCTTGCTCCTTACTTGAAACATGACAGCAGGCCACATGAAGCTGATCAGTTTTTAAGTTTGAGTGTCCTGGCTGTATGCCTTGTAAGGAAGCCTGTTCTTTCTAATATGTAGGTTCACTACAAACTGTATAATCGTCATTACTCTTTCTGTTTTTTTTCATTAAAATGTAGAAGTGACATATTGACTCACTGAAGTCATCCTGAAATGTTGTTAGATGTTTCTAGAATAAGATTTTTATTTTCTGTGTTTTTTGAAAATCTCTAATACTGTTTTTAGCTCTGTGGAAATGATAGAAAAAAAGTAAAATGAATTAGCCATTAGCCAAAATGAATGGCTAACATTCTTATTAAAAGTGGTTACTAAGGCTAGTCCTGTGTAGGACTCTATAGGATTATATATATCTATTTCTTTATTCTTGTCATTTGTGAGCTTCAAGTTCACAAGCAGCAATATGTGCCTGGATCTATCCAAACACTTCTTTTCTATATCTTCTGTCACATACTGTGTTTCCCCCAGATGTGATGCTAATTTAGGGTGAACATGAAGTAAATTAAGAAATAACTCTAGAAATGGTCAATAGGATTAAGGAAATTTTTAATTTCTGTGATTCTATCTGACTATCATTTGCAAAGTTGTTCATTAAAAATCACTGAAATGAACTGTGACTGCTTGGCATTTAGTAGTTACATCAGTATACAAAACCAAATACAAACCATCTCTTGATCTTAATGTTCTATTACTAGCTAGATTTTTTTTAAAATAAACTGAAAAAAAACCACAATAAAATACAGTATTACTCAGTTTTGAAAAAATGAAATAACTGCTAATATCTGTGGAGTGATTATGCTGTTACTACATTCACTGCTCAGAAATAAACTGAGGTTTGTCTTTCAGTTTTTAAGTTCATCACATTTAAATTTTGGAGTTTGCATGCAGATGTGATCATTAGGCTGGTTTGAGTTTGAACGTCAGTTATCTCACTTGCACAGTCATATTGCAGATGTTGCATCTTTATCAGTTTTTTCAAAATTGCGTGCTTGTAATTCCTCTGGGAGTTTTACCAGTGCTTTACCGTTTATACTGTAGTAGGCTGGCACACACCATTATCTTTTTCCCACCAAATTGTGAATGAATTTAGCTGTCCCTTTGCACTTGAAGAACAGCTTAGAAAAGGCAGAAAGCATTTGAGTCATCGTAATTGTTTTCTGTACCTACCTATTACAAGACAGTACACACCCAAACATCTCTTAAACAGCTTCAGAGGTGGAAGCTTCATCATAAACAGTAGGCTGAGAAGTGGAAAAGTAGATTGTCACACTCGGGAATAGGAGTGGTGTCACCAAGTCTCATTCAGTGGCCTTCTAGTATTCAGTCCTGCAAGTAGACAGTTTGCCTGAAATGTGTTACAGCAATAGCAAAAGTGGGAGATGTGTCATCTTGGGAATGAAGCGATTCATCCTCACCAGAACTTCGTAATCCTTTGTAAAATCCTCCTAAGTCTTAATTTCCTCTGGTGCTAACCACAGATGGTGCACACACTAACAGAAAACCCTTCACCACATCACACTGACAGAAAGTTTACACCGGCAGTATACACTTGAATGGGAGGTGTACTGCACTGACATCTAGCTCTCAGCAGACACCTTCTGCAACTAAGCATTAGAGCCACCAAGGCTCTAGGCAAATAACCAAAGTTGAGAACACCAGCAAGTTCAAGTGAAATTTTTGTATATGAACAGGAGGCGTGCAAGGAGTTAACTTTGCAGCTAAAACAAAGGGAGCACTTTATATTCTCATCTTTGCTTTTGGGAGATTGACAAGTAGTTACAACTCTCTGGGGAGGCAGTTTCGAACAGAAGACTTAAATACTGACTGATAGACTCCTCTGCTGAAAGAAAATTGGGAAGGGAAAAAAAAAAAAAAAGGAAAAAAGGTTCTAAAAGGTACTTATCTCTAGCGTAAAAATACCAAGAGCAATGCATAAAACTCAGTAAGTATCTCCTAAGCATTCATCTCCATAGTCTTACAGAAATAAAGATAACTCATTGCACTACTGTAGAGAAAAGTATGGAAAGATAAAATAGAACCTTACTATAAGAAAATAAATTTATGCACAGATGAACAACAGAAGTCACTTAAAACCCTAAGGGCATAGTAAAATAAAATCAATATAAGATGAATGTCTCAGTTTTAACACAGTTAATAGTATTATTACAGGTGCTATTCAATTTATAGAGTATTTTGTGTCAGGGTTTCATACAAACAGGTGCAATACTGTTTTCATGTGTTAAAAATGAATTCTAGGTTTTACAGCATGTATTCTTTTGATGCACTTCTGTAACTTCTATTAAAGTTAATTAGTATTATGTGCACATCAAGAGAAGAATAGAAACCATATGTGTTTTATTGTACTAATTATTAAACTAACAACTCCTACTGACTGAGAACATAGTTGTTTGCCTACTTTCCTACAACCTCCAGCTGTGACCTTTCAATCTTACAACCTCTAAATAACAAAGGTAGACCAACTAACATGTAGCTGCTAAAGCAAGTGGTGGTAGTAAGTGCTAATCTTACCATTTAGCTAATGCTCAGCAGATATTTTGGTATAGTGGTAAAAGATCAGTGATGTTTATCTTAGTATACTGTTGTGATCTGAAAAAAAAGAGAGTTATTAACCGTGAATGATGATAAAATCCAGTGGCACTTTTAATCAGGGTTTGCATGTGTGCATGTTAGTCCACCTGCATTGCCAAAACATCAACTTGAAAATTAATCTTTTGCACTTTTATCTTGGTTTACAAGTAACTAATTTTCAGTGTTGCTTGCATGAAATGGCTACCCATTCAGGCCCTAAGAAGTTTGATGGTTAGTGATATGAACATACACTGAATGGCTTTCTTTGTTCTTCCCATGATATTAGAAAACAATCATTTATTTCTCTGCAATGCTTTATCTGTTTAACATAAGAGCTAGCCCAAATACTATGGTGAAATGAGGTGAAATTGGCCAAGAAGGCCAATGGTATCCTGGCTTGTATCAGCAATAGCGTGGCCAGCAGGGACAGGGAAGGGATCTTACCCCTGTACTCGGCACTGGTGAGGTTGCACCTCGATTCCTGTGTTCAGTTTTGGGCCCCTCACTACAAAAAGGACATTGAATTACTCGAGTGTGTCCAGAGAAGGGCAACGAAGCTGGTGCAGGGTCTGGAGCACATGTCGTACGAGGAGCGGCTGAGGGAACTGGGGTTGTTTAGTCTGGAGAAGAGGAGGCTGAGGGGAGACCTCATCACCCTCTACAACTACCTGAAAGGAGGTTGCAGAGAGCTGGGGATGAGTCTCTTTAACCAAGTAATAAGCGATAGGACAAGAGATAATGGCCTCAATTTGCACCAGGGAAGGTTTAGACTAGATATTAGGAAGTATTTCTTTCCAGAAGGGGTTGTTAGGCGTTGGAATGGGCTGCCCAGGGCAGTGGTGGAGTCCCCATCCCCTGGTCGACATAGCGCTGAGGGATATGGTGTAGCTGGGAACGTCAGTGTTAAGTTAATGGTTGAACTGGATGATCTTCAAGGTCTTTTCCAACCTAGACGATTCTGTGATTCTGTGATTCTCTTCCTGATGATGCATGTCTAAATTTTTATGGTACTCACCATAAAATCTAAACAAAGCTTTATGAATCTTCAGGCAGATAAGTGATATGCATACAAGTTGATTTCACTTATAGAGAGAGAGAATGTAATAGTCTTGTGGCAGAAAATTTGTAAATGGTCTGATTGTCTTTCGGAGTAGGAAGAAAGCATAATATGAAATAACCTGTGAAGTAAAATAGCAGTGAATTTAGAAAATATTGGTTCGGCAACATACTTAGGTACATGAATAGTTCCATTACAGTCAGTTTTCTCAATAAGACTACCCATTTGCTTTAAGTTAGATAAATTATGTAATGAAAAAGTTCTAAAGCCATCGGCAACCAATCAAGAAAAAATTTTCTGCATGTGATTATTTGGAACAGACTGCTTAGGCTTAAATATGTATCAATACCTTTTTTTCATAATTTTTGCAGTTATGCAATGTTATAGAATGATGCAAAACTGATTTTGAATGATCTCTTTTAATATGTACTGGTTTTATCATTAAAACAGTTTTGGAGCAGGTGCTTTTTTAGACTCAGAAATACTGTGAATGCTCTCACTGTTTTCATATGATAAAACTAAATACAGTAAAAAAAAAAAGGAATTTATTATGAAATTTGAAAAATATATTATAATTATATGGCACTTTAGAGATGTAACTGTACCAACTTTTCACTATAATGTATAGGTCTGCTTTGTGAAATGCTTTGCAAAATCATGTTACATAAATAATAGCTTTTAAAATCATTTTTGTTACCTTCATTCAAAAGAACTTTTACCCAGGAGTTAGAAAGATAGGACAGAACAAGATCTCTGAAAACTTCTACAGCTGATCCTGCATACTCAGAAGAAGTCACGTAATTTACACTAAGTTACTTGTTGGCCTTGCATATGTTGTGCGTAAGCTTATTTAGCATTACTACATATTCTGCTGCTAGATAATGAATGTACACTTTTTCCTGACTCAGAATCATTAGAAAAATAGTCCCCCAATTTGCAGCTGATGCATCCTGACTTTTAAACTGTTGGTAGTTTCTGATGTCCTACATTAGGTTTGAAACAGGAAACAATAACTTAAAGCTGATAGGTGGATTCATTTTAGCTTTTCATGGAGACTAATCTAAGATATCTTCTAAGAAAATTTTATCTCCTTTTCTGGAATGGAAGACTTTGTGCCTAAATTTATGCACAAAATAACTTAAGAATATTACCCATGGTAGTGATTCATGGAAACAGACTCTACATCTCAGAGAGTTATACAGCAGGTATGTTTACTCTGGTGCCGGGGTGCAAGGGGATTTCTCCACAAAGCTTGCACACCAACAGCACTTTTTACCAGAAACTTACAGAGTGTGGATTACATATTCACTGGATTACATAATACAAATATACATATGCATAAGTAAGGCTGGGTTAGTTCAAAAGGCTGGTGTCAGCAGTTTATGTTATCTTTGTGCCTGCTCATTGCCTCCTGGTGGGAGTCTTTGGGGGGTTTTTTGGAGGAAGGCTCATAGTCTTTCTCACCTTGTGCTTTTCCTTGGAGCATGCACAGATTCTCTTAGCCAGTTTCTTGAACAACAAGAGTGGTTCCAGTCGTTTTACCACCTCTATCTTAATCTAAAAGCACCAGTATATTAGTTTCTACCACCCATATATGGCTATCTATTCACTACAAAGACTAAACTTGTTAGAACACGTCTGCTTTCCGAGGACATGTTTCTTATTTTTGCTGAACATTGTAGGTCTTGGTAAGTTTCCACAGAAAAATGCTTTGTTTTGATGAACACTGTAGTCCTTGGTAAAATTCCACAGAACAGTCTGGGCAAGCAGGATTATTAAGCAATATTAGCAATATTCAAAAACACTATAAGTTGCTATAAGTAAATAAGTTACAAAGCAAGTAATCATTTCTCTGTATCAATAGTCAATTTAATTTATTTTAATTTTGAGGGGATTTTGTTGTGAGATAGTTTTTGTAAGCTCATTTGAAACACTCCTGTATACTTGCTGTTAGTTGTTCAAGACTTCAGCAGGAGATCATCTGGCAAAGCCATTATTTTGTTTCTGTTTTGAAGAATTAAGTTAACATCAGCGGTTCATGTCATCCTACTTGCTGTATGGGCTGGTAAAGATGATCACAGGCACAGCAACAGAGATGTGGAAATTTGCCAGATGTGGAACTTTGTCAGTAGTTGCTGATAGTTTCTAAGAGCTTTCAGACATTTTGGTGCGGAGGGAGATTGCCAGTGTGTCCAGGCAAGAACTTTGTGGAAGTGTTTTTGCAGCCATGATCTCAATGATACTGACTTTTGTGCAAACCCAGCTGCTAAATACCAGAAAGTCATGTAATAAAGTGAACTTGAACACCTTGGAAAATGTTGGCCTAATTGCGTATACAACCTGATAAGCAGAGAAAGATTCTTCTCTTCCTTTATAGAAGCATATAGATTTTTAAGTCCAAAAATTCAAGAAAATGTTTTCCTCAAAGCTCTTCATGGTGCTCTTTTAGGGTGGCTTGTTGGTGCGTTTTTAAAGGAAAATAATATGTTAAGATGGGACTTTGGAGTTAACAGTGTTTATGGACACATATACTTGCATCAGGTCCTGTAATAATATGAAGGCTTAGATATTATTCAGGTTAAAAATCTTCTTCAGAATGGATTTTAATACATCAGGATAAACAATTTAGACAAACCTTTTTCAGAGGCACAGTATTTAAAGGAAGAAGACAAAAAAAGAGCAGGCTATATATTAGCAAGATGTTTCCTCATGTGCCAAAGGATCAGGAAGTTACTGAAAAGTCAAAACCAAACAGCCCTTCTTTTTATAATCCCTGTCTTATACCCTTTCAGCTAATACTCAGAACAGTTTATGTTGTAGCATTTATTCAAAGTAGTATGCCTTAATAAAATAAAAGCAGAAAGATGTTGATTGTTAAGTCTTCAGGTACAAACAAATACTGAAATACTGTAGTGCAGACTAAGATTTATTGCTGTATATTCATTTAGCAGCAGAAATTATTTCTCAATTACTTTAACATCTGACCTGCTGCCAATTGCTTCTAAAGAGTGCATATAATAATTTTCATGCCCACCTCTCCAGCCTACAGGAAAAATAGTTCAAACTCATTTCTCTAAAATAAATGAGTTTTGTATTTAGTTCTAAAATGGAAGGCAGCTGTTACTATTAATAAATCCAAGGAGAAACAATTCCATTGTTGAAATCAGACACAACCCTGTCATTCTTAGTCAATTTTTTGTGTTGCTTCTGTGGCAAAGGGCCTCTCACTGAGTGGTAATCCACCACTGGACAGATTCACATCTTTTGTTTTCAAGCGTTTTGTTTTCTTCATTTGTACCTTTTTCATGCAACATATCATGTGTTAAGTCTGGCCACAGATTTGGCATGGAGTTTTTTGTGCTTACACAGATTTTTGATGTACTTGACACATACAATACTGTGCTAAGCTACGTCTGTCACACTATGTCTGTTTAAAGGCAGGAACTGGCTCTTCATGTTTGGCTTCATTAACTTTTTCACAGAGCACTTTGTGATGAATTTGCAAAGAACTTTCATAACATGAAACTTTCTATTCCTTCTCAGATGCAGTTCTCTGACCCTCACCCCCTCCTGACATCATGACTTCCTTGACCTTCTGGCAATCACACTGGACTGTTCGAACATTATCCCAGCACTCATTTGGGCCCATGACTTCCATGTACACAGAACAGCTACTTCCTTATGTCCATGCTAGTACAGTATTTCACTGGAAGTAAAACATGACTGTATCTGTGTTGAAAAATTACCATTTTCATTTGCAGAAATGTATTTTATTAAAAAAACAAACAAACAAACAAACAAAAAAAACAACAAACCAAAGCAAACCAAAAAATCCAATCCTACCCTCCACCTTTTTTTTCTAAAATGTACGTCTTGCATTGTTAGGATCATCTTTGATCAGCTAGACAAAAGTTGGTTAGAAAATTATCTTAAAAGAAAACTGTGAAAACAAAAAGCGTACCTATACTCTACATAAAATCAGTTTAATAATTAGTAAGCAAATGCTCACAAATACTGTTGACGGCATTTTTTGTTTATAATTTGGAGTTATTCACTCAGACTGTAGACTGTAATAAATTTCATTTTACACTGCCTGTCATGGATTTAGATTGTTTTACATTTTTTAGAAGTAGTACTGAATTTCATAATTAGTTAAAATAATTATGATGGACTTACAGGTGTGAACTTTGAGCTCAGCATGTAAAAAGGTTTTAAAAAACCACTTTTTAACACCTTATGCTCCTATGCCAAGCCAAGATCCTATTTTAGATTAGTGACAATATAATTTGTGGTGCAATTAGTTGATCAAGTTGCAGCAAGAGTTATAGCAAAGCTGAGTATATCCAGGTTTTGTTCTATGTTCAGCATCTTATGAATGAACACCCATGCCATTCTTTGTTTATAGTTCCATGAGAAATATTAGCTGCTGTTGCTAGACAAATGTGAAAGTGTCGTGTTTAAAGTACATCTCTCTCCTTCAATCTTCCAGAAAGCCTGCTTGAGTTTGCTCAGTTCAGTTCACAACAGTTCACAATAGCTTTCAAGGCCATATGATTATTATTGTGAAAAATGTTTTGGAAGAACACAAGTCCTACCTCTCAGCAGACCAGGATGAGCGCTGCTTGTATCACCAGGCCCTCCATGCCTGCTTCAGAGACAGGCACCCGCCATGCTAGAAAGTGTGACAGGATGTTGAGTATTTTCTCCCATGCAATAAATCAGAGTACAAACATTATCTATCATCTATGAAAGCAGCACTTTCTATATAACATGAAACATGTGAAATCTCAGATCTAGTCCCATTTACTTCAGTTTAGGACAGCAGCAAAATTTCAGGTAGAAGTCAAAGTCTCAGACCGCAGCCAGTTCTAACAGTTTTGGGGGCAAAATGATTCATGGCAAAACTGTTTGTGATATCATGAACCTGTGAGTCTTTCTGAGATGGAAACCTTAAATTGTTGGCTGCCTTTAGAAATAGTAACATTTCTGTTTTACGATATGTATTTCTTCATCCGCATGTATATTGGTAAATGTTAATATGAGGTTCTGCTGTGTAATTCCGTACTCACTAAAAGGTATTTATCAAACAGCAGTAATTATTGAATGTGGGCACAGAACTGTGAAAAAGATGGGTTTTAAGCAATGTGTATCCTCTGCTACAGAGAAAGCTCTTCTGTATTCTTCCAGAATAGAAGTGAATGGCTGTGTTTTCCCAGAAGAAAATACCCTTTAACTTCTTTGTCTGGACACTTCCTCAAAGCTATTTCAACTTAAGTTGTGAAACTCACCACTTAACTCTTCTCTTCTTCTACGCCTGTCCTTCCCTGCTAACAGATCCCTAGGTGTCTTCTCAGTATCTGTGAGAGAGAGGGAATGTTGCCATAGGTGGGCATGAGAGGTGAGAGGAATACCTCCCTCATGTTCAGGAAGGTGAAGAGGGAGGTCTAGAGCAAACCTGTTTCCTTCATAGCCAGGCCACCAGGGAAGAACTCATAAATGAAATACTTATCCACTCATAAAGGAAATACTTTCCTTCTTCTGTTAGAAGAATCATACAAGTTCATACAGATGCGGTGTGTTTTAACATTTGCCAGCACTTCGGATTTGTCTTTTGCTCTTAAATATTAGGAGTACATGATATAAGGCATTTCTATGCTGTCTTACATCTTCCTTGTCTCATCCAGCATTTTCTTAATGTGTTCATAGTGGGAGAAAGACGTAAAAAAAAGTAAACAACCCACAAAAGTGGTAAGCTACTGTATTAGTTTTTTTACAGTCGTCTATCTGTAGTCATGTAAGTGTGGTGAATGTTTTAAGCATGCCCTTCAGACCGGTGAAGATGAATGCTACATTAGATGTAGAAAAACTGTGCATATTTTGTACCAATAATCTTAGTGTAATGCTCAATAATACCAAGTTTCAAAGGATATCCTCTTCAACTGCATTATTCCAGAGTTCATTGTCTGTTCTGACAACATATCTCTTTTTCCTCATTCTCTTCAGCAATAATAGCACTTTTATTGTTTGTTACTCATCATTATGTTTGCTATTTATTGAAATACTGCAATAACATCCTAATTGCTACATCTGTATGGGTGCATTGTTGTGCCAGGCACCATAAAAAGCAGTTGGAATGCATAGTCTCTACCTTGAGTAACTTACTGTTTAATTCACTGCACCAAAAGTGCTTTTAACATCCTGGCCCAGGCAACTTTTGTCAAAACTTGAGGGATACAATTTTATCATGCTTATACCTTATTTCCTTCTTCTAAGGGATCAAACTCTAGGCCTTCTGGGGCACCTTTCTACTCACTTCTCAAAGTGAAAATCTTTCTCTTAAAATACACAAGTTTGATGCTGAGCTAGAAATGCAGAAGACGGAATTAATCTCTTTTGAAGACAAGACTTAAACAAAGTCGATGGTTTTGCCACTACAGTTCCTTTGTCAGATCCTTAAATTTTGCAGATGTGACATTAATGCAGTTAGTATAGTTTATAGTTGTCAGTTTGGGCTGCAGAGTATATAGGCTGCATTAAAAAGTATTCAGTGAGATTATGGCATTGAGGAAACAAGTCATTGAAAGCTGTGTAACATCAGTAACAGAAATGGCCATGATGACAAGCTGAGATCATTTGACTGTCTTCAGCAGTATTATCACTCATTTAGATTTAGGCACAGGTTCAGACATGTAGTGCAAATGGGAAGGAGGGAAAAGGGGACTGCATGGTCTGACAACTCATTTGCCATAGTGCTCACTTATCTCTTGTTCCTCTTTGGTTAAGCAAAATCAAGATACTTCTGCCCCATTCTCAGTTCAAAACAGCATGTTACAACTTTATTGTGATGATTTATCGCTTTATACTTAAGAATGAATATTAGGTAATTATTAAAATTGTCATATATATTTACTAATATCAATATTTTAAAACAGAGCATTGATGAATAGAAAGCAGGGGAAGAAAAAGAAAATATCTTTACATGTTCTGGATCAATCTGTCTCTTCAGACTACTAACATGAGAAGTGAGCTCTGGTGTACATATGAACCTGCTTCTGATTTCATTATTTACTGCACCATAAAACTGTGTGTGATGTGAAAAATTAAAGCTTAAAGCAAAGACTGCCATCATTGTACTACTGTTATTCTTTCCCCTTTGTTTTTCAAATGAAGGTAAGGAGGATGTGAAAACACAAATATTAGTATGTTAAAAATATTGACTAGATAGAGCAGTCATGCATTTTCCTAATTCTCAATCTTGGCAAGCTCCAATTTAACCCTGATTTAGTGTAATCTAAATCCTAACCCTGTCTGGAAACTAAGCCTCAAATTAGAAATAGTAATCACAGGAATTCATATCGCTGCCCTTTGCTATCCTCTTGTCTTTTATTCACCAGTACGAAATACATAGTTTCGTTCTTGTGAATATTTGCATATGGAAATATGTGGGATGGTGTATATTCTCCACCTCTGAAGTTTAATGTTTCTTTTCCTAAATATATGGTACCCTGCACTTAAACCACCACTTCACATTCTCTGCCTTTGTTTCACCATAACTCTGGCTGAGTGCTCTCCCTAGGTTAGAGAAGCGACATCTGGCAGTGATTCTTGTATTCCCTACTTCTTTTTTTTTTTTTTTTTTTTTTTCATAGGACACGGCCTTACATATTTCCCTTTTCCATTCCCAGTAAGAAGTGCAGTCAAAACCAAATTTGGGCATATGATGTTTGAATGATATACTGTATTATAAGCTACAACAGTGCCTGAGTGCAAATGTGAGAATAAGTCCTTATTTTGAGGCTTGTGTTTTCATATGAGTGATGGCTCTCCAAATGTTAATTCTTGTCATTCAGAATGTCATTGTTAAAGGAGGGTGAGTGGTATTTCATTGTTCACGTGAGTGAGACAGGTCACTTTGGAAAGAGCTTGTTATGCACAGTCTTTAATTTAGCAGATTTTGAGAACTACCAAAAGATGCAAATTCCTTTTTCCCTTTTCGTGTCCTTGTGAAGATATCTAATTTCAAAGGCTCAAGGCACTCATTTGTTAAAACAGATAACTTATTTAAGGCTAAATGCTAATAACAATGAATGTTAACTGACTTAATGCAATGTGAAATTGCTGCTTCAATATTCATACAAATGATAATTCAGTCTAAGTGGCTCTGTGTTCTGTTATATAGACATTACTTTGCAATTTGCAGGGTAATTGCATACAGAGCTACTAAACAAATTTGTTTTCTTTTGCATCAAAAGTGCTTTGCACATCTCTTCAATATATGAAGAATATTTCTAAATGCATGGTTTTTAGTGGGATGGTATGGGTGACTGTTCTCTTGCTGAATATTTACTAACTGTTAGTGAGTCTCTGATCATCTTATCAATGTCTAATTCCCTTTCTTTGTGTGGTATAATTATGTGAAAACTAAGAGAAATCCCAACAGATTCCTAGATCTGTTCTTACACTGTAGCCATTAGCCTCCTTTACTGACTTATAGCACCACTAAGTAAAAGTATCCGTTTGTATATATCAGCTTTGAACAAAGAACACCGAGGGAAAAAAGTAATTATGTGCTCATAATTACTTTTTTGGCAAAATTTACCTCGTAAAATATTTCAATAGGAATAATGTTTATTAACTGACACTTTTCTGATGGTTTATATCTTTCAAATCCAAACTTGTCTTTTATGTATAGCTAGAAATGGCTTTGTTTTTCGATTTATTCATATGCATAGTTCTTCAATAATAGTGCAGAATACCAACTTTGCTGCAAAATGTTGATTTTACTCCCTTCCATACTCTCTTTGATTTTACTGTTCTCAATCCAGTTCAGTTGCAGGAAGAATGATTTTGAATAACACGGTCATGATGTCAAAACAGTGCAAATTATATGCTGCTGCCATCTGGAATAGTGAAAATAAAAGCTTTATTTACACTGTTCTTTGAAATAATAAACTTTATTGCGACAGTTTATCTTCAGTATCTATAGTGTATTCTGGGAATACTCCATGTGTGCCTTTTTATTCTGTGAGCTGAAGAATGACTAAAATTTGCCTGTGGCAAAGCTATCAGTGAATCTTGAAATAGATTTTTTTTTTCTTCTTCCTGAATAGAATGGAGAATCACCCTCCATTTCAACAATGAAAATAACTGGTTCACATAGGACAGTATTTTTTAAGAAGCACAGTGAATCACTTTGAGCATGTATTTTAGTTAGGCAGATTACACACATTTAACTGCAGTTTAATATGGGTATTCGGGAACATGGGTGTCTCAATGGTGCAAATAGTTAATGTGGAAGGAAATAATTAACAGAAATATTAACCAGTTTTCATGTCAGCTGTCCAGTCTTGGACCCTGATGCTATTATCTTGCATTTATACTTCATAACCTATAACCAAAGTCATCATGATTTACTTTGGGTACTTCACATTTGCACTTCATACCCTTATCATAGTATTATTATCATAATGTACTGTAACTGAGAAAATTATTCACACAATTCTGTCTTTCTTGTTAAACATGATGCTGATTGCCAAAGTGGTTCAACAAGGTAGCTATGAAGAATTAAATCTTTAAGACCCCATCTGTTTCTAAAAGCTGCCACTCTTCTTGCTGCCAGCAGAGCCTAGACATGATCTGAAAGTAGCTTTTTACAGGAAAAGCAGTCAAAATGTTAAGGAGGTGTGACACAAATTCTGGATGAAGATCACTGTTCTTCTCTTCACTTAGCTGTGTTGTACACCTGGATAGGTTTATCTTGAAGAGTCAAATCCATTGTACTGGATTTGGATGAAATCCTCTTCTTTCTTTGGATCCAGGTTTTGTTTATATGTAGTCTTGACAGTATACCTTCAGACATAGCTTGGGAAGTTCCTGAAATCTTGTGGAAGAATTATGTCATTTAAAAAAGAGAGATTGCAACAGCACACTTTTTCCTTTAAGGTCAGAGAAAACACAGTTAAAGGAAGAGCAGAACAGAGTTTATGGTATATAGTTGTGGCACAGCATTTTGGTAGAGCATAATTTAACTTGTTGGTATTCTCAAGATACCACTCCATCAAAATTACTGTTTATACATAAAAGCTGAGTTTTGTGGAGAGTCTCTAATTCATTTGTGAGGGCAGGCTCACCTCTAAGACAGGTGCAGCAAAATGTGGAATCACGTGTTTGCCAATGTTTGTGGGTATACTTATTTATACTGAAATCTGAATGCAGAGGTTAATGTGCTTTTACCATGTGTTGCTTGGAAGGGAAGCAATTACCACTCCACTTTGACAAAAATGGCGACAGAGGTAGGAATCTCACGGACATTGTTTACAGATGAGCAATGTCAAACAGACTGAACAGAGAGAGAGAGAGTTTAGAAATACTAAGAACCACCTTAATGGGGAAACAAGGAAAGACTGTTTCATATCTTTCTCTCTTAAGGGTTCATGTGGTAACCAGTCTTTGTAATTGCCTCTCTATGTTGCTCAGATCATACATTTGGTGAAAAAAAACTTTTGTAGATCTCTTCCAGCAATCAGAAATTATACTAGCACAGTACTAAAGGCATTCTGTTAATGCCAGTAATGGAATGCAGCACTGTTAAGACACCTAACAAAGTCAAAGAACGTGCTCTATTTCTAAATCTCTTGTATGTGTCATCCTAAACAAAATATGTATTACATGTATGACTCACTAAGAACAAGGACAGAGAAATCTGCCCTTTAATGGCCTCTCAAAATGACAGTACAAAATGGCTTTGAGAAGGTCAAGTCTGATTTAAATTGTTGATGAATGGAAAGCTAATTCACTAGAACTGAATATCAATAGGGAACAGTGGTATATACTGTGGTTTAGAGCCTAATGAGCATATTAACGAGCAGTAAAAAATATTTTTATTTTCACCGCATGTAAAGTTGTAGAGCTACCAATATATCAAGATTTTCTAATAGTTACTTTTCTCTTACTGTGGCTGAGAGGCTGAGTTGATATCACTGAGTTGATACTCAGGTCTCCTGCACAGCATGTTTGATGATCTGTCAAACTTGATATCATCGAAGTGTAAAGACAGTTTTATATGAATCACTAATAAACTTAGAGAGAAAAAAAAGCAATTAACATCTTAAAAACTAAACCCACTGTGATAAGCACTCCAATTAGAAATTTCATTATTTTCCCCATCCATTTTATGTTGAATATTGCGTTTTATTGCCAAATACCTGAAAGCCAGATTGGAAACAAGCCACAACTGTCAAAAATGTAACAGTTCTGGCTATTTGAATCTGTTACATTGTGATGTTTCTCATGAAAATTTCATGAAGAGCATTCATTCAGAGAGATTCTATGCATAAGGAGGATGGATGGAATTTAATTACCCTT
This sequence comes from Strix uralensis, assembly GCF_047716275.1. Taxonomy (NCBI): domain Eukaryota; kingdom Metazoa; phylum Chordata; class Aves; order Strigiformes; family Strigidae; genus Strix; species Strix uralensis. The sequence continues at coordinate 31,948,901 of NC_134012.1, read as the reverse complement.
ATTAAAAATAAGAAAGGAGAGCTCTTTGCTACTCCATCCTATTAGTATGCAAGATAGAGTATCTTTGTTGTACACTTACATATTTGTGAAAGGGACTCAGGGTTTTCTGGATGAGCCAAGTAAGAAAGGAAATGTCAGGTGATAAAAATCCTGTTCTATGTCACAAGTCAAATCTTAGTTACTCCCAAAGAAAAGACTGTTGTTTATGAGCAGACATGAAACATACGTTTCTTTGGGAAGAGCTTATACCTAGTGAAGGATTTGACACTTAACCACTTGGTAGAACTACTAGCTCTGAACAGTTACACAAACTTACTGGAGGATTGTGTTTACTATACCAGAGTAGTATCTATGTGCATTTGTATTACAAGCAATTAACTAGATCATGAGTGACAGCAGACCCCAGGAACTGCAAAGATTTATAGGATGTATTTTCTTGCTATAGATTTTTCAGAAAAGTCTGAAGACTTCCCTGAAACTATTTGAAAATATGACACATTTTTCACAAAAGAGAGTTGTCATTTTAACAATTTCTTCTAAGTTAATTTTATCCCTTAATCAATTGCATGTCAGTAACCACCTATCAAGATATTTAATAAGATACATGTTTTATAGTTAGTATTGATCTTCTTTTTGGGTTTTTTTTGCTTGTCCTTTTTAAACTGAAATAATAGCAATTATTTTGCAATAAAAATATATTTGCTGTTTTAATGGAAATGACGAGCAAGATGATGTAATTCAAATAGATTATTTTAGCTATGCTAATTTGATTTCTGAGAAATTGCCTGATCCCACTGTGCATCCAGTGTTACCTGCTAGCATGTATCATCTTCAGAAGGCAAATTGCTCTTGTTCAGTATTTCTTAATATTTTCTTATTGACTACACTAGGATGAGGATTTTTGACCATATCTGAGTGTTTTAGTTGACACAGTTGTATCCATTCAAGATGATTATGAATGTCCTGTCACTTTAACTTTGATATCTGCATAGCACCAATGTTTAGAGTTTCTCAGTGCTTTGAAATCTTATCTGCACTTCTCTGTAGCAGTAAAGCACTGTCATACCCATCTTACAGATGGACAATTGAAGCACAGGTACATTAAATGTTAAGACCAACAGCACATAGGTAATAATGATAAAGTCAAGAAATATAACTTGGGTCTCCCAAGTCCCTGGCCAAATCCTATATGCGTAACCACACTTCAATATGCAATTGTCTCATGTAAAGAAAGGGGATTTACTCTCTTGATGATAGGTGTGGTAATTCAATATTTCACATAAAATAATAAGGACTCTCAAGCAGAAAAACAGTGGTGTTATAAAGTATCATAGTGGGAGTCTAATGATTATGCACTACATACAGTATCTATGCCAATGTTATGCATTGTATAAGTATAAAGTATGTAGCTGCTTTTTTATGAACTTTCTATTTTGTATCAGCATTTTGATCACTGTAAGATACCAAAAATACTACCTGTATATCTGTTTTTTGCATAAGTTCCTTGCATACAAACAATTAGGGGACCCTTCAATGTTAAGCACGGTGGTAATTGGGACTTTCATGAGTTACTACGTGTGAAATCCTTCAAATCATACATTTTTTTGCAGAGGATCAAATTCCCCGAGGTTTCCCCACCATTGATATGGGCCCACAGCTGAAGGTGGTTGAACGAACTCGTACAGCTACCATGCTATGTGCAGCCAGTGGCAATCCTGATCCTGAAATAACTTGGTTCAAAGATTTCCTACCTGTTGACACAAGCAACAACAATGGCCGCATCAAGCAGTTACGCTCAGGTAGGGTCTT